>NC_081425.1:71323983-71923983 GCF_949786415.1 Peromyscus eremicus | reverse complement strand
TGGAGCATTCTAGTTCCAAATTCTGTCAGATTGTAGCATCTGCCACCACACGAGTAAATGATCCCGAAGCTTCTTATCTCTAAGGTTTTTCAACTTTGCTCTCTTGAAAATCTTTGGTCTCTATGATTTCTCTGCACTCCGCTCTCAAGAAATCCTTTAAGACTATTGTATAAAGAGTCTTTATTCCGGGGCTGGAGAGATGGCTCAGAGGTTAAGAGCACTGGCTGTTCTTCCAGAGGTTCAGAGTTCAATTCCCAGCTGGCTCACAACAATCTCTGTAATGAGATCTGGTGCCCTCTTCTGGCCTGCAGACTTACATGCAGGCAGAACCCTGTGTACATAATAAATAAACAAATCTTAAAGAAAAAGTCTTTATCCCAGGATTTGGAAATTCATTAGATGTGTTAAAGAGATCTGTAACAGAAAGGTAGCTTATCCAAGGCTACAGAGAAACCCTGCCTCAAAAAACATAAAACAAAAGGCTTATACATAGGTAATTTTAATTTGCTACAACGTACTATGTATGTGATTCAACTTTGGTTTAGAATATATTGTATATGAAACTTAGATTCAAGACTTGTTTTTAAAAGTAGATCTACTAGGAAAATAGATGTTTTAAATAGTAACCATGCAACTTGCCTCCATCTTGGCTGATGAACTCATTAAGATGGAAGTAGCCACATGACTAGCAGCCATCTTTGCTAAGGTTAAGGGGTACATGCCATGTAACTTAGCTGCCATCATAGTTAAGATGACCACGTGGTATAAAGCAACAATTATAAAACTTCTTAGTCCTGCTGAACCCTCTGCTTATCATCGTATCTTCTTTTTAGACTACGGAGACAACAGGTCTCCAAAATATCTTGGATTAAGATGGATTTTTAAATTAAATATAACCTAGGCTTATACATTTTAAGGTTATAAAGGTGTTGTGTGATATATGTACACTGTGTGAAAATGTATTGCTGTGATTATTGGTGTAATAAAAGCTGAACAGACAATACCTAGGCAGGAGGTATAGGCAGGACTTCTGGGCACAGAGAGAGGGAGAAAGAGGAGATAATTGAGGCACAGGGAGATGCCAATGAGACATAGAGGGAGTTGGACATACAGAATGAAAGAAAGGTAAAAAGCCACATGAATAAAAGAAAGGTGGAAAGCCACTTGGTAAATGTAGATTAATAAAAGCAGGTTAATTGAAGTTATAAAAGCTAGTGGGACAAGCCTAAGCTAAGGCCGAGCTTTCATAATTAATAATAAGTTTCTGTGTTCTTATTTGTGAGCTGGTGGCACAAAGAAAAATCCAACTACATAAAGGTCTACTCACTCTGGCTAACAAAAGCTGACTTAGAGATTTACACCTAACTTCTTATGTTTTTGCTAACTGTTCAACACCAGGCTTCTAGAAAATTTTAGGTAAGTAACATTTACTAAATATATATTTGATAAATAATACATGTACATTTGATAAACAAAGTTTATAAATTCCCAAGGCTATAAAAGTATACTCAGGTTAACAGAAAATGACTTAAGAGATGTATGTCTAAGCACTTATGTCTTTGCTAACTGCTCAACACCAGGCTTCTAGAAAATTTTAAATAAGGAACAATATATGTTTGATAAGTAAGGTTTATAAATTCCTAAGGCCTACCTAGATTAACAAAAAAACTATCTTGCTGGTTGTTGGTGGTGTACGCCTTTAATCCCAGAACTTGATAGGCAGAGGCAGTTGGATCTCTGTGAGTTCAAGGCCAGCTTGGTCTACAGAGGGAGTTCCAGGACAGCCAGAGCTGGTATACAGAGAAACCCTGTCTCAAAAAATAACAACAACAAAAACTGACTTAATGATATATGTCTAGTCTTTTTGTCTTTGCTAACGTTTTTAAGCTTTAGCTATTTGTATAAACTGAGTCCTGTAAGAAACTGTAGTATTCTGTAATGATGCATTATGAAAAGATCAAAAGTCCCCAGTTTCTCTACAGACTGTATTTATGGTTTAAAGTTTTAGTTTTGATGCTAAAGGATCTTCAATTAAATCTTTAACTCAAATTTTTAAGGCTCAGATTTTCCAGGGACAAAGCCAATTAAGACATGCAAGTTAATGGTTAATCACCTCACAAAGGATCGAATTCTTTAATGGTCTCAGAACTATACTTGCAGTCATGCTAAGTTCAAATGCAATTCATTTACAATGATAAGCTTTATTCAGCCTCCTATATGTGTTTTCAAGGTTAAGTGTAAAGCAAAGCTTGTTTAACTCAGGTTTACTTAACAGATGGTCTTCAAACTCTTCAGAGATCTGCCGAATGTGGCATTTAAAGTGTTTAGTGAAACAGCTTCCCAATATAGACAGAAATGCCAGATTTCTGTTCCTAGAGGTAATCCTAAGGTCTCCAAAGAAGATGGGGCACAGACTATGCCACTTGGATTGTGCTAATGCTATCCACTGCCCCATGTCTTGCCTGCTGCCAGGGCTCCACCCAAACTGTGGGCATTCTTGGGTTGATTGCCCTATGCTGCCTTGTTGAAGTAAGGTCAACTTTCTTAATTCCCTTCTCCACAGGAAAATCTTTGAGACCTTCTGGGTTTGGCAGCAGAAGGCCAGTGCTGTCCTGTGTGGCAGCTGAAGATTTAACACTGTCCTGTAGGGCAGTCAAAGACCTGTGTATGGCCTCTGCCCCCAACAGAGCCATTGAGACCTTGGGAGCCTGGGGTAACCATCCAGGTAACAGTAAACCTCGGTCATATTAATTGATACATAGGCCATTTGGATTATACTTCCTGCTATAATTTATCCTTCTCAGATCTCTGATGATATTGACAGCTGCTGTATGTTAATAGCAGCAAGCAAACCAGCTCCTTCTCCAAGGCTGCAGCTGCCTTATTAATTCATCTCATATATAAAATCAGGCCCTGGGCCTCACTTTTCTAGAGTTACCAGGTTTCCTGCTAAAAAAGGTCAGGAATAGACAGTTGACCTTGCTGACAGACTCCTAAAGAGATAAACACATGACAGGTTCCAAAGTAACTTTTTACTACTCCTTTATTTAAAGGAACTTGCTTTGCAATGACTTCTCTCAAGAATCAACCACCTGTGTCTCATGGTGAATGATCGGATAGGGAAACAAGGTTTAAAGCTTCAGTAGGCTGTTGGGGTCTAAACAAGTGTTTTAAGATGTCTTAAATGAAACCTTAGTTATAAGGTCTAAGGAAGTGATGTAAGGTATGTGAAAAATGAAAACGGTTTCAGATTTCTTTCCTTTTTGCTTTGCTATTGTTATACTAAGATTTCAAAAGTTTGGAATTTTAACATTAATCAATGGAATTCTTATCACACAAACACAAAATTTTAAATTTCCTTTGGCTGTCTTCTAAGTATAAACCTAAAAATGCTTCTCATTGTACCAAAAACATCTCTGTCCAATCTATATACCCAGCCATCTGGACAGAGATAATTGTGTTCATGTTTTTAACCCTGAATCATTTTTTTGGGTTCCCAAACTTCTACGATGACTCAAAGGTTTGAGTCCACTGCCCTCTCTACAAATGTGGATTTCAGTACAGTTTGCAAACAGTGGTAATTCTAATACAGCTAAAATTTTTATCTCCTTTTATAAACTTGAAAATTTCATGTAAGCTTCAAGGGGTCTTCTTGGAGTCATCTCTTGAAGGTCAAACAGACTCCAGATTAGTATGTCTAAGTTTCCTTACCTGCCTATTCCTGAGGGTTGGATCACCCTCTTCCCTGGTCCTGGGACTCCCCTCCCCCAGTTACCATGACTGTGGGCCTGGAAGTTGCAAATGTTCACCCAAGATAAACATTTTCCCCTAAACTCCTTAACTTTACCTTCTATCTCTCATCTGTAGCTGTCCCAGGAGAACAAATGAAGATTGAAAACCACTCCAAATGTGCCAGCCCTAAATGCTCCTGATGGGATTCCAACCAGCCAGAGCTCCTGTATCCTAGACTGCACCAAAGCAGTCAGCCCCCGGTGAGCCAACATCACAGGCTGCTTACAGCTGCCCCCACTTCACTAGCCCTTGGTGGTCTCTCAAAACCTGGGCACTGAGCAAAACAGATGTCCCTGCTCCCCTCTCCCTTCCCGTTCTTTGAGCATCATTCCAGCCTCCCTGGGTCCCAACAACGATGCCCAGATTTCAGCAGGAAATAGTGAAGAGAAGTCTCTTCTCTTAGAGAAGAGTATGTGGTCCCTCTATCATCAATAAAAGGCTGTAGTGTTAGGTCTCAAATCCAGGACAAGTCTCACTCAGTACCTGTGGCTCCTCCCAACACTCTTCACCCCACCCGCTAACCTAAACCTCTCCCTCCCAGGGGCTGGGTGTCCCTTCCCTTCCCCCAGCTTCTGATTCCTGTATAACTCAGTCTTTTGGTCTCTTGGTCCAGGCCAGCTTTCTTGGTTGGTGGCCCCTCTCTTGCTCTTCCTTCCCCACTCTCCCCTCACGGTCCAGTTTAGTCTGCCAGCCATGTTCAGCCTGGCCTGCTTTCTCCCTTGTGTCTACAATAAACATCTTCTCCCTACTTTAGGCGTAGTCAGTTCCTCCTCCTTTTACTTCATTTTTCATTCAACCATAAAAGGAAAACAAGTCCCTATTCTGTGACAGCATGGCTGAGTCTCGACAATGACACACTGAGTACAAGAAGCCAGCCACCAAAGGCCACATATCATATACACAATTCTATTTATGAAATACGTTCAGAGTGAACCACCCTACAGAAATAGAAAGCCGATCGACAGTTTTGAGTGGCGGGGAAGAGGGGGAAGTGACTGTTAATGGAATCTGGATTCCTTTTGGAAGTGGTGAAAACAATTTCAGTGTTGGGGACCCAACCCAGGGTCTTGCGTGCTGGGCAAGCATTCTGCCATGGAGGCACACCACCAGCCCAAAGAAAATACTTTATAGTGGGGGTTGTATAAGCCTGAATAAAAGTGTTGAATTACATTTTTATAAATCCCATAGTGTGTGAGTTATACATCACATTTGAGAAGAAATAAAATTAGATAGTCATCTAGTAAGAGCCTTAAAGAGAAATAGAATGGTTTTCTTTTTTTCCTCCACTTTTATTAAAAATATTCTTTTTGTGATGACTATTGTTATATTTTAAGTTTAAATTACTGTACTTAAGAGAACTATAAAACAAAAAACGCCTTTAACCTGTAAGCCCCACTTGCCCGAGGACAGACAACTTTCTGGAATGCTGGGGGCTGTTGTTCATGTAAGACAACAAGCTGAGTGTTTTCCCTTCTGTAAACAAACTTGCCCCAACAGCACAGGACATGTGCTTGAGCTCACATAGGGAGGAGGTACGTCAGGATGTGTGCTTGCCTCTTACTGGACAAAGGCAGGAAGTACAGAGCCTTGTGGGTTTTGCCTTTATAAGCCCCAAACTAATGTAATTTGGTGCCATATTCTGAATAAGTTTATTAAGGTACACAATATTTTGGGGAACACAATACCACCACATTTCCTCTCTTTTTGTCTAAAATTAAAAAAGGCTTATAACTAATACAAGAAAAACTATCCAATAAGTATATACAATACATACAGTCAAAATTACATTAACGATGTCTAGTCCATTAACATTTGACAGATTCAGATTAAAAACTGAGTCTCAGATGTGGACCTGGCCAGTATCCATTGTCCTGGCCAGTATTTAATAAAGCCTCCTATTTATTAAAAATGTACTCATGGTCAGCCTGGTGAGTCTCTGGAACACTAGCATTTTCTCATAAATACATCCTGAGTACAATTTTCCCTTCCTCTCCTCCTCTCAGTTCCTCTCCACCTCCTTTCTCATCTGGATCCACTGGTTTTGTTTTCTTGATCCTAAACATTCCAAACATCCTTGGCCTGGGTGTGATAAGGGAGGGAACAGCGCTAGCAGGATAGATACTGAGTTAGCTGGGTAGAGGAATTATTTCCCAAGCGAAGCTCAGAGTTTTCAATGAAGAAGGTGTGAAATGCAGGGAGTGACTTATAGCATGAACTCACTGGTTTCCTGGAAACAGTGGCTAGAGGTATTTGTATTTTGCACACCAGTTCCTAAACCGCTTACATGAAGTTAGCTTTTTAGAAAATGGAACATTCTGGAAATGGGTAAAAATGGTAGCAGAGATAATTTTATACATGCCAAGAGAGAAATACCTTGCAATCCCTATTTTAGTTGAAAAATGCTGTATATATGTGTGCTACACACATGTGTAACAGAGAGGATGAGAATGTCTTAGGTCTCTGTGGGCATTTCAGTGAGTTTTCAACACTTAGGATGAGTGTCTTCATTCTATGCTTAGTAGAGATGGAGTGTGGAAGGATCTAGACCTTTGTGAAATGACCTTCAAAGGTGGAATTTTCATAGCTCCTTGTTAGCAGGTTTCAAAAGATTTTTAACTCATAAAAGGCTTTTTAGTCTCCAAGAGTAAGATTTAGCTTGGGAACTCACTCACAGACACAGTAATCAACCAGTCCTTCAAACCCAAAGCATCCTGGACAGGCCACAAGCACCCTTGCCTCCATGCTCTAGAATTTCCTTCATTATTTGTCTCCTTGTGTTTTGGATCAATTCAGGTAAGATTTCAGAAATCTCCGGGCAGCTCTTGTCCTTGTGCCTGTACCCTCTTAAGAAGGCAGGCGTGGTGGAGCACACCTGTAATCCTAGCTACTCAAAAAGGATCATCTCTGCTGGAAGCAAGAGATCAGTCATCAGATGAGTCAAGTAACAAAGTACAACCAGTCAGGAGTAGAGAGGAAAGTGAGAGAGGGAAATAAGGAGAAGAGAGGAAACAGCAGAGGAGAGGCAAGAGAGGGGAGTCCATGGAAACTACATGAAGTGTCATCAGGAGACATAAGTGGTTTTGAAATGAGCCATGGGAATGATTCTTTATAGCTCTGAACCCACAGGAAGAAGTTGCAGTCTTTCTTTTCATTTATTAAAAACAAAAGGCAAGAAGAAAATAAATGCTTGGGTTTATGCATCCATTTTCCTCTTTATAAACCTATGATCCTCTTTGAAGCTCAGTAGCTACATGCTAAGTAAAAATCATAATACAAAAAGAACCCAGAGTGCTGCAGAGGACCAGAGTTTGGTTCTCAGCACCCACAATGAGAGGCTAACAACAGCCTGTATCTCCAGCTCCACAGGATCTAACTAACACCTTCTCCTGGCCTTATTGTGGGAGCTCACAATGACTCCAGCTTGTGGCTTGATTCTGTCTTGATTTAAGGTCAAGAAGTTCAAGCTTGTTTTTGCTCCTCAAGGCTGCCAAATAACAGGATGATTGGCCAAAGGTGTGGTTACTAGATGTTTTGAGAATTAAGGTGTTTATGCTTGTTTGCCCCTTGAGCCACAGTAAGGAAGTCTTTTGCCCCCCTTGCTTTGGGTATAAAAAAACGATGAGAAATAAATTCAAGGCAGCTGCGGTATTCACTGAGAGCCCTCCTGAATCTATCCTATGTCTCTGTTTTCGTCCTTTTTGTTTTTTCTTAATCCTCACTCCCCTACTCAGGTGCTGTTTGACAGGTCGACTGGTCCTGACACCTTATATGATACCCACACATATATGAACATGCTTGCATGAGTAAACACACACACACACACACACACACACACACACACACACACACACCAATCAATCAATCAATCAATCAATCATTCTGTCTTTTAAAAAAATTACCAAGAATCATTGATCAGTGGCATAATCTCTGATCCCTTCCCTCCAGTAATGTCCCAAGCCACTCAAAGACACTAAGCAATGTAGTGATAGAAATTACTATGCCCAGAACACAGTGGTGAATGTGTGGGGCTTTGGCTTGCCCAGGGTAGGTAAGCGGTAACATTGTTGCTTGCCCCAAGGATGATGCTCAACAAGATGCCCATGGTCTAACAGATGATATTACTGTAGCCCAGGTTTGTCTTCAGAATCCTTTTCATCATGATATGACAGGCAGCCACTCATTTCCACTGGATTCACCTCAAGAGAAGAAGCAGTTTCAACATGGTCTGTTCAGATATGAAGGGTACAAAGATGTAGAGGGTCGGGAACCACTAAGGCGGAGCAAAGAGGGTCCTGTGAGATGGCTCAATAGGTCAAGGTGCTTGCTGCCAAGACTGAATACCTGGGTTTGATCCTTGGGGCCCACATGAGGAAAGGAAAGAACTGACTCCTGCAGATTGTCCACATGCATCCTCCCAAGTACATTCACAATAAATAAGTATGTTGTAAAAATTTAAAAAGAGAAATAATGAATTTATCAAGTTTAAAAACGATCTACCCTCTTTCATAGACGACACACAAACCAGTACCATATGTGGCTCTCTGAAGAACATGCATGTTGAGAACTGGGAGGGTGCCTCGGTTAGCAAGACGGTTGCTTTGCAAGAATGAGGACCAGAGTTCAGACCCTCCACATGGTAAGAAGCTTGCCTGGGGGCGTGTACCTGTAATTCCAGCAGATCCAGGAAGATCCACGGACCTTGTTTGTCAGATAGTCTTGATAGAGGGGTGATCTCCAGGTCCAGTGAGAGACTCTGTGGTGAAGAACAATGTGGGGAGTGACAGAGGAACATGTCTGGTGTCAACCTCAGGCCTCCACACACAAGCAAACACTGCATTCCCCCACCACATATGAAAGAACCAACATTGGGTTCTGAGACTGAGGCACAGTAGTGGGAAACACACCCATAAAGCCCTGGGTTCAGTCATCTGTGCATATTGTTATGACAAATATTAGATGCCATTTTTTTTACTACAACCAAACAAAGCTCTGGCTTGTCTAACACTTTCTTTAGGAGTTTTAAATTATATATATATATATATATATATATATATATATATATATATATATATATATATATATATATGTTTATGTGTATGCTTCTGCTAAAAAAAAAAAAGCGGTTTAGATCTGGAGTATCTAGCCACAATGGACTCATCTACAACACAACTAAGGCTCAGGGAACATCATGGAAGATGGTGTACAAAGATTGTAAGTCAGAGGACCAGGAAATCTGCTGTGAGGCTGACTCTCCTAAAACTGATGGGGAAGCTTCACCATAACATCTTAATAATATGGTTGACTAAATAAGGTTGAACAAGGACACCAATAGGCATGCTAACATGGACAGCAGAAAACTCACAGGGCCCCAACCTTAGACAAAAAACTACAGGCAACCAAAGGATGCTAAGGTTGGGAGAAAGAGCCTTCCTCTGTGGAGGAGACCCCCAATTAGCTTATTCCTTACCAAGTGGTCAGCCCTGAAATCATGTACATGCAACACGGACTCGGCAAGTTGTATTTCTACATTTATGAGTGTGTGTGTGTGTGTGTGTGTGTGTGTGTGTGTGTGTGTGTGTAACAATAAAAGTTCCGAAGGAGGAGACCAGGAATTTGAGAGGAAGTAAGAGGAGGAGTATGGGATGAGTTGGAGAAAGAAAGGGGAACAGAGGGAAATGATATAATTATTACATTTTAATAATAAAAAAGAGCTAAAAGCACAAAAGGAGCATTTGCTGGAATGCATGAAAATTAACCCAAAAGAGCCTCTGCTGAGGGATCAAAGCTTCATCTGTCAGAGAGAGATCTAAATTCATAGCTAGAAAACACATGGCACTATTTTAGACCTATGGTTTCTGAAGCCATAGTCAACTGTGACACAATAAGTAAAATGATGACCTATTCAAACCCAGAAAGTCAGTGTCAGTTTCCAAACATTAAAGACCTCATCTTTTACTGCCTTGGTCAACAGATGACAGGGCCAAGAGTGCCAACTGGCTCCCCCCTCTAATAAAATGGACTGGAGCTCAAAAGAGGCAGTTTGTTCTTATTTTTTCAAATTCAACCATTAGTAAAACATATAATGGGAAGAACAAGTCCCAGCCCACATCACACCGATACTAGAGAGAAAACTCAGCGATTAGACATCTATCTCATCATGGCTTTCTTCATGCATCTTATCTTAGTCTTCTTCTTCACAACGGTATCGTATTTTGCTGTCTGGATGCCTCAGAGTTGGTTTAAGCAGGGTTTGGGGATGAAGACAGCACTGTTCTGTGATGAGCCGTGCTGTAGTGATAATCCCAGCACACATGTCTTCGTGTATTTGTACACACACTCCTGGAGAAGAACTCTCTAGAGGTGAGAAGGCAGGATTGAACATATGCACATGTAAAGTTGTAATAAAAATACAACTAAACTCTGAAGATGATGTATGAATTTATGTTCCCACCAATAGTTGTTAGACTGCATGCTTATGGTTTTTGTTTTTTTTTTTTTGGAACACAAAAACAGTGAGAAAAAAATTGTGAGATTGGGCACATCTAGTCTTAGACCACAGGATTCAATAGACAGAAAACAAAATGCATGCGTTCACAGGGAGAGATGTCCCAGGTGCCAATTGTAAGGCAGAATACCATAACGGACCTTCCTGTGCATTGTTTTGATTTCTGAGATTCCTCCATCATGTTAGGGTGGAAAGGTAGCACAGCGTGCAGTTTCACAGAAGGAAGGGAAAGGAGGGTGAAGTGTGGGCGCAATGTTTATTATTATTATTGTCATTAATACTACTCTTTACTGTTATTTGTTATTGCTACTTGTTCATCTACCACCTCAACATTTGGTCTCAAGATCAGGAAAGGCCGTTACTGAGAACAAAATAATACAGAAAATTAGATTCCTACAAGTGACAACCCATTTTTTTCCACCAAGTACTAGTGTTTGGCAAAGCCAATTAAATAACAAATTTGAATGAAAACACACACACTTGAAATTCACTTCTTATTAGAGTGAATACAGCCTGTGTTAATAGGACTTTTTGTATTAAATAACGAGCCAGGGGTAGCTTAGTAGGTAAGACATTAGTGGCTAGTGATAGGAATTCCAGCCACGCCCCCATGATCGATCATGCCCCAGCGGGACACTTAGTCATTTCTGCCTGGTCATTTCCGGTTCATACATTCTACGTAGCCCATGCACTGTGTGGTCACGTAAATCGCAAGTGGCATGACCACGTCATCTATGCACATGCATGGAGTAGCCATGTGGGCCTGTGTGCTCACAGGGTGGTCCTTAAAAGGCAAACCCCATGTCCCTCCCCACTCCCTTCCCTCATGTGTCCTTTCAGCAGGCCTGAACACATCTATCCCTCTTCCCTTTCTCAATAAAACTCTTGCTAGTGGTTTCTGTTGTGTTTCGTGACTTTTCCTCGCAGGGTAAGAGCGCAGCTAAAAACCCTCAGCTAGTACCAATGCTAATAACTATTAGCATCTTCGAACATTAACACAGGCACCATTAAGGTTGACAGTCATCATGTCACTGTAGGTGGAGTTTTTCTGTGTCCCAGCAGTCGCTCCCAAATAACCACTTAGAAACTTAATATTAATTATGAATGCTCAGCTGATAGCTTAGGCTTGTCTCCAGCCAGCTCTTACAACTTAAAAAAAAAACCATTTCTATTAATCTGTGTGATGCCCTGAGGTCCATTTACCTCATCTATGAGCTTCCCATGTTGCTTCTTCTGCTTCTGGCTCACAACTCCTTAGACTCCTCCCTTCTTCTTCCCAGCATTCTCTCTGCCCCGAAAATCCTGACTAGTTATATTGGCCAATCAGCTTTTTATTAACAATGAGAACAACACATTTTCACAGTGTACAGAAAGATTATTCCACAGCATGTGACTACTAGTCATTATAATGTCAAAAAGTGTATATTATTGTTATCCCCATTAGGAATCCAATACATAGCTTTTTCCTGCTGGAACTCTTTGAGCACAGTTGCAAATGCAGATGCTTTAGATGGCAGTTGAGGGAGCGGAGAAGAGCATAAGGCTCACCTTATTTCAGGTTCACCTGCTTCCTGTGCTTCAATTCCCCTTCGGAAGGAGGTCTTAGCTGACCACACCTTACTTCTCTTGCATTGGATATTGTAAGGGTTCTCCATCAGCACACAAATAAGACTCATTGTGGGTTTACTTGGTGAAGGGGAAGTTTTTAAACCTCATAGTGAGTACTTTTGTCTAGATGAAACAGGGGTATGATTCAGCCTTGGAAGCTGGAGTTCTGCTGGCAGGGAAGGCAGGCTTCACTGCCTTGCTAAAGCTCAGGTGGGCAGGATGTGACTTACTCTTCAAAACACTACCTAACGCAGGAGAGGGTCTCCAGCTGCCCCTAAGGAAACAGAAGGAATAGAAGGTTGGTATTCATGGATCAACCATCACTGTCCTCCTTGATGAATAACTCTTGAACTATCGATGAGCTGTGTTATACTGCAAGAGCAAGGGAGACGCAAGCCCCAATGTACAGTAAAAATCCAAATTCCATTTGGCAGGGAAGGGATTCATGTAGAAAAAGAAGTTTGCAATCTTAGCAGACACATGCTGGGCACAGCATAAGCAATAACTTTTGAGGTTTGTAGAATAAAAATGGCATCGCTGAGGCAAAGGAAGAAAAGAGAGCAATGGATGTGGATGCTGGGGGGGGGGTAGCTTTGTTCTACTTCAACACAAAGCGATATTGTGTTTATACTGAAGTATAAATTCCAAACAATGCTTTGTCTGCACCCCAGTCTGCCTGCAATAAAGATGCCCTCCTTGAGGCACTCACAAGAAGTCTCAGATAGTTATCCATTAGGGAGAAGAGGCTAATGAATCAGCCTTGATGCTAGAGCAAAAGTAAGGAGGAAGATGGAGAGTTGGTGAGGTTTTGTGAATCAAAGGCTTAAGGAAAGAATGACAGCGTCTTCTGGTGTAACCTCTGATATTTAATGCATTTATAAGTTATAACTCTGTTATGTCTGCTGCTCTTCCTCCATGTGGATACTTATCATTTAATAAACTCATTTCCTGGGGGGGGGGTGAGGGAGGATGCCGTGTACTCTGTCAAATTTTATCTGAGAAATGAGTTCTAGAGAAAAGGAATATTTTGGAGATGAATTTATGATCTCCTTCTACCGTCCCTTTCATGGCCTTTAACTGCTTTCTGCCCAACTGGGAAGCTAATCTGGAATGTTCTCAGGATGCTTGAGTTCTTGCAAGTCTTTTCCCTAAAGCGGGATCACAGCTGCCTTTGAAGTTACCACGCTCCCTCTTGTAGCACGTATCTGACTGTGATCTACAAGTAGCATTTCTCTTTCCTAGAAAGCTTAATCGTGACTGTTATATTCCCTATCACAAGCCATTCTTATTCTGTAATGCCCATATTCCTATGAACCAAGGTGGGCAAAGATGAGCAGCTATTTCGTCAATTGTGCTGTCCTTGGGGACAGCAGAGCAAGAGCAGCAGTCCAACTGAAGTGAGGCAACACTCTTTTTACATTTCCAGATGCTCATCTCATGGTTTCTTTTTATGTTTACATTATGGTATTTGTAAGACAGGTGGAGTTGTTTATTTTAAACTTAAGGCAAAATAAAGATAAGGGGGAAAATCAGATCAACTTCTCAGTGTTTTTTTTTTTTAAATTTTAACAGGTACAGGGCTTGGGAAGTTTTGTTTCAAATGTTTAAGAATGATTTGATGTATGTGTAATATTTTCTGAAATACTTACTAACTCTTACATGTAGAGTCATAGGTATTAATGTGATAGGGAAACCAAGGAGGAAAAAAAACTGAAGGAGAAGCTGGGCAGTGGTGGCTCACGCCTTTGATCCCTGCACTCGGGAGGCAGAGACAGGGGAATCTCTGAGTTTGAAGCCAGCCTGGTTTACAGAGTAAGTTCCAGGACAGCCAGGGCTACACAGAGAAACCCTGTCTCAGGGGGAAGAAAATGAAAGGAGAAAAGGAAGAAAATTCAACAAGGGAAAATGGAAACAAAAGAAAAAGCAATCAAAATCAAGAAAAAAACAGGAAAGAAGGAAAAGAGGGAAATAGGAAGGGATTTTTTTCTACAAAGCTCAGTAGCGTGAGTTATTGATATATATGCACATGTGTTACTATAGCCATATCTATTCTTTTTTTTAAGTGTTTTTAATTGTGTGTGTTGTGTGCGTGCATGCCTGTGCATGAGTGCAGTGCCCAAGGAGGATAGTGTGGAGGCCCACAAAAGTTTCCTAGTGAGATCTGAGCTTGCTTTACCCAGCAGGGCTGCATTTAGAGGATGGCTTGACCATGTGCATGGTTACTAGGTGATTGAAAGGGTCTACACTTAGCTGGGCTAGGGGGAGGTCTTTTGCTCCACCCCTTGGCATACCTATAAATAGCCCTTTGGATGATACAGGAGGGTCCATGGATAAGGATCCAGGCCCTCTCGAGGCTATCCTGTGTTTCTATTGGTTTCTCTCCTCTCTGTCCTTCTACCTAATATTTCTCACTTCTCCCTCCAAGAGTACCCTGGGGAGAAAATGTGGGAGCTGGTCTCCCACAGGATAGAAGAGGGCAGAGCTAGAGTTATAGGCAGTGGTGAGCGTCTTAGGAACTGAACTTTGGTTTTCTACCAGAGAGCAGTATATACTCTTAATCTCTGAGGCATGTCTCCAACCCCCTTACCCATTAATTTCTTTTATTTTTATGTGTATGGTTTTTTTGCTTGCATGTGTGTCTGTGTATCACAAGCATGTCTGGTGCCCTTGGAAGACAGAAGAGGGCATCAGGTCCCCTGGAACTGAACTAACATATGGCTGTGAGCTGCCATGTGGGTGGTGGGAATCTAAATCCAGGTCCTCTGCAAGATCAGCCAGTGCTCTTAACTGCTGAGCCATCTCTCTACCCACATATCCATTTCTTTAAATAAATGTATTATTTCCTGAGTACTCATCATATGTAGAAAAAGGAGTCCTAAATGCTTTTTCTTCCCCATTACTTTATCTCACAGAAAGCGCCTTTAAAGATGACCTTTACCTCTCAATGTTCTTGATGCAAGAGTAAACGTTTATTTTATTTTATTTTTTCTAAAGCATCGTTTGTGTAGATTTTCCTAGCCTAATGTTTGCCGTTAGGAGGTTCACATTTTTGTAGTCTGGAAGATAATTGCATCGCTGAGGGAATACTTTAGCTCCTGCCAACAAAAGGTACTAACAATGCCGAACTAACTATAGAGCCCTGTGTACAAAAGCCATTTTGATAACAAAATCAAATTCCTCTCAGTCAACAGATGGCTAACTCTTCCAGAGGGCAGTGGATGCAGGCCGGGCTCAAATTTATGGCCCCACGTTGAGAAAAGGTCATTTGAGAGTACCTAGCTTGGGTGCCAACATTCTTTCATCTTCTCACACTTTGAACCCAGTTAGCACTCAGTCTGCCGCACTGGCGTGGCCTCCTTGTGGAATGCTACAAATCTTGAGCACACATGGCTGCTCTAATACATAACAAAAACGCTCTGTATAACAAGTCTAGGGTGCGTCAAAGCAGCTTTTAGCATGGGCATTTGGATTTGGACTTCCCTAGTTTTTTCCAGATGTCTTCTCTGCAAGATGGTAGTCCTCTGTCTGTTAGCTAGAGGGCATCCCAGGGTACTGGCTCGGCTCACAGGGTTTTGCTCTTGGTTCTTTGCCTGTGTGTGGCTACCTTGTATTGTGTTCCTGTACCAGAAGGGGCTAAGGGTCAAGCCAAGCAGCAACATGGAATTGAAAGCCAACTGCTGTGAGAGACGGAGCCAAGGATAGACTTGTCTGAACAAAGAGACCAATGTAATTCCAAATGTGTTCCATACCCTCAAGGAAAGAGTCCCAAAGTGGGAGCTTGCTCAGTCTAACAACATGGTTGATACCCACTCACACACCTGGCTCCTCTTCTCAGAGCAGAAAACAGGACATTCTGAAATGTGCACCGCCCATGCTTCTGAACACAATGGTACTTTTCATCTATTTCTGGTGACTTTTATTTTCTTTTGTTGCTGGATCCCCTCCATAATTGTAAGCATCTCCGAGGCAAGCACAATGGCGAGCGGCGGGTGAACGCTTCCTCCGCAGACGCACACAATGTCTGCCTGGCTGGCACGGCTTAATTCGGCCATTAACCCACTTTTATACGCCCTTTTGAAGAAAAAAAAAAAAAGATGCAGAAAAGCTCTTAAGAACTTAAATGAGAAGACGCTTTTCAGTTTCATTTCCTGACGCGAGATGTTTCTGCGAAGCCATCTGAAAATGCCATGGAAAAGAATCAGAAAGGCCTTCCAAAGAGACACAAACAACCCCTGGGGCTCATTTAGAGCAAATGATACACATCATCACTACCCTGCGACTCTTAGAGCAACCCAGTTAGATGGAGAGATGGAAAAGTATACTTACTGCAAGCCATGTTTCTGATGGAGAGGAGCGACCCGTGTAGACCTTGGGAATACGCAAACCACAAGCCCTTTTATGTCCTCGTACCCAGGCTGTGGAGGGTCTCAGAACCAGTGAGATCCCCTACTTTGTCAGTTCAAGGCTTGCTTCCAGGCCTCTCAGAGCTAGCAATTACAATTGCAATGTGTTCTTCTCTGGGTTCCACACTCACGGGTTTCCCCATCCAGCCCATCCTGCAAACAGCTTCAGGCTAACCCCACTGGGGTTCAGTGATTGAGCTGTGCTGTCTGATGGAGGGCTTCAGTACCTGTTCTTGCCTAGAGAGGGAATAGTCACACGGCTTGCCAGCAACCCCTTACTGTAGCTGGAAGTTTCTCCTGTCCCACCCACCTCCGTGGTCCCGTGTTTCTCCGGTCCCCCTCGGCTGTCTGCCCCCACGGTCCTGCAGCTGCTTATAAAATAATCATTCAGAGGCTTAATATTAATTGCAAATTATATGGCCTATGGCTCAGGCTTCTTACTAGCTAGCTCTTAGAACGTAACTCAACCCATAACTATTAATCTATGTATCGCCACGTGTTCCGTGGTTTTACTTGAGTCCCATTACATGTTGTTCCTTGGAGGGTGGTTTGGCATCTCACCCCCCTACCCCCAACTCTCCTTTCTCCTCTCATTATCTCTCTTGGATTTTCCTGCCTGGCTCCATCCTGCCCTGCCATAGGCCAGTGTAGCTTTATTTACTAACCCATGGGAACAGCATATATTCACAGCGTACAGAAAGACATCCCACAGCACCTTACTTCAAGCGTGCTCTTGCAGAACTGGACAGCACACTGGACAAAGTACTTGACATTTACTAGACATGCCCCGTGCATCCTATTGATAAGCTGTTGTTATTCTTACTTCCCATTCATTCTCTTCTACTGAAATCTAGGGATGCTGTGGGGTAATGCCGAACACTAGCATCAACACACTGAGGGAAGATGATGTGAAGGTAGCTATGTGGTCACAGCAGCAGAGCCTAGATTGGTAGTCTCTGCACTCTGGATACCGGTACAGCTAGTCGGGCAAATGGTAACCATTCCTCTTCTACAGTGAGAGTTATGCATTTCCACGAACTTGTTTCTGGAAAACAACTTTTACTAATTTTATTTATTTACTGTGGGCCTGGTCTACACGTGCCACAGTGTGTGAATGGAGGTAGAGGACAACTTGAAGGAGTCAGTTCACTCCCCCACCATGTGGGCTCTGGGTATTGAACTCAGGTAGTCAGGTTTGGTGGCAAGTGGCTACCAATTCACTGGCACACACTATGCAAAGGCAAAAAAAGGCTGTGTTCTATGTTTAAAACTATTATTTGATGAAATATATTTCAAAGTATTAATTCTTAATGATACAATCAGAAAAACACATTTTTAGCAAATAACCAAATTATGTTAAATTTATTCTTTATGCATATGTACATTTATAAATTGCAACAATCCTGCCTTGGCTCTACAGCACTGTCTGTAGGTCCCAAACTGGTTTTCTTCTCAGTATTTGAAAGGATGCTATAGTTATAGTCAGATCTAAAAGGTCATTTTCAGACTTCGCCTTCTGAAAGCTTTGCAGGGCTCTGAGATCATATGAAGCATGGTATGTAGTCTAGAAATCTGACACAGGGGAATGTCACCTTTATTGTGGAATAAATAAACTTCTTGTACATTGAGGATTTGTCACTCAGATTGGTTTAATAGAAAGATGAATGGCCAATAGGTAGGCAGGATTTTTTTTTTAAGGGCAGAGAGAACTCTGGGAAGAAGAAAGGCAGAGTTGCTAGGAGATGCCATGAGACACAGAGTGAGCAGGATGGGAAGTATGTAGATGAGGTAAATGAGCCTCAGGGTGGCACATAGATGAATAGAAATGGGTTAAGTTATAAAGAGCTAGCTGAAAACAAGCCTAAGCTATCGCCTGAGCTTTCCTAATTAATAAGAAGTCTCCCTGTGGTTATTTTGGAGCTGGCAGGCAGGACAGAAAAGTGTGCCTAACACACCCTCCCCCTGAGTATGGCAACTCTGAGATAAGAAAGCCTCCAGCACACAGTCTGTATCTGTGAGTCCCTGAGTCCTTATGGCTGTTGGTTTCCATGGCATTTGCCAAGTGGCATCCAGTGGTGTTTTTTACACAGGCCAGTTTGACACAGTATATTAGTAATGGGTTACAGTCTGGGTTGTACGTCCCAGGACTAAAGTCTACCAACGCTACCCATCCAGGATAATAACCATTCTCTAGGAGAACCAACAATCTCTAATGAGCAACACTTAGTGCTTATTTCATACCAAACACTATATTAGGTTCTGAGACTATAAAAAGCAGATAAACACAATGTCAATCCTCAAGGACTTTATAGTAAAAGGAGAGAAACAAAAACAAAATCTTGGCCTTTCTTCACTGTGGATTTTTCTATGTTTTAACTACACTCAGATGAAATGTGGCCCTGTTAGCATGGGCCCCTGCAGAGAAAGGGGTCATCTGCAGTTAAGACAGTGTTGGAAACTTCTGTATTTCTTATCTGTTTGCCTTTGTTAGATGGTCAGGTGGGGGTTGGTTATTATACAGTTTTATGTAATAAGCATATCTGTAAACAACTTCCATTGTTTTATGAATAATAGTATCTCTTACACTCTTTTAAAATCACAAAACAAGCTCTTTGGACAGTTTTACTCATGCTGAAACTCACAGTTGCCTGTCCCTTGTCAAGATCCGCAAGGTGTAGCACACAGGCACATCTCACAGTGATGGATTCCTTGTCAAGATCCACAAGGCATAGCACCCAAACACATCTCACAGTGATGGATTCCTTGTCAAGACCCGCAAGGTGTAGCACCCAAGCACATCTCACAGTGATGGAGATATCTCTATGAGACCACGCAGGTGTCTGTAATCGACAAAGGAGTGGGATTCGTTATGGCATTTCTCACATGTGTGTTTCATACATACTTTATTATAATTCAGCCTCCTCTCCTACTACCCTTTCTTTCCCTGCCTGTCCTCTCTTATTGGTTCCCTTTTTCACCCAAATACCGCTCCTTCTGCCTTTATGACACAGATGTTCTATTATCTTCTCTTCCCACCCCAGCCACATCTCCTTTCTCATAGTCCCCTGTCTAGTTTACACACACACACACACACACACACACACACACACACACACGTGAGTGTGCGAGTTAAATATAGGTTCTGCATATGAAAAAATGTGTTATTTGTCTGAGTCTGACTTATTTTACTCGCAATGATGTCCAGTTTCAATATTTTGAAATTGTCATTTTTCTTTATAGTTGAATAAAATGCCACCACATAACACATATTTATGAAATAAAAAAATCTAAATTATAAATGTAAAAAAATGTTCCATCCAGGTTTGGTGGCACATGTCAGTAATCTCAGCACTCAGAGACCGAGAGAGGAGGACAGGAAATTGCAGGCCAGCTTGAGCTACATAGTGAGACCCTGTCCTCCCACTCCATAAAAACAAGTTTTTCTCCATAATCTTCATGCCCATCCACATATGTTCTGTAGACCCCAGAGCTTTCTTACTCACAGTTCAACTCAATAATTAGTTGTCCAGGTGTTTGTTGGATAAATGTTTCTCTCCTTGAAGCACAGTAGGACAAGGTTTGTGTTTCCTTTAGTGTATACACACACACACACACTTGTAAATTTGGTTTGTCTGGTCCTCTCAGAACTGGAGATGAAATGTCAGAACATGAAAAGATGAAGCTGCCAACTGTAAGCAACTCATCAAGACAAACTTGCATTATCATCTAGTTAAACAGGCAGTCTTCTCTAGCAAAAATCCTTTCCACTTATTTGTTCGCTCTCCTTGCCCAATGAAATTCAAGTTTGCTCAAGTGCCTCATAGATATGATAGAAAAGTTTTCAGATGCTGGGAAAGGATCTGTGTAGAAACATGAACAAGCACATAAATGATAAAATCCAAAATCTAGGTGGAATAATGCAAAGCTAATAGTTTTTCTCTTCTTTTTTTCAGTGCTGAGGATGGAGCCTAGGGCCTCATTCAGGCAAAGCAATTGCTCTACCATTGAGTTACATTCCCATCTTAGAGTATGGCTAATAGTATTCTTAATGACACATTTACTTCCCACTCAGACATTCTAAGCAACTGTAAAAATGTGAGGAGTCCCACGGAAAGAACAGAAGACTTCAGCATGTGCCTCGTCTGTTCTCCGAAAGTAGCAAGGGACAGTTCTACATACTGAAGTGTGTGTCTTTTTCTTTTTTTAATTTCAGTTTTTTTTCTTCCCAAATGGAGACTATTTGAGGGTATGGAGGTGAGCTGACAGAACTGTCTTTCCCTGGAAGTCATATTGTCCATGGTAGACATAAGCCTTGTTAAAGCAACTTCCCCTAAAGCGCTGCATAGTTCATGTGCCCTCTTGGAAAACTCATCCCTTATTAAAACAGTGCTACTTGAGATTCTGTTAGCAGACGTTCTGGATGCTGAGGCTCCTTAATGAAGGCTTTTATGGACAGAGCAAGGGTCTCTCAAAATGGAGGGACGAGTAGGTGTGGTTTTCTACATAGGTCCCATAAGTCACCCTTGCACACTCATTAAATTGCTACAGTTATGGGCTGGGGATGTAGTTCAGATGATAATGTGCTTACCTAGCATGCATAAAGCCCTGGTTTCAATCCCCATCATGGCATAAATGGGGAGTAGTGGCACGCACCAGTAATGTTTGCAGGACAGAAGCAGGAATGTCAAATACTCAAGGTCATTCTTAGCAACAATTCACAGACAAGTCCAGCCTGCAATAAATATGGATATTTCTCTCTCTCTCTCTCTCTCTCTCTCTGTATATATGTAATATATTATGTATGTTATATTATATATATTATATATTGTGCATATGTGTGTGTATATCTGCTAATTTCCCATTCCTTCTCTCTAGGAACTTAAGAAAGGCCAAGTGTATCTTAAAAAATGGCAGCTGGGTGTGGTGTCACATGCCTTTAATCACAGCACTCAGAAGGCAGAGAGAGGCAGGCAGATCTCTGTGAATTGGAGACCAGTCTGGTTTACAGAGTGAGTTCCAGGACAGCCAGAGCTACACAAAGAAACCCTGTCTGGAAAAACCAAACCAAACCAAACAATGTGTGTGTGTGTGGGGGGGGAAATAGCTCTAATCTGAATTTATTGTCTCATAGCCTGTGCTAATTTCCCCTTCTTCCTCCAGCTGGATTCTTACCTGTATCCTGTATTCTGATGGCTGGACCTTAATTTTCTTTAGGGATTCCCAAGGTTGTCTTGTAGAAGAGAAAATGCCCAACCAAAGCTTACCTTGAACCGGACACTGCTACAAGCATTTTCTGACTTAAGTTTCTAACCTTTCCATGATGGAATGATGGGTTTTCACCATAAAACTGCATTATTCAAATGAGGAACATAAGGCACAGAGGGGGTAAAAAAATGGACCCTATGCCCACAGTAAGTTATGGTAGAAACTGAGGATCCAAACCCACAATTAGCTACGGTGCTACACTGCTCCTTAGTACCAGGTACTTGGTCATTGAATCTTACGACGTTCCTCTATCAATATTATCAGAATGACGCCTGTTTCTACTCCCCCATCTCCCCATGCTACTTGCCATAGAAACTCCAAATCTGTTTATATAGGGTGCACGGAAGCTGGTACTGCGTCTGCAAGTCAACATCCAGAAGGGACTTTTCATGCTCAGGAGTGTTACCGCCCGGAACTTGCCATTTTCCCGTGACCGTCTTTTCTAGACCATTTTACTTAAGTGTCAGGAGACTCTCAGGAGGTGGCTAAAAGACCATACACTTTTTCTTTACCAAATCATTGGGATATTTTCTTTCTTTAGTTATTTATTAATTTATTTATTAAAAAAAATAGCCTTGGGCAAGAGAGATGGCTTAGGGGTTAAGAGTCTGTACTGTTCTTCCAAAGGATCCGAGTTCATTTCCCAGCACCCACATGGCAGTGCTCAACCACCGGTAACTCTAATTACAGAAGATATGACTCTCTTCTGCTATCTGTCTGCACCTGTACTCACGTGCACACCCCCCCCCATAATTAGAAAAACGAAATGAATAAAAGAATAAAAGTCTTACTGGGCATGGTAGCACAGGTCTGTAATCCCTGAATTAAGAAACTGAGGCAGGAGAGAAGCGTAGGCAACAAAGTGAAACCCATCACAGAATAAACCAGACTACACACACACACACACACACACACCGAGTTCCATTTTTATATGTGTGTGATATTTTTTACCATATCCTATAGAAAAGAGGAATTGTTCTATATGCCTTCTATATCATATCTATCTCCTTGCTTTTCTAAAAATTGAAGCCAACAAATACAGTAGTCAAATAAAAAATAGATTCAGTGTTTTTTTTCTTCAGGATTTATAAACAAGATCAGCACAATTCCAATCCAGAATTCGTTATATGGATATCAAGGCTAAATTTCCTTGCAAATTTACTCTTTTATAGGTTAACAACAAGATAATACATATTAACAAGACTGTTTTCCATCTCCTATGGAAAGACTCAGTCGATGAAAAATGTTGGCTTACATTTCATCTTATGCAAACATTTCATTGCTGCGCAAGATTGCCCTCTTGTGTTTTCTCTAGCTAAATCATCATCACTTTTTACTGATTTAATGTTCTAACTTTTCTATCTAAAATTCATTGACTCCTAAATTAATTTTAAAACTAAATCATGAAAAATGACACAGATCAGTGTTATGACTTGTGAAATGAGGTTAACCCCCAACATCATTTATAAAATACTATGACCTAATATTAAGGAGAACCAGGATCAAGGAGAAATAGTTATATACCTTATCCCCCCCCCAATAATGTCAAAAAATTTCAGATACTAAGCCCCAGTACTACCCAAGTGATGGAAGTTGCATCCAGTTAGCCTACCGGAGAGACTTTGCCTTAGTCAGTTTCTCTCTTTGCTGTCTCGGTTACTATGGGTATAAAACATTCACATTTTTATTAATTAAAAAATTTCCTTGTGTATTCAGTGAGCCAAATTTTCTTTTCAATGTTGTCTAATTATTAAAGCAGGTAATCATACATTCCAGTAGAAATGTAAATTTGGTGCACATACTTGCACCCACGTGTGCATACACGACACACACACATAGTCACTTGGGTTAAAACAGCCTTTTCTCTGCTTTGACACTTGCCTACCCTTTAAGTCTCTGATACCAAGTTGCTTTTCTTTGGAAGTCTCCATGGTCCGTGCTGCTCACATTCTTCCTGGCACGGTTCTCCCTAGTGTAATTTTCTCTGGGTGCTGTTGAAGTCTCTGTGGTGCTGGGGACAGAATCCAGGTTCTCGTGCGTTCAAGGATAGTAGTTTAGCACGAAGCTGTATGCCGCACACCCCAGCCTCCCAGCCTTAACTCTCCTCTTCTCTTCTTCGTCCAGATTTTGGGCTTTGTGAGGGCAGAGCTAAGTTTTCCCTTTTCTCCTTGGCACCCGATAGTGCTCAGCAGGGAAGCAACAGTTGTTCATTCAATGTAATGGAGCGAGTGAATAAATGAGATATCCTGATCATATTTGACCTCTGCATGCACAACTCTAGCAAAGCATTCCAATAAATAAACACGAAATAAATATTTCTTTATAAATAAAATATTTATTTCATATTGAAATAAATATGAGAATCTTGTGATGATGGTGGTCCAGGAGATGCTAGGAGTATTGTGTCTGGTGTCAACTCCTCAATTTTGTCCTATGTGTCTGTGTCTGTCTGTCTGTATGTCTCTCTCCCTTTCTCTCTCTCTCTCTCTCTCTCTCTCTCTCTCTCTCTCTCTCTCTCTCACTACCCCACTCCTCTGTACTTTAAAATTGTTTTTCAAATGTTTTATGGGGGGTCAATTTTGATATATTGACTGATCTCTAATACTTTAGAGACATCTCTAATAATCAGTGAATAAAATAGGATTTATTAATGATTACAAATAACCTTTAAAGACACAAGAAAATGTTCACTTAATCAATATTAGCTACTTGTTAATTGATGTCCAACATATATTTAATTGTCTAACTAATGAGTGAAAAGTATGCTCAGTGATTGGACTATATTTTTTTAATGTACACAATTTTGTTGTTGTTGTTGTTTGAAACAGGGTGTAGCCCTGGCTGTCCTGGACTTGCTCCCTAGGCCAGGCTGGTTTGAACTCAGATATCTACCTGCCTCTGCCTCCTGAGTGCTGAGATTAAAAGTGTGTGCCATCACCACCCAGCTATATACACAATTATATTCGCTGTGAATAAAGCCTGTTTCAGGTTCTCCTTTCCAAAAATATTTTTAAGTATACCAACTGCATGATTTGAAATAAATTGATATAAAATATATTATGTTTTTATTTAATTAAGATATAGGAGGTAGATGGCTGGGGTGGTGCACTCAGGGGGGCAAGGCAGGTGGGTCTCTGTGAGTTTGAGGCCAGCCTGGTCTAATATAATTAAGACTTATAATTGTCTTTGAGGGCTACTCTGTGCAAAATGCTTTTTTTTTTCTTTAGAGTTTTTAGTGTTTTCTCTGAATGAGCATGTATTATGTTTGTTAAAGGGCCAAGAATTAAAAATCTTTATACCAGCATGAATGTCATGACAATTAACCAATTTGCAAATGCGTTTGTAACTCTAACTCATTTCCAAATGAGTTAGAGACTAGGCCAAAGGGACGTGTCAGGCTCTAAGCAGCAGCTCCCACAGCTGGCCAGGAAAAGCCCCTCACCTGTTCCAGTTACCTCGACAAATCTAGGAAGTTGCTTTTCTTTTGCTTAACAATAGGTCCCAGTGATAAGCAAAACCGCTCTCCTCCCAAGCTCCTTGAAGTGCAAGAAGTCAGTGAGGATCAAAGGAACCATTAGCCACTCCCGGAACTTCAAAGGTTTCTCCGGTGGGAACCCTGAGAAGCAGCTGCCCCTGTCCGCTTTGGAGACTTCCATTACTGTGGAGAAACACAACATTACCTAGAAAGGTCACTGCACCGTTCTCTTTCCTCACGACAGTTGCATTGGCGGTTTTGAACACGTACTAAAATTGAGGTGCAAATCAAAGTATATATTAGGAGTAGAGACCCATCCACTCCAATGAGCATTGTAGTTGGTGTTTTTTTTTTTTTCAGATGATTTGTGTTTTAATGCAACATTCAAGTCTACAAAGTCTACTTAAGTTTTTCAGAGCCTTGGTCCCAGCCTTGAAAAATGTCCTTTTACTAAAACATTTCATGCAGGCGATGGTGACCTGAAGCCAAAATAATGCAGTCAACCATATAAACTGCTGTTTTATTGTAAACATTGCCTCCAAATGTTCATTTTAGTGATAAAATCTTTTTTTTTTTTTTTTTTTTTTTTTTTTTTTTTTTTTTTTTTTTGGTTTTTCGAGACAGGGTTTCTCTGTGTAGCTTTGCGCCTTTTCCTGGAACTCACTTGGTAGCCCAGGCTGGCCTCCAACTCACAGAGATCCGCCTGGCTCTGCCTCCCGAGTGCTGGGATTAAAGGCGTGCGCCACTACCGCCCGGCCATTTTAGTGATAAAATCTTATCTGTAAGTTATATTAAGAAATGTTATCTTAAGCCCCAAGTATACCATCTATGTAATAAAAGCAAGTTCTATATAGTTAAATATGTTTATACTAATAGAAAGCTACATTTTTTCTTTTTCTTTTTTACTTTTTTGTTTTTGGTTTTTGAAGACAGGGTCTCTCTATGTAGCCCTGGCTGTCCTGGCACTCACTAGGTAGACTAGGCTGGCCTCAGACTCACACTGTCTCTCAAGTGCTGAGATTAAAAACCTGCACCACCACCACCACCCGGCTGAGAGCTACATTCTTAAAAGATGTAACACAACTCAATCTTGTACCCATAACTTTAGAATAAATGCATTGCACAAAGCATTCCTACCCTTAAGAAATCTTTCATAGGGGCTAGAAATATGGCTTTGTGAGAGAGCACTTGCTGTTCTCATAGAGGACCCGGGAGGGATTCAGTTCCCAGCACTCATGTGGTGGCTTATATAGGTCTCTCTAAACTCCAGTTTCAGGAGTTCTGGCACCCTCTTACAGCCTCCGAAGGCACTACACGCTCATGACGCACAGACACCCATAAAAAATAGATCCATGTCTAATAAAAACTCTTTTCAGGAAGAAGTCGCAGACAGACAAGCAAAGGGATGTTCCAAAGAAGTGCAAGCATAGACATCTGAAGCACATAGAGGCTGGTTGTTCATGGTGAAGTGTGCATGCCATGTAAAACCAGAAGGAGTGGACTAGAAGCTAGAATGATGGTTCCAGGCACAGGTTACAGTATCTTGAGCACAGCCACGGGGGCTAGAAATCACGAGGCACATTTTGGGAACTTCAAACAATTCATCTCTAAATTCACTCATTCATTTAAAACAATCACCATTAGTTGAATATTTTGAATTGAATTTGTTACTAGAAGAAGAAAATAATGGAAAGTGGACTAACATACTAGGAGGGAAAAAAGGTCCTGAAGGGCATGGCAGGAAGAAATGCCACAGAGGAACAAAGTGACAGGAGCACTAAGGAGGTGAAAGGTCCAGCTTTGGGAACACAGCAGGTGACTATTGCCGGAGGGCAGAGAGGAGGAGAGAGACACTATCACATTGGCTGAAGGATGAGCCTGCACTCAAGGGGGACAGGAGCTGTAGTGTGGATTCTTTTGTGATGAAAGGCCATGGGGACAGTACAGAAAAGGGAGAGTTTGCAATGGAGCATGTTTTTCAACTCCGAGGCTTGATTCCCAGCCGAGGCACATGGAACATCCAGGGGTCAACCATGACCGTGAAGGTCCAGAGCCCGTGAAGGTCCAGAGCCCCTGAAACAGGCTGCATGAGTCTCTTGGGTGAAGGGAGGTGTGAGCCACGGAGAACTGGGTGGGCTGCCTCCCACCCTCTGGACTGGGGGCAATAGGTGAGGGTGAGTTCAGATACTGTTTGTTGGATAGGGTGGTGTGGGGGCACCAGCCTCCACATTTATTTACCTCAGGGACTCTTGAGGAATGATGGATAAGACTTAGCTAGAAATAAAAAGGGGAAAGAAATGCAGAATAGCCTGGCTCCTTATCCACCCGCCCAGTCTTTACTCCAAAGGTCTATGTATAACAGTGCCAAGGGGGTGGAGCAAAAGCCCTCCCCCTTGCTAGTTACAGTCAAGTGTAGACCCTTACAAACACCTGGTACCCAGGCCCGTGGTTCAATCATCCTCTTATGCAGTCCTGCTGGGTACAGCCACTGGGAAACCTGGTGGGCTCCAACAGAGTGGCAAGCACAGCTAAGAAACAGTTCACTTTCTTAGTGAAACGGCAGCAGTGGCCTGCGGGAGCATGATAAGCCAGCAGTGATTCAGCCGTGGTCGGATGAGACTGGCCCATGAGACTGGCCCCGGAGACTGGCGGAAAGTCTCTGAAGCATCTATCAACAGCTAAGGGCACAGCTAACTTGGGGACCAATAATTTTCAACAGCTTTCAAATGAAAGGAAGGTAGTTCTCCCCAAGGCCTCTCACCAGCCCTGCATTCAGGTCTGTAGGCTGGTTATGAAATTAGAACAGGATAGAAAGTAATGGGAAGAGCGCTGTTTGACCATAACCCTGTGTGCTTCGGAGGCCTCTGGTCTGCGCCTGCAGTTGAGACTGCCAATTACTGTTCTCAAAAGAAGGCAAAAGGTTAAAGAACAGACCACCACCCCAATCCCTCCATTCAAAGGAATAATCAACGTTAATTAAAGCATTTTAAACTGGGAATCTTAGAGTGTACCAGGTTAGGGAGTAAAATGACTGTTTTACTAATATTCATCCTTGGCTAAATTATAACAGCCCTCAGATTTGAGATATGTCCGTTCTTTCCACTAGAATGAAAAAAGTTAAGGACACACACATCCAGCACTTTATGCATAATAGATAAGATTAGTAGGATTAAGAACCACATGACATGTAAAATAAAACTACACAAATACTTAAATTATTCAGTGTTTGTGCCTATGGCACATCGTGTCATCCTGCTGAGTTAAGGGAACTGAAAGCATCTTTTCATTATTAATGTCTTCATTCCCACGGTTGCCATGCAGGTCCGTACGCAGATCAGTTTCTCCTCTAAACCTAGACAAAAAGAGAAAAATGTCTTGCTGATAGCGAGACTTGGAAAAGAACTTTTCTTCGGGGGCGGGGGGGGGGGGGGGGGGGGAGTTCCACGAAGTTGCTTTAAGATGTTGTTTTCAAATTGCTGTTGGTCTTTTTAACTGGTTTAATGAGGAGAGTGTTTTTCTTCTAAAAGTTAAGATGTGCCCTTTTGTTATTCAAAAGAGAACAACAAGCAGTTGTGTTTTTTTTTTTCAAGTGGCTATTGCATCATTGAATATTACAAAGCAACAAAAATACCAATTACCCAGATAGGGGAGTAGCTGTATCACTCCCCTGCTCTGAGGCCATTTCTTTTCCTGTGAAGTCTTTGCTCACGGAGGTAGCTTTCTTTGTAGAATTTCACAGCAGGCAGACATGCCTGCAGCATTGTAGTGAATTAGTTCTATTCCTGTGTTACAACAACATTATCACCATGTCAAGTGAAAAGTAAAAAAGGGAAACTATTTCCTAAGTAGAAAAGTGACTTCCAATAGATGTCATCTGACCCAGGAGGTCATTACTGAGATTTTAATACTGGATTACAAAGAGAACTCATTGGTGCTCAGATGTTAGAAACATTTCTGGTGGATTGTAAAGGAAGCCAGAATTTACTTTGTTACTGTAAGAATTCAAGACGGCTGAAGGACTGTGTCAAAAAAGCTTAAGACTCTTTTATGTGTCAGCTGGGAAATACAAAATAACAGCCCCCTGGCTTTAAGGAGGGCTTCGCATTCTGAAAAAAAAAACAAAAAAACAAAACCGAAAACAAAAGCAAAACAAAACAAAAAACCAAACCTCACTTTTTTGTAACATTTAGTGTGTGTGTGTGTGTGTGTGTGTGTGTGTGTGTGTGTGTGTGCCTGTCACAGCTCGTGTTTGGAGGTCAGAGGACAACTAATGGGAGTTGTTTCTGTCCCTCCTCTACGCATGGCCCTGAGATTGAGTCAGGTCACCACCTTGGTGGTAACCACCTAGACCCTATGGACCTTCTCTCTGAACCACAATTCTGATTTATTTATTTTTGAAAATAACTTTTTGAGAGACATATCCAATCAGCCCTTCAGTGTGACCAAATTCATTGTCAACTAACAATACAGAAAAAAGACAAGTTGCCTCTCTTTATTACACTGGGGTTATGTGTGTTTTAAGAGACAGCTGTATTCCAAAGAGAAAGGATAAGCCACATTATTCTAAGTGAGAGTTTCCCTTAAACAGTTCTCTGAGGAGTGTGTGAAGCCATTTGGGTATTGTTCCTTCATGGTTTGAACAGATCGTGTTCCTTTGGCCCAATTCCCAGATAATGCTTAGGAACTATGTATTTTGAAACACATGTGTGCATATATATGTATATATTATATTTACTGAACTTTTTAAGATTTGTTTACGTGTATGGGTGTTTTGCTTGCATGTATGTATGTATGTGTACCAGGTGCATGCCTGGTACCTATGGAGGTCAGAAGGCATCAGATTCCCTAGAATGAGTTATGGATTGTTGGGGGCCACTATGTGAGTGTTGGGAACCAAATTGGGTCCTCTGTAAGACCAACAAGTGCTCTTAACCACACACACACACACACACACACACACACACACACACACATATATATAACCACATATAACCATTTCTCCAGGCCCCTATATATGTTTGTTTGTGTGATAGACTCTCAGCTGTGTAGCCCAGGCTGACTCAAGCTCATGATTCTCTCCCCCAGATTTCAGAACACTGGCATTATGGGTGGTCAACACTATACCTGGCCTGAAAAATGTATATCTTTAAACAATGTATTCATATATTTGAAAATATGATTGTTGTGATGACTGTATTGCTTTTTCGAGGCAGGGTCTCAACAAGTTAGGCCCAGGCTTAACTTGAACTTGCTGTGTAGCAAAGGCTGGCTTTGAACTTGCAACATTCCTACCTCAGCCTCTCAAACGCTAGGATTGTACGTGTATGCCACTAGGCCTGGGTTTGGAAATTTTTATTTTTGTGTTTTTTGAAGAGGAGAGATGGGATTATGTCACACTCATGTATCTTACTTGCCTTTCTTGTAAGGTATCAGGAGGGGATATGCCTTTGTGTTTGAGATAGAGTCTCATGAGGTAGTCCTGTCTAGCCTGGAACTACATGTATAGACTACGTTGGCCTTGAACTTGTGGCAGTTCCCCTGCTTCTATCTTTTGAGTGCTGAGGTTACTGGTGTGCCTCACTAGCTTGGCTTTAGGAAACCTTTCCATGTAAATGCCTATGGCAACTCAAATGCCCTGTCCTAGTGAGGGTTTCTGTTGCTGCAATGAAACACTATGACCAAAAACAAGTTCAGGAGGAAAGGAATTATTCAGCTTACACATCCACAGTGTAGTCCATCACTAAAGGAAGTCAGGACAGGAACTCAAGCAAGGTAGGAACATGGAGGCAGGTGCTGATGCAGAGGCCATGGAGGGGTGCTGCTTACTGGCCTCCTCACCCTGCTTTCTTATTAGATCCCAGGACCACCAGCCCAGGGATGGCACCATCCACAATGGGCTGGGCCCTCCCACATCAATCACTAATTAAGAAAATGCCTTACACCTTGATTTTTTTTTTTTTTTCAAGACATGGTTTCTCTGTGTAGCCCTGGCTGTCCTGGAACTCACTCTGTAGACCAGGCTGGCCTCGAACTCACAGAGATCTTCTTGCCTCTGCCTCCCTACTGTCCGGCTGTTGGATCCCATTGAGGTTTCCTAGTGGCTTTACCCAGCAGGTCTGCATAAGAGGATGATTGGGTCATGGGCCTGGGTAGCAGGTGTTTGGAAGGGTCTACACTTGGTTATATCTAGCAGGGGGAGGTTTTTTTTCCCCCACCCCTTGGCATTGTTATAAAAAGTCCTTTTGAATAAAGTTTTGGGCTGGTGGGTTTTGACCTAGGCCCTCTCAAGGCTATCCTATGTTTCTGTCTTTCCTCTCGTCACCTAGGTATCTCTTTTTATCTAAATATTTCCCACTTCTCCCTGCTCAAGAGTGCCCTGGTTGTAAAAGTGGGGGATGATCCCCCACATCTGGCACAACTGACCCCTTCTCAACTTGACATACAAAATACATCACTATTAAGCCACACCTTTGCTTACTTGTTCATCCCCAAGATCTCACATAAAAAATATAGATAACTTTAAAAGTCCCAAAGTCTTTACAAATTCAAACACATTAAAATTTCAGTCCCTTAAAAAAATATCCAATCTATTTTATAATCCAAATTTTCTGTAAAACTCCAAAATCTTTCTCCTTTTTTTTTTTTAAGTTTAAAGTCTCTCAACTGCGGGCTCCTGTAAAATCAAAAATAAGCTAAGTACTTTATTGCTTCAAAGAGGGAAGAAGCAGGGGCACAGCCACAGTCTGAACTGTGCAAAAACCAAATTCCCAACAGTGTCAACAACACAATGTCCAGTGTCTGGGGCCCTCGTTACCTTTGCTCCTCTAAAGGACTTGGATCATTTTCCCGGCTCTGTCCTCTGCAGCACACACAGCTTGTCTTCTAGGCTCCAAACGGCTTCGCTCCATAGCTACTGCTGTTCTTGGTGGTCATCTCCAAAATGCTGGGGTCGTCTACTGAAGCTAGGTTGCATTTTCACCAAGAGCTTCTCCCTAGGCTCCCCTCGTGGTGCCAAGACGCAAAGTCTCTGCAGGACCCCCCAATCCTGGGTCTTCAACTGCTACTGTGGCTGCACCGTCACCAATGGCCTCTCACAGTGCCGCGCCTCGGCTGTTCTCCATGACCCCTTCATGCCTTCAAAACCATTCAGTTGTCATTACAACCTTGGCCCCCTCTAAAACACTGCTTCTGTGTGCTCTCCAGGAAACACTCCCCAGAAGGTTTTACCTCAATGATACTGCTCTCTTAATCACTGATAATTTCTCAGCTCCAGGTGACCAGAATGGCGTATTTTAGCCAAGCAAAGGTTTTCACTTTAGTAGTTCTGGTATCTTGTTAATCACAGCTGATTCTTCAGCCCCAGCTCACGAGAACCACAAATTCTTTTTTTTTTTTTTTTTTTTTTTTTTTGGTTTTTTGGTTTTTTGAGACAAGGTTTCTCTGTGTAGCTTTGCGCCTTTCCTGGAACTCACTTGGTAGCCCCGGCTGGCCTGGAACTCACAGAGATCGGCCTGCCTCTGCCTCTCAAGTGCTGGGATTAAAGGCATGCGCCACCACCGCCCAGCCCACAAATTCTTAATTCCAATGGCCTGGTAGGGTCTTTGCTTCCTTCTGAAACTTCACAAGCCAGGCCTCGAGCATCTGCACTGCTCTCAACATTCTTATCTCTCAAGCATCTGCAGAAGAGTTCACTGCGCTCTCAAGACTCAAGGACATTTTTAGTCTAAAGTTCCAAAGTCCTCCCTCCCACAATCCTCCCCAAGACAACATGGTCAGGTCTGTCACAGCAATACCCCCCCATCCAGGCACAAACTTGTCTTAGGGTTTCGATTGCTGTGCTCAAACACCATGACTATGGCGGTTTGAAAGAAAATGGCCCCCAAAGGGAGTGGCACGAAAATGGAAGATGTGGCCTTGTTGGAGAAGTGCGTCACTGTGGAGGTAAGCTTTGAGGTCTCATGTATGCCAACATCTTCTGTCATAGAAGCCTATCCCTGAAAACATTAATCGTGGGCACGCCTGACTAGCTCTATAAACCAGTTTAAATAAATAAAACTATTTTAATACATTTTTTTTTTTAAATATATATGGGTGTTTCGCCTGTATGTACACTTGTCTGTGCACCATGTGCATTCCTGAAGTCCTTGGAGGCCGGAAGAGCTTGTAGCATCCCTTGGACCTGTAATTACAGACTGTTGTGAACTGCCATATGGTGCTGGGAATCTAACCCTAGCAGCAAGTGTTCCTACCAGCTAACTCATCTCGCCAGCCCCTACAAACAACTTAAAACAAAAACAAACTTGATTAGTATACATGTGAGTTATTTACGCGACCTTTGTGCCTCAGAGCTCAGCTAGACAGCAAACTACCAGCTGTGGACTACAGCAGACAGAGGTAAGCCACATGCTCAAACGCATGCTGAGGCTCTAGTCTGCTACACCTGCTTAGCATGCATGTCACACGAGAGAGAGGATCCCGTGAACTCTTTCTCGGTGCTTTCTCACAATTACAATCACAAATGAGTAATGTGCTGCTTAGCCGCCACCATCTCTGTCACTTTCCCCCAGGTGTGCCCGTAGCAGGCCAGCACCTGTTAGTCATTTACGCCTCCAGTTTTCGGGATGGAGGAATAGGGCAAAAGGGACTTTGGAAGTCCCAACGGGATAACGAAGCTCTTTCCCATCGCAAAAAGCTGTCTTCACAGCTCAGTGCTTTAAATTCCCTCTTTTCCGCCATCCAGTCGGGGACTTGCTACCTCTGCAGCGGCTGCTCCCTGCGCCACGCGCCAGGTCAGAGCAAAAGTTGTAGCCGTGCAGCTGCGACAAGAGGCTCTGGAGATGGGCTGTCGATAGCCTTGGCCCACAAGCCGCCGCAGCACTCCCAGAGGCCAGCCCAGCCCTGCCCTGCCCTGCCCTGCCCTGCCCTGCCCTGCCCTGCCCTGCCCTGGAGGCTGCCCGGCGACTTCCGGGACCAAGAACCCTAGGCTAGCGCCACACCCCCGCGGCGCGCGGCCTCCCGGAAGCCCTCGGGAGACACCTCGGGCCCCGCCCCTGCACAGGTCACCTCCCTCCACGCCCCTTTTTTTTCTGGCCCGGCAGCCGGCAGGCAGAGAAGTGTCGTAAAGCCTGGCCCAGGAAACTTTACCCGGGGTAACAGGCGAGGCGCTTTACGGCGGCGGCGGCGGCGGCGGCGGCGGCGGCGGCCGGGTGAGAGGCTCGGCGGCGGCAAAGGCGGCGGAGCGGCCGCGGCGGCAAAGGCGGCGGCGGCGGTGGCTGAGGGAGAGGAGCGGCGGCAACGGCGGCGGGGAGCGGCGCGGGGTGAGCCGCGAGGAGGGGCGGGTGGGAGGCGGTGACACGGCCGGCGGCGGGGCTCGGGCGGCCGGGGACGGTGGCCGGCACGGCGGCGCGGCGGCGTGGGGGCGGCGCGGCGTTGGGGACACTCGGTGAGGGACGGTTTCTGCCTTTGTTCCCCCCCGCCTCGGCCGCCCCCGGCCCGCCAGTCCGCGCTGCCTGGCGCCGCTCGGCCGCCTCTCATGGCCTCCTCTCTCGGCTGTGTCGCTTCTAGGATGGCGGAGGTACCGCCTGGGCCTAGCAGCCTCCTCCCACCACCAGCGCCTGCGGCCCCAGCGGCGGCCGAGCCCCGCTGTCCGTTCCCGGCGGGGGCTGCACTCGCTTGCTGCAGCGAGGACGAGGAGGACGACGAGGAGCACGAAGGCGGCTGCGGGAGCCCAGGGGGCGGCGAGGCGGCGACCCCGGCCAAGGCGCGTTCTTGCCTTCGCTGCCCGCAGCTGCCCCAGGAGCAGCAGCAGCAGCAGCAGCAGCAGCAGCAGCTCAACGGATTGATCGGCCCCGAACTGCGACACCTCCGGGCCGCGGCGACCCTCAAGAGTAAGGTTCTGAGTGCAGCGGAGGCGGCCGCCCCCGACGGGGCCCCCAAAGTGACTGCCACAAAAGGAGCCGGAGAACACCCGGAGGAGAGACCAACCCACTCGGTCCCCAACAATGCAAGAACTGCGCTCTCCGGCCGGCCAGAGGAGGCGGCGGCGGCAGCGGCGGCCAGCGACCCCGCGGCGGCTCGCAACGGACTGGTGGAGGGCGACGAGCCGGAGGAGGAGGAGGAGGAGGAGGAGGAGGAGGACGAGCAGGTGCGGCTGCTGTCTTCGTCCCTGACCGCCGGCTGCAGTATAAGGAGCTCCCTGGGCCGGGAGGCCGAGCCCGGGGAGGATCGGACGATACGATACGTCCGGTATGAATCCGAGCTCCAAATGCCTGATATCATGAGACTGATCACCAAAGATCTGTCTGAACCCTACTCCATTTATACGTATAGATATTTTATCCACAACTGGCCACAGCTGTGTTTCTTGGTAAGTGGATGGCATGAGAACAGGGTGAGCCCAGCAGAGATCTTGGCCACTCAGGGCAGGGAGTGTGAGGGCCCAGTGTGTGGCAGTGGTTGTCTCTTTCATTTTCGTAGTACCTTACAGATGTGACTGGCTAAAGTGCGCGCGGGCACATTCCTAGTTAGTAAATGGAACTGTGTGGAAGGTAAGAGCTCATGATCTTGGTTAACTTGCTACTGTTGTAACAGCAGCAAGCCTGCACAAAGCGTGTTTCACCTGGGGTGTGGGGGGAGGAGGTGTCTTACGTCCTGTTTACATTAGCTTCTAATCATGGTTAGTCTTCATTATTACCCTCCCTCATCCTCAGAGCATTTTGTAGTGATTTAATTGGAACATGGTGCTGTTCACATGTAGGCCTTTGTAATAACTCAGCTACAGCCATAGTCAGGGAAGAATATATGCAGTAAACATGGTTGCCAGTAAACTTGCTGTGGCCACTTTGGAGAATGAAATCTCAGAGCCGTGTTCACTGATTATGGATATTGTTCCCTTCGGTAGGACAAGAGTTGTAGCCAGCCTGCTTTCAGGTGTGCCGTTGCAGAATGTGTACCTAACACCTTTGGTGGCTGAAAGGCCCCTGAAACTTGGAACAGAAAGTCCTTTCGTGGGATGCAGGATTTAGTGTGAGAAACTACTTAAAAACTGGTACCATTGGTTTGTATGGGTTAGTGGACAGAAGTTTTTTTTTTTTTTTTTTTCCCTACCTATATATATGTAAGCCAAACAGATTGGTCTAGTGGATAAGATGAATAACCATTTTAAGTTTACATTCCCAGCCCCAGTAATCTCTCAACAGTAACATTGACATTCTGTCCATGTGAAATCCTTAACTGAGATATTGTTAGACTTGAGGTGTAAGCTGTGTGTCATGAGCACAGCGCATACTTTGAAGAGAGTAAAGCTCCTCCTGTTCTTGTGTTAACCCCGACTTAGTTGCACTCAGTGTTCCTTGCAGTATGTTTTGACAAGACATCATAAGTCTTGTGGTTGCTTCCACAGCTTGGTGGTAATCCAGAAATACTATTAGATATTGTAGATATTGATAGTTTTGCTAGCTTTCATGTTAATTATGCTTGAACTTTATTTTAGACCATTTGTTTAAACTTTAGGTACTATTTTGTATTCCAGAAAACGTGTTTTTTTTTTTTTTTTTTTTTCTCTTAAGGATTCTTAGTATTGTATTAAAATAGTTCTGCTGGACTTGGTGGCTCATGCCTTTAATCCCAGCAATTGGTAGGCAGAGGCAGGAGGAACTCTGAGTTCAAGGCCAGCCTGGTCTACACAGCAAGTTCCAGGACAGCCAGGACTGTAGAGAGACCCTATCTCTCTACAAAGACAAAAGTTCTAAGACATATTAGTGGCAGTGAATATGGGACAGTACTTACAACACTATTATAAATGTCATTAAATGCAATTCCTTAGAATTGTGTATTGATTTAATTGTAAGTTAATCCACAGAGTGTATAATGGAGTCCCATTTGAAACTGAAATGGAGCTGGGGATGTGGTTCAGTGGTAGTGGGCTTGAGTCGTGTTTTCTCTAGACCTCAGTTTTTCTGGCATTTTATACTATGGTAAAACTTCAGGCTCTTATGTACACCCCTCTTAATTGACCAGTTAATTTGTGCTCTAGCCTTTACTAGCCAAAGTTTAACATTAAGTTATGGATATCTAGAAGTTGAAATGTATACAAGTGGCTAGCCTCTAAGGTTTCTCATGGAATATGAATCTGGAGATAGCAAACAATAAAACTAGTTACACAACAGAGGCAGTTTACAACTACATCTTTTATATGCTTTTCAAATTGAATTTCCCATAAGAACTAATTTTTATAAACAATATCTTTCAAATTATGTCAGAAAGGACAACCTTAGAGATAATCTAGACCCACCTCCTTTTCTTTTTTTAAAGGGAATAAAAAACCATGGTGATGTATAATGTTTAAATCTTCAGCTGTTTAGGAGCAGAGAGGTCTTTACCTCTCTGGTCTCCTGGCCTCTCATGATGGCAAGTAAGATGAGGAACCATATTATCGTGGCACATAATTGTCGTCACCAAGGGACAGTTGTCATTTTAAGCATCAGTCTTGGGATTAGAACCTCCAAAGTGTCCCTAGGTTCCAGGGAGAACGTGTAGTAGATCAAATGGGATATGTGAGGTTGAACCTTAAAATTGCCTATATTTGGTTGACTCATAAAACAAGGTTTTAAAGATTCTTCCTAATATTTGTAACACTTTGGAAAATAGAAGCTAGTACAAATGAGTCACTGTCAATTACCATAAACCTTACCCCTTTATGGTTCACAGTATTTTCAGTTTCAGTGTTTTCAGAAGTTCTTAAATTTATGACTAGCTATGCAGTGTAGTATTTCCATTTATTTGCTCTAAATTTAACTTTCTTGTGTCCTCCAGTGTTCTCTTTGTAATGTTCTGGAATTCAGGAATCTGTATTTTGCACATACACATTTTTCATAGTTGTGTAGACTTGACAGGCTTTTAAAAAGCCTTGAGAAGTTGAACAGATTTACCACTTCCTATACTTCAGAAACACATTTAATAATATGCTTCAAAAGTGTGTGCAGCAGCTTTTGTTTGGAAAAAAAAAACAAGTAATTTAGTGATTGTTATAAATGTTGATAAGCAATTTATTACGATTGTGGTATTGATTTTTATAATGAGCAAGTTATATATCCATATATCAGATTTTTATTTTTAGATGATGTGTACAACTTGATTTATGCTTCTCTACATTTTTTAATTAGGGAAACAATGTAGTAGTCTCAAGAATAAACTAACATAATATTTTGTTTGCTTTTTACTTACATGGACAGAAAACAAATATTTGTTTGACATCCCAGTGCAATTTGAAAGTATTGTCTAGTTATATTTAGTGGCTTTAATTTTTCTTATTGAATGGCTTTATTAACTGTAGGATATTGCTGTCCTATGGTTTTATGTAAGATTTACATGTATTTCCATTTCACATGAGTCTAGCTTACTAGGTCAGGGCAAATTTTTTTTCTGGCTGTTACAAGTATATGATTTGTTCTTTGATAATTATGTATATGTGTACACATGTGCATATATATACATATATATTAAACACACATATACATATGCATATATATATTACTATATATATGTATACTGACAATTCAAATCAGAAAATGCTATTAGTTGGGCCGGGCATGTAGCTCAGTGATAGAATACATGCATGTTACTAGGTTCAGTCCTCAGCACTAAAAAGGTTGTGAAAGTTGTTCATTTAGATGACTTTTATCTCTGTTTCAGGTCTTAATACAAAAAGAAATTAAATTGATTTGTTGGGCATTAAATTGAATGAGAAAACAAAATGGAAATAATAATTGTAAGGTTTTGTTGACCCAGAAGAATTATGGAATATGTGATACAATGGGAATAAACTATTATTAGTTATTGACTTTAATATTCCCTTCAGGGATTTTCTAAATGAAGTAAAATTATATTGGTTAGAGATTTCTCCACAGTTTATTGAAAAAGGAATTTCAGGAAATTTATTAAACAATTGACCACAAAAATGTTTGTAACAAATTCAAGTTAAAATAGATATTAAGTGTATGTTAGATTTTGCTTACTAATCTTTTGACCAGTTCCTGCTGTTGTTGAAATAGTTGTTTCTGTAGAACTAGTTTGTAAAACAGTAATATTACTTGCTGAGATATTGTCCTATTTACATTTCTCAGTACATACTATTAGAACTTTTTAGCAATTTTGAAATACTTGGTAAATATTTGCATTGATAACACTGGAATATTAAAATGAGTTATCAGCATTACTTAGCATTTAGCATTTAACACTGATAACCTGATGATTTTATTAAAATATAAACAAGTCATAGTATTCTAATTACACTAATATAAAGTGGAATTTAAGATATTTATATGTATATATCTTAAAATACCACATATACATTATATATATATATATATATATATATATATATACACACACACACACACATATATATTTATATTTTGGAGACAGGATTTTGCTGTGTAGACCAAGCTGGCCTTGAACTTAGATCCTTCTGACTCAGATCCTTCCATCTTAGCCTACTGAGTGCAGGCTATTGAATTTCTGGGAGCTTTATGATAATGACTCATACTGTCCGGAATATCCTGAAAATGAGACCATCATGTATTAGTCTTTGTAGTGCTAAAGTGCTTTTTGAGTGTGATCTAAGTAATACCTTCTAAACAGTGCCTTTTTTGAAAAAAAAAAAAAAAACTACAGGTATTTTTTTCTTGATCAAAGTTAACTACCAGGTGTAATTTTCAGTTATGTTTTATATTTATCCTTCATTAAATCTTTATTATAAAAACTTGTAATACTCTGCTGATGGGAAAATTGTACAATATTTTATTGTATTCTAATAAGTAGATGTTTCTTTAAAATAATTTGTTTACTCCCTCTTCCCAAATGTAAACAGGTCTTTATTGCAAACTATATTAATTGTAAGCACTTGATATGTAGTCTGTAAAAGTCATTAAGTGTTTACCTTGTAGAAATCTTGTCTCCCTCTCCCTTAGGGCTTTAATAAGCATTTAAAAAAAGTCATGATTTGAAGAAAGTTTGAGTTTTAGAAACAAGAATATTTGAAGAGTTTTGAGATTCAGATTTCTGAAACTTTCTGTGATTGCTGTTTTGCTCTGGAGTTCTACTGATTTCTTCTCTCAAAAATGCTGACCAAGGGTCAGTTGCTGTTTTCCTTTGGTAATTTTGCAGTACCTGATGGCGTTGTATCCTTCATAACTGTTTGTTTATTTTCAAGGCCATGGTAGGGGAGGAGTGTGTAGGTGCCATCGTTTGCAAGTTGGATATGCACAAAAAGATGTTCCGCAGAGGTTATATAGCCATGTTAGCCGTGGATTCCAAATACAGGAGAAATGGCATTGGTAAGGAAAACGTTATTTCACAAAGGATGAATAAATTATTTTCATTTTTTTGTTTTGAATTGTGTGTCTGTATATACACATGGTTACAGATGTCTGAGGACAGCTTTGGGGAGTCAGTTCTTCTTTCACATGGGTTCTGGGGATTGAATGAGATTATTAGGCTTTATGGCCAAGCGCTTTTACTTGCTTGGCCATATCACTGTCCTTAAGATTTTTTTTTTCAACATTCTTAAAATAGGTTTTATAATTAACGTTTTTGAGAGATTGTCTTTTTAACAAGTAGATGATGATCAGTTTTTATCTTGAGGGTTTTTAAAAAAATTGATCCAGACTGCTTTGTATTATACTAAGTACTGGAGAAAGTATTCTTGTTTTTTTTTATAGAGTTATGAGAGCATTTTATACCAGGTACTATTTTCAAGTTCAGTGGACATTAATCAAGCTAAAATTATGGAGTAATTGTTATCATTACATAATGCTAATTATCAAACCTGTTATAATTTGAGAGTCCAAAAGAAGGTAATTATTATTCTGAGATGCATGTTCCTAGTCTTCTTTTAAAGTTGCATTCCTTAGTTTTTTTAAATTTGTGTGCGTGTGTGAGAGACAGAGACAGAGATACAGTGCATATGTAGAGGTGAGAGAACAATTTTGGGGAGTCTCTTTTCTCCTATCATGTGCATCCCAGGGATCTTATCTCCTATGGAGCCATCTCTGGGTCAACATGTGTGGTTTTAACTGTCACTAGAATCACCTGGATGGTCTAAAAGCAGATGGTTAGACCCTCCTTGAGAATCTCATTCAGCTGCTTGGGCTCAAGCTTTCCCTGTTGACTGTTTTGTAAGCCTAGTTAGAACTACTGTCCTACGCCGGGCGGTGGTGGCGCACGCCTTTAATCCCAGCACTTGGGAGGCAGAGCCAGGCGGATCTCTGTGAGTTCGAGGCGAGCCTGGGCTACCAAGTGAGTTCCAGGAGAGGCGCAAAGCTACACAGAGAAACCCTGTCTCGAAAAACCAAAAAAAAAAAAAAAAAAAAAAAAAAACACTACTGTCCTAGTGTCCAGTACCTGCTGGTTCTTTTTTCACAGTGGATGATCAGATGGAGAAGTGCTTGTTGGGATTTGTAAAATCCTAGGATGTTTTTAAAGCTAAGTCAGTATTCATGAAATAATATTTGATATGCTTTTAGTACTGTTAGCAGTTTTGTTACTTGTAGCTTTAAAGGGATATGGATATTACTGCCTAATACTCATATTTAATACTTTCAAAGTTAGGATCATGTCATGAGAAATCCTTATAAATATGTTAGGAGTTTATTGATTTGACAATGGATTTAAACCTGGGCTTCTCCCAGCTGACTTCTGGTTTATTTTTCATTTAGAGATGATCACTGTATCTATATTCAACCTAATATTGACATTTCTGTGCATTTCTGATTATCATAATTTAGATTCTTTAAGAAACTTATACTTCCCCTTCATTAATACTCAGATCTATATTCTAGGTACTAACTTGGTAAAGAAAGCTATATATGCCATGGTTGAAGGAGACTGTGATGAGGTGAGTCTTTCAAGTGTTTAATCCTCTTGTCCTGGGTAGGGTTCTACTGGGTAGATTTTTACAGTATCCTATAGTAATAGTACTGTAAGTGCATTGCAGATCTTCAACACAAATGCAGATTGTGGAGGAAATGTTATTTTGTTTAGAAACAATTGTAGAGTAAATTTTAAGATAACAAAGTTGAATTTCTTCAGAATACAGATTGAAATTAAACATATTCAGTAAATACTTAACATTCAAAAACTTTGTTATCAGCTGAGTCATTTAAGTGGTGGTGTTTCTTTTTTGCTTACCTTTTGTCCTGTTGTTTAGCTTTCTTTCTTTTTTTTTTTTAAAAAAAACATGGGAAAACTCTCAACCTGTTTGGAGGACATTTCACGCTAGGAAAATGTCTCTAAGTATTAAGTAATGAATGACTGATTTGCATATTAACATAAGAGCACATCTCTCTTCTGCTTGTCTGTAAGGCCTTTTGCCACCTGTACTTTCTTTTTTACTATAGCACTGTGCTTTACATATGCTTAGTAAATATTGGTGATAACTGGGGATGTTAACATTGTACAGTAATACAGGTGGGAACAGTTTTAACTAGAGAATGGATGCCTTTTAGAGCAGTGATGACTAAGAAATAAAGTTATTGTACTTCATGAACAACACAAATAAATGACAGTTATCCTTGGAAAAAAAGTCACTTGTTTGGTCTTTTGGTACAGAGTCTCACTATGTAGCCCTGGCTGGCCTGGCACTCACTGGTTCTTGCCTCAACTTCTCAAATGCTGGGATTAGAGGTGTTCACCGTTATGCTCAGCACCTGTCTTTACTGTGGGGACGTAGATGTGTCTTAGCAAAGTTGTCAGGTACACGACATTAGGTGATTCCTTTGTTTGGACCTTAATAAATGGTTTGACTTTTTAAAGCCCAGGGTTTTTGTTTTGTTTTGTTGTGAGACAGGGTCTCTATCTCAGGCTGGCCTAGAGTTTACTAGGTAGTTCAGGCTGCCCTTAAATTGGCTATTCTCCTCCCATAGTCTCCAGAGTACCAGAGTTACAGAAATGTGCCCTGCTAAATAAAGTTAAGTGTTTGGTATAAAATTTATAGTAATTTAAAATAAGAGTCTCTGTGTGTTTTTACAAAATTCCTCCTACTGTCTTGTTCCTCAACTATGTCCTTTCTACTGAAAGCTGATTATCTACCTTCATATTTTCTAAGCATATTTTCATGCAGATGTAATAACTTTTTACGCTTTACAAAAGTTGCTAGCTGTTTGGAGAAATCTTTGAGTTGATAGACGGTATTTTGATTTTCTGCTACTGAGAATTATTTCTTGTGAACAGGAATGCTTAGGGCCAGGGAACTACTTTATTTCTGGGGTTAAGTCTTTCATGAGTTATATTAGTCATTGCTTATAAGGCAAGATGTGTACTTAACTAAGTGTTGAACTAATTACTAGCTTTTCATCAAAGCTTCTAAGATAGTATATGGAGATTTTGAAAAAAATGTGTTAGTGTATGGCTAAATCTTAATTTTACTATGTATTTTAAAATTAAATACTGCTATTTATGTATGTATTTATTTAGTGTGTGTGTGTGTGTGTGAGAGAGAGTGTGTGTATGTGGGCATGTAGAAGCCAGAGGTTGAAATTGTCTTCTTTAATTACTTTCCACCTTAGTTTTGAGATAGGGTTTTATTGAACCTAGACCTCACCAGTTCAGCTGGGCTTGGTAGCACTTTATTCATTAAGCTGTCTCACTGGCCCCATACTGTAAGTGTCTTGAGTAAATGGTTTGGCTTATTTAGAGAACTCGGTATGAGACGCCTTGATTTCTTATCCATCTTCTGTGACTTAGCAGTTGTATAATTGAGGGCAAATCATTTTACTTTGCCTACTCTGTCATTTTGAGTGAAGTTATGTTAATAATGCTTTTAACTTCTGTTGTGAAGAACAGTAGTTACTTGTTCATTCATCAGATATCTAGTCAAGGTCTGTAGGGAGCCAGATAACAGTGGGTACAGCCTGCTGTCCATGAACTTCCAGCCTACAGTGTTAAAGGGTATTGTCTAAACTGTGCCAGTTTGGCTTATCTTCATAATGGTTTATTGGTGGAGAATCGGTGGAGCATCACTGTAATTATATTTCTCTCGTTAAAGAGAATCAAACACATTAAGCTTCTTTTAAAAAGTGTGTGTGTGTGTGTGTGTGTGTGTGTGTGTGTGTGTTTGTCTGTGTGTGTGTGTGTGTGTGTGTGTGTGTGTCTGTCTGTCTGCCAGCTAGTGTGTAGGTGTTCAAGAAGGTCAGAAGAGTGAGCCCCTTACAACAGCTCACAGGTGTGAGCTGTCTGATACATAGGTGCTGGGAACTGAATTGGGTTCCTCTGCAAGAGCAGTACATGCACTTAACTACTGAGCCATCTCTCTTATTGTTTCTTTAGGACCAAAAAATTCCAGAATTATCTTGTTTTTTTTTTTTACTCTTTGGGCTTTTTACTCTTGGGGGGGCCCGCCACCCAGCTCCCAAAGAAATCACATACACAGAGGCTTATTATTACTTGTAAATGCCCAGCCTTAGCTTGGCTTATGTCTAGCCAGCTCTCAAGTTAGCCTGTCTGCCTTTTGCCTCTCTCTATATTTCTGTCAACCTTTCATTACTACTTATTCTGTGGCTGGCCCCTTGTGTCCTCCTCTCCTCCCTTGCTCCTTCCTTCCTTCTCCTTTTCTCTCCTATTTATTCTCTTTCCTGCCAGCCCTGCCTATCCTTTCTCCTGCCTCGCTATTGGCTGTTCAGTTCTTTATTAGACCAATCAGGTGTTTTAGACAGGCACAGTAACACAGCTTCACAGAGTTAAACAAATGCAACATAAAAGAATGCAACATGTCTTTGCATCATTAAACAAATGTTCCACAGCATAAACAAATGTAACACATCTTAAAATATTATTGTACAACAATTGTCTTTTGGCTTCTTTTGTCATACTTCTATGTAAAGTAAAAGAGCTTTGTAGTAAATTTCCATTATAAACCAAAAAAATAAGGTGCCAGGTGGCCCACGCCTTTAATCCCAGCACTTGGGAGGCAGAGCCAGGCAGATCTCTTGAGTTTGAGGCCAGCCTGGTCTACAGAGTGAGATCCAGGAGAGGCACCAAAACGACACAGAGAAACCCTGTCTCGAAAAACAAAAAAAATAAAAAAATAAAAAATAAAATGTTTATACGAGTTGAAGTGATAAAAATGTTGAAAAATAGTTAACTTTTTTTTGGCTACTGTTATGAATTACAATATAAATATTTTTGGAGATAGAAGTTTGTCAAAGGGCCGTGACCCACAGGTTGAGAACCAGTGATACAGATAGCCATGTCTATTTCTTAAGGTTGCTGTCTAAATATAGCTATCCTTCTAAAAATTTCCACTTTTTTTTTTTTTTTTTTGAGACAGGGTTTCTCTGTGTAGCTTTGTGTCTTTTCCTGGAACTCACTTGGTAGCCCAGGCTGGCCTCGAACTCACAGAGATCCGCCTGGCTCTGCCTCCCGAGTGCTGGGATTAAAGGCGTGCGCCACCACTGCCTGGCGGGGAAATTTCTACTTTTTATTACAGTGAAATGAGTTAGTAATTTTGCATCATGGCAACATTAGTTTTTTTCACATTAAATTGCTTTATTTAACACTTAGTTGTAATTACACGTTGACCTAATAACAGAATTTCCAAGAATTTCCCAAGAGAATTATTCAGATCTGAAAAATTGTACTCAGGTGTTCTAGTATAGCATTCAATGTCAAACTTGAATTTTTGTTTGATCATGGCAGTTTTTCATTATGTAGCTTTGGCTAGCTCAATGGTCATAGAGATCTGCCTCTGCTGGGATTGAAGGTGTGTATCCAACTTGTGCATGGGCCATGTGTTTTAGAATAGCTGTGAATTTGGCCCAACATGTTTGTAAGTGATATCATATTACATTGTTAAAAGCTTGGGCACCTATAGAAGGTGAAGTAGATCATAGTTGGTTTTAGAGACTGACAGTTTGATGTTGAACACGAAGAGGAGGATGAGAGAGACTTAGAGGCAAACTGGGGGTGTACATGGAAGTCATATTGATAGGCCTTTAAGCCTCTTCAGATAATTTTAGATCATTAAGTTTATTTTAAGGACAAAGAGTCAGTAAGTTATTTTAGTTAGGAAATTAATGAGAGGATTGCATGTAGAAAATGGGAGACTTCTTGGTCTGGTGGCAGTTTATGGTTCTGTCAGTGTGGGATAAAAATAAGAGGACCACTTTGAGAGAGAATTTCAGAGGGAGAGTTGACAGTACTCAGTGCTTACATGGGTATAGGAGAGTAGTGAGAAAAGAGTTTAAGATTCCTGGGTTTCAGGCTGAGGAACTGGATGGTGAGATAGAGAGCCTCTTCACCATGGTGCAGAATTGTACAGGTCCTGAGTGGTTTTGGACATAGCAAATTGAGGTGCTGTCTGTTCTGTCTCTTGAATTCTTGTTGAAGATGGAACAGGAAGAGACTCATGTCTTTATAGATGCTTTGCTGTGTCTGTGTTTAGTTGTACTTTTGCCAATTTCCCCTCTCTCTTAAGTGCCCAACCTTTGAACTGTGGTTCGCTGTGTTGCTAATTCTCAGCGACACAGGTGAGAATAAATACAAAAGGTAAATAGAGTAACATACATAAAAGCGGGGAAGGAAGAGAGTGTTTAGCTAGAGGGAAGTAGAAATAAGAGCCCATAGTTTCAAAAATATCAGCCCTATGGTGTCAGGACCACCAGTTCAGTGATAATTCTAAAAGACTCAAATGGAACCTAATACTCTGTGATCCTCTGTTAAGTTTTGATCTGAGTAATATTTAGACCACTGATTCTCAGTGACATCAATTTCACCTTGTCATTTGTTTAAAATGCAAATTCTTGGGCCCTCTTCTAAGTCTCTTTGTGTGTGAGTATATGTGTATGGGATATATACATGCATGCAAGTTGGAGGTCTAAAATCAACAAGGGATCTTCTTCAGTTGTTTGCCTTATTTCTCCCAACCTTAGTTTTTTAATTATTACTGTGTGTATATAGTTGTGGTGTGTGAGTGCATACGCCATGGCATATGTGGACATCAGATAACTCTGTAACAGAGTTGGTTCTGTTCCTACACCATTGTGTGAGCTTCCCACTGTCAAGCTCAGGTTGCCAGACTTGCTCTGCAAACACATCACCTGCTTAACCATCACCAGCCCTCCTTAGTTTTGACACAGGGTCTCTCCATCTAACTTGTAGCTTGCTGATTTGTCCAGACTGGCCAGTGATTTAGAGATGTGCTTGTCTCCTCAACCTCGCATCTTACTTCCTCAGCCTTCAGCTATCTTATTCTAACCCTCCCTCCAGGTGACTGATGGATCCTAATGTTTAAAGTCCTTGGTTTAGGTTCAGTAAACTTTTTCTGCAAAAGGCCAGATACTAAATATTTTAAGTTTTACAAACCATGGGTCTTCATGACAGCTGCTTAGCTCTGTTCTGTGTCAAGAAAGGAGCCATAGGCATGTGCACAAATGGATATAGCCATGTTCTCTTTTTTTTTTCTCTCTTCCCTCTCTCTTTTCTTTTGGATGTTTTGCTGAAGATTGAATCTCAAACCTCATACATGCTAGACAAGTACTCTGCCATTGAGCTTTATCCCCAGCCCACCAGGAAAATTTTGTCTATGGAAACTGACAGCATTAGGATATTTGGCTCAATTCTTGTATTGTTTGCAGACTGGTCTAGACTCTAGACCAGCGGTTCTCAACCAGTGGCTTGTGACCCTTTTGGGTGGGGGGATGTCAGATCTTTCACAGGGGTCGCCAAAGACCATGTGCTTAATATATGTTTATGACTCATAACAGTAGCAAAATTATAGTTACGAAGTAGCAACGGGAATAATTTTATGGTTGGGGGTCACCACAACATGAAGAACTGTATTAAGGGTTCACTGCATTAGGAAGGTTGAGAAACCACTGCTCTAGCCAATATGGTAGTTGTTACCAGGATAAACAGTGACAGGTTAATACAAACAGGAGTTAGAGGTCAGACTAAATAATTTCAAGTACTGACTTTTGATTGTTGATTTTTTCTTCTTTTTCTTTATATATATCACCTTAGTTTTCACCACAGGAAAATAGTTCATCTTTGTTTTTTTTATAAACATGTAGTCAAGTCCTAAAAGTTGAAACATCACAAAAACCAGGAGAAAAGTTCTCAATGATTCTACCCGTCTTAACTCAAAAGTAGTTAGTATTTTGATGATTTTTTTCGTACACCAATATTGTTTTATCATTTTTTAACAAATCAATGTAATTTTAAAAATATTTAATTATATACTTTGTCAATTTTTAATTATAAAATTATAACTTGTTTTTTTTTTTTTTCCTTTTTTGAAGGTTGTTTTGGAAACAGAAATAACGAATAAGTCTGCTTTGAAACTTTATGAAAACCTTGGTTTTGTCCGAGATAAGAGGCTGTTCAGATACTATTTAAACGGAGTTGACGCACTGCGACTTAAACTGTGGCTGCGCTGAGAGACTGCCAGCACGGAATGGCTCCCCATGGAAGCGACTTGTGCATGCAATGCAATTTGTGCAGAATTGCTTTGCAGGTGGATTTAGTAATTCCCATGCAGCTGTATCTGTCAGTGTCCATTGAGTGTCGCACAATATTTGTTGCACTTTGGCATGGCGCATTTGTTCTGAATTAAATGAGATTGTTTTAAACTTCAAGGGTTCTTTTGGTACCAACAGGATGTGCCAGTTACTAGCCAAGACTTGTTCATTTGCAAAGTTTCCTGACAGTGCGTTTTACATAGTGATCATTTTATCACAGAACAAGTAAGTGGGACATGATTTTGTTCCTTAAAGACGCCAATGTAGTAAAAGTCTCTTAAGTATACTAACATTTCACACAAAACCTGCCATAGTTTTCTGAAGAGGTGAGGGAAAAGCTTCAATTTAGGTTTTATTTTTTAAATATTAAATTTTCCATTCTTGAATATTATTGGTACCTCAGTAATTAGTGGATGAAAAGTGTGGGGTGGGATTTGTCTTACAATGAGTAAAGATGACAATTCAATTGCGTCTGCCAGTGCCTGTGTAGATAAGTATTCCTGTCTTCATCTCTAGTTTTTGAATGCATGCTGTCTTTTCTTTTTCTTTAATGCCTTTGCAAGCAAACTTGTTTTTATTTAAATTCTAAATTTGATAATAAATTATTTTAGATTTTTATAATTTGGACAGTTTTTCCAGGTGAGTGACAGTGGTTTGTTGTAGAAGTCCCTTTTTTCCCTTACAGTAAGAAGTTGAATCTACTTGGGAAATGGAAATGGTGTAAAGGGATGGAGCTGGAAATTGCTGGGTTTTGGATGCACTTTTTTTGTTTTTGTTTTTTGAGAATGGGGAATTTTGGGAAAGGAATAGAAAATTAATGTAAATTGGTATGATTTTATTTAATCAAAATGATTGCTAAGCTGTGAAGAACAGCTTCTATAAAGTAGCTGGGTTTTTTTTTTTTTTTTTTTTTTTTACTTGATTTGAATTCACATTGCTTCCATTTTTGAAAATACTTCACTTATGGTTCTTTGTCTTAGAAATAAATTTCAAAGAGCATTGTATCCGTTTTAAGCTGCATTTATTTTCTTTACACTCGAGCAGATTCTTGGGGGACCTTTGCTTTGTTCCTCCAGAAAAAGAGGAGGGATGAAAATTTTTTTTAATGAGTTCTTTGGGTTTTCTGAGCAGCCAAGGTGTTTATTAGTTACAGTGTATTTTGGCTAATCAGTGTAATGTTCATAAATTTTAGCTAATTGTTTTGAGTTGAGTCCGTAAACCTGTGATGGGTAATTTATTTAACTAGAAAACCTAAGCACTCATAAGGAAAAAGATTCATTCTCTGAAAAATGTTTTATAGGAGTCTGGCATTCATGTTGTTATTTTCATTTGACTATACTTTTCTTCTGCTCTAGTACTTGGTTTGAATTTTATTTTATGGCTGTAATTACTGTATTTTTTAAAACCCTACCTCCATTAACAGTTGGTAAAAGCCCCTTTTCAGGAAAGTTTGTTGCTTTTTTTTTTCCTTTTTTTTTTTTTTTTAAAGGAAAGCTGCTCTTTGCTCAGTATAATATTTTGAAAGTGAACATGGTAACAAGTACTTTTAAAATAAAGATGCACACTTTATATTTGAAAATAAAAATTCCTGCTGGTGGGATCATTTATAGTTCCTTATTTTTAAGAAAATGTATCTTTCCATTTTATATTGCTCTTTAAAGTTCAATGCAGAATACTGGTAATATTAAAAATGTGATGGCCACATCGTACTCAGCTTTTCTGCTCACCATTTTGAGTCTGTTTTGGTCAAACTTCATTTGGGCTCCAGCATTTAGAAGAATGCCAGTTATCATGATGCTTCTGTTTCATTTTCAATGTGAAGGAAAGTAGCTAAACAGTGTACTTGACATCATCAAATTTTGTTTTGATTTGCTGGTACATAAGTAGTCAATTGTTGATGAACATACATTTTCTTGTCTCACTCTAATGGGTATAGTTGTAAAGTAGATACATGCTAGATTTATCAATTCAAAAGTTTTGTTCTTCCTAGGTAGTCAATGAGACTGTCACGACTCCCCTTAACTTCAGAATTGCTGAATTAACTGAACTGATTGTCTGATGATTTGTAAACATGACCTGAACTATGTGACTAAAATATCAGATCATTATAATACTGCTCAATGGATGGATACATGATGAATATACTTTGATATTTTTAATTAATTGACCAATTTTTTTTTACCTAAAATTTTAACCTCTAACTTGATAACCTGGTTACAAAATTAAAGCTTTCCAAGTTGAAATAGCTTCAAACATTAATTTGATATTAGGCTTTCATTTTTTTTATATCAGCTTAAAGTAATTCCATTTATAATTGACAGTAGTGGGTTCACTTGGCTAAAACTGAGCAAAATTGGTGCAACTTTCTTTAGTGGGGTGCTGCCTCTTTAAGACTGACTGTACTATCCACTGACACTGGTTTGGCAGTTGATATTGCTGAACATTAAACACATGCTACCATGAAGCTGTATATGTTAGTATTGAAGAAAGCTAACGGTATGCTACCAGTCTTGATGTGTGAGCTGATTATAATTTCCCTTACATTGGGATGAAACTACTTAACTCTGGAATAATCAAAGTCCACAAATCATAACATTAGTACTTGATGTTGAAGCCAGCACAATAAGAAGAAAAAATTAGTATTAAAAGTTGATTTTTAAGGTTTCTTTGCCTCTCTTCTCCAAATTACCCTCTACACACGAGACAAATCTGTGTGAAGGAGTTTAACTCATATTTCAACCCTTCCCATGCCCTGTGAGACAAGTCTGTAAAGGAGTTTAACTCGTATTTCAACTCTTCCCATGCCCTGTATTGTGATATTGGCTGGCATGTGTAAGACTGGATGTGTATATTTATTATGGTGTCTAAAAATGATGAGGTTCATCACTTTCCAGGAACATCGAGGAAATCAGATTGGTAGTACACCAGTTACTTTTCAGTACACCTCGACATCACTAGGATGAATGCTATAATGTCCTAGGGCTTTCAGGTTTGTAAAAACATAACCATAAGTTATATTGACGTCACATATGAGTTGAGTATCTATGAAATATCACGTGTATCTCAAAAATATTGGACTGCTGTTTAATGACTGGGGTATTGCTGCATAGTTTCTCCTATTGACCCCTGTCCTTTCGGAGAGAGATTTAATGGGATTTGAAATGTGCAAGCTGTGTGAATAACATGCAGTCAAATAAAGTATGGTTAAGTTGTGTTTGCATTTTTCTTTAAGATACAGCTGTGTGCATTCTATACTTCGGTTTCAGATAATCCAAAAGCAACCTGTTCTATTTCTCTCTGCCCTCCATCAATAGTTACTTGGAAGGAATGATACAGTTGTTATCTTCCTACGTTATGTTCTGACAAAGTAAATTTGAAAATAAAATTACAAACTTGATTGCTAAATGTACTCTAGAGTTAGTCAACTGAGATAGCAGTACAAGGGAGAGCATTTTTAAACACTCATTAACTGAACGAGTTATTGTCCTTGTTCCTAGCAACTTACTCTTAAGACAGTTTTTATTTTTACTGTTTGTACAGTACTTCCTTGTGTAAGTATTTTTCCTCTTGCTAAACAGTGAAGTAGAGCAGGATCTAGTGGGCTTTTTGGCCCATTCTTGTGAGGACCTTAAATTGGTAGTTGTGTATGCTTTTATATTTGAAGTACTGAATATCAGTTGAAGGATGAGATGATATGTTTTAATTATGATTGCTAAGTTTTATCACCGTTGCTGAATATTTTGTCTTTGTAACAGTGTGAAGTGTCTGATGGAGTTCATATTGTACTTGAATCTGAATGCTTCATAAACTCAGTGTAAATGAGGACCAGAAATGTGAGACCGTTGGTGTCCAGTCCTTGTTTGTTTTTTTATAAGCAACTTACAGGGTTTAAAAATCAATCTTAGCATATAGCACAGTCGTGCTTCCTTCGGATGAGCTGTCAGGTTGTGCTGTTTACAATAATGGAAATGCTCTTTGCACTCTTCAGATGGGAGCTGCTCCTCAGTCTACTACTGAGCTGAAGTATCGCAAGGACAGGGAACTTAATTTGTAATTTTACTTATTTGAAATTATCCATTGGCGCCGTGGATAGCAGAACTTTAGACAGCATGTGCCTGAGGAAAGCTTATTGAAATGTGAAATTAATGGATGACTTAAGATTGCCTGTGAACAAAAGCAAAAACACGAAGCTGCTTGTGTGTTGACACTTTGCTTAGTTGTGTTCCTGCCTCATGTGCCTCCCCTCCCCGTGAATCACCCTTTGAAAAGGCAGTTCTTACATCTTACTGCTGTTGCAAGTGCTTGGAATTGCAGAGACTGTAGACTCAAGTGCTAGACACTGGTTTCTGAGACTTCACACTTTTTAGTTTTAAAACCTGTAGCATTAGGCCCAACAGTTTATTTTAGATTAATATGAAATAATTACCCTTCTAAATCAAATAGATCTCATTTTACCAGTGGTCAAACGAGTGCGGAGGTATGTCATATTTATACATTTTTAAAGCTGATGAGGCCAAAGGCAAATGTTCTTGTTAGAATTAAGTTACTTGGATCTGTTTTCCTGGAGTATCACTTCATCTTTGCCGGTCATTTGGTCAGCTGTACTTCCATAAACAGCAGTGGGGATGCCAGCACAGAAGAGTTCTGGTTTGGTACAGCCTTTGATGAGCTCTCAGCCTGTTGTGTTGATAGCACGCAGCTTGTGTAGTTTCCATGTGACAAAAATAGAAGCACCAAGATGTATTTTCTGCTACCTTAAAAATTGATACAGTATAGGGGTTATGGTGAAATAATTAATAGTATATTTAAAGTTTGCTTTTTGATTTTGCTTTTGTTTTTCAAGACAGGGTTTCTCTGTGTAGTTCTGGCTGTCCTGGAACTTGCTCTGTAGACTATGCTGGCCTTGAAATCAGAGATCTGCCTGCCTCTGCCTCCCAAGTGCTGGGATTAAAGGTGTGTGCCACCACTGCCCAGTTATTTAAAGTTTTTTAATGATAAAAATAAGTGTACTTTATGGTAGATTTTCATGAATACTTCTTTGCTGTATAAATGCATCTTAATTTATTGATACCTCAGTCTCCTGAGAATAGACATTTTTGTAAATAACTTGACATATCCTAGGGGAAGGACACTGTCTCTTGAAGTTGTCTAGAGAGTTACTGGATGTTACATAGTGAATCAATTTCAAGTTTCTTAATGTTTTAGAGAAAAAAAATGTTTTAGAGACTTGACAGGGTAGTAAATACACTCTTTAGTAAAATTTGCATTCTATGAAATGTATATTTTTATTTGTTCACTTATAACTAAGTTTCTGTGTATTTGATACTTTTCTTTCATGTCATAAAACAGCATTTTATAAAGTTAGCAGGTTATATGAACTAATACCCCTCCAGAGCCCCCACAAATCCCCAAATTTCCCAGTCAAATAGGCAGTTATAAGTCTTATTTCTTGAGATTTAAGTAATTTCACAGTTAAAGTGAGAGGTGGCATGCTTTTTTAGCAGTTCATTAACGGCATTAAGGAAAATACTGATACCTTAAGGGAACTATTGCATTAAGTTCTACAGATGCATGAAACTTCCAAAGTTGATTTAAAATAATAATTATTAATAATAATATGTTTGTTTATACTTGCAATCCAGTGCCCTGATAGGTAAGGAATTGATCACTGTCATCTTTAGGGCCAGGTTTCCTGTGATTGTTAATGTCATTTTTAAGGGAGCTGAACCTACTGCCTTAAATTTAAGCCTGCTGCCTCTAGATGCTGCTCTCCTCCAGACTGGCTGTAACCTGTGACTGCACAGTCATCATGAATACCTGCTTTTACTGTGAATGCAATTAAAAGAGTTAAGCCCATCAAGCATTGACTTAACTAGGTAAATCTAAAGTGATTTCAAGTTTGTCTTTAGTCACGTATACTCGATAGCTTAAAGTTTAGAAACGAAGTACATTAATATGGATGTGAGCATTGTTTTGTGTTCTGTAACAATCATTTTTCTTCATATTAGGAACTAAAGATGAACATTGAAAGTGTTTCATCTTCATAATTCTGGGCAATCACGTTTTTGAACTTTTGGTGAAACCTGTGATAAAGTTATGCAGAATAAATGGTATAATGTTTATTGGTAACCTAATGCATAGTCACTAAGTAACTAAGCTATTAGTAATACAAATCAGCTGTTATAGTGAGTGTTAAGGCACCATTTGAACAGAAGTAGATACTAGATTTTTAAATAAAAAGATTTACTTTTGGGTGTGTGTGTGTGTGTGTGTGTGTGTGTGTGTGTGTGCGTGTGCATGTGTGCACGCACTTATGTTAGGCAATAGCTCCCACAAATAGCAAAGCAAAGATGCTGTGTAAGAATTGAGTTCCTCTGCTGGAATGTGGGCTTTAATGCTGCCCAGAGCTGGGAGTGCTGTTGACATACTTTTTAGCAGTCAGCTTCTTTAGCTTCCGCCAAGAAGAACTGGTTGCACAGTGTTCCATCCTTTCCTGGGGGCAGCCCAGATCCAAGGCCTGGTTGGTATGGGTGTAAAGGCTCAACTGCACTTCTGCCAATCTGATAGGACCAGAAATCCTCACAGGTTGGTTGAACCTTCACTGGAGCTACATCTTACTTAAGCTTCCCACTTCTTAGCCTAGCTACCTAAGAATATTTCCTAATCAGCTTCCAGAGTGCTGATTTCCATCTCAGATCTTGTTTCCCAAGGTAGCGCTGGGAACACAGTATGCCTAGGATGGTCAGAGTTGATCAGAGGCAAAGGTTTTAATACATAGTTTTAATAGTAGACAGTGTGGTGTTTTTTCAATAAGGAATGATAGGCTATAGGAGAACTGTGCCAAGAAATTCAGAGTCACTGCAATTTAGGCTTAGAGGATGGGCAGTGAAAGGGCCCAGCCCTATGAAAATTTTATCTTACAGTTAAAAGTGTTACTTGAATTAAAATCTAAGTTATTTAAATATTTTAAACTTCTGTTTTCTTATCTAGAAAACAGGAATAATAAGTCATTTCATATGTTTGTGGTAATAGTTAAATAGCAGTTGATGTGATGTGGTCATTGTCATTGTTACTGCTTAGTTCTGGTTCATTTAATGCTCAACCACACAGAGGAACCAAAGACAGCTTGTAAAAGACACCAACCTGTCCATTAGTTGTGGATAACACAAGGACAGACCCCAAGTGAGTGCTCTGTTATCTTTGACTTTCAGGTGCTCTGGATGATAATGGTCCACACCTGCTAAGAGATCTTATACATGGGAATGAGGCTCTGGGAGGGAGGCCTGCTTCTAAGTTGAAGAGCTAGTTTTCTGTTGCTGTCTTGAGCAAGAGCAGGGCTTGGTAGAGTCTGAACAGTATCTTGAAAGTGTAGTGAGTGATCAGGGATACACCTTGAATTCTGTGTTCAGCAAATCTAGGGGGTGGCCAGAGGGGATTATGATCTTTGTTCATACTAGAGACTGAGGAAACCATGAAAGCTTGGGTCAGGAGAGCAGAAAGTAGTTAGGACTGAAGGTGAAGGGCTGGCTGACTTCCACAAAGCATTATCCTGTGTTTCTCAGACTTCTGTGAGTATGGGCTCAATCCACAGAGGACAGGACATGAAACTACATCAGATACCCATAGCTGTCTAGTTTACTAGATAGCTACCTCTTGGGAGTTTGGATTCCCTGTGTGTCATAGTTGCCATTTAAATAGTTTTAACTCTTCATCTTGCTTTCAAGTGAGTAAAAGGTTCTAGGAAGTTTTTTCCATATATAGCTCATGACTTCTCCCCAGCACACCAGCCTGAGTCACTTGGAGGAATGAGTAGTCTCGCTTGAAGTGCACTTAGATTTGGGATACACTCATCACTCTAGGGTGAGTTCTGCTGGGCCTATGTCTGGGACAGTAAATGGGACTGAGGAGTCACAAAAGCTTTTGACATACTACCCATTTCTTACACAGAACATAAGGGCCTGGTGGCCATTAGCCTTCATGTGATGTGTGTGAAAGGTACTGTTCTACATTAGCTTGAATTCTAAACCACAGGAGGTGGAACATTTGGTAGCATAAGACACAGGGATTCTGTCCTTGTTTCCAGTCCCAAAGAACTTCAGAACTAGCGTTTCTGTTATTCTGCATAGGAGGTGAGCCAGAGATAATATAACTATCCCAATGACCTTGTACCTGTTCTCTCCCCCATGATCTGTAAACAAATTACATGATCTGTAAAGAAATTACACCTCCAGGATACTTAATACTTGCCATTTGTTTCAATGGGAACTTCAAGGTTGTTTTTTTTTTTTTTATAGTTACAAATCCAATTTACAATGAAAGTTTACTGATACAAGTAAAAATCGGTACATACAGCAACTAAACATGAGAGGTCAGTGAACAGATCTTTTAAAAAAGGGGGGGAGGTGACGGGGAAGGCGGGCTCCTCACTATGTATCCCTATAGCCCTGGCTGTCTGGACTCACTCAAGGTCTTTAAAACTGGCAACCTCAGCTTTGTGTCATTTCTTGAGTGGGAGTGATTGCTAACAAACTTCTTTGCCTCCACTACCTGTCAGAGTTTCTGTGGTATGGATCTAGGTAAAATACAAAAAGGTAAAACTAAGAAGGGGGAAGGGAGGAATGGCAATAACCCTAAAAGGAAGAACCAATCAAATTTAACTTGGGATATATAAAAATGTATCTGTAGCTACTTGTGACATTACTAATAACAGTTGACTCAAAAAGTTACAAATTAATTCTTTTTCATAATTTGAAGTCAATAGCATGCCTATAATAATGTCCCCAGATCTTACTGTGTACTGATACCATTTCCTTTGTGAAAGAGATGAGTGCAATTCCAGCAGATCCTTCAGGGAGTGTTGAGAGGGCATGTTCCGTGATTGTCCACTGTGCACCGATGAAAGCCTGCAAGCTCCTGGGCCTGGACTTGGGGTTTGGGATCATGATTTGATCTGGGTCTTGGACAATCCTGGTTTATTTTTGCAGATACTATTCAGGAGGAGCTATTGGATAATTTTTTTAAAAAGATTTTCTTTGTGTATGAAGGTTTTGCCTACATGTATGTATACCATGTACATGTCTGTTGCCCTAGGAGGTTCTGGGTGCCCCATGTGGGAAATGGGGAACAGAGCCTGGGTCCTGTGTAAAAACAAGTGCTCTTGTACCAGGTGTGGTGGTGCATGTTTTTAATCCCAGCACTGGGAGGGAGGAGAGGGAACCCCAGAGGCAGGTAGATCTCTGTGAATTCTAGGCCAGCCTGGTCTATGTAATGAGTTCCATGACAGCCAGGGCTTTGAGAGACCCTGTCTCAAAAACAACAATGGAAAAAACAAGTGCTCTCAACTACTGGACCATCTCTTGAGCCCTGTATTTGTCACCTTTAAAAGTTCAACTGAGGACAAAATACAGTTGAGTCTTTAAGAGCACAAAATAGTTTAAATGAATAGTTTTTTAGACTTTGTAAGCAACCCCTCCCACCTTCCCCTAATCAAAATATCAAAGTACCAGTTTGCCTCAGCAGTGAGGCATTTAAGGGCATTAAAAGTATGATGTCAGAAGTTAGACCTGAGGCATCTCATTTGCAGAGCAGTTTTTCTTTTCCTTTATTTTGTGATTAAGCAGCTACTTTAAGTTGTTTTGCAATTGGGCATTTCCAGAAATTTTTTTGAAGGACTAAGATAGGGTTTTGCCCATAAATTTTTTTACCATAACCAGAGTATAGTGGGTGCCACAAAAATAAATATTGAAGCATGACATGGAATCATATAATGGTTAATTCCATGGACTTTAGCACTAAGAAGCCCGGGATCAGCCACATGATCCTGGAATGTATAATGCACAGAATAATAGTTTAACTGTGAAATTAATAATTATCCCAACTTTATAGGAAAGTGAAGATAATTAAGAATAGTGCAAGTAATATATTCAGGAGAGCTTGGCCCATAATGTTTAGTGTGTGTGTGAGAGAGAGAGAGAGAGGAGGAGAGAGATGGGTTGACTCTAAGGCCTCAGAGTGTGTAGGCAAACACTCAAATCACTCAGCTATGTTTCTGGCCTCCGGTTGCTTTTATTATTGGAAAGTGTTAGTGTTATTTTGTAAAATAAAAGATCAACATTTGTTATTTAAAGTTGAATCTAAGTTGGACATAAGGTAATGTTTGTAATAGTTTATACTTTCATGTGCTGGCTAGTTTGTGTCAACTTGACACAAGCTGAAGTTATCTGAGAGGAGGCAACCTCAAGAAAATGTCTCTATAAGATCAGGCTGTATGTAAACCTGTAGGGCACTTTTTAAATTAGTGATTGATGTGAGATGTGGGAGGGCCCAGTCCATTGAGGGATGGTGCCACCCCTGGGTTGATGGTTCTGGGTCTGTAAGAAAGCAGGCTAAATAAGCTAGGAGGAGCAAGCCACTAAGTAGCACTCCTGCATGGCCTCTGCATCAGCCCTTGCCTCCAGGTTCCTGCCCTGTTTGAGTTCCTGTGCTTCCTTCCTTCAGTGATGAACAGTGATGTGGAAGTGTAAGTCAAATAAACTCTTTCCTCCCCAAGTTACTGTGCTCACATTGTTTTGTCACAGCAGTATAAATCCTAAGGCACTTAGCAAGCTGTCAGCAGACCATCAGTTGACATGGTCACCCCACACATTCAGCCTGGGATCTGTTGTCTGACAGAAAGAATTGCCTTTTTTTTTTTTTTTTAAATTGAAGAGCTTCAGAGATTCTAGATAATATTATTGCTTGACCTAGATTGAGTTACAGATATTCTTTATGCAGCTCTTTTCCCCAAGTTGAAAGCCTACTGCTTATTTATGAAAATTAAATCTTTCATTTTATGTTTAATCTACCTACACTTCTTTGTTATTAAAGAAGTTGGAACTTCTTCAGCACAGCAAATGAGTGGCGATATTTTTAATTTCCAATTTATGAGAACAGAATATATACCTTTCTAAACTTAATTTTGAAGTAATTTTCAATTGATGGAAAGTTTGCCAAAATAAAAGGTATTAATTATTTTATGTCATTTGAATAGGTTTTTTTTTTTCGTCTTGACACTTACCCATCATTCTTTGAGCAGTTACTTTCTTTTTTCTTTTTTCTTTTTTTTTTTTTCCCCGAGACAGGGTTTCTGTGTAGCTTTGCGCCTTTTCCTGGAACTCACTTGGTAGCCCAGGCTGGCCTCGAACTCACAGAGATCCGCCTGGCTCTGCCTCCCAAGTGCTGGGATTAAAGGTGTACGCCACCACCACCCGGCTGAGCAGTTACTTTCTAATATAAGAAGATGCTGTGGGGTTACCAGTCCCATCCTTGGTACAATCTGGGAATCAGCCAGTTATTAACAGAGCTCTGCCTCCATTTGATAGAGAATGTTTTTTGCTTGCAGGCCATGATCTTTGTACTCATTGCTATTGGGTGTCATTGATTTTTAGGCTTTCTTGGCAGACCAAGAAATATGTTTATATAGGCACACACACACACACACACACGTACACATAGACACATCTATCTCTGCCTCTAGACTAACCCCAAGCCCAGCTAAAAACCATTAGTCTATGCTGATCCCTTCAATTACAGTTACAAAACAGGTTTTATTCTCACTTCTACCTATGTGTAACTGCCTTGACTGATAGTAAAAGATCATGCTCCAATTTGCCTCAGTGTATTGACTTACATGACTAATAATCCTGTCTGTAACTACTGTTGGGACTACTTTGCCCCCAGTTACAGCAACCCAATTCATGGCCTTAACTCTAGGAGTGGAAGTGGGAGAGACTGTGTGCATGTCTAGGCCTAAGGTAGAAGTTCTGCTCAATGTAATTTATTATTTCCCTATTTAATTCCAATTCCGACTTCAAGACAAAGTGAGAGGTTCATCTTCAGTTATTTTACCTAGTATTTGACTTGGCAAGTGATTCTCTATTGTGCTTAATCTTGTCAGAAACTGATGTAATACCCTACTGAAGCCAGCCATTTTATTGCACAGTGCACAGACGTGCCCATTTCAGTGAAGCCCATAGTCTTGGTTAAAGTGGTAGAAATCTGAAGAGTGTATTTTAAATATCCTTTGCCACTCAGTTTACTCAGTTTCTCATGGTGCACTCATTTTTTTTTTTTTTAAAAAGAACCAATACTTAGGAATCTATTCAAATGATCTGGCTGGAAGTGTTATCAATTACAAACAGTCTTGGAAGGCTTAGCAAGATAATCTGCCTTATGAGTCCTCACAATCAAACCTTCCTTGTTAGCACTACTGATCCTGGATCATCCCCAAATGGATGCTGATTGAGCAGCTCTGGGGAATGTCAACCATTTAATAAAATCCCGGGAAGTTCAGGAATAGGTAGCCCAAGTAGCCGCACAAGAAACTGCATCAGCATGTTCTTACTTGAGTCTACAAGAGTCCTTAAGCTGTGGCCATTGCTGGTATTCCACAGTTGGTATGCAGTACTGAATTGGGTGTTATGACCTCTCAAGGCTTTCATCAGCAGGTTAGTGTCTTAATGCTTGAAGACTGCCAGTGCCTTCAGTCATCTATATTATGTGTCAGTTTGTCCACCAACACTGTGTCCTGGAAGAGGGGAGAACAAAACTAGACCCTTACAAGACCAGACAGCAGCAAACTGCTTTCTGGATGCCATGGACATGCCAGGCCTTCAGGCAGGAAAGTAATAGTAAGCCTTGGCTGGCTATTTTTATTAAGCAAGACTGAGAGGTGACTAGGGACAGGCTGAGGGCAGGGATTCGATAGTTTATGTCTGTTCCCTTCAGTGTTCCTCATGGAACAAAGTCAGATGAATAAGCAGAAAGAAAACAAATGATCAATAAGCTTATACTTAATCAGCTGCGTGGAATGCTTTCACATTTACTACTACTACTAAGTCTTCATAAGTCACCCGGTGGTAAATGACCTTATTACCACATTCTATAGATAAGGAAAAGGAGACGAGAGTGACACTTGTATGATTACCCAGATAGCAAGTGTCACAGAAGTTCTCAGACTTTGACTTAAATTCAGGGTTTGTGCAATAAAACATTGTGTCGGGCAACAGTTTCTATTATGACTTTCTTTTCCTTTCCCAGGAGGATGTTATTGAAGGAAGTAGATACTGCCATGCATGAAAGTGTAAAGCCAGCAGACCTACTTACATTTTTTACCTAAGTAACAACAAGGTCACTTAGGAGTGTTGTCTTTGCTTCTGGAATTGCATTATTTGCTCATACAGAAATGTTTTAACAGCATTTGTTCCAGTTGGTAGCCACACAACTGTGTGGCTTTAGATTAATGGATGCCTCCTCACCACTATAAAAGTCACAGCAAGAGAGAAGGCATTTGCTTTTATTCATCTGCTCCTGCTCTTTGCACAATGCCTGGTATGAAAGAATTTGTTGAAAGAGTTAACTAGTGATAAGAGGACACAGGAAGAAAACTGGTCAAATTTTGTTTCAGGATGGGACTTTGAGAAAAACCCAAATCAAACAAACCTTGGGTTTTGGTTCTTTTGCTCACCAGTCCCCTTCCCCCTCATTTCCCTTCTCCTTTTAGCAGAACTTACTCTCCCGTCCTCCATTTCCTGTCTCCTTTCAGTAGAACTTACTCTCCTTTCCCATCCTCCTCACTTCCCTTGCTTTCTTACCCCTCCTTCCTTACTTTTACTCCAGTGAGAACTCTTACTTAATGAGCAAAGGTTATGAAGCATTACATTAACAAGGAAAATGCAGATCAGCTTGTTGGAAGGGGCTTCAGAAGTTCTGAGATGCTTTACTAGAGTCTGAATTAAAGCACCTGTTCTCTTAGAACTACTATTTTTGTAATGAATTTCTTTTTTCTTATCTTAAAATCATAGTTTTATTTAGTTATGAAACTAAATAGAAAATTTCAAAATTATATAAAATAGTGTTCATGTTTATGTAGTCTATCCAGTTTTAATAATTAATAGTGTTTGTCAAACTGGTTTCATTTTTCTCCCTCAGTTTTTATTATTTAAAGCACATGCCAACCCATGTCATAAATAGTCAAGTAACTAACTCATGTAAGAATTTTAAAAAACAATCTTGTGTTATCATAACTCATAAAAATAATTATTTCAGTTGCTATTTATGCCCATGCTTAGATATCTGTCATTTAAAATTATCCTAAAATTGCCGGGCAGTGGTGGCACACTCGGGAGGCAGAGGCAGGCGGATCTCTGTGAGTTCGAGGCCAGCCTGGGCTACCAAGTGAGTTCCAGGAAAGGCGCAAAGCTACACAGAGAAACCCTGTCTCGAAAAACCAAAAAAAAAAAAAAAAAAAAAAATTATCCTAAAATTGTTTTGTTTAGGATCAAATATGCTTTACACTACATCATTTCCCCAAGTCTTTTTAGTCCATAACAATTCTTTCTCCTTCTACCTTTTAAATTGGCATTTGTTGTATAAACTGGATCATTTATCTCATACATTATCCTGTCTTCTAGGTTTGGCTTATTGTCTCCTTGCCAAGTTGTTCTTTTCATTTAAAAAAAAAAAGACTCACAGTAGTACATGTTTTAGAAGTTCAGTGTAACATTTCAACCCATGTGTGCAGTGCATGTAGATTAGATTAGGATAATTAATATACTCATCGTCGCAGTCTTCCATGAGACCCTTCAGTTTATATGTTGCAAGCAAACCTGCACTCTGCTTGCCTATCTTCTCAAAGGTGGTTGTATAGTGAACAGTTTTGGAAGACAAAGACAGTGTCTCTTATCTGGGCAGAGGGCAGACAAGCTTACCCATATAACATCAGAGTTCCATAATTTTAGTGTTCTTTTCCTCAAATGCAACTCACTATGTGCCTCTTTATGTTGCTCTGCTGGAACTAGAGCTCAGGGAATCAGAGCATAGTGACAGTTCTCTGGCTATTGCTGTTGCTATGGACAACAGCCTGCCTTTGTTCTCTGTATTAGTCTGGGTCTTCAGAAAACAAACCAGTAGAGTGCATATATATCAACCATATCTCTTACTTATCTGTCTATTCCTGTCTCTCAATGTATAATTGACTTTATAGTCAAAATTCTGTGTTTAAGAGTTACCAGAAACACTGGAGAGATGATTCAGCAGCCAGGAGCTCATGCTACTTTTGTAGAGGACCTGAGGTTCGTTCCCAGCACCCACAGTGGATGGTTCACAATCTTCTGTAATTCTAGTTCTGTGGGATCTGATGCCATCTTCCATACTCCATGTGTACCTGTATTTAATATGCATACAGCCTCTCCACATATCCTCACATATGTGCATCATTAAACTAATACATATCTCCTTTGTAAAAGACTTACTTTAAGCCAAGTGTGGTGGTACCTGTGATCTTAGTACATGGGAAGTGGAAGAGGGGTGGAAGGGTTGAGATTTCAAGGCTTATCCCTGCTATATAGTGAGACTAAGGCTGTCCTGTATTACATGGCTCCCTGCTTAAAGAAAAAGAAAAGGCCCATAAATGTTTTCTCTGGTTGTTTTCACTTTGATAATTGAGCTCTTGACTTGTAAAAATAAAATTTATTTTCTCAAGTAATTTTGGGTTTCCCCTAAGAAAACAGAAAATACAGAGTTCCTGGCAACAAGAGATGGCCAGTTGAGACCCCATATCCCCCATTATTAGGGGTTGTGATATTTTGTTTGTGATCTAACAAAAAAGCTTGCCTGAAGATCAGAGTGCAGAGCTAGCCACTAGTTAACCATAGAGTTAACCAGGCAATGGTGGCATGCACCCTTAATCCCAGCACTTGGGATCTCATGCCTCAGGACCTCTTGCCTTTGATCTCAGTGCTTGGGAGGCACATGCCTTTAATCCCAGCATTAGGGAGGTAGAACAGGAAGTGATATGGCTTGGCAGAGAGAGAAATATAAGGCAGGAGGAGACAGGAGCTCAGCCCCCTTTCAGGCTGAGGAGTTGGCAAGGTAAGAGGTAGTTGTGGCTTGCTCCTTTGTCACTCTGATCTTTCAGCATTTACCCTGATATTTGACTCTGGGATTTTATTAAGACCAACAAGGAGTCCTCATTAGGATCACTTTCATAGATTCTAGGTATTTTCCTCTGCACTAGGTTTCCATACTACCCCCCAAACCCCACCAATTCCAGCTGTGTCTACCTGCACTGTCTCCCTCCTCATCTCTCCCAATTCTGATGCTCACCTGTCCCCACCCACTCCCAGTCGGCCTGTGAAGTCTTTTTTTGGGGGTGGGGTTTCAAGACAGTTTCTGTATAGCTTTGCACCTTTCCTGGAACTCATTTGGAGACCAGGCTGGCCTCGAACTCACAGAGATCTGCCTGCCTCTGCCTCCCAAGTGCTGGGATTAAAGGTGTGCACCACCACCGCCTGGCAAAGTCTTTTCTATTTCCCCCTCCCAGGGAGATCTATGTGTCTCCCCTAAACCCCTCATCTTTACCTAACTTCTATAGGTCTATGGATGGTAGCTTGGTTATCATTTAGTTAATGGCTAATTTTTACTTAGGAGTGAATACATACATTCATGATGTCATTTTTTTTAACAGCTGAGTAATACCCTATTGTGTAAAAGTACCACATTTTGTTTATCCATTCTTCTGTTGAGAAACATCTAGATTGTTTCCAGTTTATGGCAATTATGAATAAAGCCACTATGAACATAGTTGAGCAAGTGTCTTTGTGGTAAGATGGAGTGTCCTTTGACTATATGTCCAAGAGTGGTATAGCAGTGTCTTGAGGTAGATCAATTCTTGATTTTCTGAGGCACTGCCATATTGATTTTCCTAGTGGCTGTACAAGTTTGCACTCCCTCCAGCAATGGGGGAGTGTTTCCCTTGTTCCACATCCTTGCCATCATGAGCTGTCACTGTGTTACTGATCTTAGCCATTCTGACAGGTATAAGATGAAATCTCAAAGTAATCTTGATTTTCATTTCTCTGATGGCTAAGGATGTTGAGCATTTCCTTAAATGTTTCTCAGTCATTTTTTTAAAATTCGGAATTCTCTGATTAGATCTGTACCCCATTTTAAAAACTTGATTATTTAGTGTCACCCCCCCCCCCCCAGACAGGGTTCTCTGTGTAGCTTTGTGCTTTTCCTGGAACTCACTCTGTAGCCCAGGTTGTCCTCAAACTCCCAGAGACCCACCTGGCTCTGCCTCCCAAGTGCTGGGATTAAAGGCGTGTGCCACCACCACCCAGCTTGATTATTTTTTGATATCTAGTTTGAGTTACTTTTTTTTTTATTTTGGATATTGTGTATCAGATGTTGAGCTGGTAAAAACCTTTTCCTATTCTGTAGGTTGCTGCTTTGTTCGAATGACTGTGTCCTTTGCCTTAGAGAAGCTTTTCAGTTTCATGAAGTTCCATTTATTAATTGTTGATCTTAGTGTCTGTGCTATTGGTGTTCTGTTCAGAAATATATCTTCTTTTTTTAAAAAAAATATTTATTTATTTATTTATTATGTATACAGAAGAGGGTGGCAGATCTCATTACAGATGAGCCACCATGTGGATGCTGGGAATTGAACTCAGGACCTCTGGAAGAACAGTCAGTGCTCTTAACCTCTGAGCCATCTCTCCAGCCCTCAGAAATGTATCTTCTGTGCTAAGGCATTCAAGGCTATTCCCCACTTTCTCTTCTGTCAGGTTCAGTGTATCTGGTTTTATTTTGAAGTATTTGATCCACTTGGACTTGAGTTTTGTGCAGGGTGATAGTTATGGATCTGTTTGGATTCTTGTACATACAGCTATCCAGTTTGACCAGCACCATTTGTTGAAGATGCTGTTTTTTTTTTCCAGTGTATGTTTCTGGCTTATGTGTCCATATGTGTGTGGATTTATGCCTGGGTCTTCAATTTGACTCTATTGATCAACATGTCTGTTTTTATGCCAATACCATGCAGTTTTTATTATTGCAGCTCAGTATTACAACTTGAATCATCAGGGAGGCTTCCTCTGGCAACAGATGGGAACAGATGTAGAGACCCACAGCCAGACATTATGCAGAGATAGAATAAAAATGGGAGGTCTCCATCAAATCCTTCCCCTTAGAGCTCAGGGAATCCAGTGGAGATTGTAAGAGCCAGAGGAAATGGAGGACACCAGAACACAGCCCTTTGAATCAGCTAAACAAGGTGCATATGAGCTCACAGAGACTGAAGCAGCAAGCACAGGAGGTCCTCTGTGTACATATTATAGCTTTTAGCTCAGTGTTTTGATGGGACTCCTGACTATGAGAACGAGTGGGTCTCTTGACTCCTGTGCCTGCTCTTGGGACATTTCCTCTAGTTGGGTTGCCATGTCCAACTTTGATATGATAGATTTGCTTCATCTTCTAATGAAAGACAGAAAAGGAGTGGATCCAGAGGGAAGGGGAGGTGGGAAGGATCTGGGAGGAGTAGAGAGAGGGGAAATGATAATAAGGATATATTATATGAGAAAAGAATATTTTCAATAAAAGGAAAAAAAAAGAAAATATAGAGTTCCCATGTATCCTCTGTCCCCACACATGCACACAGTACTATTAACATCTGTACCATTAAAACTATCGTCACCCAGATCTTAAATTGATATTAGGGTTCAATTTGAGTTGTATAAATTCTACAGGCTTGACAAATGTATAATAAATATGTATAAAGAATAATTTTATGGTCCTAAACAATCTTTGTGCTTCATCCCTTGGCAACCACCTTTTTTTCATTGTTTTTGAGGATTTACCTTTTCCAGGAGCTCATATAATTGTAACTGAATAGCATATAACCTTTTCAGGTAGGCCTCTTTAACTTAATAATATGCATTGAACTGTGACTATGTATGGGTTATTAGTTCATTTCTTTTTAATGCTTAATAATATTTCCACTGTGTAGATATACTAGTTTGTTTATCCATTCAAATGACTGAAGAACATTTTGTTTGCTTTCAAGTTTTGACAATTATTAGTAAGGCTTTTATGATAATCCGTATGAAGGCTTTTGTGTTTACATAGTTTTCACTTCATTTGGTTACGCCCCAAGGAATATGATTATTTACACAGAGTATATCTAGTTTGAGAGAAACGAAAACACAAAACTGTCATCCTGACTGTCCTATTTTTCCTTAACATCAACAGTGAGAGTATTCAACTGCTTCATATTCTTACAAAATTTGGTGTTTTCAATTTTAACCTTTGTAACAGGTATGAAGTGGTACCTAGTTGCTTCTGTTAGAGATTTTCTCACAGTAGTGAGAGAAGTAACTAATACACACTTCTAGTCCCTTTGCAGGTTCCAAGGATCATTATACATCCACAAGTGACAAACAGTAACTAAACTTCTGATACAACAGTGAATTTTTGCTCAGGTTTTATTTTTCATGTTTTCCTTCACAACATATATTTAAATTTTTCTTGTTTTACTTTTATGATGGAGTGTTCAATTTTTTTTTGTTCTTTAAACATAAAGCTAAACAGCAAATAGACATGACTAAGACATGTCATCTCATATTTATATCCTCCGTCAGATCCTCTACTTCACTGGCCACCAGCTAGGCTAGCAAGGGCTAGGTTTTGGAGTGATCTAAGAAATCACAATTGAAAGGTCAAGAGCAGAAGAGGGCATCAAGGTTGAAGCAGGGCTATCCTGCCTGTCTCTATTCTTATTTACCTGGTCTTGAGTCCTGGACCCTGGATTGAAGATGAAAAGTGATTGAGGATCAGTCAATGTTTGGCCAAGTGGAAATGAAACCACATCATTCTAGTTGCCTCACCACTGACCCTGCCTGCTTTCTCACTAGCAGGTACTTTTATTTGAGGAGGTCTGCTCAGGGTCTTGTGTGAATATGTCACAGCAAGGGTTTCTCCAATCTTACCTGCTAGACTGAAACACTGGTAGAGACACTCACTTTAAATTCAAATATTTCTGATCTTTATTGACTGTATCTGCTGTGTGTTCCTATTCCCAAGCTTTGACATTTCATGTCTTTCCACTGATGTCATTTTGTTTAGCATAATCATACCCTTCAATGCATGATGTTTCTCATAGGCCAATCTTTATTGACTTGTTTTCAGGTGTCAAAAACCCCTTCAGCTCATCTATCTCTGTTACTGTTTGCAATCAACTCTATTGTAGACTGACTTATCACCATAAAATTAGAGGAGGATAAGGGATTTCAGAAACCCATACATGTGGACAGATACTTTATTTTCCAAGATTTACATAGAGGATTGTTGCCTACAGGGACAGTGAAAGGTACAGAGTAGCCTAACAGATTCTGCAGAGGAAATAGGAATACTAAAAAGATTGAAAATGGACCTGAGGGAGGGGGAGTAAGTTGTGGGGATGAATTCTGCCTTTAGAACTCTGTGGGCAATGCATCTTGTCTTGACATGTTCATAGCTTACTCCGTTGGGGAAGTACTTTGTAATAACTGGGCATGGCTCAATACTTCTGCCTCTAATTACTCCCCTGGAAATTACATCTTATTTTAAAGGCTTGGTATGCCTTTGATAGCCCATATTTAGGACTATCTCCAAAATATTAATCCAGGAAAGAAGTCATAATTTAGATAATAGAAACTTTGCAAATAATAATGAAATAAGTGGAAGCAACCTAGAGCAAGACAGATCAGAGCAGGATCTGCCTGCCTGCTTTCCAAGAAAAAGCAATGGGCGTGTGCCTGTCAGCTGATTCGGACCCAGGGCAGCAAGCAGACCAGAGAGAAACAGGTGAGGCAGCAGAGTTGGAGCAGGAAGTTACTGAAAAATCTTTGCTGTTTCCAATGTTTTTTTGTGTGACCAATTTTATTTATTTTTTAGTTAAGAAATATTCATCATGAAATAGCCAGCAGAGGGCTCTCAGAGGGACTTGAGTGCTCTTACATATTTATGTGGCATCTTTGAGTGTTTAGTTCTTACTAAACTTTTTAAAAAGAAAAAACACAAAACAAAAACAAGCCCCATTCAACTGGTGAAATGATTGCAAAAAGCTAAAGCCTCAATATGTGGAACTACCATTGAATTTCACAGAGAACAAGATACTTTGTAGTAGTGGAAAAGGTGGACCCAGGTATTTCCTGCATCCAGTTCTAGACAGTATTCAGGTGGATAGCGATGGTTTGTGTATGTAAATGTGTGACATGTTGTTGGTCATACACTTAGTACAAAAGGGAAGTCCTTTTCCAAATAATTTTTGTTGTTATTACTATTTTAGATTTATGGATAAATATGTGAATGTTTTACCTGGATGTATATATGTGCACCATGTTCATGTAGGCATCCGCAGAGGCCAGAAGAGGGTGTCAGAAGAGTTACAGGTGGTTTTGAACTGCTCAATGTGGATTTGGGGAACTGTAGTATTAAGGCAACTCCACATTGTTAAAAGGGAGGTTTATTTGGTGGGGTAACTTGCAAGTAAAGGGGTAGGTTACAGGGTCCAGGAAAGGTGTAGCACAGTCCAGCACTGTTCTCTAGAGAACTCTGCTCGATCTACCTCCAGCATCCAGGATCCAGGAACCAAGAGAGCCGGCACATCCGGATCTCCGGTCTTAAGGACTCCTGTCTCAGCCCTGCCTTGTAGGCATGACAGTTACTGAAGCCTCAGTGGGGGTAGTACTTCCAGACCAAAGCTGGAACAGCTACCCACTACAGGGAACCAAAGCCAGGACCTGTGCAAGAGCAACAAGTGCTTTCAAACTACTGAGCCATCTTTCCCCCTTCCTCCCTCTTCAAAGAGTTATGAACACATTTACCAATAAACTGAATCAGTATGAATAAAAATTGGTCACATGTGAGGGCTGTGGAAATCTCTGCCCCTCCCATGTGGGGGGACAGAGGGTGGATGACCAGGTTCTTAGATTCACTTTTGTCAGTCTGTGCTCAGCTGTCCCCTATTTATCTGAAGTCTGAGCAGCTTTGGGTTATATTTTGTAGGACTTTGTGGCTGGGGACTAATATTTTTGATTGGTCATGGGGATCAACACGGGGCCTTGTGCATGCTAGGCAAGCACATTATCACTGAGCCCCACCCGCAGCCCTAGACCTGTTGAAGAGTAGACTTTTCAGTAAGGGATTGAAAGAACAGAACACTATTAAAGTAACCTTCCTTACTGTGAACTTGGATTGGATGCCGGCATCTTTTTCTTCATTTCTGGAACTCCCAAATTTAAAGTTTTTCTCTGATAAATTCTGGAGCAAAATGAAATCGTTTCTAGAAGCAATGAGTTTCCAAACCCCTTTAACCTCTCGATTGTCACATTGTGTTTGGATAGAGTCACACCAAGGGTGTGCCTTACATGGGTGGCATGTCACCTCTAGTTCCTTGCTGTGCACCTGCTCATGACACTTGCTTTTATTAAATCTTTGAAACCCTTTTTTGGGAAACTGGTTGTTGACTCCATGTGACGCCACCAAAGTGCTCAATTCTGCCTTCTCAGAGGTGGGATGTCCACTGTCATGACAGATTCCTTGTCGGGTAGATTTCACATGAGTGAGGTGTGAAATACTTCTCTTCTTGCCAAATTGAGAGATTGCATACTTGAGCTACTAATAGTGAGTGTGCCTGTTACAGGCCCTTCAGTCTATTTTGTCTACACTACTATGATTATACGAGAGGGTTGTTTTGTCTTTTAGTGCTGGTGTTGTCTATCTTATTCTTTTGTCTCTAGCCATTTGTGTTTTTATTTGGAATGTGCTTCTTCCTTTTGTTTTTATTAAGAAATTTTTTATTCATTTTTACATAACAACCAGAGATTCCCCTCTCTTCCCTCCTCCCACCCCCCAGCATCCCCCTCCAACCCAACCCCCATTCCCTCCTCTGACAAGGTAAGACCTCCCATGGGGAGTCAGCAGAGCCTGGTATATTCAGCTGAGGCAGGCCCAAGCCCCTCTCCCTGCATCAAGGCTGTGCAAGGTGTCCCACCAGAGGTAGTGGGCTCCAAAAAGCCAGCTTATGCACCAGAGATGGATCCTGATCCTACTGCCAGGGGTCTCCTTAAGCAGATCAAGCTACACAACTGTCTCTTATGCAGAGGGCCTAGTCCAGTCCAGTGGAGGCTCCACAGCTCTTGGTCTAAAGTTCATGAATTCCAGCTAGTTTGGTTTGGTTGTCTCTGTAGGTTTCCTCATCATGATCTTGATGCCCCTTGCTTATAGAATCCCTCTTCTCTCTCTTTGGACTCCTGGAGCTTGGCCTGGTGCTTGGCTGTGGATCTCTGCACCTGATTCTATCAGTTACTGAATGAAGGCTCTATGATGACAGTTAGGACATTCACCAATCTGATTACTGGGGTAAGCCAGTTCAGGCACCCTTTCCACCAATTGCTAGTAGTCTAAGCTAGGGTCATCCCTATGGATTCCTAGGAACTTCCCTAGCACCCGATTTCTCCCTATCCCCAAGATATCTCCCTCTATCATGGTATCTCTTTCCTTGCTCTCCCACGCTGTCCCTGTTACAGCTGGACCATTCTGTTCCCTTATGTTCTCACCCCCCATCCCCTACCCTCTATTGCCCCCCCCCCAACATAGTTTACTTATGGAGATCTCATCTATTTCCCTTTTCCAGGGTGACCTATGCATCCCTCTTAGGGTCCTCTTTGTTAGTTAGCCTCTCTGGAGCTGTGGGTTGTAATCTGGTTATACTTTGCTTTACATCTAGTATCCACTTATGAGTGAGTACATACCATGTTTGTCTTTCCAAGTCTAGATTATCTCACTCAGGGTAATATTTTCTAGTTCCATCTATTTGCCTGCAAATTTCATGATGTCATTGTTTTTTGCTGCTGAGTAGTACTCCATTGGTATATGTACCACATTTTCTTTATCCATTCTTCAGTTGAGGGGCATCTAGGTTGTTTCCAGGTTCTGGCTATTACAAATAATGCTGCTATGAACATAGTTGAGCATGTGTCCTTGAGGGATGATTGAGCATCCCTTGGGTATATGCCCAAGAGTGGTATAGCTGAGTCTTGAGGTAGATTGATTCTCAATTTTCTGAGAAACCACCATACTGCTTTCCAAAGTGGCTGTACGAGTTTGCATCCCCACCAACAGTGGAAGAGTGTTCCCCTTGCTCCACATTCTCTCCAACATAATACTACTGTTATTAGTATTTTTGATCTTAGCCATTCTGACAGGTGTAAGATGGTATCTCAGATTTGTTTTGATTTGCATCTCCCTGATGACTAAGGATGCTGAGCAATTCCTTAAATGTCTTTCAGCCATTTGAGATTCTTCTTTTGAGAATTCTCTGTTTAGCTCTGTAGCCCATTTTTTTAAATTGGATTGTTTGGTATTTTGCTGTCTAGTCTCTTGAGTTCTTTATATATTTTGGAGACCAGTCCTCTGTCAGATGTGGGGTTGGTGAAGGTCTTTTCCCATTCTGTAGGCTGTTGTTTTGTCTTACTGACCATGTCCTTTGTCCTACAAAGGCTTCTTAGTTTCAGGAGGTCCCATTTATTAATTGTTGCTCTCAGTGTCTGTGCTACTGGTGTTATATTTAGGAGGTGGTCTCTTGTGCCAATGTGTTCAAGACTACTTCCTACTTTCTCTTCTATCATGTTCAGTGCAACAGGATTTATGTTGAGGTCTTTGATCCACTTGGACTTGAGTTTTGTGCATGGCAATAGATATGGATCTATTTGCAGTCTTTTACATGTTGACATCCAGTTATGCCAGCACCATTTGTTGAAGACACTTTCTTTTTTCCATTGTATAGTTTTGGCTTCTTTGTCAAAAATTGGGTATTCATAGGTGTGTGGATTAATGTCAGTGTCTTCAATTTGATTCCATTTGTCCACATGTTGGTTTTTATGCCAATATCAAACTCTGTAGTAGAGCTTGAGGTCAGGGATGGTGATGCCTCCAGTAGTTGCTTTATTGTACAGGATTGTGTAGTCATAAGATTTCTCTGGTCCTTCGCAGGCCCCTTGGTCCTGCTTTCCTCTGGTCCTGCCTGCCCCCCAAGATCCCATGGCAGCTTACAAAATAATCATTCAGAGGCTTAACATTAATTACCAATTGTATGACTTAAGGCAGGCTTCTCGTTAGCCAGCTCTTAACCCATTTTTATTAATCTCTAAGTTGCCATGTGGCTGTGGCTTACTGGTACTTTCACATCTTGCTTCTCATGGCTGTGGCTGGCATCTCCTCTCTGCCTGTCCTCTCCTTTCCCCGTCTCTGTCTTTCTTGTAAGGGTAATGAGAAGAAACAGTCTTTTAAATTGATAACTATAGGAGGCCATCCTTTAGGTAACAAAGTAGGCAAAGGAATTCCAGATTGTAGAGAGCCCATTGGCTAAATTACCTTGTTAATTGCTCTTAGGTCTGTTACCATTCTCCATTTACCAGATTTCTTTTTAATAACAAATACAGGAGAATTACAAGGGCTGGTTGATTCTTCAATATGCTGAGCATTTACCTGCTCTTGTACCAGCTTTTCCAAGGCCTGTAGTTTCTCTGTTGTTAAAGGCCATTGCTGAACTCATACAGGCTTGTCTGTTAACCATTTTAAAGGTATGGCTGTTGGTGTGTTTGGAAGATCAGCAGCTGTTGTGCCATGTTCGTGTACAATCTGGATGGCCAGTGACTGTTCTTTATAATACCTTCTGATATTTCTCTCAGAAACATGTCTTAGTTTATGGCTTGTTTCTGAGGTTGGAGGAATGTTGTTACATTGTTATAATAGATCATGGCCCCATAAATTCTTAGCTATATTAGCTACATATGGCTTTAATTTTCTTCTCTGTTCTTCTGGCCCTATACATTCGACCCTTCTTGCACTCTGTTTCACTTGAGATAATGTTCCAACCTCTAAAAGCTGAACATTTACTTCCTGAAGAGGCCAATTTAGATGCCAAGATTCTGGTGCAATTGTGATGTCCACACCTGTGTCTACATGAGAACATCATTTATTTGTATTTTTAATTTTGGTCTTTGTTCATTTATAGAAGTTTGCCAAAAAAATTTGCTTTATGGTTTCTCCTGAATTTTCTGTTCTCTCTGCTATAGCTGTTCTATCATCCTGAGCAGTATGGTTTATTACAATAGGCATTTGGTTATTTAATTACTCTGAGAAGAGTTTTCTTCTATGATGGCAGGAAAGGACTGAACTGGATTTGCCATGGGGCCTGTGGGAGGCCCCTCAGGGAGTTTCCCAATGGCAAAGACAAAGGATTACCTTGTCTGTCCCTTGTTGATCTACATTGGTTAGTCCAATGTTTGCCTTTATCACACTTGCATAATCTAGAAGGGAGGGGCTTTCTGTTGCCATTGTTCCTTGAAGAAACATTGTTTCTGGGAATGCCCTGTTTACAGTCCCTTTTTAGGTGACTTTATTTGCCACAATTAAAGCATCTGACATTATTATTCTTCAACCTTCTTGAAATCACCTCTCCTGTCCATGTATCATCATGGACATAAGATTCAATATTAATTGTATCCCTCATCCAATCCTCCAAGGGTGCTGATCTTGCCTTTAACAGCCTAACTACCCTCTTCATGCTGCATTAGTGTTCCCAAAAGCTAAAGATTCAATTATCTGTCTAGCTTCTGAATTTTGCATCATTCTATTTACTGCTGAAGACAGCCTTTGTAAGAAATCTGTGAAGGGGGCTGGAGAGATGGTTCAGCGGTTAAGAGCACTGGCTGCTCTTCCAGAGGTCCTGAGTTCAATTCCCAGCAACCACATGGTGGCTCAAAACCACCTGTAATGAGATCTGGTGCCCTCTTCTGGCCTGCAGTCATACATGCTGTATACATAATAAATAAATTAAATCTTTAAAAAAAAAAAAGAAATCTGTGAAGGTTTCTTTTGGGTCCTGTATATCTTTCGTAAATGACTCAATTATCTTCTCTGCTTCTTCAATTCTCTCCTACACATTCATGGCTGCCATGTGGCATAGAATTAGGGTTTGGTTATCACATAAACATTGTATTTGTTTATCAGCATAATCACCTTCTCCAAAAAGTTGATCCTAGGAAATGTCCACGCCTCTAGTCCTACATCATTGTTCTGTAGTTTTAGCCTCCTCTTTAAACCAGGTTCTCCAATCTTTCCAGTCCTGAGGGATAATTCTATTACAAGTTGACCATGAAATTTACAAATGGAGAATGCATACCATATGATACTATAGCTTCTTAAATCTCCTCAAATCTAACATTTCCCCTGGAGTCCAGTTAGCTCATACATACCCTTGAGCATTTGGCATTTCCTATAAGGTTACCCGGTAGATTAATGTTTGCTGTCTGGAAACCTTAGGCTGTTTCTCTATAATCATATAATTCAATGTTGAGATAGGTTCACCTTTATGTTCTTCTATCTGTGTCTCAATTTCTCTCTAAACCATTTTAACAGATTTTTTTTTTTACTTATTTATTATGTATACAGTGAGTGTTCAGCCTGCAGGCCAGAGGAGGGCGCCAGATCTCATTACAGATGGTTGTGAGCCACCATGTGGTTGCTGGGAATTGAACTCAGGACCTCTGGAAGAGCAGCCAGTGCTCTTAACCTCTGAGCCATCTCTCCAGCCCCTTAATAGATTTTTCTAAAACTTTTATCTTGTCACTCAAATTGACCAACCTTTTTAATGCTAAAATAAAAATGATCAAACAAATAATATTCATAATTGATGTTATGTAAATCCCATCAACATTAATTATCTTTTCATTTAATTGTTCTATTTTCAGACTGCCTAATGTGTTATCAAACAGAGACCAAATTCCCTCAATTATAAAAATGTTTCCCATTTTTTAATGTGGGGAAAAAATTCTCTTTTAACTAATTCCTCCCTTCAAGATATCTTAATTGACTCATCAAGTCTGTTGACTATGTAGAAGAGTAGAAGTGTGAGGGAATTTCAAAGCAGCTACCTAGTGTGGTAGCAGTCTGAGATGGGAATCCAGAGAGAGCCCACCACCCACCAGGAGAGAAAAAGTCAAAGAAACTCTAGCCATGTGTAGTTCAGGCCTGAGCCATGCAACTCGGGCCTGAGCTAGAGGCCTGTAAGGCCACAAGCAACTTTTTAGTGAATTCTTACCACAAACATTGAGCCGCCAAATGTAAGATGAATTGCTAAATGGTTTTATTAATAAAAAACTTGGAGCCAGATATTGGGGTAAAAATCTGAGAGATCAGAGGAATAGGAAAAGCCACAGACAAACTCACCTTCCGATACCTCAGTCTCCAAAGAGCCCTGTTTCCTGTATACCCATGTCTATGTGCCTGTTTTGCCATCTCATTTCCTCTCTCTGCCCAGCTATATGACTTCCTGTCTGTACAGACCTCCAGACCTTTATAGTTAACTAATGTTGGAATTAAAGGCGTGTGTCACCATGCCTGGCTCTGTTCCCTGTTGTGGCCTTGAACTCACAGAGATCCACATGGATCTCTGCCTCCTGAGTGATAGGATTAAAGGCATGTGCTACCATTGCCTGACTTCTATGTCTACTTTAGTGGTTGGCTTTTTCCTTTGATCCTCAGATAAACTTTATTGGGGTGCACAAAGAAAATACCACCACAGGATTGTTTTAGCTATCCTGTTTTTTTTTGTTTTTCCATATGAAGTTGAGTATTTTTCTTTCCAGGTATGTGAAGAATTGTGTAGGGATTTTGATGGAGATTGCATTGAATCTGTAGATTGCTTTTGGTAAGATTGCCATTTTTACTATGTAAATCCTACCTATCCATGAGCATGGGAGATCTTTCCATTTTCTGGTATCTTCTGTAATTTCTTTCTTCAGAGACTTGAAGTTCTTGTCATACAGGTCTTTCACTTGCTTAGGTAGAGTTATCCCAATGTATTTTATATTATTTGTGGTTATTATAAAGGGTAATGTTTCTCTGATTTCTTCTCAGCCCATTTATCATTTGTATATAGGAGAGCTACTGATTTTTCTGAGTTATTCTTGTATTCTGCCACATTACTGAAGGTGTTTATCAGGTGTAGGAGTTCCCTGGTAGAATTTTTGGCATTACTAATGTATACTATCATATTGTCTGCAAATGGCGAAAGTTTGACTTCTTCCTTTCCAATTTGTTGATCTACTTTTGTTGTCTTATTGCTCTACCTGGAACTTCAAGTACTATATTGAAATGATATGGGGAGAGTGGACAGCCTTGTCTTGTTCCTGATTTTAGTGGAATCACTTTGAGTTTCTCTCCATTTACTTTGATGTTGGCTGTTGGCTTGCTATAAATTGCCTTTATTATGTTTAGGTATGTTCCTTGTATTCCTGATCTCTCCAAGACCTTTATCATGAAGGGGTGTTGGATTTTGTTAAAGGCTTTTTCAGCATCTAATGAAATGATCATGTGGTTTTTTTCTTTCAGTTTGTTTATATGGTTTTCATATGTTGAACCATCTTTGCATCTCTGGGATGAAGCCTACTTGGTCATGGTGTATAATTTTTTTGATGTGTTCTTGGATATGGTTTGCCAGTATTTTATTGAATGTTTTTGCATCAGTGTTCATGAGAGAGATTGGTCTATAATTCTTTGTTGCATCTCTGTGTGGTTTGGGTATCAGGGTCACTGTAGCCTCATAAAAGATTGTTTTATTGAATATTTTTGCATCAGTGTTCATGAGAGGGATTGGTCTGTAATTCTTAGTGCATCTCTGTGTGGTCTGGGTATCAGGGTAACTGTAGCCTCATCAAAAGAGTTTGGTAATGTTCCTTCTGTTTCTATTGTGTGGAACAATTTGAAGAGTATTGGTATTAGTTCTTTGAAATTCTACTAGAATTTCATTGGAACCATCTGGTCCTGGGCTTTTTTTTTTGTGTGTGTGTGTGTGGGGGGGACTTTTAGTAACGGGTTCTATTTCCTTGGGGGTTATAGGTCTATTTAAATTGTTTATCTGGTCTTGATTTAATTTTGGTATTTGGTACCTATCCAGAAAATTGTCCATTTCTTTTAGATTATGCCATTTTGTGAAATACAGGTTTTTGAAGTATGACCTGATGATTCTCTGGATTTCCTTATTGTCTGTTTTTATGTCTCCCTTTTTCATTTCTGATTTTGTTAATTTGGATGTTCTCTCTTTGCCTTTTGGTTAGTTTGGATAAGAGCTTGTCTATCTTGTTGATTTTCTCAAGGAACCATCTCTTTGTTTCATTGATTCTTTGTATTGTTCTCTTTGTTTCTACTTTATTGATTTCAGTCTTCAATTTGATTACTTCCTGGTGTCTAATCATCCTGGGTGAGTTTGCTTCTTTTTGTTCTAGAGCTTTCATGTGTGCTGTTAAATCACTAGTATGAGAATTCTCCAACTTCTTTATGTGGGCATTTAGTGCTATGAATTTTCCTCTTAGCACTGCTTTCATAATGTCCCATAAGTTTGGGTATGTTGTACTTTCATTTTCATTGAATTCTAGGAAGTCTTTAATTTCTTTGTTTCTTCCTTGACTCGTTGGTGATTTGGTTGAGCATTATTCAGTTTCTATGAGACTGTAGGCTTTCTGTAATTTTTGTTGTTGAAATCTAACTTTAAGCCATAGTGGTCTGATAAAATACAGGAGATTATTCCAATTTTTTTGTAGCTGATGAGATTTGCTTTGTGACCAAGTATGTGGTTGATTTTAGAGAAGGTTCCATGGGGTGCTGAGAAGAAGGTATATTCTTTTGTATTAGGGTGGAATGTTCTGTAGCTATCTATTAAGTCCATTTGAGTCATAACATCTGTTAGATTCCTTATTTCTCTATTAAGTTTCTGTCTGGCAGACCTGTCCATTGGTGAGAGTTGGGTGTTGAAGTATCCCACTACTAGTGTGTGGGGTTTGATGTATGAATTAAGCTTTAGTAATGTTTCTTTTACATATGTGGGTACCCTTGTTTGGGGGGCATAAATGTTCAGAGTTAAGACTTCATCTTGGTGGATTTTTCCTGTGATGAATATGTAATGTCCTTCCTGATCTCTTTTGATTAATTTTAGTTTGAAGTTTATTTTGTTAGATATTAGGATAGCTATACCACCTTGCTTTTTAAGTCCATTTGATTGGAAAGTCTTTCCCCAGCCTTTTACTCTGAGGTAGTGTCTGTCTTTGAAGTTAAGGTATGTTTCTTGTAAGCAGCAGCAGCATGGATCCTGTTTTCTTATCCATTCTGTTAGCCTATGTCTTTTTATAGGTGAATTGAATCTATTGATATTAAGGGATTATTATTGATATTAATGACCAGTGATTGTTAATCCTGTTATCTTTTGGTGGTAGTGTGTGTCTATTTTCCTTCTTTGGGATTTTCTGCTGTGGGGTTATCTATTACCTGTGTTTATAAGGGTGCGTCTGTCTTCCTTAGGTTGGATTTTTCCTAGTGCTTTCTGTAGGGCTGGATTTGTGAATAGGTATTGTTTAAATCTGGTTTTGTCTTGGAATGCCTTGTGCACTCTGTCTATGGTGATTGAAAGTTTTGTTGTGTATAGTAATCTGGGCTGGCATCCATGGTCTCTTAGTGTCTGCATTACGTCTGTCCAGGACTGTGTAATTCTGATGGGTCTTCCTTTATAAGTCACTTGACCTTTTTCCTTTGCTGCTCTTAATATTATTTCTTTATTCTGTATGTTTAGTGGTTTGATTATTATGTGGCAATGGTCTTTTTTTGGGGAGTCTTGTGATATATTGTGTCCCACAATATATTGTGCTTCCTAATAAACTTATCTGGGCTCAGAGAACAGAACAGCCACTAGATATAGAGGTCAGAAAATGGTGGCACACATGCCTTTAATCCTAGCATTCCAGAGGCAGAGATCCATCTGGATCTCTGTGAGTTCAAAGCCACACTGGAAACAGCCAGGCGTGGTAACAAGAGCCTTTAATCCCAGGGAGTGATGGCAGGATCAGAAAGGTATGTAAGGCATGAAAACCAGGAACTAGAGCTGGTTGAGCTTTTAGGCTTTTGAGCAGCAGTTCAGCTGAGATCCATTTTGGATGAGGAATCAGAGGCTTCCAGTCAGAGGAAACAGGATCAGCTGAGGAACTGGCAAAGTGAGGTAGCTGTGGCTTATTCTGTCTCTCTGATCTTTCAGAATTTACTGCCCCCCCCCCCAAAGTCTTCAGGGAACCATGACCACACCTAACAGTGGCTTTGAAATCTTCAAAAAGGTGACGGGATCCCACAATGATGATTCCACATGAACTATGGTAAAGCGGGATCCCACAATGATGATTCCACATGAACTATGGTAAAGCCATTAACACCATGGAAAGATTGGCTTTGGACTACAAACTGCTCAGGACAATTTCAAGATGGCTAGCTGAGATGGTCCAAATTCACGACTACTCGAGCAAGTACTTGAGACAAGCCCTGCACTTTCCCATTATGCAGAGACTGGACAAATGTTACAGCTAACTCTCTCAGGACTTGACAATTAACCCAAACATTTTCTTTTCAGGATTCCCTAAAGATGTCTTCACCCCCAGAAAGCAGAAAGTAATTTTAAGAAAATGATGGCCACATTCCCAAGAGGTGGGATGGGAGGATTTTGGTTGTTTAATAAGTTATGGATATTGTCATTGTTTACAATGGTTGGTTACAAGTTGTTAATTGTTAATCATCAGGAAAAAAGCTAAACAGGGAGATTAGATTCAGAGTTTTTGTTTGAAAAAGAAAAGGAAGTTGGGGTGGTAACATCTATGGTAGCCTTTGTAAGCTAAAGTTATTGAAATGATTTATACTCTAGAGCAGTTTCTAGCTTACAGCAACATTGTGAGGAAGATATAGATTTCTTTTTCTTTATTTATCCTTCGTGTCTTTCATATCATGCATCTCAATCCCATTCATTTCCCCATCCTTCCATATCTGCCCCCTGCCCTTGCAACCTTCCCCCCTCAAATAAAATGAAATAAAATTTAAGAGAAAAAAAAAAAGGAAAAATCAATTTCATCATGGAAGCTGTAGTGTGGCACAGTGAGTCACACAGTAAACCCTTTTATCCATAAGATACACATTTCTATAATACCCCTGTGCCCAGACATGCACAGCCTTCTACATGAATGATGTCCTTGCACATTAATTACACCTGAAGAAGCTTCATGACGCATCACTGTCCTCCAGTTTCCATGCATTAGGGCTCATGGTCGTGTTGAACATTCTGAGTTTTTGATTAGGTGGAAGTTGAGAACTGACACTCTGTGTCATCCTCCACATGCACACTATGGTATGTGTACCCACACTCACACACAGAGTAGTACATCCTGTACACACAAATACAAATCACACACACAGATTGAGCCTGCCTTCTGAATCTTTCTGACGTGTCTTAACATGTGACATACTATGACACCAGCTACCATCTATTAATGTAGCCGGGAAAACCCTCACTAGAAGCTGAGTCGATGGGGCTGTCCAAACCTGGACCAAACAGACTTCTTTTTAAAGTAAAGTGTGGATGTGGCTAGAGGGATAGCTCAGTGCTTAAGAGCGGTGGCTGCTCTTCCAGAAGACCTGGGTTCAATCTGCAGCACCCACCTACTTGGCAGCTCACAAATATTTATAACTTCAGTCCCAGAGGATCTTACAACCTCTTCTGGCTTTCACAGCATCACATTAACATGATGAACAAACATACATTCGAGTAAAACACCTATATATACATAAGATAAAAAGAAGCATGTGACCTCATGTTTTGTTATAGTAACAGAAAAATGAACGGATGCACTCCCCTTTGGCCGCTTTGCTATTCTAGTCTCGTTGTCCCTTAAACACTGCATGCTGTGCTTCATCTCATGGCCTTTGCACACTGCCCTCTGGAAAGCCTGCTCCACGGCTTTTCTCACGGCTTTTCTCATGGCTTACACCTTTTTCCTTTTGATTCAGGACTCATCCCGAGTCAGGGATTCACGGAGTCTCTTCGTCAGCATCCTGCCTCAGTCTTTTTCCTGGCTTGGTTCTTGATGATGCATAAATCCTGCGAGACTTTACCATACACTTGGCGTCTGCTCACAAGCTCCCACTGCATTGTAGTGTATCTACAGCTGTAATCTCAACCATGCAATAGCACTTGCTTGGCCTGGAGTAGATGCTTACAACCCGTTCTCTAATGCAGGATTAGATGAGTAGTATATAGGATGGACACATGGTTCAGCAGTTAAGAGCACTTGCTGCTTTTGTGGAGGACCCAGGCTCAGTTCCCTGCACCCAGACAGCTCACAAACATCTGGAATTCTAGGTTCAGGGGATTTGGTACCTTCTGGCCTCCACAGGTGCCAGGCACACACAGTGCACTTACATACTGGCAAAACTCATACACAAAAATAAATCTTTAAAAAAATTTAAAAAACCAGAATGCATGTATTACAGACTTACTGTGAAAATGTATTTTAAATGTGCCTTCACTACTGACTTGGGTATTCATTGTTCATTATGTGCCTGAATGAAGTAGTATTTCTTTAAAAATAAGACGTAATTTAGATTTTTTTTTTTTGAGACAGGGTTTCTCTGCGTATCCCTGGCCATCCTGGAACTTGCTCTGTAGACCAAGCTGGCCTTGAACGCACAGAGATCTGCCTGCTTCTTCCTCCCGAGTGCTGGGATTACAGGCATGTGCCACCACTGCCCAGCGTAATTTAGATTTTTAATGGTCTTTCCTCACCTAGATAGTGTACTTTCTTTTGAATTCACTGACATTGTGCTAAATCAGTGAGGCCTGAGGGCAACAAATGGAAACAAGTTTCTGTTGTTAAGACAGTTAAGGCACTGCTACGCCACAGTTTGAACAGTGTGCTCCATGGTGAAGGGAGGATGTTGCGTGGCGTCTGTGCATTCTGGCCTTGCCTAGTGCTGTGGATGGTACTCTGGAACTCAGGGACCTGGATGTAGTGGTCAGATGCTGCCAGTGAGCTGTCCCCTCACTGCAGCTTTCTGTTTCCTAGTCTAAAGACTGTGTCCTCGAAGTAGACAATGTCCATTCATTTACAAGACTGCCTTTAGTAACCCTGGCCTGTAGCTGAGGCATCATTAACACAGGACAAGAAGAAATAGAACTGAGAGAAGCACATTCCCAAAACTATGCAAAAGAGACAACTTTCTCATGAAAACTTCAGAACAAGAAGGAATACCTAAATATTCCATATATATGTATATATGTGTATTATAGACAAAGCCTTTTTCTTTCCAAATCTCGATTTTTTTTTTCAGTTGTAGGGAATTGACAGCTTTGCCTCCAGCTGGATGGTACAATTTTCAGCAGCAACGACAGCAGCTATGTCTATGAAGGATGTAGCTTGGCCAGAACAAATTCAGGATGTATTACAGGACTGATGTTCTCAGGCTCTCAGTAGCAAATGCTCATTTCTCCCATTGTTTGTAGAGCTCTGGGCCTCCTATCTGTGGCTTCAAAAAAATCAATCAAAGAAATAGTTGCTTTAGATAGTTGTTAAACATTTATACAGTTATAGCTGTGATTTTATTTCCAATCCTAGTCATTCTATATTTTAAACATTAGATTCACCTGTATAAAAATCTAGAGTCCCAGTGAGACCAGCTGCTGATAGGCTCAGTGGCAAGTGCCTTTCCTAACAACCTGAGCTCAGTCCTCAGAACATGCGTAGACAGAGAGAGCTAAATTCTGAAAGTTGTCTTGGATCATACACCTGTGTGTCATGGCCTGCATACCACTCCCCACAAATGAATAAATGTTATGATTGGACATATTTGAGAATTAAAATATTTATTAACAATAAATAACCCACTACAACACAGTATCCAAATACCACCTCTAAAACAAAAGGAGGGCTCCCAAATCTTGATAGCTGTTAGCATTTTGATCATGCAACAGGTGTTTCTAACCTGGGGTCAGCACCCAGCACTGCTGTTCCCAATCATGGCCATTATGTCTGGGATGGGGCTGAGGGGTGGGGTGGACAGTGCTTACCCAGCTACTTCCAGGCCCAATGACACAGTAGAATTTATATTTGTCTCAAGTCTCTGCAGGTACTTTGAGCCTTCCCTGTGATCACAGTCTATCAGGCCTTCTTCCTTCCTCTAAAAAAAAATCTCCCATAGAGCACTTTCCTTTTCCAATGTGCTCCTATACTTTTCAAAACAAAATAAAATACCAAAACAAAACCAGGGAATAGAAAAAAGTATGGGATGCTGGTCACCATTTGAGTTCTTAGAAGTAAATTTGGTAAAGAAGGGAAGGGCCTATCAGTGGACTATCAGTAAACAATGATCAAGCCTGAAGGGAAGTTCTGCTGGATGACTCTGGCACTTCCCTGAGCCCCTTTGTGTCCCGTCCTTGTTAGATGGAGATGTTAATGCTGGCTCATAAAACTTCTGTGAGGATCAATCATGTTATGCACTGAAGAGTGCCTGGCGCACACATGAATAGTCCATGCTCATTACAGCCATTATCCTTTTCAGATCCTGGATAGAAACTGACCAAGGAAGAGTTCTAGGGCAAGCAAATCAGCTCTCACACAGAAGGCAGTGTGATTGGTTCTCCTTGCAGTGAACACATTCTGATGTGGTTTTGGAAAATACTTGGAGCTATGGGTCTTCATCAGCATATGGTGTATCTTCTGGACCTCACAGTGGTGTCTGACTGAAGTCATCCACTTAGGTGCTCACATTCCAAGAACTTCTGAGAAGCCTCTTTACATATAATGAAGCTTGTGGGTGATATAAGTCTTGAGAAATGAAGGGACTGTGAGCAAATGCAGAGCTGGGGAGATACAAGTGCCTCCCAATTGACAAGGCGACTCAACAGGTAAATTGAGTAATTCACAAACATCTGATAATGAAATCTGTGCCAGATGTCAAGTTGGACAGTGCAGGTATTAATAATACAGGAAGAGGTTGTGGTCCATGCTCTAGTGGAAGTCATGGCATAGGGAGTTTGTAGAAAGAAGTTTTGTCTAATTTTGTGTGACAGAGCAGAGTCTAGACAACACGTTGGTGCCACTTTTTTTTTTTTTAGATTTATTTATTTTCATTGTGTATGAATGTTTTGCCTGAAAGTATGTCCATGTACCACATTCATGCAGTGCCTGCAAAGGTCAGAAGAGGGCATCAGATCCTCTGGGAATAGAGTTACAGATAGTTGTGAACTGCCCTGTGGGTGTTGGGAACACAACCTGGGTCCTTTGTAAGAGTAACGAGATCTTGGCTGCTAAACCATCTCTCTGGTCCCTGGTGCCACTATCTTGAACACTGGGAATTCCCCTTCCTCTTTTAAGGTTTCCAGGTACCCTATAAACGTGAAGACATCAGAGGTATTTTGAATTTGCATATCCTCTGATGGGTCTTACCATTTGGAGAAGGCTAGTGGCCAAACAACCTAGTATTGATAATTATCTTTTGGTACAGATTAGCTTCTTGTCCAAAGTACATAAAAGGAAGTACAGAAAGGAATTACAATAAAGACAGACCCATAACTCTCCCTTGTTAGAGGACATGAGGTCATCCTGACAGGCTTTGGTCTTCTTAGCAACCTGTTGGAAGAGACTGAATACCACACTCAGGTGGTGCTTTCCTCTAGTTTTTCTTTTGGGGAATTTCCTACTAAAGGCTTTAAAAGGTGTTTTTGTTTTGATTTACTTTAAAGTTTTACTAAATTATCGAAAATTGAAATGCTTAAAACCATTTGTAGATTATGTGAAGTCTTAATTTGGAGCTTTAATTCCACAATTACTTTTCACACCTGGTTTTATTTACCTCTTTCTTGAGCCCTTGCTATATGGGCAACTTTTTAAAAAAAGTAGCCCCAAGTGTTCTTAGTGTCTCCTATAGCATCACGGTGATGTTTTGTTTTGTTTTTTTTAAACTCACGTTTTAAATATACAATATACTCTCATCTATTTTTATAGAATTTAATTTGCCTTTATTGATGATCAGTTGATTGAGGCAGGCTTCTGTCTTGTAGCCCAGGCTAGTCTTGAATTCATGATTCTCCTGACTCAGCCTCTCCAGTGCTGGGATTACACGCATGTTGCCACCATGCCTCTTAAACTCCCCGCTTCCCCACCAAGTCTGGATTTCTCTGTGTAGTCCTGGATGTCCTGGAACTCACACTGTAGGCCAGGCTGGCCTTGAACACAGAGATCCACCTGCCTCTGCCTCCCGAGTGCTGGGATTGAAGGTGTGCACCTTGCTTCTAAAGACAAAACCAGTTCCAATCTTTGAAATATGTGGTGGTGTTGATGATCTCCAGGATGCACAGGTACCTGTCCCCTTGTGTAGACTTTTCTTTTGCTAGCAATTGTCCTGTGACTTGCATTAACTGATAGGATATGGTGGAAGTGGTTTAGGGCGGGTTCAAGGACTAGACACTTGTCAATTCTGTGTCTTCCAGCTTCCTCCAGCTGGAATATTTGATGTTAGAAGCACTGGATTGGTTTAAAGGAAAAATGTACTACCTTGCTGCACAAACTGTCAAGAGACTCAGACTGGATGGAACATGATCAAATTTCAGTTGTCTTGAGTTCTAGCTCAGCCTCTATGTGACTCTAGTCTCAGCTGCCATCTGATGTCAAATTACATAAGCTATGCGACGAGATCAACAGAACATCCTCACTGAGCCCAGCTACCCATGGAAAAGTAAGATAATCAAATGACCTTTGTTTGAGCCCCTTAGTTTTAAGGCCTAGACTTACAGCATACATGACAAACCCATTAGCCACAAGGCTCCAGATGACATCCTTTCATTGTACCAACGTAAGTTACTTCCCTCAGTACTTTATGTGCGAACAGGAATGACTGATGAAAACAGACAAACAAACACACCATTCGGTGTCCTCACTACCTGGAGTAGTGTGTAGTTTTCTCATTCTCTGTCATAAAACTCATCATAAAGTGGAACCCTCTCTGTCCTGGTCCTCACTAGTGCTTGTGGTCTCTTCTGATTTTTCTCAGGCTCGTCTGAGTCAGAGCTAGAGCTGCCACAGAAAAGCTGTCCTTGGGCTGCTTGTTCACGGAGCCATGCTTCCATTTTGCCAATTTTCCGGACACAATAGTCATTCTCTGTGTGATATTCCACGAATTTTTCATCCCGTGGATTTCCTGTAAAAGAGCAAAAGTTCTTTTACTGTCTCCTTAAGATTGATTATTTAAAGTGCTCTTATTATCATAGAATAATCTACTTGAGGTTAATACTGGAAGCAAAATATTAGCCTTTTCTGTAAACACTGTAAAACTGTTGTTTGCCACAAGGAATTAAAATCTTTTTTTCTTCCTTATCCCTATTATGAAAATGTTTTAATCTTCCTACCCCTCCCCCCTTACTGTTAAAACTGTTGTTTACACAAAGGCTGTTTTGTATTCTTGGATTTAAGTGACTTAAGCACCCCATCCCTTCCCACTTCCTTTCATTTCCTTTCTACAATTCTTTCAGAACTAGCCAATTTCAAAAGACTGGGAGGTTGGCCCCCAGCCAATGGGGGAAAGACACAGTCACTACCTATGTTGGAATAACACCCTGAGCACTTCCTGTCCCAGTGTGCCTGCTAGCCCAGGTTGGATTGGCACATCCTTTTTGCAAAAAGAATTCCCTTGCTCCTTTTGTTTTGTTCTGGTTTTCCTTTGTGCAACATTGAGATTTTTCACTGTTTTTTTTTTAAGATTTATTTATTTATTATGTATACAGTGTTCTGCATGCATGTATGCTTGCAGGCCAGAAGAGGGCACCAGATCTCATTACAGATGGTTGTGAGCCACCATGTGGGTGCTGGGAATTGAACTCAGGACCTCTGCAAGAACAGCCAATGCTCTTAACCTCTGAGCCATCTCTCCAGCCCTATTCATTGTTTTTAACAACAGCAAACACACATACGTTGACTGTTATCTCTGTAAATACTAATTTTTAGCTGTTATTTAAATTTTATTTAATCATCTAAAAGTAACGAGACTAGTAAAACAAACCTAGATCCCCAACTTCTCCTCCACAATATTTTGCCACAATATTGCTTTCAGCTGAACCATCTGAAAATCAGGGGAAGGGGTAGAGCTCAGTTGGTAGAGTGCTTGATCAGCATGCACGATCAGCAAGCACCATCAGCAAGCACCATCAGCAAGCACCATACAGACTGCACAAAACATGGGGTGGTGGCAGATGCCTGTGTTCCTAGAAGTCAAGAGGTGGAGGAGGCAAGAGGACCAGAAGTTCAGGTCATCCATTGATGCACACTCAGATACATGAGGTCTGTCTCAAAACAAACAAACAAAGCCAGAAAAACAAAACCACATCTCTAGACTTTTGTCATGAGCGGAACGAATAAATGAATGAGCCAATGAGTAATCAGAGAATTTTAGGATGTGGGAAGTAATGGCAACCTGGGAAATACTTCATTATTGGAGCTTAAACTTGTCAGTCATCTCTGTTCTGAAAATGAGCTGAGCACTGCAAGAGGCACCACTGAGAAGAGAAATTTCTACAATATCTAACTAGAAGCAGAACTTTGAAATGGGAAGAAAATGTCTACTAGCAATGGGGTCTAATATACTGTGAATGGTAGCTTAAGTCCCACAATGTTCTTGGTGCTATGATCAACCCAGTCTAAAGTTGTACGTGATGCAAATGCACACCCTCAGTTTCATCCTTGAAAACCAGCCTTTCTCACCAATAGGGGACCATGCACACAGTTCTGGGTACATAGCACTGAAGCTTGAGGGCATCTGAGCTAGATATAACAACGTTGTTATTGATGTTCCATGGTCTGTGGCTTATAGACTCGAAAACAATAAAAATAAAAACAATCATGACCTTTAGAAACCTAAATGGATTTTGGGTGGGCCCATCAGAAGTCAGTATATAAAGCTCCAGGATTAACCTTTTTAAAGTTTTTTTCAAGGGGAAGCCAATATATGCTGATGTGTGTGGAAGAAATGAGTGATGTAAGTGGTACAGCAATCAGCATGAAGAATCTTTGACAGTTGTATACTTTATAATATTTGTTTTAGAAAAATTTATCATGAGCAGGGCATCAGTGGCACATGCCTTTAATCCCAGCACTCGGGAGGCAGAGCCAGATGGATCTCTGTGAGTTCAAGACCAGCCTGGTCTACAGAGTGAGATCCAGGACAGGCACCAAAAACTACACAAAAAACCCTGTCTTGAAAAACAAAAAACAAACAAACAGAAGAAAGATCTATCACCACTGTATAACACTATAACATCACAGTAGTTTAAAGACAAAGCTATCTATATGTTTTCAAAAATTTTATTGATTTAGTAGTTAAATAGTATGGGTGGATAGAGAAGATTAGAATTATGAAGGTGATACTGAATTGATAGATTTAGGGTGACATTTTCTGAAAGATATGGTTGTTTTAGTATAAGACATTGTGATGGTTAATGTTGGCTGTTATCTTGGGTGATCCTAAAAACCACATGCCTCTGAGCATGCCCAGGAGGGATTGTCAACTAGGTTAATTGAGGTGGGAAGGCCCACCCTGAACGTGGTACCCGTCCGTAGGCTGGGGTCCTGAACCAAATGAAAGAGAGGAAGTGAGCTGAGTCTACTGAGCCCTCTACTTCCCAGCTGGATGAGGTGTAGCCAGCTGCCTCCTACTCCTGATACCACACTTTCCCTGCTGGACTTCACTACCTGAAATCGTGAGCCAGAGTAAACCCCTGTTCCCTTAAGTTGCTTCTCTCAGGTATTTTGTTGCTTCAGTGAGACAACAGTTCCATTTTTCTTCCTTCGGTTTTACTCACATTCCTATACATTGTCTGAACCTCACAGCTTATGCTATGTGCACTGGAGGTGGGGAAGACTCTATGTGCACAGGTGCACGTGGACACCAGAGGTTTAGGACAAGTGTCACGTCAATTGCTCTCCATCTTATGTGTCCAGCCAGGGCCTCTCACTGAACCCAGAGCTCACTGAGGTGGCTGGCTTGGCTTGGCTAGTAAGCCTTGAGGGTTCCCCCATCTCTGCCTCTCTAAAATTGGGATTGTAGATGCATGCTGCCATGACTTGGCCTTTTACGTGTGTACCAAAGATCCAAACTCAGGTCCTCAAGCTCATGGGACAAACACTTTCTCAGTGTAGCAATCTCCCTAGCCCTTACATGGGCTTCTTTACAAATGAGATTGTAGCTGGAATTTTCTCCAGTCCTGCCCAGGCCCACAGCCACTCAGACCCAAATAAACACACAGAGTCTTATATTAATTAAAACTGTATGCCTTAATGGCTCAGGCTAACTATTGACTAGTTCTTACACTTAAATTAACCCATAATTCTTGTTTATGTTTAGCCACGTGGCTTGGTACCTTTTGTCAGTTCTGCCTTCACATCTTGCTTCCTCTGTGTCTGACTGGCGACTCCTGACTCAGTCTTCTTGTTCCCAGAATTCTCCTCTCTGCTTGTCCTGCCTATACTTCCTGCCTGGCTACTGGCCAATCAGCACTTTATTTATTAACCAATCAGAGCAACATATTTACAGCATACAGAGCAATATCCACAGCATGAGATTAACTTTACATGAATCCTACTTTGACTGATACTATTTATCCCCATTTTACAGACCTAGAAAGACAGGGTCACAGAAGTGAAACAATAAATATACTTACTTTTTTCTCTTTAAAAAATGAAATAATGCAGAAAAATCTATGGTTTGTCAGACCCTGCTCTAGGAGCAGGAGGATGTGCCTTCTGTCAGGAGAAAGTGCACTGTTGGGGTACAGGGACGGACTTTGATCCCAATTTCTGTGACTTTCTCCAACTGTATCCAAGTCATGCCTCTGGAAAGGGCAGGGCCACATGAACATAGTAAAACTCATAGAATTGTACACCAAAAAGAGTGATGCTCACTGTATATATGTTGTACTTAGCTATTTTATATGACTATATGTGTGATTTATCATGTGAATATATAAACCAAAAATTTAAAGGTAGTTTTGTTTTAAAGAGGCAGCAGAAAATGGAGCTTGCCTTCTGTCTCACGAGAGGCTAAAATTCTCATCCTGTCTTCCAGAGGGAAACAAAAAAATGGTGGACACACCATTAAATCAGTGAAGGCTGGAACAGAGGTGTCTGCATTGCCAGACCCTGACTACCAGGATGCGCAGGTTGGTGTCTGAGCTTGGCTGCATCCCACTCACAGGAGAAAGCAAAGTGAAATGCTTTTGGAAGACAGGGAAAGTAGTCTAAGAGGTTCTCTGTGATGAGCAAGAAGGAGCCTTTTCTAGAACCGGTGGCAAGAGTAGTCAAGTGTGAAGCCTCTGGGGTAAGGCATCCTGAGAACACTATCTGGCTGTGACCTTGTGCATGAACCCGTCCTTTCTGGATCTTGCCTCCTTATATATGAAACAGGAGAATAATCCTGACCTCTTACGATTCATAGAGGAAGAACTCGATACTATGTTATATATTATAATATTATATTATCCCTGTAAGTTCCTGCCTATGGGGCTGTGCAGCAAGAATGGATGCAACAGGAGAATGACTAACTTTATGTGACCCACAATCTCTCCATCATCAAAGAAATGTGTGGTGATACTTCACTTCTTGTGACAATTCCCATTGTCAACTTGACTGGATTCGGAATCACCTAGGAGACACACCTCTGGGTGCACCTGCAAGTGTGCTTCCAGAGGGAAGACATACCCTAAACATGGGTGGCACCATCCCATTGGCTGGGGTTCCAGACTGGGTCGAGAGGACCGAGAAGGAAGCTAGCTGTTGGGTCAGTTTCCATCTCTACCTGCTTCCTGGCTGCAGACATGATGTGACCGACCTCTCACTCCTGCCGCCATGCCTTTCCTACCGTAATGAACTATATCCTGGAACTGTGCACCAAAACAAGCTTTTCCTTCTACAGAGCTCTTGTTGGCAATTTTACTAGAGCAACCAGAAAAGTAAGAAGTAGATTTTCATTTCTAGCAATTTCAGCAGCTGGCAAGGCTAATTGCCTGCAGACATCTCCCTCCATGAGATCCTAATTAATAGTGACCTCATTTTAAAAAAATATTCCTTCAACTTTATATTTTTTAAAAAAACTTTTTATTGATTCTTTGTGGATTTCACATCATATACCCCAATCCCACTCATCTTCCCTTGCAACTCTCCCTCCCCAATAAAATAAAATAAAGACCAAAAAAAAAAAAAAATCTTGTCATGGAAGCTGTAGTGTGTCACAGTGAGTCATACAGTATACCCTTTAGTCCATACATCTTTACTTGCAAATGTTCACTGCAATGAGTCATTGGTCTGGTTTGAGGCCTCTGGCTACAGTGAGGATTAATACTGGATCCTCACTGGGACTCTTCTTGGATATCCTGTTGTGAGAGTGAAATGAGAGACGGTGCTTCAAGGACAGATCACATGACTGGCTGCTTGGTCTGTTTTTGAGATAGGGTCTCAGTGTGGAGTTCAGGTTGGCCTGGAAGTCACTATGCCATCCAAGGAACTCATGGTGATCAAGAACTGGGATTACAGATTACAGGTTTAGGAGAGAGAGAGAGAGAGAGAGAGAGAGAGAGAGAGAGAGAGAGAGAGAGAGAGAGAGAGAGCCACAGCTGGAATAGAGTGAAGCCTCTTTAGAAAGCTTCAGGAAAGCAATGGAAAACCCTTGTCTTCAGCCCCTCCTGGATCCCTCCCAGCCTTTGCCAGCGTAATTGTATTAGGCTCATTCTCAGGTGATGACTTGGAGTGCTTAGCTTTAGCGGAGCCCCTGTCCCTTCGTTGTTTTGTCAATATTTTTTTTTCAGTTGCAGAAGTTGTTTATTTGACAACAGATCCTGTCTCTGCCTGAAACTGGGGCGCAGGTTAAATGGATGCCCCAAGCTGATTTTCAGTTACTCTGCCTTTTGTTTAATTAACTTATTGATTCGGACCCTTGCTCTTTGGAGTGGGGACAGCATCTCCTTCAGCAGGTGACTCTGCATCTTAGAGCTCACTTGCCGTTGCTGTAGCTCCACCATGGTCAACACTACTGATGTGGGGCTTCGCCCCCGGCACAGCAACCTCTGTGTGTGAACAACACAGGACGCATGCAGCTTTCTCCTGGGAGAACTCACACTGGGAAAACTTAATGGGTCTTCCAGTTGGTGGGCAGCATAGCAGACAGGTTACGGATGAGGATGTCTGTTGGCAAGCCCAGAACAACTCAAGGCTGGAGTGTGGAGCAGCAGGAGATGAAATGAGAACATAGGCAGTGACCAGATTCGGAAAGGACTGGGACCCCCTGTTAAAGAGCTGAGCTTTTGGCCTCAGGTTGATAGAAGTCTGACTGCATTTTTTTTTAAAGATTTATTTTTACTTATGAGTATGTGCTTATGTGCTTGTAGGGCATGTGTGTACAGGTTTTGTAGGAGGCTAGAAGAGGGCACCAGATACCCCGGAGCCGGAGTTACAGGCAGTTTTGAGCCACCCTCCATGGATGCTGGGAAGCAAACTTGGTCCTGTGGAAGGATGGTAAGCACTCTGGACCACTGAGCCAGCTCTCCAGTCCTGGCAATTGTTTTCTAAGCAGGAGAGTGATGTGGCCAGATGCTTTCCATGAAGTCATTCTGCATCAGCACAGTGCTTCTAGAAGTTCAGCTGATGGGGCTGGGGCTGGAGCTCTGGTCCAAGTGACATGGGGCATGAGGGCCTCCCCCATACAGGTGGTGGATGAAGCAGGAGCCAGGTGGAGAGGGCAGGGGTGCTAGATTCACTGTAGCATTCATGGGTGTCCAAGAAGGCTGAACTACACACAGCGCAAAGGGTGTTTGAGGGATAAGGGGTTGATATATATTACATATATGTGTCTGTGAGCACAGGAAACTCCATGTATCTATAAGAGCCTCTCTCTCTCTGACAGTAAGAGATGCTCTGAGCCTGTCTTATGAGGGCCTGTAAAGCACTTAGCATCTACAAGAGGAAAGACCTCTATGCAGAGCTTAAAAGCTTTTTTGTCTTTTTCTCTCAGAGATGCAAAACACAATGTAGCGTGCCATTTATTCCAAGACATCACATGTCCCCTCGGTGACAGCTATTTGTTGTCTCCTCACTCTCCTTTGCATGCCCATTATGGACATTTATTTGATGAAGTTTCAAATATGTTTGCATCTCAGTGCTCAAGACGCTGAGGCAGGAGGATATGGAGTTCAAGTTTGACTCTGTCTCAAAGCAAAATTAAGGAGCTGGGGCTATAGTTATATTGGTGGAGTGTTTGCCTGCCATGTTTACGAAGCCCTGGGCTCGATATCTAGCATGACGTAAACAAATCAGGCATAGTGGTGCAATCCAGTGCTTGGGAGGTGGAGGCAGGAGCATCAGAAGTTCAAGGTCATCTTTGAGAACATAGTGAGTCTGAGGCTACCCTGAGCTACATAAAAGCCTGTCTTCAAGCAATAACTGAACCCCAAACCAAACCGAAACAATACGTGAAATGTTTTCCTAAAGAAATGACAGTACTCACCTGGGTGTCTGTTCACGGTTTCATCAGGCAGTATGGTGATAATGTCATAGATATTGCTCCTTGGCGTGTTTTCGGTGATTTTATTGCCGTTATGGTCCTTCAGCTTTTGCATATCAAGTCTTGCTTTACTCTGAAGACTCTCCAACTCCATTTGGGCCTGACATGATAAGGTATAAGTGGTTAATAGTCTCCCAAACTGTCTTCTCCAGAACAAATTCAGCAACAACGAAAGCATGGACAGTTCACAGGCCTGGCCACCCTTGAACACATTGGGATGGTTTTGTTCTCATCACATTCTGTGGCAACTTTATTCTGAGGCTTGTCAGGAGACAGACGAGCACGCTCACTGTCTTACAGAGGCGTGGATCAATGAAATGAGGGTCCCTGTCAGCCTCTGTCTGTAGGTGAGGTTTTGGAATTGCAGAGGATAGAACTACAGGGTGGTTCCTTGGGGGGGAGAGGGGGGAGCTTAGGGTATGACAGTCGCAGAGCTTTACTGGAGAAAGTGTTCCAGTGTGTCCTCTCAAATTCATAGGTTGGAAACGTGACCCTACCCGATTCTTATGCTAATTTGTAGATGGTTCTTTTAAGAGATGTTTGGGTGGGAGGGTTTCACTCTTACAACAGAGTGAAACTATTATCCCAGGAGAGGCTAGTTCTCCATGGTGAGTTATAAAGGCTGCCTTGACTGCCTTGGTTTGCTCTTGCTCCTGACTCCTGACTCTCATGAACATTGCCACCTACCATGTCCTCTGCTGTGTTGTGCCACCTCTCATCAACTACCAGTATCTCAGTCTTAGACTCCTCCACCTCCAGAACAATGAGCAATGTATTTATCATCTGGGGGGGGGGTAAAAGAAAATGGCCCCCAAAAGGAGTGGCTCTATTAGGAGGTGTGGCCTTGTTGGAGTGGGTGTGGTCTTGTTGGAGGAAGTGTGTCACTGTGGAGTTGGGGTTTGAGGTCTCATATATGCTCAAGATACCACCCAGTGTCTGAGACCACTTCCTGTTGCCATCAAGTCAAGATGTAAGACATTCAGCTACTTCTCCAGCACCATGTCTGCTCTCATGCTGCCATGTCCCACCATGATGATAATGGACTGAACCTCTGAACTGTAAGTAGACACTCCAGTGAAATGTTTTCCCTTTATAAGAACTGCATGGTCATGGTGTTTCTTCACAGCAATAGAAACCCTAGCTCAGACATCATCTTTACTAATTACTGCATCTCTGGTATTCTCTTATAGCAGCAGAAATGGACGAAGACAAAAGCCTTGCTTGTTTCTTCTTTTGGAAACAGGATTACACTCCATAGCTCGGCTGTCCTGAAACTTTCTGTGTAACCCAGGCTGGCCTAGACCTTGTGGCAGTCGTCCTCTACAGCACCCCCCAAGCATGGATGCCAGAATGCCTAGTACAAGGCGTTTCTCACTAGCAAATTCTATGACATGAGTTAATAGGGAGAGGCCTATGTGTCACAATAAAGACTGACCTCCATTCCCTCTCCTACTAAACCAAGAAAGGAATATTATTTACCCTATTTTCTGGCTACAGCCGGAAGGTCAAAGGTTATTACAAGAGACACAAGCTAGGCTTTTGCACATCTTTAATCCTAACACTCAGGACGCAGGAGGTCATCTTGGTCCACACAGTGAGTTCCAGGCCTGCCAGGGCTATATAACGAGACCCTTTCTTAAAAAACAAACCAAAGAGACAAAGAAAAAGGGACACTTGAGGGACCAATGAGATGACCCAGTGGCTAAGGGAGCTTGCTGCAAAGCCTGACAAATCTGAGTTTGATAACCAGAACCTATATGATGGAAAAAACAAAACTACCAAAAATTAGCCTGTGACCTCTAGACATGTACTGCGGCATGTGTATGTGCTCTCTCACTCACAAAATAAAGAAATAAATGAGAGAGAGAGAGAGAGTGAGAGAGAGAGAGAGAGAGAGAGAGAGAGAGAGAGAGAGAGAGAAGGGATGTTTGAAGCACAGATCTAATCTTGTAGAGAAGTGAAAAAAAAAAGACTCATCAAGGCTTGGGGCAAAAGGTCATCTTCCTGTGTTTCCCAGCTCAGGCAGTGGCAGCTTCTGCTCTGTTGCTGAGAACAGACTGGACTGGGCAGTACAGTGATGGTGCCCTCCAAATTTGGTAAACGTGACCCTCTTCTCTTTACCTCCTGTCTCTTATGGTTTATCTCCAGCATTTTCATCTTATGTAAATACTGTCTCTTCCCAGAAGTGTACATTGGAAGCTGCATTTTCTTCTCAAGTTCCTGCTATGAAAGATGATATATTTATTAGTATGGGGAAATGATAATTCACTGCCTTCAACCCTTCTTGGAGCAGGAGATCTTAATCCCTGGTAATCCGTAGCCGGTCTCCTGTCTTGATAAAAGTACACTGCAGTTGTGTCCATGACAAGTCCTTTGTATAGCTGTCAGAGAATGAAGTGGCAATCTGCCGTGTAGCTGATAGTGTTTTAAAGGTCCTTGGAGGGTTTTGAATTCGAGGGTTTTGACAATTTCATTTTGATAATCTCACGTCGACAACAACCCATTTCCCCTGCCAACAGATGCTTTTACTATCAGTCTAGAAAGGTGTCCTGGTCTCATGAGACCTTCCTTTCTCTTCCTGTGTCTTCTATCATTGACTGGCTGGCTGTGCAGTAAGAGGAGGTGGTTCAGCAGAACCTATTTCTCTACAGTATATTTTCACATTTGAATATATGCCCAAGGGAGCATGGCCGCTGAGGGGGGATTTGAAGCGATTACTTCTGTGTCTGGTGGTCTCCCCTTAGTTCGTCCTGAAATTCAGTGGCACAGTCAAGGTGGCCATTGAGGACAAGCAAAGGTGAAGATAGTTTTGTTTGTCACTTGCTGTTGTCCAGAGGTGAAGGAGAGAGTTGATGACAGCCCTTTGTGCGGCTCTGTGGACAATGTGTTGGATAGTGCAGAAAGGTCGGGGGAGGATGTCCCCACGGTCAGCACCTTAAACATGAACTCGAGGACCTATAGCACTCAGGTGTCCCTTACTCGGCCACACAGCAGTGTCTGGCTGGCTCCAGCATGAGTCAGGACAGGGTATGAAAGTGACCCTGACTAACAGCTTTCATTTTTTACTCAGCAGGACAAAACTAACAGAAGACCTTTCCTGGGATTACATTTTGATGGAGGTTGTGGCACAGAAGTCAGGAACAACTTCTAGAGAAGATCTTCCCTGGAGTCAGAGCAGAGGGAGTGCTGAACTCAGGAGAGGTGAAGGGAAGAGCTGTGCTTGCTGGCTTTCCTCCACCGCAGATTTAAACACTTTTGGAATCATTGGTTTCCATGTAAAATCCCCCTTTCATCTACATAGCTCTGTTTGCTCCACAAAGCAAACAGAGCCTGGCCTCATCCAAGAGTGAAGAGCACTTGCCAGTTGGAGGCAGGCATGGGCAAGCTCTGAAGCTTCAAACATTCTACCTGCCAAGGACTGAACTGTCAGCTTTGGCTCTGAACTCCTGTGAGAAGGGGAAACATGAAAAGAGTGACTCCCCCAGGCTCACCCGCTTCCCCAGTCAGTAACTGCCACAGCTCACCTTTGCTTTGTGTCTTGTTCTGGCTTCTTGCTGGCTCAGGAGTCGCTCAGAGGTAACGACTTGTGGCAGGTCAATAGGCTCAAGCTTCTAGAAGTCCAATATTTAGAGTATTCAGCGTCCCTCATGCCGTGACATGATGAAACACAAAAGCAGAGACATTTAACTACCTGAGCACTCTGTGGAAGCCGAACTTCCTCCTGGGCATGCGCAGAGAAGGTGACTCCCACAGTATCACAGTTGTTTTCTGTGAGAAAGGCTTTTTGACCTCTGGGGTTCTTTACTGTTCTATCACACTGTTTCCAGTGAGTTACTAATCAAATATTGGTCAGAGAATTGAGCACTTTTTCTCCTGTACTGATGGGCCATGTTCAAAGTCACCCAATAGCTGGGGTCTTAGAGCAGTAGAGATGAGACACCGAGACACACCTATCTTCCCTTGACCACCCAGCTAAGTGTCCCAGTGCTTAGGAAGTGACATATTTTGAAGGTCTCTAGAGACGCTCCCTCACTAATCATGAGTGACAAGACACACTTAAAAGGAAAGTGCAAAGTGTTAACAAATGATAGGGCTATCTTTTTCTAGCAAGGGGTGGGCTTTTTGGGAGACATTTTATCGGGACTTAAAAGGTTCACTAAAACTGAGCAGAACTATTTCCATGGGTTTGTCTAACTCACCTCTTTCCTTCTCTCTCTGTTGTACACGTATGTGTGGGTACACCCATTCGTGTGTGTACATGTAGAGAGCAAGGGTTGATGTCTGGTGTCTTAGATAGCTCTCAACGTTATTTTTATTTTTATTTTATTTGAGACAGGGTCTCTCACTGAACTTGTAACTAACGGTTTCCACTAGATGGCTAAGCAGTGAGCCCCTGGGAACCATTTCTTTTCACAACCCCTCCCATCCCAGTCTTCGCTGGGGTTATGGATGGGCACTGTCATAACTGAATACTTCCAGACCTGGGGTTTTAGCTTTTTTTGTGGGTGTTGGGTATCCAAATTCTGGCTCTCATCCCTACACAGCACGCGCTTTACCCACTGAGTCGTCGCCTGGCCCACAGCCTAGTCTTCCTTCACCTCAGAGAACACTGGGCGCTACAAGCGGACCATGGGAGACAAAGCTGGTCTCCTCACATTGACGTGTATGTGTGTGTGTATGTGTGTGTGGGGGGTCTGCAGAGTTTGTTCACTCAGAGTGACAGCTGAGTTCTTCACATCCAGGCAGTCTGTCTGTGTTTGAGGCAAGAACTGGCTTGTTGAAGAGTATTATTTTAAGGTATGTTACTTTTGTTTATGTTGCATTTGTTTAACTCTGTGAAGCTGTGTTACTGTGCCTGTCTAAACACCTGATGGTCTAATAAAGATCTGAATGGCCAATGGCAAGGCAAGAGAAAGGATAGGCGGGGCTGGCAGGCAGAGAGAATATATAGAGGGAGAAATCTGGAAAGGGAGATCTAGAAGGAGCCAGAGAAGGGGAGGATATCAGGGGCCAGCCACCCAGCTAAACAACCAGCAAGCCATGGAGTAACAGTAAGATTTACAGAAGTAAGAGAACTGGAAAAACCCAGAGGCAAACGGTAGACGGGGCTAATTTAAAGTTAAGGAAATAAGGCAAGCTAAGGCCGGGCATTCATAATTAAGAATAAGCCTCCATGTGTGATTTATTTGGGAGCTGGGTGGCAGGCTCCCTAAAAGAGTGAAAAACAAATAACACTGGCTGTCTACCCTGGTCTCAGCAGAGCAGCATTTCCAGACTCCTTGGTAGTAATCAGTGGTGACTCTGAGATCATTCCCATGAGGTCTGGCCCTGTAACTCAATCCAGCAGAGAAGCAATGAGAAGTGAGTAAAACAGGAATGGAAGCATGGTTGTTCCCTTCGCTTTCAGTTGTTCAGGGCATGGAGACACTACTTGAGGAGGTAGCAGTTGATTGTATCAGGATGCTGGAGGGAGAGGCCCAGGAACGGGGAGACTCCCAGACACCCGCGGGAGGAAGAGTCTGTGACAGTTGGGGATGGGGTTTGGGTAAAGGGAAAACAGAAGGGTCTGTGTCTCCTCCACATGGTCCAGTCTTCAGGATTTGTGCATGCACAAGTCTGTATGGCTGCATAGCTATTATTCCATATTATGTCCAGGAGTAAATGTACCATCACATGTTATTCTCAGGTGAATCCGGTGTATAAATCATGAGGGTCCTCGTTTTTGAAGGGTTAATGCCCAACTAGAAATTGGCATCACTATGATTCAACTCTGATGTATACCCAGTCTCAAGCCAGGTTCTTCTCCTAATTGTTTGCCCTGCAAATGCTTGATCTTCAGAATGCCCTCGCATTATGAAACAAAATCTTGCAGAATTTCGCTGGAGCTGCGGAGTCCCCAGGTTTGGGGTATGTCTTGGGAGTAGATAGTTTTCAGAACTCCCCCAGAGACACTGATGATTCCTTTGAAATCGTTCTGTTGGGGGTCTGGAGTGGTCCCACATTGCCACAGATCAACAAAAGAACTGCACGGAGAGTAGACTACAGAAGGTTTGTGTGCAGTACGAACACCAAGTCTGAGGAAGCCAAGATCCTTGAGTCATCTAAAAAATAGTCTTTGGACTAGCTTTTTGGTTTGACAGTATGAATGTCTGAGTCACAGCAGGCTCCTTTTCTTTATTCTTAGTCTTCTATTTAAACTCACGTTTCTGATAACGGTTAAATAGTAGATACTGTTGAGAACTCTCCAGACCATTTTCTGAAAACAGAACACAACCGCACTGTCTCTTTACAGAGCCACTAGATGGCAGCAAGCGACACTGCAAGTGGCTTTCTGTCCACACAGAATTTGGCCCGAGAAGCTGTACAGAAAAAATGGTTGGGAAAACTGGTTTCGTTTAAATATGCCAGCCGAGTGACTTTCAGAATCCTTGGTTCTCTTGCACATCCCTTGCCCTACAGGGCTAGGGAGATTCCTTGCTTTTTCCCTTGTAGAGGAAACACGCTGGAAGGAACTGCTTAGAGAAGTGGTAGGGTGGCACTTTTTCATTTTTAATATTAGGAAATATCTTATTTGTCTTAAGATTTATGAATTACTTGGCTGTTCAACACATGATCAATATCATCAATTGGAGTATGTGCTAGGGCTTTGGGGATGGAAAATAAGACATCCATGCACCACAAATATCTGCACTTGGTGATAAACACTAACCTAGGAAAGGCTGCTTTTGTTAGTAAGAAAAGGAAGGTGGGTCAGAGCAACCCAAAGAAAGCATAACAATGGTTTGGCACAACGACTTAAGAGTGTCTTTAGACTCTGGGAAGTGGAGAATGTGTCCTATGACAGCTTTATGTAGGTGATCACCAAGACAACTTAAGGCCGAGAAAGAATTTTTGATCAAGTCCTTGCAATGCAGTTTCGTTTCAGTAACATTCCTTGTTCCCAACAGTTGTCCACGAAAGACAAAAAATAAAGCCAACATGACACGATTTGGCTTCAGTACAAGGCAAATATTTCCCTAGATCAGAAAACAGAAGAGAAATGCAAACATTTGTGGGGAGCTGATCCATAAGACATTGGGGCAGGTGAAGTCTGTGAGTTATTTATCTTGGATAAAGGGGATCAGGAAACGCTCCATGGAAGATCTAGGCTCACAGCTTGAGATCAGGGCTGAGTTATCCACCTTGCTACTTATGGAAGAGCTGGAGGGCTGGGGTAGAGCTGAGTAGTAAAGCATGTTCTTTTAGCATGTGTGAAGCCGTGGGTTCAATTCTCAGCACTGAAAAGGTGAAATAAGGTATCTGGGGCTGGGGAGATGGCTCAGTGGATAAAATGCTCATCATAAAAGTATGAGACCTTGAGAGCTGGAAACGGGATTCTCAGGACAAACTGTCTGAACTCTGTATTGGTGAACTCCAGGTTTGGGGAGAGACTCCTTGTGAATAAATACAGTGGAGGGTGATTAAAGAAGAAACCCAACACCAATCTTTAGCCAACACACACACACACACACACACACACACACACACACACACACACACACACACACGCTTCACACTGTAAGTTGGAAGATTCATTTCATAAGACTTAGCAAAGTGTTGAATGTGAAGAAGACTTCGTAGCAATAAATTCAAATGCTTTGTGTTAACTGGATAATTTCCAAGAAACAACCAGCAAGAATAAGATAACTAAGTCAAATGCAGAACTATAAAGAAATTAAGCTAGTAGGAAAAATGATCTCTTCCCTTAAAAGTCCAAGAGTCTAAAAATAGTACTGGAGGCATGTTTTACAAAACATTAGGAGAATAGAGAATTCCTGCTCTATAATAAATGTCTTGGAAAAGAAGAACGAGAAATCTCTTCCTTTTACAAGACTAAATCAATCTTGGTGGCAAAGCTGGTGTAAAAGTGTATTAGAAAAGTGTAGATCCATCTCAACTCATTAAAGCAGATACATAAAGCCTTAGGAAATCCAGCTCAGCATTGTGTACACTTAGATACTTTAGGACCAAGTCCGGTTTCTTCCAGAAATGCAAGCGTGGTTCAGCATTATAAAATTCACACTCTATCAACTAGGGAAAAGAAAGCTCATGGGGTTGTTTATTTTTGCGTGGGCAGACACATCTCTGTGTGTGGGTGGATGTGATTGTTTTAATAGATGAGGACAAAAATCCATTAAATCTAACACTCAGCAGTGATAAAGTCTTAGCATGAGGTAAATGCCTGAAATTGAAGGCCATGGTGCCAGGTATCTTCTGTTGGTCTCTCCAGATCGGCTCACCCACTAGCCCCCTGTTCTCTGCCTGTACCCATGCCCAGCTCCCTTGCCTCTGGCTTCCTCTGGGATGTAGCCAATGGGAAGGGGATGACGATGAGGTCATGTATTTGGGCTTCCAGCTCTTTACCAGGTGGTATGGGGGACTGCCCCTCCATGGAGGTTCACTCTTGTTCTCAATGCAGCTTTCTCTACCTGGCTTTTTCCTTCCAGGCTCCAGAAATCTCTCCTCTTGCCTTGGCCTGGTTACCCATTAGCCACCTCTAACAGTTTCTGCAATAGCTTTGGCTGTTTCTCTTAATCAAACTTCCTTGCATGGATAGTTACAAAGAAAACTTTCCCGAATTACTATGATTTCAGTGTGGCACCTGTTTCCTTTGGGGACTTTGCCAGCTCTTATCAAAATCCTACAGCATACATTATATATGCTGAGTATCCCTTACTTGAAATTCTTGGAACTAGTGGTAGTGTTTCAAATTTGGGGTTTTATTTTGGATTTTCAAATATTTGCATGTATGTAATGAGATGTCTTGGGAATGGGACCCAAGTTAAACACAGTTTGTTTCATGTGTTTGCTAGGTGCACTAGCCGAAGGTAATTTTACACGGTGTTTTTGCTGTTTGGGTAGCAAACCAGTACACGGGATCAGGTGTGGAATTTTTCTCCTGTGGTAATGTCAGTGTTCAGATATAACTGGATTTTGGAGCATTTTGGATTTTACATGTTAAAATTAGGGATTCTCAATATCTTTGATGGAAAATAGTGTCCAGGGAAAGAGAATAGAGAAGGGCCGAGGGAATCACAACTGCTGGGATGGGATTTGCAATGGTTAATAGGTTGTTCAGGTGATCCTTATAGAGATGCTGAAATTTGAACACATCTCTGGAACTCAGAATTATCCAGCTGGATTAGGTGGGCCAATACTGTGTGTGTGTGTGTGTGTGTGTGTGTGTGTGTGTGTGTGTGTGTGTGTGTATAGTGGGAGGGCATTCCTATTAGGCTGCATGGTCAGAAGAGAAAGTGGGCAGGCCAGAGGGGGTGCTGCTGATCAACTCTTCTACACAGTGTGAGTAGGGGGTGCACTATTGATTAAGAGCTCCAGGCAGAGAGGCTCAGTTCTCACCTCCAGGAAGAGGTCCTCTCTGCTTGAGAAGTTGAGATATTCAGGAAGTGGAGAACGCCAAATATGCAACTCAAATTATTTAGGATGCAATTAGGTTTGGTTTAATAATTAAAAATACTTTTAGAATTTTCTTTGGCAGAGATCAGGCTATTAATTAGCCTGTCATGGGAACCCAGCATTTATTATTCTCTCAAAAACCCATTTGTGGTGGAAAATGTGCCGAGCCTCATTTGTGAAGATAATTATAGATGATATCTTTAGGAGTGTCTGCCAAGTTCCTAGTGATTTCCCTTTTCTCTGGGAGCTGACTCCAGAACCTACAGGGTGACTCCTCGGCCCACGTTTCTACGGTGCAAGAATGTCTTCCGCTCCCCACTCATTGGATCAGAGCTAGAATCATTAGCAAGGCTGAGCCAATAAGATCTTTCCTCTACAGGAATCTGGAATCCCAGCCATGGTCAGGCCACTGTGTCCATTTGATTGGATATATAAGATTCAAGTTTAGGGTGGCCTGAGGAACAGAGAAAGCTGATCTTTGGGGAAAATTAAGGCAGGTGTATAGAGCTCAAGTGAACGACATAGAGTTCTGCTTTCCAGAGCTTTGCTAAGTCTAGTGTATCCTGGCTCTTGGGGGTCAATAAAAATGTCCATAATATCCTTAGAATGAAGCACACTGATATCTGTACACTCAGTGTGCTTCCCCTCCAGCAGGATGAGCCCCCTTTCATTCACTCACTCCTAGACTTTGGTGTGGCACATGTCAGTGGCTGAAGATGTAAGATTGCGTAAAGCCTAGTCTTTGCAATCAGATAATGTGTCTTGATTCTTTATTCTTATGGTGCTTTGCTGCTGTGTGGAGAATAGTGCCAGACTCTGAAATCTCCAAGTCCTCTTTTTGAACTTGGGGGAATCAAAACCTAACTTTAACTTATTTAGAGTTGGTAAGTATTAAAATTATTCTGTGGACTAGAGGGTGCAACACAGACATATTTCTCTGGTTGTAGTGATTTCTTCTGTTTGAGCCAACCAGTATCAGAGCTTCACAGGGACACATAATAATACTCCTTTGAAGGAACACATTTAGTTTAAGAATAAAGCCAGCTTTAGGGTGGCTCAGCTAAGCTAGAGATGTGCTCACAGTTTTACATTAGACATGGATTTATTACATTTACCCTTTATTTTTCTTGAACTAAATATTTTTGCACTTTCTAATATTTGACAAGAAACGCTCTTTTGGAACTAAAAATAATAATCACTTTGAGTAGTGATTTTGAGCTTCCAAAGAAGACAAGTAAATAAAACCAGGCTGAAACAGGAACAGTCTTCAACAAAGAGCTCCATTAGCCCCGGAACTGGTCTGAGCATCTAGGTGAATTGTGGAGCAGGCAGGGTTTGGCTGGTTCCTTTTCTCTGCTCACAGAGAGCCCTATGCTTTCTGTTGTCTGATGTTCATTTCCAAGAACTCACTCTGATCTCTTTCCCTTTCTAGGATGAGATATTTTATTAGAATTTATGCTATGCATAAAAAATTCTTCCTCCGATGTTCCTAATTTCCCCCTGTTTCTTCTTTTTTAGACAGGGTCTCAGGATGTAGCCCTGGCTGGCCTTGAACTCACAGAGATCTGCTTGCATCTGCCTCCTGGGTGTGTTAGGATTAAAGGCATGCGCCACCATATCTGACCTCAGTCTCCCTACCTTCAGCAACTGCTTGTAGCATCTAGGATGTTTAAAGGATGGAGTCAGGGGAGTTAGAGGTATCTTACACTGATGGTTAGAAGTATCAGAGACCTGGCTAATAGCTCCAGTGGGTCTTCGGGCAGGTTCCTTCACTCTGAACCATATGTAGAAAACAAAGATGACATTTTCTTATGTTGGGCTAAAGGACTAGATGAATGGCAAAGATCAAGGAGCCTAATATGTTGTTTGACTTGAATAGAAGTGGTAGTTGTTGTGATTTTCAAATACTCTCTCAACTAAATGCCAGATTTGGGTCCTTTAAACATGTAACTAAATCCTTGTTAGCATATTTTTTTGGTAGTGAGCCTCAAAAGTGACATCAGTTGCTAAAGGAAATTCTAATACTATGGTCTTTGTAACTGTCAACATTCTTTGCAACAGCATTTCCATTAACGAGGTATTTAAGGTTCTTTTACGATTATAGATAAAAAGAGATACTAGCATTAACGCAAAAAGTTCCTTAAGACTTTTTAAATTCATCTTACTTGAATTCTTCGGGGTGGATGCCTTTTGATAATGCTTGATTCTTCATTTTTCAGTGGGATGTCAAGATACATGGGCCTGGATACTTGAAGGATGGGGGGAGGCAATAATAAATCATTAGAATCAATTTATTGTCAAATTCAGTATCCAGGCTGATCACTGTTTAGTAGTCGTCATCTACATAATTTTGTATCCTCACTTACACATGCCTAACTCACTGGTCAAATGCAAAGATGAGACACATGTAGCATGCTTCCTTGTTGGACTATTCTTGGACTGCCAGCCAGCAAATAATGACCCATCGACTTACTATTAATTATGAAAGATTGGCCTTTAGCTTAGGCTTGTCTCAACTAGCTCTTATAACTTAAAATAAGCCATATTTTAAAATCTATGTTCTGCCACGTGGCATTACCTCTCTTTCATCTTGTACCTCCTGTCTCCTCTCCATGTCTGTCTGGCGACTCTGCCTTCTTCCCAGAGTTCTCTCTCTGCCCGGAAGTCCCGCCTACATCTCCTGCCTAACTATTGGCCATTCATCTTTTTATTACACCAGTCACAGCAATACATTTTCACACAGTGTACAAATATCCCACAACAGACATGTAAAGCAGGGTCCTTACATGAATGTAAGTGAACATTTTAGTCTGCTTTTTTCTTTTCTCATCCCACTCCCCAGATTGATTTTTTTTAAAAGCAGTTGCAAAATTAGCTATGTAGTGACCATAGGCATTACTCAAACATAGAATTTAGCTTAGAAAACAGAAACCTGCTGATTAGTCTTATGACCCCCCCCCCCATACTCCTTGTACCAGAGATCAAATATCCAGGGTTTCACATACACAAGACTCAGCTCTACCTTTGAGCTCTGTCTCAGCCCACTAGTTAAATACCATAGAATCTCCGCCAAAATAAAGGAAATCAGAAACAAATAAGAAATGAAAATACATCATCTTTTCAGGTGAACAGGAAATTAACAGGGGACAGTCCCCAGTTTGCTGTAGGATACAACACGCCACTCTTCCTTCCCTATTCAACAAGCCAGGGCTACACAGTTGCTGTGCTGAGAATCGGATGGTGAGCCCCTCCTCATGCATGCTGTGTTTGGCTTGGTTCACTGGGCCATTCAAGAGTGCTGCCAGGACCAAACTGCATGGTGTCCTTGGCCTTCTCTTAGAACAGTCAAAACACCTTCTGACACTTATGCTTAAGTTTTCTTAAGACATCTGAGTAACCCCTGTAAAGCTTTGCCGTCTCCAGCTTTGAAGAGAATGGACTCTGTGACTTTTTTTTCTTTCTTTCAGATTATGGCATACATTGAGCAGGACAGAAACTCGACCACCATCAATCGGGTTTTAAAATCTAAATTGTTTAAAGCATTTTTTCTTCCTAGAAACTTCAGTACTCCTCACCTTTATATGATGTGAGTGATATCATCCTGTTTTTAGTTGGACTGCCCCATAGGCCAAAGGCTGTCCCAGACACTGACTTCTACTTCTGAACACAGGCAAACAAAACTGATAAGTAACTTGTCTAAGGTTGTGTGATATATTTAGTGGGGCTGGGGCTAGAACATAGGCCCCTAAAACCAGCTCTCAGAATGCTTTTGGTACAGTCAGTGTTTATAGAGAATGTTCTCCATCCCTTGTTATTTATAATGAATGTGACTTTTGTCTTTCAAGTATCATTTTTCAGTTGGGACTCCAAAGTACCCAAATCAGCGTTTGCCACCTAGTTACCAAAACCTTAGAACTCAGAAGAGGATAAAACTGCATGTCTTTAATCCTAGCACTTGTGAGGCAAAGGCAGGCAGGACTCTGTGAGTTCAAAGCCGGTCTAGGCTACATGGAGAGTTCAAGGACAACCCAGGGTCATATAGTGAGACATTGACAGCAAACAAAAAACCAAAGCAACCAAAAAAAGGGAGTCAATGCCATTAAGAAGGAAATTATCATTCATAATGAAGAACATTAAAAAAGCTGTATCAGTCAACAGTACTCAATATTTTACCTGTACAGAAAGTAACCATGAAAACCTCCCCGGGAAAATCTGTTAGCTAAAGACATACAAGGTCATCTGAGACAGAGTCATCTGGGAAGGAGAGCCCAGTTTTGTTACTGATGCAGAATGTGAAGAAGAGAAAAGCTGATTCAAATATATGGAATGTGTGCCAGATGACACACATCAGCATGAATTTTTTTTTATTCCAAGTTAGCACATCTGTTTAGTTATCACGATGGTCATCAGAAAACATTTCATATGTCATAAAAAATATCCACAAACAACCTGCAGCCATTTCAGGCTCAGAGCCTCCCCCTACCCACCCCCCCATGGGAAAAATCCCTTAATTCTGTGACAATCGTGAAGAACATGGGGTTAGGGAAGGTGACTCATCTACTCTCTCTCATGTAGTAAATTCATTTTGTTTGGGCTGGTTTCAAACTTCACACGGGAGAGGTTTACTCCTAACATGCTACTCTCAAAACTACAAAGCTTGATGCATTCAGTCTCTCTGGAGATAATGACTTAAATTCAGAACCCAAGTGGAGCACAGTTGCCACCGTCTGTCACATCTGTGTGATCTCAGTGGCCTAATGGAGGTAGACACACGCACTGAAATCACTCCAGACTAAGCTGAGACCAGACTGCTTTCCTTCTTACTTAATTTTTTTTTTTTTTTTAAACTGGAATCAACACAAGCATTTGAATGCACTGGAAGTCATTCAGCAGACAAACACTCAGTCCTCCCTGAAAAACATTCTCCTGCATCTCAATCATCTAAGCTTTCAGAGATCACGGAGACAGGTAAATGTACGGCAGCTCTCCTGAGTCCCAGACATGCATATCTCATGTTTGTGGTATACCTGCAGGATGTCTTCCATACCAGGTTTCTCGAAGAGGTGGTAGCCGTCCTTCCAGAGCTTGCTTTTGACCCTGCAGTCTCGAGAATGGGTATGAGCTCTTTTCTTCTAGGTTCCGATTTAATGCATAGAACACAGGGCCAGCTGAGGGAATCTCTGCTTCTTGGCTTTGTAAAGGTGTGACTTTGATCACCCGAGGGTGAGGCTTGGAGTGGCCCAGGCCCATTTTCCTTGAAGATATTCAGAAGAAAATCATGATGGAGGGGAGTTGTGAGGGGCCTTTATGGAGTGTGATTTAGTTCAGTAGTTTCAGGAGTTTACCTCAGCTTACCAAAACAGGTGTTTCCTTCATGACATCTTTCCAGTTCTGTCCCCCGACACTAACTTCTCTGGCCACTTCCTGGGAGGCTGGTTTCCATGGAGACTTCCCTTCAACTTCTACTTTGCCATTCCAGAACTAAAGAATGCAGTTAAACATTGACCTGGTTATTCTACTCTCTGAAAGTCTCAGTGGTAGGGACAGACGCTTCTGTTGATCATTAAACGAATATCCAACCCCAGCCTGCTAACAGAGATGCAGAGCAGGGCTTAGAGAGGTCTGAGAACCATTCTCTCACAGCAGACACTTTGGGAAGATAATGGCTGAGGAGAGCTGTCACTGGAAATAAGAGGACAGATGCTAATGAACTAGGGCGTTGTTAACCTATAGTTTTAACTAGAGAATGTCTTCCAATTAAGAAAAGAAACAGGAGGGTGGATAATGCTTAACTGATTTTTCTGTCAATGGCTTGACTACCTTGGAAGGATGTGAGTACATTATAGGACAATGGAGAGACAATAGAATTCCTTCGCCTCCTCCCGCCAGGAACGAAGGAACAAATTTCTTAAAGAAGTGGTCTAAATAAAAACTTTTCAAACAGAGCCTATTTATTTATTTTTTTTTCATTTTTATTTTTTTAAATTTTTCTCTTTCGAGACAGGGTTTCTCTGTGCAGCTTTGGCACCTTTCCTGGAACTCATTCTGTAGCCCAAGCTGGCCTCAAACTCACAGAGATCTGCCTGCTTCTGCTGGGATTAAAGGTATGCGCCACCACTGCCCAGCTATGGTTGTTTTTTGTTTTTGTTTTTGTTTTTTTAAGTAGGAAAGAAAACAGAAGGAAATACACCAATGTGTTGAACAGTGGTTTTTGAGTGATGGGATTATGGCTAATTTTTATTTCAGTTCTTTACTCAGAGTGAGACTTACTTTCAAGTTTGAATTGTTCATAACTATAGATTACAGGTACTTTTGGCATTTTTTTTTCTCTTTCATTTTTTAAGATAGAATTTCTCTGTGTAGCCCTGGCTGTCCTGGAACTTGCTCTATACACTAGGCTGGCCTCGAACTCAAAGGTCTCCAGCCTCTGCCTATGGAGTGCTGGGATTAAAGGCCTGCTCCAGCACTGCCTGGCACTTTGGGCATTTCTAATTGCATAGGAGAATTAAAAATGTTCTCTATGTTATGAAATCCATTTGCCAAAAGGCTAACATGGTGATTGGAAAGTCCTGATAGTTAATAAGAAGGATTTAGTTCTCATTTTTTTGCCTTACTATTATTTAATTTTGAGAAGCTGCATCTGTAGAGAATATGAGCCTTATTTGAGGAAGCTGGTCAGTTGCAGAAATGATTAAGGAGACCAAGGTGCTACTTCGAAGCTTTGTGACTATTACAAATCATTTACTGTCCTGACCTGAAAAGTGGGGTTACTAATAAGACCTCATGAGGAATGAATCAATTGGTTCCATCTACAGCCCTTAGAATGACACCCGGCGTCAGCCTCTGTTCTCTTCCTCCTAGGCCCGTGTCGCTACATGTCTGCATATGCAGACTAGTCCTTCTTGCCCACAGGTTAGACGCCATTGAAACAGACATGTTCCTGTCTACAGACCTCATACCTAAAGGATAGAGAAAACACCAGTGAGGATAAATGAGGGCAAATTCATTGATTTTATTGACTGGAAAAATGGCAAATAAAAATTGTCACTGAATTTCAGCTACAGAGTTAAAAATAAGATGTAATTTCTTAACTAAAAGAGTTGGAGCACATTAAAGAGGTCTTGTAGCGGGTAGCTGTTCCAGCTTTGACCTGGAAGTACTACCCCCATTGAGGCTTTGGTAACTGTCATACCTACAAGGTGGGGCTGAGACAGGAGCCTTTAAGAACTGAGATCCGGATGTGCTGGCTCTCTTGGTTCCTGATGCTGGAGGAAGATGGAGCAGAGTTCTCTAGAGAACACTGCTGGACTGCACTACACCTTTCCTGGACCCTGTAACCTATCCCTTTACTTGTAAGTTACCCCACAAAATAAACCTCCCTTTTAACTACGTGGAGTGGCCTTAATACTACAACTAATAAAGTCTCATCTTCCAAAGCCTGAATGTCTCCAAACTATTTAGGATACTTTATAATGATCTCTCCCCAGTTCCAGGATGGTTATGAACGTACATTATTATGAGTAAATATGATAAAATATGGATTACTTACAATAGAATTTATAAATAGGAAGTGATGTTTTGAATTTATAAATTTTTTAATTAAAATTTTTATTTTCTTGATAATTTCATACATGAACACTGTATTTAGATCATTTCTCATTCCTTCCCCTCTACAAGTCCTCCCATGCTATTCCCTTTTCAAATTCATAACCTCTTCATAAATTAATATTGTTTTATACATCTATAAACCTATTTTCTATCATCTATCTATCTATTTATCTATTATCTATCTATCTATCTATCTATCTATCTATCTATCTATCTATCTATCATCTATCATCTATCTATTTATCCATCCATCCTATTGAGTCCATTTAATGTTGCTTGTATGTGCATATGTTTAGATCTGACCACTTGGAAACATCAGGGAACTCATTCTTGAAAAATCCTGATCATCCTCTCTTGGCAGCCGCCAGTTGTTAGGTGTGGGGCTTTGTGAAATATCTCTTACCCATCTGGCCTGCCATCTGGTGCTGCATTGTGCAAGTCTTGTCTAGGCAACCACACTGCTGAGACTTCATGATGCGGCTGCCCCACCATGTTTAGAAGACACTCTCCGCAGCAGGTTTCCTCTGGCTCTTACAATCTTTTTGCCCTCTCTTCTTCAATTTTCCCAGAGCCTTACGTGTATGGATTGCATTGTAGGTGTATCTACAGGGGCTGGGAAAAAAATGAGACCCAGAAAGGATTAATTTCTTCTAAAGCTATACTCAGAGCAAATGTTTACTGTTTTCTTGGCTGTTCTTTTCTTGTGTGTGTGTTTATGAGTGTATGTGGCTGTGTGTGTGTTCATGTGGAGGCCAGAGGTCCACCTTGAGTGCTATTCCTCAGGACACCATCCACCTTGTTCTTTTTTTGAGATGGTGTCTTTCCCGCTGACCTATTTGGTTACAGCTGGCCAGCCAGCAAGCCCCAGCAAGGATCTGCCGGTCTCTACCTCTCCAGCACTGGTATTACAAGTGTGCACTGCCATGCTTGGCTTTGCATATGGCTTGTGAGGATAAACTCAGGTGCTCATGGATGCACAGCAAGTACTTTATCTGCACAGCCCTGTGGGTTTGTTTGCTGGGACAGGGTCTGGCTGGGTACCCCGGAGTGGCCTTGAGTGCATTATGTAGCCCACACTGACGTCACGCGCTTCCTTCTTCCCATCTGCTGGGATTACACCGCACCCCGCCAGAGTAACAATGACTAAGATGAAGCATACAGAGAAAAGAGAGGGTGGTGAGGTCTCAGGGGAGGATGGGAAGAAGCAGGAAGCAAGAGCCAAGTGTACTATTCCTGAAGGTGTACGTACAACCAAGGCTCCTGGCCTGGCACAGCTTCCCAGGCACTATGACCTGGAGGTTCCCAAGGAAAGTTCAGGAGTTCGGAGGGTCAGAGCCAGGGCTCTGACAGCCCTAACAAGGTGGACTGGACCACTCATACTCAATAAACCAAAAGCCAAAAGCAGAAAAAGTGGATTTATCCAACGTGGCCATGTTAGGAAGAGGAACAAAGGAGCCGAATGACACTCTGCTTTTTTCCTTCCACATCAGTCTTCGGGGGGTGGGGGGACTTCACATCATGCTTACGTTTACATAGAAGGTAAGAGGTAACTAAAAAGTGTCTTTTAAAAGTCTGTTCATTCCTGCCCAGAGGATACAGGAACAACCTTGGTACCAGCTCAGAGTGTTGGGGCACCCTCCTTTAAGAAACAATGAGCCTAGCTATGAAGTTAGTTGGTTTTCTCAGAGATAAATCTTAGCTTTTGTTCTTGGTTCACTCCAACTAGCCTTGGGGCAAAGTTGTTAAGCAATCTTGTTTACTAATTTTAGGATCTAGAGAAATTCAGTGCACACTTATAATGAGATATCTGGGTTTTCCTGCTGCCTAAGAAGAGAAGTTTACATTTACATTCAAATGACAAGAAACAAGATCCAGAGCTTTAAGTGTGAGCTTGGTATCAGATTGAGGGGGGTAGAGAGGTGGAAGTGAGCTTTTCCTTAAAGAGTTTCAACGACCTGTGAGCAAGTTAGAGGCAGCAAGAGCTTTTCTTCTTGGATGAAAATGTCATGTAGCTCTGTCCCCAGGACTGTGACTTGATCCCCTTGTCCTCCTTCTGATGGACTTCCCCGAGTCATCCACTCTCTTGGTCCCACCCTTTGCTAAGAGAAGAGATATGCCCAGGATGAAAATGCTAGACTTATTTACAAGGACCTTACAAACTACTATCTGACTCAAACAGGACACTGCTACAGGAGTAGCATGGAGGAAACCAGACAACCATTTACTGGCATGGTTTATTAATAAGGAGTAAAATTAAAGTTTAGATAATCTAATATTAAGCAAATGAATCATAGGTAACCACAGTTGGATATTGAATGTAGTTGCCTACTGGAGATTGGGTGAGGGACCAAAATTGGGGTCTGTAAGTCCCTTATAAAAAAATTGCAAAATGGACTGGCAAGATGGTTCCAAGGATAAGAGCACTTGTCAAGACCAAGGATCTGAGTTCGATTCCAGGGACCCACATGCTGGAAGCAGAACACCAAATCCTGAAAGTTGTTCTCTGATCTTCACACACATGTATGCATGTCATGGCACTCACTGTCCACATATGCACATGCACTTGTACACACACACATGTGCACACACGCACATACAAGCACATACAACGAACACACACATACATAAATGATAAATGTAATAACTGCAAAGTATTTACATTTAATCTGCAAATATTCCCCATCTACCTTAGTCATCCTGCATACTTTAAACTACTTTTAATACCAAATACATTGTCATGCTATATGAAGAGGAATTTTACTGTGTTGTTTATGGAATGACAGGAAATTATCTTCACACATTCAGACTTTTGTTTAAACTATTCCTCCATTGATCCGTGGTTGGATCTGTGATGTAGAACCTGATACAGAGAGTCAAGGATATGAAGCACATGACTCACGCTCAGGTAATAGTCTTAGGATAGAGTGGTTGCTGTCTCAAGTCAGGCTTGTTAAACTGCCTTGTGCTCCTTTGGCATGTGATTTTCACAGAAGTCCTCAGAATTTAAGACAACCTGCACATAAATATTCCTTAGGGTTGTACTTAATTTCATACACAGATTAATTATTGTACATTCAGTCAATAGAGTGTAAATCCCAAATGCTTGTAGGATTCCTAAATTACACTCTAATAAACTGACAGCCTCTCTTGCAATTGATCTGTAATGGATAAGCAATCACAAGAGGCTTTGCAGCAATGTGAATTATGCATTTGGTTGCCAGCTAAGCAGGGCTGATGCACGACCCAAGCCTTAATGTCCCTGCCAGTGATGATGTCTCTCTATATTTATCTATGCGTTGGGTGCAAGGTGACAATGCAGCCAAGACCCATTTGGTTTGGAAAGTGCTCAACCAAAACAGCATGCCGAGGCTTCTAAAAGAGTGCAGCTGAGTAAAATCGGCACCTTTGGCCTTTAAATCCATCATTGAGTTCCGTATTAAAATCAGGTGACCATGTGATGTGCAGCAGGTGGATAAATTCCTCACAAGGAATTTACGAAGGGATTTACTTTGATGGAAGAATTTTTGCATGTGTTTCTTCATTGGGAATATTAACCTTTACTCACGATGCCTTTAAATATGTCTTGAGCAAACCTCTTCCTTTCTTTCCTCCCTCCCTCTTCTTCCCCGTCTCCCCCTCTTTCAATTTAAGTACGCTCCCAGCAGTGGAGACGTGAGCTTTTAGCTTCCAGGAGAGACAAGGCAGAGTGGATACAAGTGTGATGTGTCAGGTGTCCCCAGGTTCAGGGTGGGCTGTGTGGTCCAGAGAAAGGCTTCAGTTGTCATCGTTGACTGTCACTCTGGTCAGTGCTAGGAAGAGGAATCCCAGAAGTTTCCACCTGTCAACCATGTGTTTTAAAAACACATTAGCACCAGGACTAACCCAAGAAAGGAGGTCACTGGGCTCTAAGAAAGCCGTTAAGTTCAAAACAAAACAAGGCTAATGTAAAGTTTAGAGGACAGCATATGTGCGAACTGCCCTAGAAGGCTTCCCCTCCCGTTTTTTCCTTTTCTCCACTTATTTAGTGTAATGCCGGGCAGGGCCAGTATGCCACCCTCCCTGCCCTTGCCCGCTGAATGGCAGTGGTGTTCTTAGAGCCATGCTTAGAGCTATGGCAGTGTCGTTCTTAGGCTGGTGCTTAGAGCCCCCCACCTGACCTGGGGCACTCAGCACTGCAGGAAGAACAGGAGCTTCCATTCTCTGTGGCAGAGCTGCTGCTGGCACAGTATTCTGATGGCTTTGATGTTATTTATTATTTTCTTTGGGGCAGAATTTATGTCTCCATGACGACACCCAATTCTAACTCTATGATCTCTTTTGGGGCTCCGGAGGGAAGCTTGCTGCCTGCTTTTGTTTTGTAAACAGAGAGCCAACCTGCATCATTATTAAGCAGAAGATTTGCTGATCTTCAGCTTGCTTCCTTGCTACCAACCTAAAGCCCAGGAAAGCTGACAGATCTTAGAGCATCTGCCTTTACCTATGGATGGCTAGAGCAACAGGCCCCATCTACTTATTTCTTCTGCCTTTCGTGAGAAAGCAAAATATGTTACGTGGAAGTGTTGCAGGGTGTTGGTGTGCTTCAAGTTCTACTGAGGAATTTGTCTTCAAGGACTTTTTCTTATCATAGTATCAATTTGGACCCTTGAGTATCCCCAAGTGCTGTGCACAAAGCCCCGTTGATAATTGGACCAGCTTCCTGTTCTTGCTATTTGTTGCCATGTCTGGATCTCCTCAGCCTGCTCACAGAAGAGCTGCTTGCATATGGGCAAGTGGTTTTAGGTTATCATTGCTGTGATGACACAATGGCCAAAAGCTACTTGAGGAGGAAAGGGTTAATTTGACTTACACTTCCATTTCACTGTTCATCATTGAAGAAAGTCAGGACAGGAACTCAAACAGGGCAGGAACCTGGAGGCAGAAGCTGATGCAGAGGCAATGGAGGGGTGCTGCTTACTGGCTTGCTCCCCCTGGCTTGCTCAGCCAGCTTTCTTTTAGAACCTGGGACCACCAGCCTAGAAGATGGCACCACCCACAGTGGGCTGGGCCCTCTCCCACTAATCACTAGTTAAGAAAATGCTCTACAGTCTTGCTTACAGCCCAATCTTGTGGAGGAATTTTCTCAATTGAGGTTCCCTCCTCTTAAATGACAATATGTTACATCAACTTGGAACAGCACAGCAAGGCAAGGGTTTGGGATTCTCTTTATCAGAATAGTGTGACAACATGTTTTTTTTCTCCCCAGGTACGAGTCCCCTGGCACAGATTTGAAGGTAGCTAAATAGGAAATGACACTTCCCATAGGTTATGTGGGGTGTCATATGTAGAGAAGCTGGCAAGGATGAACAGGAAGGCTGCTATAACCTCAGATCCAGGTTGTTCTACAGGCAGACAAAATGTGGCCAGCCCATAGTTCTCAAGAGATACCAAAGTTGTGGACACTGTCTCTTCAGATGTGTCACTTTCACTGGCATGGTGTCACTGCAGGGTTGGACATTTAGACTGCAAGCATCCCAAAACAGAATCGGCATAAATTGATAGTTCTTTGTAGTCCATCTGGCTACATGAATTGGGTCACCAAGGTCTCTAGAAGTACCCCAGTTTCTGAGCCTGTCATTCTTGGTGGAGAACGAGGTGAGAGGGCTGCTGTGGAGTTAGCCAGCTGTGCTGGGCCCCACCTGAGGAGTATCTGTGGTGAATACAAACATGGCTTTTGCTGAGCTGACTGGATTTGAGCTAGCCTGGACAGGGGAAAGCAGGACCAGCCACCTTAGGGCTCAGATGAGCCATCACTCAGGGAGAGTTTGCACAGCTTCCCACTGCCCTCTCAGTGGAGAGCCCAGACCCATTTGGGTGGTATAGGTTCCCTTAGACAAAGATTTTAGTACAAGTGGTTCATTTGGGAGGCCATTCTAGAAAGTAGGCAGCAGGTGGAAGAGGAGACTTGGGAGAAGAGAAAGAGATAAAAGAGGAGGCATCATCTGGCATAGCACATCGTGAGGAAAGGTCAACACCGAGTCAGAGTTCTGGGAAGCAGGATGGCATGCACGCTTCAGAGGCAGTCACCACAGGGGTGAGGGAGCTCCTGGTCAGTCACTGGTAGGGGACTGATGAATGGATATCACTTCTGTGGAACTTCTACAGGACCACAAGCATGAGGTTGGAGTGAGTGGGCTCCCGCAGGTGGACAAATGCCAAGGCAGAGGGATAGATGTGAGTGCTGGCATCTGTGCTGACTGGGAGGCCCAGGACACTGAACTGGGCCCATCAACATTTGTTGAATGTGGTTTTGCAGGTTCCCCCTCTAATCTCATCTCAGGATGAGGGTGAATGTGAGGGGAGCTATTTTTTTTTGTAGGGAGAGAGAACACTTCCCATAGGTTGGGTATCATATGCAGAGACTGATAGGATGAGCAGGAAGGCCTAGGGTGTTCCAGAGGCAGACAAAGTGTGGCCAGCCCGACAGATCTCAGAGATATCAAAACCTACTGGTTATGAACATTTACTCTGCACAGGTTCTGTGTGAAAGAGTTTTTGGCATTTTCTTTAGCTCATCTGCACAATGTCTCTGTGAAATAGAGTGCCATCATCTTTGTACGGGTGAACACGTAGGTGCAGAGAAATGAGGAAACTAAAGGTACTCGCTTATGACGTCCAGCCTGCCTGCTTGCCTCCACCGTGCCTGTTTGATTGCTGAAATGTTCAAATCTTTTAATCTCAAGGAAACTTTTTACCTCCTTCCTGCCTCTCGTCTGCTGAAGAGGCGGCGGATTCCACTGTCCCATGAACGTCCCATATTTGGAATCTGACTCTGTCCTTACCCTGGGGGTTCTGTAGACGGAGAGCTTAGCCAAAGGCTTCTTGACACATGTTTGAGCAATGAACGTTGCTTCCTGCTGTTGCTGCCCTTACATGGTTCTGTTGCATGGTTAGCTGACTGCGCAGCAGGCTGATCCTTCCAGTGTGCAGTCTGTGAGGTGGCATTTCCACAGTGTGCTCTTAACCATACATGACGGAACTGTTGGAACATCAAGAATGGTCATTGACATAGCACTTGTTGCAGGTGGGGGATGCGGCCCTAAGCAGAAAGCCCATGAGGACCAGAGTGGAGGGAGGAGCCTGTTGGAAGCATGTGTGGGCAGAGGACAGATGGCTGGTAGGCAGGGCTGGAGCCCAGACAGCACTGAGGAGAGAAAAGGGCAAGCCTTAATGCGAGAGAACTTTAGATCTAACGTTTTCAAATGTGTTAGACAATTTCCAGTCTCACCAGAGGCCATTCCACTTCAAAGCATGTACATATTTGTAAACCCAACTTTCACCTTTAAGGATATCATGACTAAAGTGATTATCATCTGCTTTGGATTATTTAAAATGATGAAAACAACAGGCAACATCTAACATATAACACTCCAACTGTGCACTGGGTGTTCTACACAATTTTTAGACACTCATGGTGCTAACTTTTTCCACTGCTTTGTATGGCAAAGTACCTGAATGTGATGATGATACTTTATTTGTGCTCTAACAAATAAAGCTTGCCTGAAAATCAGAAGGAGGAGCTAGCCAGTAGTTAACAGACAGGAAGTGATAAGGCGGGGTGGAGAGAGAAGCTCACTCCCTTTTGGTGGAGGATTTGGTAGGGGTAAGAACTAGTGGCTGGCTGCTCAGCCTCTCCGATCTTTCAGCTTTTACCCCGATATCTGGCTCTGGTTTTTTTTTGTTTTTGGTTTTTTTTTTTTTTTTTTTTTTTTTTTTTTTTTTTAATTAATAGGACCGCTTAGCAATTCATGTTACACCTGAAAGCCACTTAAAGGAAGGAAGGGTTAGCCTGGCTCAGAGTTTCAGAGGCCTCAGTCTATGGCAGTTGCAACCACTGCCTGGGGACTTGTGGTAAGGGACAGGCATATTAAGGGGGACAGCTGTTCACTTTGTGGAGAGAGAGAGGGAGGAGGAGAGAGGGGGCACACTCTAACATTGTCTTCAAGAAGCATACCTCCAATGACCTAACTCTGGGCTTATGCCTCACCTCCTAAAGTTTCATTACCTCCCACCAGGGCCACTAGCCGTTGACCAAGCCTTCAACATGTGGCCTTTGGGGGATATTTAAGATCCAACAATAACAAATGCTTTTGTTTAACTTTTACAATAGTGATGTGATGGCAATCCTGTCATTACCCTCATTTTAACATTAAGCAATGAAAACTGAGAGGGGTTAAGTCATCTGCTCTGAGTCACACAGCGTGTGCTCGCCAGGATTGAGTAGAAAAGGTGACGGGTCTAACAGCTCAGTTCCGTCTATGTGTCTGATGCAGAAAACCACAAATCCCCAACGGGTAGTGATAGTACGCTCTCTAATCTTTATGAGGTCTCCTTTCCTCCCTCCCTCCCTCCCCCCTCCATCCCTCCTTTCTTCCTCTCCCTCCTTCCGTCCCTCTCTATACTTAATTCAGAACCCAACTTCTAAAGTTCCCTTTAAGTATTTTTTTGGGAGAATTGGATATTCTCTCATCTGCCCCAGGCTCTTGGGAAGGAACTCTTGGTTTCTAATTAGTGCTAAATCATCAGAATAGCACAGAGAAAAAAATCTTTAAACTCTCATTAAGCTGTTAATGAGTTCTATTGCAGCATAAATGCAGAGCAGTGACCATTTGGATTTGCAGCTGTCGATCTGTAATCCTCTTCATCATCGCGTACGCTGTACAGTCTCAAGTGGAGCCTCTGAGTCATTCCCTTTGAAGAAAATCTTTCTGAAAGCAGAACTTGGTTTTTAAGAAGCCAAAATCTATGCCAAGGAAATGTGCCAGGAAGAATATGGCATCTCCCTCAGAAAATAGATGGATGACTTCCCTTCCTGTGGTTGACCTGTATTCCCTTCCAGATGCTCACCACATATTTTATTCCCCCCTTGTTTCATCCACTGAGCCTGCAGAGTAGGACACATACTTTGAAATAGTGACCTCCTTGCTCAGAAGGTGAAAGGATGTGTCAGTGCATTCCACAGCTGTTACGTGACTTCTAGATGTTCCTGTGTGGGACAGGCTGGCCTCCTGGGAAGCCAGCTTAGTCTAGAATTCTTGTGTCATGTTTCTGAACACTCCCGGTGAACTGCCATCACAAAGATAAGTGTATCAGTAGAGCTGCAACCAGGAAACTGGGTGAAATGGCTCTAGAGTGACAGCTAGCCACAGACTTCTTATTTCCCTCACGTCAAGCAAGATTTGATGTAGCCCAATTCTAATAGAACAAAAGAGCTCATAACGTATCTTGGGATGGGCTTGATCTTTAGGCACCAAGGTCCTGCCTTGTCCTTGGTGTTTCATTCTGTGTCACCTCAGCTCTGATTTCCTTTGCCAAATCAGTAGCTTTTTTTTTTTTTTTTTTTTTTTTTTTTTTTTTTTTTTTTAATAGAGAAGTTGTAAGCAGGGCACCTAGGGCAGCAGCATTGTGGACAGGAATGAATGAACCCTGGCACCAGGAAGCCTGTGTTCTTGAGCTACCTCTTTCTCTACTAGCACTAAAAGTTGCTCGTTTTCTCACCTCTTGCCCACACAAGGCATTGTATCATGCAAGCCACGTGACCTGAGTTAGAGGCAGTAACTGCTGGAGAGCTTGGATTCACGAGTCAGCTGTCTGCTTCAAATCCAAGTGCCCTTGCTTTCTGGCTGTGTAACTCCGAGTGTCATGACAACAGGACATATCTTAGGGTTATTACGGGGATCAAGTCAGTGTGTGAAGCATGTAGAGGAGAGACTACCATGGTGGGGGCTTAGAAGTTCATTAACGATGGTAATAATATTAGAAATAAAGCCTCACAGGTCTGTTAAGCTTTTACACCTGTTGCTAGGAAAAGGAGCTTGCGATTCAAAGCAGTTTCTAAGCTGCTCAAGACGAAGCCTGGGTTTAATCAAGCTCTTACCTGTGGCTCACCCTTGGGCTTCACTTTCCCCAGCTTTAAAATAAGAAGAAAAGATAGCCTGTGAGATGTTTCAAGCCCTAACAGTCTATACACCCACACACAGCTCTCCATCCTGCTCCCTGACTGACATAATCAATTTTAAATATACTCAGATCTCAGCTCATCTACAAAGTTTTCATTTCACCTTTCTGTGGTAACTTTTCTCATTGCTGTGACCAATTACCTGGCATGAAAGCAACTTCCAGCAGGAAGTGTCTATTTTGCTTCATGGTTTGAGGGCCACAGTGGCTCATGGGAGGGGGAATCGTGAGCGTTCAAAGCGGTTGCCAGGCCTGGTCCACAGTTAGGAAGCAAAGTGGTGCTCCGTTTACTCCTCTTTTTATTCAGTTCAGGAGCCAGCCCATGACGTGGGGCTGCCTGCTTTCAGGGTGGGTATTCCCACCTCCACTAAATCTCTCTTTGGGAATGCCAGAGCCACACCGATATGCCCAAAGGTGTCTCCTAGGTGATTGCAAGTCAAATTGACATTGAAGATTCACACCTGCTGTCCTTAAAGGGCCAGTTATTGGTTACAGAGAGCATGCCTACTCATCTCTCACCATCTCCCTCCCTCCACAATGCTTTTCTCACTATCCATGCTCAGCTGGTAGCTCTCTCATAAAGGTCAGTGATGAATGACTTTCGCTGGCTCGTTTTTTGGTTTCTCCATGACTTAGCATCTTTGCAGAATTCAACATGTCAAAGGGTAAAGCTCCATTGTCATCTGCCAGGTTTCTCTTCTCTAGAACCCTTCTATGTTTGGCAGACCTACCCCTCAGACACAGAATCCGTGTCACGTGGCTGACAATCGCGTGGTCCTTCCTCTCACTCTCCCGTTCGATGTTGTTAGTGGGGTTCTTTCCCAGCAGTCACGGAGAACTACCTCGTTCTCTGGCATGGCCTTGCATTGTTTCAGCATGCTCACATACTTGATTATTTCCCTCTGGATGACATTAAGGTTATTTTTTTCTTAACTCCCCCCCCCCCCAAAAAAAAAAAACAAAGTTAAATGAACATCTTGCACTTTCATGTGTACGGATGTTTTGTCTGCATGTATATCTGTGTACCACGTGTGTGTCTGGTGCCTGAGGTTGTCAGATCATCCAGGACTGGAGTTACAGACCATTTCAAGTCACGATGTGGGTTCTGGAAATTAAACTTGGGTCCTCTGAAGAGCAGCCAGTGCTCTTAACTGTTGAGCTATTTCTCCAGCCGCAATGCATCTGTTCTTGACCCCTGCTCCAACCTGGACTTGCTGGATTTGGCTTCCACTAGTCCTTTCTCCTAGTATTCTGGTGTTGCTGATCTGATTATAGCCCAGATCCCATGGCTTCTAAAGCAACTCTTAATGGGCCTCTGTCCTAGATTCAGCCACTTTCTAGCCCAGTGGCTGCCTAAGCCTCCACATTGTTACTCGATCTACATTTACCCACAATATTAATAATTTCCCATTTCTAAATATATCTTTATTTCCTTTGATGTTACTGAGTTCAAGGTCTTCATTCTGCTATGCTTTCTAAGCACTCAAACTTGCAATATTTACATCCCCTAACTTAGCTTAATAGACTCTTATAGAGTTTACTCCCACATCTACACACCCAATCCTCACCTTCTTTGTGCTCCACCAATGCATTTCTAATTGTCCCTGTAACATCTCCATTTGGTTGTTACCCATCATTTCAGTTTCAATATGTCTAAATCTGCCAGAACCATCTGTTGGTGATCCCATCCCATCTGTTCGTTTCTCCATTTCCTTATCTCTGTTAATGACACCACATTTTACTAATAACCCAGCCTAGAAATCTTGGCACTATATCCAATTTCTTTATTTATTTACCACTTATGAACAGTCTATCACTAAGTCTGGATAATTTTTCTTTTTCAAAAATATCATAAAAAGTCATAAATTTAGTAATAGAATTGGTTCTTTGAAAAAAAAAAAACAAGACTAACAAACTCCTAGTCAGATAAACCAAAAGAAAAAAAAGATTCAAAATAATAAAAATAGAAATGAAAAATGGAAGGTTACCTATGAAATACAGAGAATAATTAGGGGATACTTTGAAAATGTACAGTCCCCAAACACTGGAAAATCTAGAAAGAATGGATGAACTCACAGACACACGTGACTTACAAAAACCAAATCAAGAAGATATAAACAACTTAAACAGATCCACATGTCAACAAAATTGATCTAGTGATAAAACCTTCCAGTAAAATAAAGCACAGAACTAGAGAGATTCACTACCAAATTCTACCAAAATTTTAAAGAGCTACACCAGTGCTCCTTGACCTGTCCCATAGACCACACCAGTGCTCCTCTATCTGCCCCATAGAGTACACCAGTGCTCTAACAACCCCATAAAGCAGACTACACTAGTGCTTCTCTAACTGCCCTGTAAAGTAAAAAATAGCCAATCAATTCTAGCAATCTGATATTAAAACTATATGAGGACACAACAAAGAAAGAAAGAAAGAAAGGTATAGACCAATTTCCCTGATAATCAGAACAAAAATTCTCATGAAAGTCTGGTAAACAAATATTTTAAACACACTAAGAAACTCATATACTATGGCCAAGTTGGTTTAATTCTCAGGATGTAAGGATGGTTCAACATATCCAAGTGAGTAAGCGTAATACAGTACATAAATAGACTTAACAGAAATCATGTGATCATTTCAATCAAGGAGGAAAGGCCTTCAACAAAGTTCAACATTTCTTTGTGATAAAAGGCCCAAAGAAACTAGGGCTGTAGCAAACAAACCTCAAGATAATAAAGACCACACATAACTAATCTGTAGACCATAGTATTCTAGGAGGGAAATCTTGAATGAATCAAGAGTGCCCACGTTTCCCACTCAGCATAATGCTTGAAGTCTTAGCTATAGCAATAAGACAAGAAAAAAATGAAAGTGTTACCCACAGGAAAAGAGGAAGTAAAATTATCTCTATTTGGGTGATATGATCCTATATTTAAAAGATCCTAAAGATACCATGACATTCTTCACAGAACTGAGAAAAATCCTAAAACTCACATGGAAGCACAAAAGAACCCAGTAGCCTCAGCAGAAAGACCATTCCTGACAGAGTCGTAATACCTGATCTCAAATTATATAACAGAGCCACAACCATAAAAACATGATGCTGGCACAGGAGTAGACATATAGACCCAAGGAATAGAATACAAGACCCAGAAATAAATCCACCAAGTTACAGCCATCTAATTTTAAACAAACATGTCAAGAACATGAATTAGAAAGAAGACAACTTCTTTACCAAATGAGTCTGGAGAAACAAGATTGTCATCATTGAGGAATGAAACTACATCCATATTTCTCTTCCTGCATAAACACAAGTTAGAAATGGATCAAACACTTTAATTTAAAATGTAGAATGATGAAACTTATAGAAGAAAACATGAAACACTCCAAGATGTAGGCATAGATGAGAAGTTTCTGCAAAGGACTCCATTGCCAAGGAGGGAGTGGGTGATAACACCCATGTCCTTCCTTCTACTTTTTTGAATTTTCTATCAGTATCTCCAATTAGCCAAGATTCATTTGAAAGCCAGATGGCATGGAATTCAAGCTACTGCAACCCCTGAGAATCAGGCTTTCAGGTCTTACTGTTGGTTCATAAGGAATTACTCATTGGGCTCAGGGAACCCAAACTGGCTGAGGGAAGGATTTTGGCTTCCAGTTTAATGGAATGGTTGACTGTGTTTGCTGGTGAATCTTTTCTCCCTTGGGCAAGATGCATTATAGAAATGTTAAATTCAAAGTTTCTATGTCAACATAAGAATAAGAACTCCTTATGTGGGGATGTAGAGATGTCAGCAGCTCAGCAGTTAAGAGCACTTGTTGCTCTGGCAGAGGACCCAGGCTTTGGTTTCTAGCAGCTAGAGCTCACAACTGCTTGTAACTTTAGTTCCAGAGGATCTGATGCCCTCTTCTGGCCTCCGTGGGTAATTGTATACATGTGGTGCACATACTCAGGGCACATACATATATAATTAAAACAATCCTTATGTGGATTACTGAGTCTGTTAGTGAGAATAGTCACTCCTATGTGCATTTCTTGCTTCCTAACCAGAATATTAGATCTATAATGAGATGGCAATTTATGTAGCTCTAGTTTAAGGCATGGACTCTGTTGGAATTGCAGGAAGGCACATGCCTACAGGATTTTAACTCTGGGTCCTGTGAATGTAGGAGACATAGCATCATTTTGAGCCATCATGGGGACTTTCTGAACACCTATGCAAACCTGTAAAGCCCTAGCTCATACTTTTATTTTTTTGTTTTAATTGTGTGTGTGTGTGTGTGTGTGTGTGTGTGTGTGTGTGTGTGTATGACCGAGGCACATTATACATGCCATAACATGAGTGTAGAGATGAGGACAATCTTGGATGTCCTCATCTTCTATCTTGTTTGATATAGGGTCTGTTATTGTTGGTCACTGCCATTGTGTCTCTACCCTCCATCTTGCCAGGTACGAGTGCTGGATTATAACTGTCTACTGCAGTCGACTTTCCATGAACCTTTTCAATTAAAGTTTATGTAGAAGAAAAGACTCTCAGTGAGACTTACTATAGTCTTCCATAGTGATGTCGGGAGACATAAGTGAGCTTCTGGGATAAGTGCATGGATCAGAGAAATCATAGACCAGCTAAGCACTTTCCACTTCCCTAGGAATCAGAGAGTTTGTGGAAAGACATATAGGAGTCAGGGGCCTCTGTTTAGCCAGCTCCTCTGCTGGCCCTTAGCTAAGGGCCTAAGCCCTTGGTAGTGCCTCTGAGATCTCTGTGGCTTGGGGAGTGGGCATCATCTGGGAAGAAGAAAAACAAAGGACCTTCAGAGTAATGATAATGCTTTCATTTCTGCCTCCTGAATTTCACATCTATCCCTTTGTTCAGCTCTAAACTAAAACCATATAGGGCAATTCACAAACTGACCAAGTTCATAGAACACAATTCACCCGTTGTGTGACTTTAGCTGGGAAACATGAATAAATTGTTCAGCCCAGTTGAGGCACTGATGACAGACCAAAGCTGCCCAGTATTACAGGACTGGGATGTTTGAATTGGTGTGCCTGTTACCATGATTTTTTGGTATTTTTTGTCCTTCTTCAGTGTCTTGATTGTTCTGACATTGGATTTTCAACTTTAGCCTTGCTAATACTTTGGACTAGAAAATTCTTGGTTGTGGAAGATTGGTGTGTTGTCAGATGCTAAGCGGTGTCCCTCCTTCAACTCTCTACAAGGCAATGACACCTTCTCTCTAGTTACAACAATTGTGTGTGTGTGTGTGTGTGTGTGTGTGTGTGTGTGTGTGTATGACCGAGGCACATTATACATGCCATAACATGAGTGTAGAGATGAGGACAATCTTGAATGTCCCCATCTTCTATCTTGTTTGATATAGGGTCTGTTATTGTTGGTCACTGCCATCGTGTCTCTACACTCATGTTATGGCATGTATAATGTCCACAATTTCAAAGTGTATCTCTAGGCATTGACAAGTGTTTACTGGGGCCTGAGCTTCCCTCTTCCCCTCACTGAGAACCAGTCATCTTTAAGCTGAATATAAATATAAAAAACACAAAGGATATGGACATGTATTTGACAGAGCCAGAATGAATCACTCGGGGCTGCTGTACTTAGAAAAGGAAAAGTTTGAAAGATGGGGAAGGGGAAGCCATGCAATTAACAGCTCTAGCAGATTTCTTTGTATGTCTTGCATCATACAGTCCCTGGCTGTATCTGATCTTGAGGACAACTGAAGCAAATAGTCCTCCATGAATTCATACCTCCCTTGCACTGGTGTTTATTTTCATCAGCACACAACTTTCACTATCTGTCCCAGAGCCCCCTTCCTTCCAGGAGTGTAGCTGAATGTTTTTCTGTGTCCCTCCTGGTCCACAGCTGCTCAGACCCAAGTAAACATACAGAGGTTTATATTAATTAAAACTGCTCGGCCATTAGCTCAGGCTTCCTACTGACTAGCTCTTACACTTAAACCCAGCCCATTTCTGTTAACCTGTATGTCGCCACATTTTTCCATGGCTTTACCTGTGTAACATTACATGCTGCTCCCTGGATGGTGGGCTGACATCTCCTGACTCAGCCTTCCTCTTCCCAGAATTCTTCTTGTATGCTTATCTCACCTATATACTTCCTGCCTGGTTACTGGCCAATCAGTGTTTTATTAAACCAGTGTACAAAAGCATTATCCCACAGCACAGGAGAGCCTGCCAGCTCCTGACATTAAGTGTATCTCATAAGTGCTGTGTGTGTGTGTGTGTGTGTGTGTGTGTGTGTGTGTGTGTGTGGTGAGAGGAGGATGATAACACTATTAGGGGCAGGCAACTAAGAAGATCAGAAGCCAGAGACTGGACTCTCTGATTTCCTATTCTGTAGGCAGATAGTTCTGGGAAACATTCAGAGTGTTTCTCTGAAGGGCCCTATGCCCTTGAGCCCAAATGCCTATGTCAATGACCTCAACTGTTACACCTTCATATTAGTTTTTTTTCTTTGTTTCATATTCCTCAATCCCTCAACCTCCATTATCCAAGTATTTAACCCTGTTCCAGGGAAACCAGACTAAAGCCTTCATAGTTTTTTTTTAGCAAGTTAGATACTATCCTAGTTAGGATTACTATTGCTGTGATGAAACATCATGACCAAAAGCAACTTGAGGAGGAAAGAATTTATTTGACTTAAACTTCCACAGCATTGTTCATCATTTAACCAAGTTAGAATAGGAACTCAAACAGGGCAGGAACCTGGAGGCAGGAGTTGATGCAGAGGCCATGGAGGGGTGCTGCTTACTGGCTTGCTCACTATGGCTGGTTCAGCCAGGTTTCTAATAGAACCATGACCATCAGCCCAGGGATGGTACCACCCACAATGGGACAGGACCTCTGCCATTAATCACTAAGAAAATGCTTTACAGGCTTCATTACAGCCTGATATTATGGAGGCATTTTCTCAATCAAGGTTCCTTCTTGTCAGATAACTACAGCTTGTGTCAAGTTGACATAAAACTAGCCAACACAGACTCATCATCTAAAAATACATTCGCATTTAAAATCCAGCCACTGGAGGAAATTGTATGTTGTTATTCTTCAGTTAATTCCCATAGTAGTTAAGTTCCATAAATTCCATGGATGAGATAAGAAGACACTGTGTTCCTTTCCCTTTTTAGCTTGCTACATTCTTCAGGTCTGTATCCAATATGTATTTCTTAGAATCTGCTGGTCCAGAGTGGAGGATATATTCTTTGAAAAAAAAATCATCCGACAATCTATGCCTTTTATGGAGCTTACACTCCAGTAAGAGAACACTATAACCTATACAACTCAGTTATCATAAGTAAGACGATGCAGGGAAGGGGCCATTGTATGCGGCACTCATAGCCTCAGAGCCCAAATCCAAAGCACCTTCCTGCTCAAATTGTCTTGCTCAACCTTGCATTACGGGCCTTGTTTTTCATGGCTCCGCAGCACAATCTCATGTTTCTCTCAAATGAGTTTTTTCTCCTTGTTCTGTAGGTCTTCAAAGCTGCTGAACTTTGAGCACCCCTAATTGAATCAGCTTTAGTGCCTCCCAGTTTCTGAGGCACCATGCACCTCCTTGAGGCATCCCTCTTTGTCTGTGGGGTATTATCCAGCTAGATTTTTAGCCTGCCATAACTCTTCCTTTCACCATATATACACTTGGCATTGATGGTACATTGACTGCTTCTGTGATTTGCAAATTTACATTTTTCATGGGGCAACTCTCAGGCAGGGCCAGTGAAGCGAGACAACCGATCTTGCTTTAATAAAACCCGTGCCAGGTTACCGGGTCCTGGAGAATATGCATAGTTGGGAAATGTAAATAAGAATGGCTGCAAGAAATAGAATGAGGCAGGGATGGGGCAATGCTTTGCAAGTCAACTGCATGTATTTTCCCTGGGAGAAATCAGGTGCTCTCAGCATCCACCCCAATGAGTTTTGATATTAGTTCTATCTTGGGAACAAAGAATGATTCTTAAAAGAAACATCAAGCATCCTTCCCTCCTCAACAGGAGTAGCTATGTTTTCCAAGGCTTGGGTCAAGGCAAGGCTCATCCATAGTACTGGATGTAGGTCTTGGAATCCAATTCTCATTTCCTGTGTTTGTAGAGGTGACAGGTGTCCTATGTGTACTTATAAGATCTGGTGTCAGCACGTGGCCTGAACCTTAGGAAATTGTTCCCTTGCACACTTGACTAGAGGTCATATTGACTTCTAGGTGATTAGGTGTCCACCAGACTTATGAGCACACCAGATTGGAGCTGGGTGTGGATTCCACTTAGGCCTCCCCACCTGCCTACCTATCTCAGCTTGTGGTTGTAACACTTGCTGTGGGAGTCTAGGGGGAGGTTCCCAGGCAAAGCAGCCTGGCTGAAGCTGTCTTTCCGAATACTCTCTAGTTTGACTTTCACAGTGGAGGCAAATTTCAACTCTAATATCAACTCAGAAAATTCTCCTGGGAGTCTCAGAACTCAGTGGAAAGTCATAAATATAGGTTCTGTTCCTATTAATATCTCTGGGCCACTTCTAGTAGTTATAAAGAACTTTCATAATTCAAAGAAGAACTTTCCACTTAAGAAATAGGCTCAAAGAAGTCATAAAGGAATACACAGAGAACTCAGGGCTTCTACCTAGGTGGTCTGCTCTGAAAGTCTATACTCCCTATACTATCTTATATTACACTTTACCTAAGCATTTGTCAATCATTCTATCTGGTGCTATTATGTTGCCTGGGACTTTATATTCTGTTGATCATGAGCCTCAAATTCAAACCCCACTTTGGCTACTATATGAGAGTGTGATCTTGACAGGAATCTCAGCCTTGCTGGGCTGGGGTTCTGTTAAGTAAGGGGCTCAGTCTAGATCTCTAGTGGAGCTTCTCTTCTCTCTCTTCTCTCTTTCTCTCTCTCTTTCTCTCTCTCTTTCTCTCTCTTTCTCTCTCTCTCGTGTGTGTGTGTGTGTGTGTGTGTGTGTGTGTGTGTGTGTGTGTGTGTGAAGATGCTGCAGACAACATGGAGGGCAGCTTTACTGGAAAATGAGGGGATCTGAGAGTTCTGCCAGTGTTGGCCAAGTTTAGTTAAATATCTGTTTAAAAGTCCTGTGGTCCTGGCCTGCCCTAACTGTGCCTGTTGTCTAGCATAATGTAGAGGCTTAAAATAATCAGACACGGTGAATGACTTTAATTCTGGCACTTAGGAGGTAAAGGCAGATCTCTGTGAGGTCAAGACAAGCCTGGTCTACATAGTGAGTCCCGGGTCAGCAAGGGCTCTGTGGTGAGACCCTCTGTAGCTAGAGTTTTCCTGCCTGGCCCACAGTCAGGACAAATCTCTCTCACCCGCCAGTCCCACAGCCGCTCAGACCCGACCAAGTAAACACAGAGACTTATATTGGTTACAAACTGTATGGCCGTGGCAGGCTTCTTGCTAACTTTTCTTACAGCTTAAATTAACCCATTTCTATAAATCTATACCTTGCCACGTGGCTCGTGGCTTACCAGCATCTTCGCATGCTGTTTGTCATCATGGCGGCTGGCATTGTCTCTGTGACTCAGCCTTCCACTTCCTAGCTTTATTCTCCTCCTTGTCCCACCTACACTTCCTGCCTAGCCAATGGCCAATCAGTGTTTTATTTATTGACTAATTAGCAACACATTTGCCATACAGAACATCCCACAGCAACCCTCTCTGAAAAACAAAACAATACAATGAGGATTTCATAATCTGAACAACTCTGTAAGTTGGCTGAGCTCAACTGGTAGACCTGTTCCATGTGGGCCATGGTGGCTGCACTCAGTTGTGAGTTAGTTGAAGCTAGGATTTTCAAGGTGGCTTTTTTTTGTATAATAGGGCATAGAGTCTGGCTGTTGGATGAGATCTTAGCTAATTGCAGACAGGCTCTTTACAAGGATGATTGACTTCTCTGCCTAGCAGCTCAGGGCTTTGAAGAGGGGGAAAGGTATAGGTTGCAAAGTCTATTAGTGTGGAGGCCAAGAAGTTAGACAGTAGTCCTGCTGCATCTGGGCATTGAAGCAAGCAAGGACCACTCAGAATCATGAAGAAGAGGGAACCGGTAGCTAGTCAGATGAAACTAGCTGGATCCTAAACAAACTCTACTGTTTTATCCCAAAGCTGCCCTTCTTTCATTTACTGGTTATCTGCCAGGCCTCTGAGGGCATCTTTGAATCACTGATCTGGTCCTATAGCCCAAATTATAGGGAAGAGAAGTAAGATGCGAAAGGGCAACACAATTGACTTTTCTGAACAAAACAAAACAGAAACCACCTAACCTTGGCTTTAGTATTTATTTTCTGTTCATTATTTCAGCACCTCTGTGGAAAAGTTGATAGATGGGAAGCTCAGTGTTTTGTACATTAAGAAAGACCTGCTCAGGTATCTTGATTCTTCTGCAGTGTACTTTTAGGAGAGAATAGTGGATTGGTGTGGAGCATATGGAAAAGCATACTTGCTGTTCCTTGTGCTGGGGCAGTGATATCTCGTGGGGACAGGCAAACTCCATAGGCTCAGGCCCTCAGGACAAAGCAGGTTTCATTTGATGCCCTTGAAAAACCCCAAGAAAATGAAAGTGTTTACAGAACGATCCCTGGGAAGCTCTTCATTTATTATCTTAAAGCAAATAATAAAAGCAAAAGCGAGACTCAAGTGAGCAATATTACTTTGTGCAAACATTGCAGGATATGTCTTTCATCTTGCACTGCAGACTCCGACAGAGCAGGAGTCAGGTCGTTCAGATGCTCAGTGTCTGGAACAAAGAGCAGAAACAGTGGGGGTGCAATCTGTGGAGGCACAAATGGAGTTCTAGGGGCATGGTGAGTGAGATGCCTTTGCTTCCTGCACGGATTAGTGGTAGGGACTGGTATGCTGGCCAGTCTCAGGAACTAAGGCTAGCCCTATCATCTTCTGAGAATCATTTAACCTCCCCCTTTTCATCTCTTGTGTTCTCTCTCTCTGTGGATCAAAGTTCTATACCTCTTTCTTAAAATATTGCATCAGGAAATGGGAAAAGTGCATTAATATTCTCTACATTTTCTCATTTCTCGGTTTCTAAATTTTCCTACTGAAAAATAAAAAAGCAATGAATGGTTCTTGTGAGGCATCTTTCTTTGAGAAGTGAGGCTTGAGTTAGAGAAATACACTTGAGGTAGCTGGTCAGCATGGATCCCTCTGGTTCATTCATATTTTACACGTCAAAACCTTAGAGTAAGTGAGTGTTTTGGGAAAGATGGAGCCTTGGTTTACAGGCTAGATCAGCTATTCAGAATTTAAAATAAATCATTGTGTGCCTATATGGTATGTCTCCAGTGGGGAGGCATACATGTGGCATTGCACACATACAGAGGTCAGACAACTTTGTGGAGTTGGTTCTCTCAGTGCACAACTGGATTCCAGGAATTGGACTCAGGTCATCAAGCCTGCACAGCAAATACCTTTACCAACTGAGCCAACTATTGGAAATTGTTTTCATTTGACAAGAAAATGCTAACCAATAGACCAAGAAACAAGAGCAGCAATAAAAACCCAGGAAATATTGTTCCTAGATTAGGGAGACAGTCACCCACTGAATGCCCCACTATGGATGTTAGGGATATGATGCCTGACATTTGGTACTCAGTAAAACTTAGTGAGTGAGTAAATGCCTGAACCAACAAATGATCTAGATTATTCTTTCTCTTCTCTATCTACACAGGATGGCATTAATTGTTCCTTCTTTTCTCTTGATTTTTCTGGTCTGGAAAGAGTGCATGCTTTTCATACTAATCATGGATTTCCCTTAGCTTTGCTTTCCTCAACATGCAGGAGAGTGCTGAATCTTTGTAATTTGTCTTCTCAGTTTCTGGTTGCTTTTGGAAGAGGCAGGTGAACTCCTTATTCTTTCACCAGAGACAGCAGTGGATCTTTAGTGATGCTAATGGGTTGGAAGTGCAGAGTCCCTTGTTGGCACATTCTAACATTTTAGCATGTGTTTAACAAGCGTGCTGTTATTATCACCATCCTCCTATGTGAAGGTATGATACACACATGAATAACTGTGTGTCTTCATTAGTCTGTGAATGGAAACTTGGACAATAGGTGTGAGAGTGGAAATTAAGAGTGTGTGTGATTAAAGTACAAAAACACAACGTCTAGAAGCTTTGAAATGTGAGCTAAGATTTCTGACAGAGATAAGAAGGTAGAGGAAGAGAATGAAAGGAAGAAGAGAGGGCAGGTGAAGCGAGAAAAGATGAGCACTGTAAATAGTTGCCACAAATCACCCAGTCCAGAACATTTTTCTGTGGATTTTGAACTTGATTAAGCAGCCACCATAACTGCATAAGCCTATTTCTTGTATTTTTGTGAGCAAATTCCTAATCTATCTATCTTGGTAGACTTTTCTATTGCTGTGATAAAACACCATGACTAAGGCAACTTCTGGAAGAGTGTTTGCTTGGGCTTACAGTTGCAGAGGGTGAGAGTCCATATGGTAGTGTGAGTGCATGAAGGCTGGAGCTGGAAGCTGAGAGCACACAGCTTGAACCACAAGCAGGAAGCAGAGCAAATAGAATGGTGTTAACACAAGTCTTCAAGCTCTCAAAGTTTTCCCTAGTGAAAAATCTTACTTTCTCCAGAGAGACCACACCTCCTAAACCTATCCAAACAACACCACTGACTGGGGGACCACGTATGCAAATGCTTGGGACTGTGGGTGACATTCTTCACTCATACACCACAGTTGTTTACTGGTTCTGCTTCCCTGATAGAAGCCTACTCAACCTATCCTATAATTTCGAAACATACCTTTCCCAACTCTTTGATTCCTGCCTTAACTTTTTTTTGGTCTATTCCTTGAGTTAACTCTTTGAACGTTTTGAAAAAATTTATTAAGATGTTTTCAAACACTGTTTCTTTACTGAAAGCTCTGGACTGTGAAGTCTTTTCCTGAGTGGATGTGTGACTTGTGAATTTGATTGTAATTTCAGGAGTGATTTACAGTTTATGTCCTTTCATGTTGAAGATTTAGATAGATAATTTATGCTTAAGATCACTTCAAAGGTATCCTGTCTTATCCCCTGATAATCTTTTTCTTCCTTCCAACATGTTTTCTTCTAATAATTATTCATCATCTTCAGATAGACAAACAACATGTACTTTGATTTCCACAGTAATCTTTAATCTTCATTTTGTTTTTAGTGTTCATTCTTCTGGGGATGAGAAAGGGCAAGATGATGCTCAGTTAAAGAACTTTAGATCAATTTTATCTTTAACCAGAAGGTCAATTTTTATTCTATTTCACTTTTGAGTAGTCTACACTCCAATGTTCCTATTTTTCATGAGATGGAAGCATTGCCCACTGCACTAAGGAAGCAGATTAATTTAAAAATTTTTTATATTATTTTATTATTTATTTATTTATTTATTTATTTATTTATTTATAGACATAGACTATATGTCCCTGAATGGCCCAGAACTCTGTATGTTGTCTAGGCTGGCTTGGAACTCTCAAAGACCACCTGCTTTTGCCTCCTGAGTTCTGAGATTAAAGGTGTGTGCTATTTTAGTCTCAGCCACTCTGATTCTCTTCATTTTCTCCTTTGTGGAGGCCGTGTCAGGGAAGAGATGCTGAGGAGATCCAAGCAGAAGTTGCAATGGGGCCACTTCTATTCCTTCCCTGCTTTCTCCCTACCCTGAGCCTCTCATGCTGCCCACCTCCCTGAAAACAGATGCTCTCTTGGCTGAAGGAGGATGCTCAGAATGTCAGTGACTCATCAGATTTGAGCCTTGGATGGAGATTTCTATCTTCATGTTTATTCCCAAATGAGTCTGTCACTTATGTACAAAGGCTACAGAGACAGGTGAACCCTTATAATACAACACTATGTGGAGGTAGATAATCTTAGTGAAGCAAATTGCAGACGTGTCAACCTAGATTTAATCACTGAGGCTAAAAAGGGCTAGTTGTCATTCAGATCCTTTATCTGAAGACATTTCTCTTATGCTTTACTATAGGGAGGGGATAAACTGACCCTTCCTCTTTCTGTACATTTAGGAGGCCTAGAGAAACCAAATGATTTTACATGATTCCCAGTGAAGGGAAGACATGGGGGAGGCAGAGTGGAAAGGCAGATGAAGGGTGGAAGAGCTTAAAATCTGGAGTAGTAAGACAGACAAAGGGTGCACATGGAGGGAATAGCAAAATCTTCTGATGAGAAATTCTCCTCCAAAGACTAAAGACAAACTGCAGTGCCCAGAGAGAGACAGACAGCCTGGAGACATACTGAGAAGACTGGGAATGCCATCCTGGCTGAGAACATTGAATGGTGAAGTGGGACTTTCTTTGGACCATCAGCTCCTGAATAATGACATGGAGACTTGGCCTTAGCTTAGACTTGTTCCCGACTAGCTCTTAAAACTTAAATTAACCTGTTTATATTAACCTATGTTCTGCCACACGACTCATTACCTCTCCTCAATACCCTAAGTCCCACTTCCTCCATGTCTAGCTGGTGAATCTTCTGCTTCTCTGATTCTTCCTCCAAGTAAGTACCTGTCTCTCCCCGTAAGTCCTGCCTATCCTCTCCTGCCTAGCTATTGGCCATTCAGCTCGTTATTAAATCAATCAGAAGGTGCCTTAGGCAGGTGAGGTAAAACAGAGACATCTTCACATAGTGTGATCAATTATCCTGAAACAGAATGGTTAACTTCAAAAAATTGAAAAAACAAACTCAAAGTAAACACAGACTAAACCTTCTTTGGGGCTCTGAGTGCTTAGCTGGTTGACAGTAAGACCACTGTGTTCCATTTTGTTTTAGGCTTATCCCCTTCTGTGTCCACCCTGATTTATAAGAAAGAGTTCTGTGGTAAGGTTATAGTTGAAAGACATATGTCATGTGTTAGGAAAAAACATTCCCAGGTCTGGGAGGTTTTAAGTCAATCACACAGCACCAGACTGCAAGTCTGTTTGAGGCTCCTTAGCCTTACCACCCACTGCAGCTTCGTGAGTGTGAGCAACTAGCAGCAAGTCCTGGTGATTCATTTTACTCCCTACACCTGCCAAAAGCACATGAATAATTCATACTGCACTTAACACTCAGGGAAGAATGCAAGGGCCAAACCCAAGTGTGACTTTTTGGCCAGTCAGCTACTGCTTGATCAATGGATTACTCAGTTAACTGTGCTCACTGGCTAAAAAACATAGGTGGTGAAATTAAATTGGAAAGCTTTTTGAGACAAGGCATTTATATTGATAAAAATTCTTTTATAGAGTACAAAACTTCCACCAGTTACTTCTGAGCAAGGGGACACTTAAGAATGATGCTCTAATAGAGAAGAACAGCTGGGTACAGTGATTTGAAGGGAAAGCGGAAAGCTTTACCTAGGGAGGAAGAAGGGAGATTAATGCCAAAGCAGAGGGTAAAATCACAGTAAGAATGTCTGAAGCAGTCATAAGGAAATATTATTATGTATCTACCTAAGATTACATAGAATCCATAAAAGTCTGTGTATACATATATGTATACATATGCATATATAGATTCAGTGAAAATTTCCCTCTGGGCTGGCAATGCTCCTCTTAAGAGCCATAGACTCTGTAACAAAAACTCCAACACCAGTCGTGAGAAGCCCCTATGTGAGGTGTTTGTCATGGTTGTCCAAGAGACTCACAAATTCTTCTAGGAAACTGAGGCTGCCCTTGACTCCCCATTCTCACCCCAGAGGTGGAAAGTAAGCCTCTATTGCTGAAGACACCATGTACTTGGGACCCAGGACCTGGAGGGTGTGAGCTATTTTTCACCTCCAGCCTCTTCCCTGAGGACTAGCTTCCATGGTATCAGAAGGTATCATGCAAGCTTCCAATGGAGAGAGGTAACCAAGAGTCGTGCCCTGCTATGACACCTATGAGCCAAAACAATGACCAGCATGGTATGATAAGGATGTAATAGGGGCATGCAACCTTATCAATAACTTACAGCTGTCTAATTGGACTTAAGACCTGCTCAACAAGAATGGAATTATGCCTGCCTGGTACTGGAAACCTAGCCAACTATCCAGGGCTAATAAAGTCATGAATCATGGAGAACTACTTCACTGAACCAACACAATTCCTCTATTCTAAGTACTCATTCTTATATTCACAAATAAGTTTAGGTCTCATTCATCAAAGAAACACCTCCTCACACCAGATGGAGACCATTACAGAAAGTCGAACCCCATTAAAATGCAGAGAACCAGTGACCCCGTGGTGCCCATCCCCATCTGGTTCATTGACAGCACAGCTCCTGCATCTAAGGCTCAGAGATAACGGTGAAAGTGAGGATGGGAAGACTGTAAGAGCCAGAGAGACAGGAGGTTTGGTTTGAGATGGCATTTCCTAGAAATATCCTAGAAGGTACACCCATGACATCTCACCAACATGGATGTCTAAACAAGGACAACACCAATAGGCATGCTAAGAGGTAAATCTTGTGGGACCTCAACCCTAGACAAAGAACTGCAGGCAGCTAATGAATGCTGAGAGTGGGAAAAATAGTTTTCCTTAGGAAGTGTCCCTGTCATTTATCCAGTACCAAGTGGTCAGCCCTGAAACAATGTATATACAATTAAGATTATACAGACTGAGTAGGTTACATATTTAGGAATGTATATGTAGCAACAATTAAAGAAATAGAAGCTGTAAATTTGAGAGAGAGAGAGAGAGAGAGAGAGAGAAAGAGAGAGAGAGAGAGAGAGAGAGAGAGAGAGAGAGAGAGAGAGAGAGAGAAAGCACAATGAGGATTAATAGGAAGAATGGGGCAGAGGAAAAGAGGAACTGATGTAGTCAGTCATATTTTGATTTCAAAAAAATTAAAATATTAATTCTTCCTTTAGGTAATGGCACTTTCATGCTTGGAATGAAATTCTAGTTACAGCTGTAATAGAGTTTATTTTTTCTCACTCAAGGAAAAAACATAACAATGGTGGTAGAGGAAGTCACTACTGATATATAAATAACAATTAGCCTTTTACAAATATAATATATTGGTCTTGGAACTCAGTGATAGGTCTGGTGTGGTGGTGAGCACCTTTAATCTCAGCATTTGGGAGGCAGAGACCTGTGGACCTTTGTGAGTCCAAGGCCAGCCTGATCTGCATAGAAAGTTCCAGAAAAGTTGGGACTACATAGACTCAGTCACAAAATACAAACAACAAACAAAGAAACAAACAGAAAGAAACCCAAGAGTGAATGTGATTGACTAATTTGGAAGAAAAAACAAATGCTACTATTGCCTATAGCTTTTGTAAAACAAATATCCTTGCCCTGGATGGGATAGGTGACCAACTACAGAGAAAAGAACAATAAATAGACCAGGAGTCAGGCTGGGCTCAGGCCAGAGATAAACAGTGAGTTAATGAGCAACCTCCAACAGACCACCTCACCACACTCTGGTGATTCCTGTGTTCTCAGACACAAGAAGAGGGCCTGTCTTAGATAAGGTCAAAGATTTTGTCTCACTCTGACATTCTATAACATTGCTGTGATTTGAATGAGCATGGTCCCCATAGGTTCATATGTTTGAATGCTTGCTCCCAGGTTAGTGGAACTGTTTGTGCAAAATTAGTAGGTGTGACCTTGCTGTAATAAGTGTGACCTTGTGGTTTTGTAATAAGTTGACCTAAGTGGGCTTTGAGGTTTCAGAAGCCTACACCAGGCAAGTCTCTCTCTTTCTCTCACTCTCTGCCTTTCTGCCTGCAACTTACAGATAGATGAGATCTATCAGCTACTTCTCCAGCTCCAGGCCTACCTCCCTCCTGCTCTCACACCCCTGCTGTGATGATAATGGACTAACCTTCTGAAACTGCAAGGAAGCCCTGGATTAAATGCTTTCTTCTATAAATTGTCTGGGTCATGGTATTTCATTTCAACAATAGAAAAGTAACTAAGATAGTTGGTACCGGAGAGTGGCATATTGCTGTGACTGCTGTGACCATGCTGCCTATTGGCAGAATGTAAACATTGGATTAGGAAAGCAATAGTTGAATGTTGTAAAAAAGGCTTAATGGGCCACCCCAGTAGGAATGTGAAGTGTTGAGAGCAATGTAGACTATGGAGGCCTTGCCTAAGAGGTTTTTGAGGGGAAGAATTTTAGCAACTGGCCTAGAGATCATTCTTGTGATATTTTGGTAGAAAGTTTTTGCCCTTGTCCTAAGAATTTGCCAGAGGCTAAATGGAAGAGTTTTGGACTAATATCATTGGCAGAAGACATTTCAAGATATTCTAGTATTGAATGTGTCACAGGGTTATTAATGATCACTCTCGTGCAGATCTACAGTGAAAAGGACATGGGGCAAGAGAAATAGAAAATATACACTTGGAGGAGAAAGGGAGCACCAGGGAATGTGATGTTAGAGCCAAGTTCTGTGCTCAAGGAAATGAGCCGCTTAAAGAAAAACCTGATGCTGAATTGAATGTACGGAGTGGCATCACCAGGGCGAGACCCCACCCAGCCAATCCTGCAACTTGAAAAAAGGCAAAGCTTGTGCAGCAAAGGAATCCATAAACAAGCCAAAGCTGATGCAAATATAAGTCCTGGAGGGGGCAGGTTCCAGCCCCAGCAAGCAGAAGAACTTGGCAATTTCAGCCATGTGGTTCTGGATTTAGAGTTAAGAAGGATACAGGAAAGTGTTGTGGAATCTTCCTCCATGGTTAAGGAAAGCTACTGAGGTCAGGTATATGACAGGGGTATCCCTGCATGGAGGCCCAGAAAGGCCATTTTGTGAATCGATGAAGGTGAAGCCTGGATTGCATTAAATACCCCAAGATGCTAGAGATGCAAGTGCCATGGGGTCCCTGCCAAGGAGAGTTGCATACATCACATGAAAACAGCCCAGGAGAGAGAAATGTGTTGCAGTCAGAAAATCTGGAGGGGAAGAGTCATCTAGTAAGCCCTTTAATATCAGGCATGAAGTTACAGGATTTATTTGGAATTTGCCCTGCTGGTTTTTGGTCTTACTTTGTCCCAGTATTTTCTCATTATGCTCCCTTTCCTCCATTTTGGAATGATCATGTATATTCTGTGTGTGTTGGATGTAGCTCAATTTTTGATTTTATAGGGTTACAGTTAAGAGACTGTTTTGAGTCTCAGAAGAGACTTTGGACTTTAAAACATTGTTGAGATTGTGATAGACTTGGAGACTTTTGAAGCTGGACTAAATACTGTAGCTGAAGTTTTTCCTGTGTCCCACTCAGACCCAAATAAACACACAGAGGCTTATATTATTTACAAATGATATGGCCTAATGGCTCAGGCTACTCACTAGCTAGCTCTTATATCTTAAACTAATCCATTTCTATAAATCTATTCTTTGCCACATGGCTTATGGCTAACCAGTACTTTTACATCTTGCTTCTCCTGGCGGCGGCTAGCAGCATCCTTTCTTCTCTCCTTTCTCTTCCTGTCTATCTGTTTAGATTTCCCGCCTGCCTCTAAGCTGCCTTGTCATAAGCCAAACAGCTTCTTTATAAAAGAGGCTGAGGCCCAGGAGGGTTGGCTCACCCCTTTCACCACTTGAAAACACATTGAGAGGACACCTTCAATGAACTAGGAATAAGGCCTTCACCAGACTTGGAAGTACTGGCTACTTGGTCTTGGATTTCCCAGTTTTGAGAACTTTGAGAAATACATGTTGTTTCTTAAGCCCAGATATTTCATTATAACAGCCCTAATAGACCAATACAACCTTAAAGTAAGTGATTCTTAACCCAGTAGAGCAGTGTTAGCTAACAGAAATATAATATAAGCTACAGATGTGAGTCATTTATATGACTTGAAAATTTCTAGTTGCTACATTCAACAAAAGAAACAGGGCTGGATGTTGACATGGGTCATGCCGTCACCAGGGGCCATGTTGATGTAAATGGCCTGTGTTGCCACCTGAGGCCATGGTGGTGTCCTTGGCCTGTGCTGCTGCCCAGGGCTGTGATGGGGTCCATGGTCTGCAGTGGCAGAGGGCCAGGTTGATGTGTGGTCTGTAATGGCACCAGAGACTGTGCTGAGGTCCATGGCATGTGTTGATGCCAGACACCATGTGGAAGTCCATGATATGTGCTCCTGCTGACTGCAAAGGGCAAGGAAGCTACTTTTGCCATGGTATTGATGACTGCAGACTCACAGTTGAGAAAGGGGGACATAGAAGGCTTCTGTGACAACCCTACCTCCAAAAAAAAAAAAAAAAAAGAGTAACAGTCTAGACAAGCCTATACAGAAAGCCATGGAAGAGAACACTTAAAAATTGTGATAAGGATGCTGAAGTGTCACTCTCAACAACTGATGGCTTCTGGCCAGGGTACAGGTGGGGAAGGATTTGGTTTTCTTTAAGGGGCTGCCCACTGGGAGTTTCACCATGCTCCAGTGGCTTGGCAACACCAATTGGACTTTTTTTTTCTTTTTCTTCATTTTTTTTTTTTAATCAGGGAGAAGTCCCAACAGTGGAGGGGATGGGTGTGGACCTGGGAGGACTGGTAAGTTAGTGTGCTCAGGGTTCATGATGTGAAATTCCCAAGTAATCAATAAAAATATTATGAAAAAAATTAAAAGGAAGAATTAGCACAAATTCTACAAAAACCACTGCAGATAATTTAAGTAGAAAATGTACTTCCAAGCTTGTTTGAGGATGTCAGCATCCTTGTAATATCAAGACAAGACAAAGATTTTATAAGAAAAAACAAATAGTGAAAAAACCGTATTTCTCAAGCATGATTACAAACATTCTCAACCATGTATTACTAAATCAAGTAGAGGAACATGCATAAGGCTAAAACAAGCCAGCTGTGGTTGTGCACATCTGTAATTGCAAGACTTAGTAGGCTGGGAGAGGAGGATCATGTTTGAGGCTAGGCTGGGCTATATAGCAAGACAAAAACCAAAATGAAAATATAGCCACACATGGTTTATTCTAGGAATATATTGGTGAAATAGTCCATGGATAAAATTCACAATAGGATGAAGGAAAAAGAAATCACATGACTCTCAGAAGATATATAAGAAACATCCGAGAAAATTCAACAGCTTCTTACAATATCATTTCACAAAAAATAGGATGGAAGGGGCCCTCTTTAAAATGCAAAGAACATATACAAGACAATTACAGCTAGTATCATGGCAAGAGATCAAACACTTTCCTTCTAAGACCTGAACGAATAAGGATGTCTGCTCCCATCAATCCTACTCAACACTATTCTGGAAGCCTCTGACAATTAACTAAAAGAAAAACTGAATTTATATTAGGAAGAAGTATGTGCCATTGTATGTTGAAAGAATGTATTTTGCTTTTTTATTTAATAAGGGATTACAATTAGGGGGTTGCCTTATGCCTAAGAAGAGACTTTGGACTTTTATTTTTTATTTTTTGGTTTTTCAAGAAATGGTTTTTCTAAGTAACAGCCCTGGCTGTCTTGGAACTCATTTTGTAGACCAGGCTGGCTTCGAACTCACAGAGATCTGCCTGCCTCTGCTCCCTGAGTGCTGCAATTAAAGGGTAAAGGCACACACTACCATGCCCTGCTGACTTTGGACTTTTAAAACATATTGAGACTGTGAAGGATTATGAGGAGCTTTGATATTTGACTAAATGAATTTTGCACAATGATGTGGCTCCAAGCCTATGGGGTCAGGGAGTGGAATGTGGTGGATTGAATGAGAATGGTCACCATAGGCTCACTGCAGTTGATGGAACTGTTTGGGAAGGATTAGGAAGTGTGTGCTTGTTGGAGGTGTGTCAGGGTTCAGAATTTGAGGTTTCAAAAGCCTCTAACCATTCTCTGTGTTCTCTCTCTTTCTCTCTTTTTCCCTCATGCTTGTGGATGGGGATATGCCCTCCCCTACTGTTCCAGCACCATTTCTCCTTATCTGGTGCCATGCTCTTCATCATGATAGTCATGGACTCTAATCCTCTGGAACCATGAACCCCAAATTAAATGTTTTCTTTTATAGTTAAAAAAAAAGAGAAAGAAATAGGGCTGGGAGTGTAGCTCAGTGGTAGAGAGCTTGCCCACCATGTGTAAGGCCCTAGATCCAATCATCCCCACTGAAAAATAAAAAAAAAAATAAACAGATGAAATTGCTTTTTAAAAAAGATTTATTTATTATGTACAATGTTCTGTCTGCATATATGCCTGCACCCCAGAAGAGGGCGCCAGATCTCATTCAGATGGTTGTGAGTCACCATGTGGTTGCTGGGAATTGAGTTCGAGATCTCTGGAAGAACAGCTAGTGATCTTAACTGCTGAGCCATCTCTCCAGCCCTAAAATTGCTTTTAAAATACATTTTACTTAGCCAAATATATCCAAAAATAGTCCGGATATCTAATGAGTACAAAGCTCATGTGAAACAGCTTACACTCTCTTGCAAAAACACAAAGCCTTCCCAACCCAGAGTGCCTGACACAACACATTTCAATTAGTACTTGGCATATTTTGAGATATTATGTGGCTAGCTAGTGCCTATCGTAAAGGACCATGGGCCTTCAGATCCACAGAGGTCTCTGAATTTATTCTTCCAGAGTAAAGCAACTAAGTTCTTACTAATTTGAAAATCTTACCAGGGTTCTTGTTCCTACCAAGGTTCTGTTCCTAGAGCTGAGGTGAAGAATCCTTGCTCTTATAATTCCTTAGGCTCTGGAAGCATCCAGGGTGGCTGTCTCAAGCAAGCTCCTTTGCTCTGGTGGCACACACATGGGGACATGCTATCAACCAGCGTTAAAGTGTCTCTGTGCTCCTGGCACTACTACCCTATACTATAACCTCTCTTTTTACTTCAATTCCAGTTGCCACAGAGATGGAGGAGGAATTCAAGAAACGAAACGGAACCACAGTTAACAGAAGCCTCTGGTTTCAGTTGCCAGTGATAAACCACGGGGCCTGCATCAGACACTCTTTGTGTTTCTGACAGGGGTTTATGGATCCACGAGAAAGAGGATTTGTACTTAAGTATCAGGACATTCTAATGCTCGGCTGGCTACATCATTTGCTCTTTTATCTCAGACATTGTCCTTCTCCCGATCATTTGTCCTCTGGATCTTGACAAAGTGCCTGCAAGAAATTAACAGGCGTGCAAAGCCTGGATGAGCAAAATTGATTCGCCTATAATCTGTTTGTGAAGAGATCAGGACGTGGTTGAAGTGATTTTAATTTCAGAGCCGAAGTTGCTAGTCTGTCTTTTTGTCAGGCAATTAGTTCCACTGGCTGGGCTTGAATGCTATGACTCAAAGTGCCGAGGGGACCAGGCATGGATGCTGCAGGAGCCTGCTCTGCTTCTTCCAAGTTTGCCCAGGCCAGCCTTCTTTTGTCTCTCTGGTTTATTTTGGTAAAATTCTCTGCTCAGCAGCTGGCTATGTGGCTTTGGGAGGGCACTGTGCCATGAGCCCAATGGTCAAAGGACAGGCTGGGAGAAAAGCTGTGTGCAAAGGTTTAAGACAAGGACCTAGAAGGAGGCAGAGAAGCCCTATCAGGGTTGTTGCTTCTGACTCTGGCATTCTGTTAAGATCTCAACATGTTATTTTAATTTTTCAGTAATCTCGGGTGACAGTACTATCTTATTTTGCTGACTTTGAAGGCGAGGGCCAGGGAGAGCCTACCGTTTGTCAGAATCATCTCTGAAAGAAGTGCGCGTTATGTTCACACATGGGCACTCTTATCCCTGAACTATATTGGCTGCTCAGTAATCCACAGAAGCCATTGCCTTCTGGGATTCTAGAAATGAACGATGTTTCCATAAAGAGAACTCAGCAAGGTGCTTTTGACTGCTGAGCAGGGACTAGTCTTACTTCCTCCAGTGACTTCTAAGACTCAGTTGCAGCCGGCTTGTTAAGGCACAACACAGACACAATCCTCTTTGCTCAGTAACTGAAGATGCAGCATCCCCTCTGATTCTCATGATGGCCACAAGAGGCAGCAAGGAAAGGTGTTGTCCTTCATTATAAGAACCTGAATTAAAGGGGAGGTCCTATAATCCTAAGGGTGATGTAAGTAAAGTTTGAAGCTGTTGCTTGAATTGTCAGGGTGATAACTTACCTGCAAAGGTGGCGAGCTCCTACAACCCAGCTTATTCCCTCCACATCTGTGTATCCACCTCTCTTACTACAACATATAGAATATTTCTAAGATTACAGAAATCTCCAACCTACGGTGCTGACCTAGAGTCAAGCAGGGACCAGTTGATAACAATCTCACATAAAAACCAATTTCAAGTAACAATAATGTTTGGATGAGTAAACGAGGGACTAACACAATGGAAATATTTTCTTCAAGTAGGCTGAGTTAGTTCTGGGGATCCATATAGGCCGAGTTAGTATACTGAATGAGTTCTCTCCAGGGTAGTGGATACCATCTCTCAAAATGAACCGTGCTAAAGAGCAAGACAACTCATTGCTTAAAGCTGTCAAAATGCAATTTTAAATGTCATGTATGTTATAAAGCTTAGTGAGTTAGGCAGTGATTACTACAATTTAACAGTAATTTAATGAGGCAAGAACAATGGTTGCATCAATATGGCATTTAAATAGCCAAAAGTGACTGTTCGTAGATAACAAACTAATTTGATTTACTAATAACATTACATTTTCTTTGTACTATTTTTCATAAAGCTTAAAACATGTCCTGGAGCTTAAATGTTTGTTATCTGATTTAATATCACATCATTTATCTATGCCAGGACACTGAAAGTGCCTCTTCTAAAAGGAACAGGAAAATCAAAGGTTTGACACACTAAGGTTTTTATTATGATGCCCAGCCAGCAAGGCACTCTGAGTTCCTCTCTCTTGCCAAGGTATTGGCTCACTTACACTCTTAGGAAACTTGGAGGTGGGGAGGGGCAGAGACCATACATGCTTGATTTATTGTCCTGAATTTTCTATGAAGCACAGAGTATCTTCAGTGCCTCTGAACCAGCCTCTCAGGGTCCAAGTCCCTTTTATCAGTTCAGCACACTTGCACAGATAAGGGAGGTCATGGTTCTCTTGCTGTATTCCAGTCCCAAGCTTAAGCAATCTCATCCGTGCTAATGTCTGTCCCTCACCAAGATGGATCTCATACAGTTTAGGTCCAAGGATATCCAGCACAGAGCTGAGCATGCATTCTCATATGGGATGTCTGTAAGTGCTAAAACTTGGGAACACAACCGTGACTGCCACATAGCTCTGCTCTCAAAAGCTCATGGTCTCCTGGAAACTCGGAACAGTAGGCTGGCAGTGATCTTAGACAGCACTAGCGTTTGAGTAAGTGTATCCCAACTGTTGGTATTCTCCAGACTATGGGGCTATTGAGAGGTAGAGAAACTCCTAGGAGATGGGACACGTTGGAGGAAGGTAGGTCATTGAGTTAGGACTTTGAAGGGATATTGGAATTCTGGGCTCTTCCTCTCCTTTTTCCAGCTATTGTGAGGTGAGCAGTCTCCTCCACCAGGCGCTTCAGCCACCATGATACCAGAGGTCCAAAACCACAGGGCCAATTAATTGTCTGTGGACTGAGACCCCTGGAGCAGCCAGCCCAAATAAACCTTTCTTACTTGTAAGTTGATTCTCTCGGAGATTTTTGTCACAGCAGAAGAGAGCTGACTAACACAGAAAGCAGTCAGTGCTATGTTGGGGCTAAGTAAACCCCATTATTTAGACTGGGGGGGTAAGAAAAGACCCCTTAGGAAAACAGCTGTAGGTAATATAAGGGAATGTAAATAAGGTAGCATTACTCAGACACTGACAGAGGGAAAGAAAAGGGTGTAAGAAAGAGGCATAGTATCATGGAAGTGTCATGTGTCCAGAGGAGCTATAGAGCAGCAGGGCAGAAGTAGGATCTCTGCTTAGATTCCAATATGGTAACTGAATGGGCAATGCATGGTAAATGATTGAAATGGAAAATGCAGTTTCTTCATTCAAGATGCTTAATAACCACGCATAGCCACTGTCTCAGACAGCGTGATAGACTACATCCTTGTCCTTGTATAAATAGAGACTATACAGACAGGTACAGACAATGTCCATCATCACAGAACATCCTAGTAGGTAGGAAAGATGTAGATAACTTCCATTAACACAAAGTTCTAGTGGCAACTACTGTAATATAAGCTAGCCGTGACCAGTCAATAATGAGCTTTGGAGGACATGTCAAGGTATTTAGATTTTGTGGACAATAAGATGCCACTGGTGTATTTTATGTAGAGGAAATAGAATCAAATTTATAGTAGAAAGCCACTCTATAAAGATTACAGACAGGCAAGGCTACAAGTTAGATATCAGTGAAGAGATGAGGCCGACATGGAGGCTGATCCCTGGATGATGTTAGTAACCTAGACAGGAAAGAGAGAGGGCTAGGTCTGGAGAGGAGTGGCTGACTTAACTTTGCTTTGCTACATTTGAGGTATCCAAGTGAGCTGATGAAGAGATCCTAATATAAGATCCAAAGCTCAAAGTACAAACTTGGTTTGCAGAAAATGAATTTTTTAAGTCACCAGCATGTTGGAAACAGCTGAAGCCATGGGAACAGTGGAGACCCCGAGGGAGACAGTCAAGAAGTGTGACCAGAGAAGCTTGGTGACAAGGGAACCAGCCTAGGAAGAGGAAGGCAGAAGGAGAAGCATGAGAAGGTGGTGGGTTTGAGAACTGAGACTACTTTAGCAGGTCAGGGGGTAGAAGATCAACCTATCAACTGCTTCTGAATAGGTAAAGAGTTGAAGTTGTCAATATGATTTTGTTAGAGAGAGGCCACTGGAGACTTAACGGAAGGTAACTAGAGCAATGGTGGGGGAAGAGGGTGAAGGGCCGTGGGGTAAGGAGAGAATAGGAAAACAACGTGAAATGACAGACATGATAGAACATTCTTTCAGGGAACTTGGTGGTGAGACTGTAGAGATGTGGGGGGGGGTCTCCAGACCACTTCACCACTGTGTGACGTCTCTCATAAAGATGTCAGCGTGTTACTTGAAGCATGTTGAAAGTTCAGCTGTGTCTTTTCTGTCTTTATATCCTTACCATTCCCAGTGTAGGTCTTGTGTGCAGAAGGACTCTGTTGGTATTTGTTTAGTGACTTTTCAGCTTTCGGATTTCAAGGCTGAAGTAAATGTAAAACATATATCATTTTCATAGGTTTTCCTGTTTAAAAACTAGGAAACTTTCCTGTTTAAAAACTTTTCTTAATGAAAAGATCTCAGTAACACTTAAGAAAATGATGAAGATTCCATGATTTAACCAAATGCCATATTTTTAGGAACTTATGTGAATTGTGATGATTCTTCCTTCTGAATAGGATAAACAAAACAAGGAAAATACATTTTAATAAAAAATTTATTATGATTATTTACATCAGTTCCTTGATATGCATATAAATGTAAACTTTTATTGTTGGCAATATTTCACATATGGTTTGTTCAAATTCAGAGCTGATACTGTCATTTGGGTGTACAGGTAGTGAGAAAATGTCATATTCACAGAATATACACACAGGGGCATCCAAACGTCGTCTCCTGCTAAGCCAGCGGTATGGACACTGTCCCGTTGACCCTGCTTCTGCTCCGCAGGTGCACGCTGACGTCTGCCAGGTCCTCCACATGCTCCTCGCTCTTCTTCTCCTTCAGGCTGTTGATAAACCTCAGAGTGATTTCATCCCACTCCTCAGGCAGCAGCATCAGAAGAAACCCGATACAGATGATGATGGTGGCAGCCAGGCGGACCACGTTGAATATCACCTCCTGCTTCAGGAGATCCACGGCTAGGGAAGGAAAATGTCACACCAGTCACACCCTGTGATTGGTCATGAGCTCCTCTGAAAACTAGGGACCAAAGCCAGGGATAGATCTCAAGACTTCCAAATGCCCTAATTATTCTCCATCACTGTCTATGCTGACTTCCTGTTCCTTCTCTGTAAACCACACTTGCGCAAGGCTCAGCCCAGGGTCCATGCAACTGGGCTTAGGGATGTCTTCAGTTTCCTTTCTAAGTACTTTCCCAGGGCATGCTTTCACCTTTCTTCTGTGTACTGGACTGCTGCTGTGTTTTGCCTTTTTTTTTTTTTTAAACGAGTCAAACCTGTTCTTGTCTTGGACTTTATACCTTTTCAGGGTTTAATTAAGCTGAAATTTATATAGTCTAAAATTAACAGCTTTATAAAGGGAATTTAGTACACTCACACTGTTGTCTACTCCCGCCGCGCGCCCCTCCCCCAAGATCTTGGAATTCTACTTCATTCCGCTAAACTATTCTTTAGACCTCTGTACAAAGGGCTCCCCGTAAGAACCCTTTTGAAGAACGTCACACCTGTGTGTGCTCAGCACATTTCATGCCAGCGTCCATCAGAGCAATTGTTTCTTTGTGCTAGAATGATTAAGTTCCTCTGGTTTCCCACTCTGTGCTGCTTTCATGGTCTTGAAGGTAGAAACTACGCCTTATTCAGGATCTGTCACCATTATCGGCATGGTTCCTGACATATGCTAACCCGTCAGAAGTTATTTGTTGAACAAATGAATCTATGGATGAATAAATGAACTTCCTGACAACTCCACTTATGTCTGATTTTTGTTTCCCTCTGAATATCTTACAGCCCTTGGAGTCTATCTCCCACAATTTTACACTTAATAATAAATTACTTCGTAGAGATCCTAGATGTTTTGAGTATGTCTACTGTCTTTTCCAAACTCATCTGTAAGTTCCTTAAGGGAACAGCAATGTAATTTTTTTCCCTTTTCTTGTACACAGCCCGATCACATAGTAAGTGCTTAACAAACACTGGCTAATTGTTTTGAAGAAAGATGGTTACTAGAGACGTGGGATCACAGAATTTTTAAGTCAAAATAACTGAACTAATTTCCATGACTAGTTTTAATGGCAGGCTTCACTAGAAACTTCCTAGAAAAATATTAATAGCTTTTCCTCTTGTCCTTGAAGCGGGACACATTGCTTTTCCTGGAGGGCCACCTGCTCAGCCCCCACCTCCCCTGCCAGAAGCTTCCAGAACTCCCCAGGGATCATCCGATGGGGAGCCGACAACCCTGTGCACTGCTTACACTTTCATTAGTGATGTTGACTTCACAGTCCTGTGCTGCGAGGCCTTTTGTTTCCATAGGACTTCCTCTAAAAATACCCACGAAATTAGGTTGTCAGGGAGATTACATGAAACCCAAATGATACATTTGGTATTTAATTCTGAAAGCACGACCAAGCAAAACAGAGCCTCTGTAGCTGCAGATTTAAGATCTGCTGGGTACTCTGCTGTCTTCCACATTGTGGTATTTAAAAACATCTTCCTAGGGAAAGGGACATTATTCTCCACCATTAGAAGAAACAAGTCAGAGCAAACACGTGGCCCACGTTGTGCCAGTACCTGCATTTCCAGGGACGCTGAGCACTGTCCCGATGGAGATGAGGATTGGGTATGTCAGTACTACTCCAACATTCACTAGGATGTTGAATGCTGTGAAATAAGGGAGAAATACAAGATAAGGGGTTGGTACACTTATATCTCAATATACAAGAACCAGCACCTTTGCTAAATGTATTTTCTCAAGGGTCTACACCTTTGTTCAGTTAATCTCATTATGGTGGCGGGAGCATGACTCGCTTGCTTGAATCAGTCAGATTCTTGGGTCCTCCTTTGCCAGCACTGCCCGAGCGCCTGCCAGCTGGCTGACAAAGGTGTGTGGAGGAGGTGAAGTCATCAATCTTCCACACTGCGTGTTAGCTCTGGAAGGACAGTCTGGGGCTAGCTAGAGGCTCAAAGCAGGTGACTGATTAAGTTTTGACGAGTCCTTCTTTGTTACTTTGCTATTTAAGTCATAATCCTGGGCACTTTACAGGCTCTGGTGCTAATGTCTAAAAGAAGTTTGTCCAAGGACAACAGAGCCCGTGTTTCCCCTCCCTCTTCTTTCAAGGTCATGTGGACAAATAAGGATGAGCTCAGTGTAATTCTCTGCAGCCTGGGGACGATGTTCCCACCCAGCTTGTGTGCAGATCGAACAAGGTCAGATCCACAGAATAAACAGAGTAAGTTGATGCTCTTTAATTAATACCTTTGGACTTCTTTAGTTAGAAGACCATTATTTAAAATGATCATCTAACTCCATCTGAAATTACCAAAATTATACTTTTCCAAGATTTATAAATTATAGACTATCATTTTAATAGAGTTAAATTAAACTCTTCAGAGATTGTAGAGATGAGTATTCACAAGTACAAAAGGTCCTTTAGTATGAGATGGTCTCTGTGAACACAGTTGAAGCATGTTGCTCATATTTCTGAAGATTCTAGGCTCAAAGAAAGTTCTAGAACTATTTTAGTGAGGGTGTTGTATATTTTTCTGTTGCCATCTAATAATTAAGCTCACCAACTTAGCAATCTGGAGTCATCTGTGCCTGGAGATGAGAGGCAGTAGGTTTGACCCTCCAAGACTCACAAGCATACAGCAACGACAGCAAAGACCTAGGTTTGTAAGTGTTCCTTTGTCATGGCAAGGCTCAATGTGAATGAATCTTCTAGCATCCTGAGTCTTCCCTTCATTGCATGGAGTCAAATATAGAAAATTCTTACAACTTAGGAATTTACTAAATGCATCAAATCTCAGCTAAATTCCTCAATTGTCTTTTAATTGACTGAATTGGATTTTGGCATTCTGAGTGAATGTCATGGTGTTTCAGAACTGAGCCTTCGACTTCCATGAAAAGTGTTGTCTATTTTTCCTTGGTTCTTTAGATGGAACAGTCTTCTTTGATAACCCAAAGAGAAGCATATCCAATTCAATGTGTTCTCCATAGTGAGGGATTCAGCTCGAGTTTAAATGCAACTCAGATCTGTCAGATGAATGTTTGAGGCTGACCTGCATCTGGATTAAGGTAACTCCCTGGAGGGCAGGCCACGGCCACAGCTGCAGGAGAAGTGGAAGTTCAGAGCACACACTGGGGTTTCAGCTCTGGCTCTCAGACTAGTCCCAGCTAGATCATGTGTGATGCCCATGGAGAGGAGAGGGATGGAGATAAAAACACCGGGAGAAAAGCGCTGAGGATTCTCCAAGCCCGGAGTCCATAACGCAGGAGAGAGGCTGTCTCTTCAATTTGTCACAGCTCTGCTTTCGCACAATGAACTCCGCTGTGCCCTGGTGGGTCTAATGGAGCAGCTGCACTGCCAGCTGGCACCAGGCCTGGTGGAGTGTGGATGCACGCTGCTTGGAGAACCAGGGTCTGACTGCCACCGGTGGCCCAGCCTGACAAGGCTTACTTAGGAGGACACACTGGATGTGCCAGTGACTCTCACTGGTGGAGGGCTGCTTTACAGGAGGCACAAATTCCGTGTGCACAGAGGTGGCTAAGAATAAGTGACGTTTTGGTGACGATTGTTCCCAGTTACATTATTTCTGGCCAGGAAATGATCTGAGCACTTTTAATTAGGATGCTATCAACTTCCAAATGTGTTACTGATTTTTCACCCAACTTGGAGGTAATGAGAAATGATAAACATACAGTTTTGGCCTTGGAAAGCACAACTCCAGGGACCAACAATGAATGCTTGATCCTTCTCTTGAATGTTTTCAGTTTAAGAGCTTCTCTGAGGGATCTGGGCTGGAGTAGGATAAACCAATCAACGATCTTGCTGGACTCAGGACATTTTTCTCTTGGAACTGCTGTGCTGATACTATTTGCAGTGCCACCCCAGCTGAGAAGGTCAGTGGCGGCTCTGCAGGACGAGCATGGTGGGTAAATATGGAGCAATAGAGGGGTTGGCCTTGGGCAGTGTGTGGAAAAAGCAGAAGGAAGCTGGCTTTATTCAGAGTAAGCACCGGGGTGTTGGGGTATGCTCTTTTCAATGGCTGGAGGAGAAGAGTGGGGTCTTTGGATCTTAGACTCCTCTCACATCAGGTACCAGTAGGTGAATAGCTTGGAAGTGGGAGCCTGGAGCCCAGGGAGGCATACAGCCCAGAGTTCCAGGATGCCCAAGAGAAAAACCTCAGGTAACCTTTCATCAATCAATCAATCAATCAATCAATTAATTTTTATTTTTTATTTACAAATAAATTAATTAGTTATTTTTTTCAAGATAGGGTTTCTCTGTGTAGTTTTGGTGCCTGTCCTGGAACTCGTTCTATAGACTAGGCTGGCCTCGAACTCAGAGATCCGCCTGGCTCTGCCTCCTGAGTGCTGGGATTAAAGGCGTGCGCCACCACCGTCCGGCAGGTGACCTTTATTTTGCCCTCAACTGGACACAGTCTACTTAGCCAGGGCAACCAAGCTCATCACTCTCCTGGTAAGGGATTCCTGGTGCAAACCCATTACCCATACTCAGGAGAGTGAATGGTTTAATACGCAAGTGTGAGCCTTTCAATTTCAGCTCCAAAATGAAGTGGATTTTAAACCCAGCTTCCTCAATATGGCTTTCCAATTTATTCATCATCTGCTTTTCTCTTGAATGTCTTCCCCTCCCTTCCCCTTCTCTCCCCTCCTCTCTTCTTTCCCTCACTTCCCTTTCAGCTGAACCCAGTGCTCTGGCTCCTTAGAACACTTGGGTACATCATCCATTCTTGCTTCTGCCTGTCATACCACGCACACAGGAAGCATAATAAGTCACACACCACATCGTGAAGACTAGATGAGGCTACCTAAAGGCCAGTGGTGGCTAGAGTGACCTGGGCTTTCAACTGGATACCTTAATCCATGCATAGCCCTTAGGTAATCAAGAAAGAGCCCACCAAGAGTCTTCCACATGTTCATTGTCTATAACCAATGAAATCTGGGTCATGGAGCACAAGAACAGCCAAGGAGCAACCCTACCACGAGCATCTGTCCCAGGGAAAGATCAAGTGACATAGAGAATGGCCAGCACAGGCTGCAGCCACTTACCGAGCCACAGCCCTGCCATTCCACAGAGACAGCCCCAGGGCAGAGCTGCGAAGGAGGACCAGTGCTCCACCTTGGTGAAATACAGGATGATGGGGGTGAAGGAGATGAAGATCAAATTGAAGAAAGCCAAGGTGGAGACAAAGTGCGCAGCTTCACCGAAGTTGGCACTTCCAAGAAACATCTTAAACAGAACCTGGAAAGGAGAGAAGCTCTTCAGCTGCACGTTGAGAGTTTTTTTTTTGCTGCCGGAGAAAAGTGAACTCTACTGAACTCGCTGGCCTAGTGCTTAGTCTCCACGTCTTCCGGCCCTGCCACCTCCACGTGGCTAAATGAGCTGGGATGACATGGCATTAAAATTTCCCGTATTGTTCACACGGCAGAGTGACTGTCCCGAAGTGAATTTCTGGTGGTGTTCTAAGTTCCTGGGAATACTCAACAGTGTGAAAACAAAGCCAATAAGATGGGGGCATAGGGTGAAGGATAAATAAAGGTTATGTGAGCCCATGACACTCTCATAGTGCTGACCCGCTTTCACTTCTCCCTGGCAACCATGGGATTTGTTTCACCCTTATTATGACAGATGCTGAAAGCTAAGTGGACAGACAGCCTGTTATTAGGTTGTTAAGAGAAACACCGAGGCCTTACGTTCATAAGCACTATCCTTCCTGAGCTTAAGATGTCTTCACAAACATTGTGTTGCCCTCTGGATTAAAAAACAACCTCTTTTTCTGGATTCCAAACCCATGTGTAGAGGCAGACAACAAGTGGAAAGGAAGGGCTAACATGAACTCACAGAGCAGGCGGAGGAGGCGAGGCCTGAAGCCTGTGTTCTTAGCTTCTTAACCCCGTTCTCCCTTTGCTGATCCACTAACACATATTGTCAAACCGAGCAGATTGTGTCTGCCTGGAATTAGGGGTCAGATAGGATTTTGTGTCTGTTAACAACTGTGACCACTCCTAGAATGAATGCATTCTGTAATCTGACCAGGAGAATTCTCTCTCTATAGTAGCCATCCTGCTTTCCCAGCCATTTCCAGTACAGTTTGGGTTTTTAGCTTCATTAAATGTATTTCTCTTAGAAGACTTAATCTTGCTGGTCTTTGGTCCTACCAACAATTTTAGTGGAGTTCCCATGGGAGAACAGATTAGGCATGCGTGGTAAACAATGGACAATTGCCACGTTTGTCAGAATCAGTGGGCCCCCCAAACATTGTCAATGTCCACAGGCCACAGTGGTGGTGACTAGGAAAGCCTCCAGCATGGGAAGCAGAGGGCTGTTTCTGTTTTCCAGAGAGTTTGTTTCATCTACGATTCTCATCTTGATTGAAACTCTACGAGAGGTGAAATTGGAATTGCCCTTTAGATCCACCCAGAAAGTTGGCTTTTAAAGAAGCTGAGCTTCGGGAGAATAACCTTTTAGATTTGCTGTCTGAGACCTTGCTTCTGAAGTTAGGTGCAGTGGCCCCAGTGACATTTTCCTGGATGACAGGGAACCCAGGGGAGAAAGAACACAAAGTCCAAACATCAGAGAATGGAGTGGCTTCATTTTGCTAATGGCGTGGGTTCCTTATAGTGTGGGCTCCCGATGTAGCAAATAGCACACTGTCAAAAGACAGCTTATTATTTTTTAATACCTCTATGGAGTTAATATAATTACCATATACTCAAGTGAACAAAAATATAGAGGAGAAGAGCTGCTTTCCTTACATTCTTGCTGTAACTGCCTGATTTGGAAGCAGGGGAGGGCCACATTGCTGGCTCCAGTCCAGGGTTGTAACCTTAGCTACCTCATATGGCCTTGGAGAGTTACTTAATCTTTCAAAGCTTCAGTCCTTTCATCCAGTAAGTAGAATAAGATCTATGCCGTGTAAGGACATGTCAACAGAGGCGAAATTCCCTGTCAGATGCCCCTCACACAAGTATTGACCAAGAAGATACTTAACTATTATTTAACACACCTGTATTTTTCTAAGGTTTTCATTGCTTCCTTACTTTGTTCTTAGTCCTAAGCCATGAGTGACAGTTGACTATAGAGGAGACACAGACATACCTTATATAACGCAGATGTAGAGGCTGAGCCCACTGCAAATGCCACACCTATGATGGAATCCGCGTGGAAATTGTCTGCATATGCCATCATGACAATGCCGGTAATTGCCATGATTGCGGCAACTATCTGTCAAACAGAATGGAAAGAAACAGAAAAAAAAATTACGCTTTCACATTCCAGATCAAGTCATTTAAGCCCCATGAAAGCTGCTAAATACTTCCTTAAGGCTAATTACCTCTTCTTTCATCAACATTTACATTTAAGAAGGGTCAGTTTCAAAGAGACCAGTCTGCTCATGCCACAAGCATAGAATATAAAAAGCTGTGCTGATTAAGGGTGAGAAACTTTGAATTTGTATTGTTTATCTTCCTTGAGATTAATATCCTTGTTGGTGAAATGGATTTAACAGGAAGTAACATCTAAGCATTTTTATCTGTACTAAATTCTTCAGATAATTCCTTATATATCTTAATCAGCTCCTTGGATCAGTGTGTGTTTCTGAACATGTCCATAAGACTTGATGAGGGAGATGCACTTTTGATAGAGTTGAGAGGGAAACCCTAGATGAAGGGCAGAAAGACCTCTCAGCATATAGACAGGAGCGAGCTGAATCTGCATTGGTCACTTGGAATGTCCTGTGAGGCCTCTTCTCCCATTGTTTTCATGCAATTTAATTGATTTTAATAGATAAACCACAGAAAGATAATTTAATTTAATTACCTTTTATTTTTATCACTTTGCTAGAACATTCTTTAACTTTACAAATAGAAACATGAATAATTTGACCAGGGTTATAACAACTTGTTGTCAGAAGATAGGACATGGGTATGTTCAGGAGCTCATTCGGAGTGGCCTGCAGCCTTGCATCTGTTTTTTAATTTTCCTGAACTTATCCCACTGGAAAGCATTTCAAAGTTACAGCAAACAGTAAAACAGAACCCTGCAGTAGGAGCGTGACATTTCCTCACTGACTTGAAATTCAAGATGAGAACCTGAAAGGGATTTAATTGTAGGAAGACTCACTTTTGAGTATTTTAAAAAAAAACATTTTCTTCCTTACTTTGTATACCGTGTTCTGCCTGCATGTATGTCTACATGCCAGAAGAGGGCACCAGATCTCATTATAGAGGGTTGTGAGACACCATGTGGTTGCTGGGAATTGAACTCAGGACCTCTGAAAGAGCAGCCAGTGCTCTTAACCTCTGAGCCATCTCTCCCACCTCCTAGTTCTGAGTATTTCAAAGCCAGAGCCTCTGAAGCTAGCTTTTTCACATTTGGGATAGTTCAGGTCATTTTGAATGCTATTAGTGCATTATTTATGATAAGAAAATGAAATGGGAGTAAAGCCTTGAGGGTAGTTCAGAGTGTGCTCCTGATGGCTGTAACCCAGTGATGCTTTTGTTAATTACCATCAGTGGCAAGAACACAGTGTCCCCAGGATGGCTCTACATTTAAGTGTCCTTTATGAAAACCAGCAGGAACCCTTGAGAACAGGCCCTACATGTTAGCAGAAATAGAATACCTTTGTATCAAGTTACTAGGGAGGTGAGAAAATGTTAGCCACCTGGCATTGCCAGGTGTGTGCTCTTGTGTGTGTGTGTGTGTGTGTGTGTGTGTGTGTGTGTGTGTGTGTGTGTGTGTGTAGGATATAATACACACATTGGAAAGTACCAGGGGCATTTTACAAATAAAAAGTTATAGGCTTATAAGTAAACCCACAAGGGGGTTATCTATATCTGAGAATTCTAGAAGGCAATCACTTGCTTTGATTTGGAATTTATCATTCAGCCAGAGAATGTAACCATTTTGGGAGCAGTCTCATTTCAGAGAAATGAAAAGGCATATTGGCCAACTGCATTCTGATTTGATTTTGTGTTTAAATCTTTACCACCTAAAGTGTTCATGTGCAGAAACAGATTTCCCTCCAAACACCAAACTTGGAAGATTAAGATACTTTAAAAAATGTTGCAAGCCAACCATCAGTTTTATTTTTCTTGATGAAATAATTATATAACTACTTGAAACAGGGTTTATAAAACAGTGTTAATCCTAATGAACTTGAACATGGTTAGCTGTGTTTACAAGGTAATATTTGTATTTAGGTCATTGTGTATTATATATAATTCTGAATGACGGGAACTAGGGAAAAAACACTGCCCCCAACAATCGAAAGAACAGAACCCTTGTTCAGGAACTGATAAACAGATGATAAAATTATTTCCAGGATAAGCACAGGTAGGAACTCGTCCCTTTCCTCATTAGCCAGAAGTAAAAACAAATGTGAATGAAGAGATTTCTATTATAAGTTTTCTCAAGACGAGACTCAGCTATGGCTAAAGATGACGTAATTTTGTAGCAATTGGAAATTATAGCCATAGCAAGCATCTTCAAGAACTTGTGAAAATATTCGCCTGAACTACTTGAATTGACATGCCAATTACACCAGTGTCTGTTTCAATTGCTTGCATGGGGAGAGGTGGTTTTCCCATTAGGGGGCCAGATAATACTTAGTTAAATTCTGAAAGCATAAAATCTGAGTATTATGAGGTATTAGGAAACCCTTCCCATGGTAGAGGCAATGATTTATAAGGTATATAGTACATTCCTATCGCGGAGGTAGATGCTTTCTACATTTTAACTTAAAATTTATAATAATTTGAATAGATAAATTCTCTACCTCGTGTTTTAAGAAATTCCCAATGTATTTCTGATGGACACAGCTGTAAGTTGAAAAATGGACTCAGCTCATCTTGAACATGTAGGAATGCATTGGGTGGAAAGCCTATTTGGAGAAATCATTTGGATGACCCTAGAACAGCTCTGCTTGGTACCACTGGTTTAAACTTCAAAGAGTAAACACTCCAAGCACTCATATAACAAACACCCTAAGCACAGATCTAAGCCACACACACTTTCAGAATCAGTCTCCAAAGGCTTGGACACTCACTCAACAGAAAAAATGGAAGGACGCTGCTTAGCATGCTGGTCATGAACTCCCAGGAAGTCTACATCTTAAAACAAGTTCTTCTACATGCTCATGTTGACCACCCAGGAAAACTGGGACACTCTGCCTCCCATGAGAACCTCCTTTGCCACAAAATGGGATATCTAGTGGGGCTAGGTGTTTAGCTTCTGAAAAGCATGGTTTTTCTTACAGGTTATTCCAGATTGAGTTTCTTAACCAATTACACGCATCTAAGTCAGATGAGCACCACCATCATCATCATCACCTGAATCTCATTTGGGTAACAATGTTAGTCACCACTGTGATAACAAAACTGACAAGGCTGCCATTTTTAACTTCCCAAAGCTCTCTGTTTCCTTACAGTCGGTGTGGCTACTTCAGCTGAGTACCTCTGGAAATGGATTCAGTTATCACATTTCCCCAGCATGCCAGGCAAGTGACACAGCCCTGTGAGCCAGCTACCATCTTCCGCAAGCTGTCCTTCAGAGAGGTCTTGCCATTAACTCTTAGGGGAAATTTGTAGAGGGCTAGGAGACTATCTGAGCCTGTTTCTGAAACTGAAATGCTTGATATCCTAAACACCATCTGTAATCCTACAGGAGAATCAAGCTTCTTTTACCTTTCAAAGAAAACCCCACTAAAGTCAAGAGAAGCTTCTGGATTTGGGCTGTTTGTGTTTGCATATGTCTTTGTATTTCCCCTTTTCTGTGCAGGCCCCCCTCCCCCCCCCCCCCCCCCCCCGCCCCCAAACCCACAGGATCCGATTGCCCTTGCATCATCTCATTCTCTGGGATTCCCATTCACAAATGGTTTCCAGAATTGTTTTCTGCCTAGCAACACCACCCATGTTAGGGCCCAAGTCATTGAAATAAGCCTTCAACCCACTTTTTTCCTACAAAGTTCCTATAAGATCCTCACAGATCTAAATGAGAAACTGTAATCTTAATATGTTTCCTTGAGGCCAATTCTGCTTTTTGAAGCTAATGAACATGGAAGAGCTTCACTGGTTCACAAGAAACCCTTAAGCCTCAAAGCCAACAAGAAGTTCTAGAACAAAGATATTAAACTATATTGTTGGCCATAATTGACCTGAAGTTTGAGGCTATATATCAGTGGTTGAGACTAAGACACCAATTAAGAGCTCAGCCATCGAGGGCTGTATGAACGCAGCTTTTGGGTGGATTTCAGTAGACCTATTTTCAAGGAACCACAGACTCCTTAAACTTCTACACATGCTATATTTAAAATTATGTAAGGAACTATCTCTTTTATTCTGAATCATAAATTGAACAGGAGCTGAAATGTGAAAAATAAAAGAGCTGTGGGAATCTATAACCATCATAAAGGGCAAGAAGTCCATAGAACATTGTGGGTACTGGGCCTCTACATTTCTAATCCACCCATGACTATTTTTATCTGAATGAAATCCACCTACAAGTGAGATCACAATAAGACCTGGGTAGAAAAGAGAAAAAGAAATCCCAGAAAGAAGGACTGATAGCTGTGTGGACGCCACAGTGACCCTTGAGTTAGGGACTAAGGGTGAGGCTTTGAGACAATGGTCAGAACCTTGCTTTCTCCTTTCTGGGCTCCATTCATAAGGCTTTGAGGGGCCTAACAGGGATGATTCCACTGTCTATCCTCTGCTGCCACCCCTGGGAATCATGAAGGCTCCTGTGAGTCTGCACTGTGTATGAACGAGCAGTTACCAAAGCAGACTAAAGGTCATTTTGAATCTTCTCTGAGTGTTCAGGATTAGCACACTCGAGTGGCAGCTCAACTCCAGTATCCTGTTTTAAAGCCATCCTGGGCCCAGTTTAATTCAAATTACAGGTTACGAAACAAAAGAATCAGAGTAGCTGATGTTCTCCAGTTAGAACTGGGGGCTCTCAGAAAGACTCCCAAAGAGCCACATTGTGTTATGTTAGCTGCTTGGGAATAACATAATGGGGGATATTTGGTTACCGCAGGAACACATGTTGAAGGAACATAAATCATCCCCTAAATTTCTAAGAAAGTTGGAGTCCATTTAAGTATTTTCTTTCTTTCTTTCTTTCTTTCTTTCTTTCTTTCTTTCTTTCTTTCTTTCTTTCTTTCTTTCTTTCTTTTTTTATTCCTTTTTTCTTATTGGGTCTGGTCAAGCTAAATCAGACTTGGCGTTTAAGTATTTTCAACCACCAATTTTCTAAAAATTCTCCATTTCACTAATTTGAAAATGAAAAATTGAAATAATGATACAAAATGTAAGAGAGGATCAAAATACCAAAGAATGGGTTCGAGATTTCTAGTCTGGTAGCGAGCTCTTGTTGGAATGGACAGGCAGCAGTGACAGGGAGGGCATTCCATCCTCTGTTCTTCGCTTCTGTGGTGCTGGTGGCAGAGCCCAGAGTCCCATGTATACCACACCAGCACCCTCAGATGGAGTAACTGTAGCGGTGTTCTTACGATTTTAAGAGATATAGTTAAGTACACAGGACCTCAGGGGTAGAAAAACAGCCACAGGAAAGGTGGCAAGGGGTAGATGATGGCTTTCTAATATCTTCTAAAAGTATGAGTTTTACAAATTTCCATGGGCTAATCAAATTAGTTATAAACAACTACCCCTGAAAGAGCTGCTTAACACACCACAGATTACCAATAAATTGGATGAAATGACTTCATAATAGAAAAATGATGAATATTTTTTTTATTTCTATCTGTACTTCAATCAGTAGTCCAAGGAAACAAAGTATAAATGAGTGATTTATAATGGATAATCTATTATTATATGAGTGTTATCCATTAGTGGTCCGGACAAGACTGTGTTTTCTGATATGACTACAGCTTAAAGCATCTTCCTTTCTGTCCATGGTGCTATTTTGAGATGGAAAATAAAAAGGAGAAAGCCATCATTATTTATCTTTAACAGGATCTTCCTTGGAGCCAAGCAAATGAGAGCTTAAGTCCAATGACTACCTGCTTACAACCCTGCCTCCCTTAAGCCCTGCACTCCCCAAGCTTTAGCTTGAGGTAGAAAGAGAAATGTTAACCTTGTGACTGGAAGCAGCCCTTTGTGTTTGGAGTGCAGGAGGATGAATTCTGCAGGACTAAGCCTTGGATTATTTACAGATGGGGACAGTCGGAGCAGCATTCAGGTTGCTAGTGCTATGTTCAACCTCTTTTAATTTCTCAAATGATCTAATTATATATGTGCTCTATATGCCTTGAGAGGAAAAGAATTGCTGATTTGTCAAAAGGCAACATGCTGAATACATTTTGGCGCTTTCTGGATTCTACAGCTTGCATGTGGGCATTGTTATTTTTTTGTTGTTGTTCAGGTTTATTGTAATTATTTTCTTTTTTTATTATTTTTAAGAAATTTTCTACATGCGGGCATTGTTAAAATTAGATTTTGATATCCTTCAGGAGCGGGGGCATGGACCACTTCCTAACACATCACGTAAGCGGTGTAGCACCTTGTTACTGATTAAAAAAAAAAAAAGCCCAGACGTCTACTAGCTTTCCTGACACCCACACTTCCTTAATGTTTCTAATGTCTCTACTTGGTGGGCAGCTTTACTGACAAGTATTTGTTGGCTACTTAGCATTTCCTGTCCCGGGTTTACTCTCTACCAGTCACTCAAGACTGCTGGGACAAGTTGCCACAAACTCGGTGACCCGGAACAAAAGAGATGAGGTCTCACAGGGGCCTGGAGGCCGGGAGTGCAGACTTACACAAGGCAAAACTTCCAAAGGCAAGTTTAAGAGAGAATCTAGTCCCAGCATTCTCGAGAGACTGATGGTCACCCCGACACTGTGCCATGTGAGTACGTCCTCCCCTCAGAGTCTCTCATAGGGATACTTGAGTCTTGGATTTAGAACTTACCCTAGTCATCTAAGTCAATCATTTTGTCATGATCCTTACTGACAAAGCATGGATTCATTCATTCTATCTTCAAGTAACAACCGAGCTTTGCACTCTACATTATTCCAGGTGTTGGAAACACAGGCGGCTGACTTGATGAGAATGACAGGGTAGATAAATGGGTCCTGCACGAGGGTCCCTCTATTTAGCTCAGCACTCTGTTGTTGCCACCTGAGAACAGTTCATTTTAAAGGAAGTGCTTGCAGTTGTATATTACACAGGGCTTAAAGACAGAGGTAGCCTTTCCGGAACGGCACAGTGAACAATGCAGGAAAGGTCCCTGTTTGCATGGGATTGTCAAATTTCCTCATAGTTGACAACCTACAGCAGTGCTTCTGCTATAAGTACATGACCCTGGCCTCTTTGGGTGACAAATGTAAGGTTATTCAGTGGAGTGTGTACATTTAGAAAGAAATAAGGAAAGAAAAAAAAAAGGAAAAAAGTTCCTTATTTTATTTCTTATTAAATCTGTCTTTTGACTGTTCATGTCAAGCTTCCATTCTGAATTTCTGGGCAATGTCTCTCAAACACAATCGGAAATTTTGTAACTGTGTATTTTTTTCCCCTCTAAAGAGATAGAGGTCTTTCTGTTAACAAGGCTGGCCTTGAACTCCTGGTCTGAAGTCTTCCTCATCTTCGGCCCCCACTACAGGCAGCAGAGTGCACCTGGCTCTTAATTCTTTTAAAATGGAAGCTTTTTTAGTCAATGGCTGCCAGGCCCTTTGTCTGTCCGTAGACACTAACCATTTGGGAAGAGACAAGGACCTAGGCAGACTGTCAACTGGACAATATTTGGGGAAAAAAAATACATTTCAAAGGCAATCTTGGACATCTCTCCCAGAAAAGAATAGATTGTATAATCCTGATCCTTCAGAAAACAGAGTTCCTTCGATGGTTTTCCTTGTAAGGTATTTCTGCCTTGATGTGGACTGGAGCATGCCAGATATGAATGGGGTCTGGCTCCTGAAATCCACATGGTTCCCAAGAAATCTGCTTCTAATGTGGAATAGTCGCACAAATTGTATCAAATTATATTTGAAGTTCCATGGCACTACTAAAAGGAATAAACTCAGAACTGTGGTGGTAACATTTCCCACAGTTCAGTTGAGGATTTGTACCCCAAAGTACAAGTTGTTGCTTTTCTTTCCACTCCTAGATTAGTCACACTAGATATATAGCCACTTTTAATAGCATTGTGCCACCGCCAGTGACTTTAATTACTGTTTGGTAATCTTATCTACTTACACCAACATTAATTAAATCCATCTGGGTAAGGGCAGGTTGGGGGTTGCTCCGAAATATGTTGATTGACAAAAGCAAATCCCAATCTTTACTGTGGCTTATTTTCTCAGACCCTTCTTTGCTGAGGACAAGGAATTGATCGTGACAGTAATTCTACGAGTTAGTTCTAAGGAACTTAATTTCTCAGTCTGTTTCAGGGCCTACTGCTGTAATCAATTGACTCCCCAGTAGAAACATCCCTTTCTCCTTTCATGATGCTGTGACTGCCGGGGCTTCCTAACACATCTTCAAATTTCAATTGGTACTCAGAATCAGTAGGGACAGTTTTAGAGACACTCCATGAGACAGCAGCCGCGCGGTGGTGAGTTAGGAAGCAGGGAGGCACCGCGCATGCGCATGGAATTGAGCGTGCCATTACCCGCACTCCCATGAACCTGTCCTTCAGCACAATCCAGGACAGCAAGAAGACAAAGGCTTTGTTGCAACAGAACAGAGCAGAGACGTCAGTGGCCGTCAGCTTCTTTAAAGCCAGTAAATACAGGTAATTTGTCAAAGTCCACAGAATAGAAAAAGGAGCAGTTCTTTTAAGAAAGAGCTTGAGTGTCAGGCCATCTTCGCCGAAAATCCGACTGCATTCCCTAGGAAAGAAAGAGAGGGTAAGGCACAGGTGCGTATCTTGTCTGGCTGTCTCTGTGCCCGTTGTCAGGCAAGAGCACAGACACCAGGGCCCCTCAATGTGGGCTCCCTAGAACGTGCTGAACCTGTTTTTGTCACCTGTGAGCTTCTGGAAGTACTTGGGGGTCCTTGGAAAGAGCCCACAGATGCTCAGCAGAGAGCAGGACCCTCTCCTCACCATGCTCTCCTGAGATGGCCAGCCATTCTGTTGCTTCTGAAGATTCTCAGAGAAGCCTGGAGAAACTCAGACTTGGGTCATCACCAAAGTCCCTGGCTACCGACAAAGCTTGAAGCTTCCGGTGCGCAAACCTAGCAGGACCAAGATGGCCACTGTAGGGTGACTGGGCTGCAGACAACTCCCAGAGTTCTGCAGACAGGGAGCTTCCGTGTATGTCTGTGAAGCCACACACATCTTGGGGTTTAGTTATTTCCGAGACACTACTTCTTTCTAAAAATCTCAATGTAGTGACGGAGTTCTGTCAGTTTCCTTAAAGCAGAAAAATGAACATTTCTTGATCATTTATTTAAATTCAATTATTTAATGTTTTTAACTTAAAAAAAGTAAGCATGCAGCTCAGGTTCAGTAAGCATTGTCCATCCGACTTGTTTGAATTTAGTATATGAAAATAGTCACTTCCCTCAATGAAATCTTTGATTTGTTTGAATTAGGATTACATCGGCTACTTATCTTTTGGGGCTATTGTAATAAACATGTTCAAGCTCGTACAGACAGGCGGTCACAGCAGTGGTGTGATGACAGTGCCGTTGCCACTGTGGGCCGAAAAGACTCCCTTTGGGAGCTTCCTTTACGTGCAATCACGAACACGCAGTATTTACTAGAAATTATCATTTGCCAACTGGTATTTTTAAAAGTAGTATAAATATCTTGCTCAAAGCAACAATTTACTAATATTTGAGCATGTTTATAGTAGAATGCACTTCTATGACTCTAGACAGTACAAATACTAGTTCAGCTTTTACTGAAGAGTGATCGTAGTCCTGCACATCCAAGTGATTTCTAGCCAGGGTATGCCTCGCGAAATGAAGTAGCTTCCCTTCCAGGAGGAATGGAACACGACAGGGGCTCTAAGCATAGGGAGCAGAGCTCCAAATGGGGAGTCCTATGGTAATCTCTGCTTTCAAGCCGCTAAGGATGCTGGGGATTCAGGAAGGCTAAAACTTCATTTGGTACACACACACACACACACACACACACACACACACACACACACGGAGCCTTGTCCCGTGGGTTGGCTTTCATGTGAGATAGATCCCCAAGCTGGGAGTTTCATAAAAGGAAAATGAAATTTCCCAAAGGGCAATTTTAACTTGACAGAGACACGCTTTAACGAAGGGGATCAATGCCCTCGAGACAAAGCCTTGGGTAAAGCGCTCAGAAATCTCACATATCACATAGGAAAATGAAGGACTCTCAGCCACTTGTGCTGGTGGCACAAGGCAGCTTCATACGGAGGGCGAGCTGCCGTGTTTCCAGACTGTCCCAGATGCGAGGTTTGCTCTTGGTGGTAGGGTAGGACATCTGCCTGGTCAGAGGGTAAGAGGGAGTTGAGAGTCCTGGGTTTATTATTTTATCTGCAACCAAGAGATGCCTTTGTAAATACACATTTACTGAAAAGCATGAAGAAACCCATTTCTTATTAAATGGTTTCTCTCTTCTTATCCCTGGCTCTATGACGGTTCTTATCAGGAGACCAGAGTCACAGGTTAGAGTCTCAAGTCAAGTCAGGAGGGCAGGGAAGAATACAGTTCTACAGGGGTCACCTGGGAGGCTCATGGGCAAAGTGGAGAGCAAGGCTGATTGCTAGCAGAGGTTGTTCTCCTCTAGGTGGTCACATGCCCCAGGTATTCAATCTCTCCTAGTTCCCTTTCTCTACCCACACCCTCACGACCATCTAGCTCCTCATATGTAACTACTGTTGTAGACATTAGAAATCATCCTCCAACGTCTTCTATATCCAAATGCGAGGTGACCCATGTAAAACGATGTGCAACATAAGCGGTAGGTACTGAGAAGTGTGAATACTCAAAGAAGGGATGCTTACTAAGAAGCAGTGAGCAGTGTGCCTCTCTTTGGGATGATGGGAGAAGAATTTCTATATAAGAGGCCTTGACAGGTGGCAAAGCTTGGAATGAGGCTAGAAGCTGGGGGAAATAATGAATTAATTATGCTCTCCCTTCAGTAACAGCTACTTAACTGGCTACTGAGCACTTTTGTATGCCAAATGGTACTTTAAGTGTATTTCATCAGAGACTGCTGTGTCTTTGACTCTAACTCATTGTTTCTAGAGTTTTTTTCCACTAATGAAGCATCCTTATTAAAACTATCGTGAATACCTTTTTCTCTGTGAATTTCAAACGCACCTGGGGCACTTGAATTCTGGCAGTATTTAATTGGAACAACGGATTCATCAAAGTCCACTTCTAAGGGGACATGTTTTATCACCTAGACTTGATACTTTATTGAAAATTCCTTTGATGTTAGAGATAAGAAAAAAAACCCATGAAATTCTTCCACGCTGCTCAGGAGAAAAAATACTGAGAGATCTAGTGCTGTGGGAAAATTCTGCTTCCAGTCTTCCAGGCTGACTCATCTCTCCCTGTTCAGCCTTGAAAGCTCTGGGGATGCCTTCTTAGTAGATGGTGTTAATGAGTCTGCAGGGAAAAAAGTTGAAAGATCTGAGGGTTTTCTAACAATGTTTAGCTCTCGTTGTTCTCGCTAGAGAACAGTCCTCTCAGAGACAATGTTCTCTGCTTCACAGTAAAAGCCTTTTGAGTCAGTGTCGGAAATGGCTGGCTTCGCTCTACCTACTCTAACACACAGGTGGAGGCATCTTGTCGAGGCACACACTCTGCAAAGCTCAGAGTTAGTCCAATGCAAGGGATATGGAGGAGATGCAGCTGGTTCCCCAAGCAGCATTTCTGCCTTCTGTAAACGGGTTATCTTGGATAAAGCAGCATGGCTTGCTTTAAAGTGCTCTTAAGTTGCTCTCTTTCCTCTAAACTTTTAAAATTGTTTTTATCACACATGTATCTAAAACACAGGAGCTTTTGGGAAGAGCATATATATTATACTATCTGGTACATACAACTGTTTTCAAATATGATACTTACAATTTGACAATCACACTTCCTTTGTATCTTTTTAAAAAAATGCCATCATTAAAAATCATGCCTCAAATGCCAGGCAGTGGTGGCTCATGCTTTTAATCCCAGCACTCAGGAGGCAGAGGCAGGTGGATCTCTGAGTTCGAGGCCAGCCTGGTCTACAGAGTGAGTTTAAGGACAGGCAGGGCTGCACAGAGAAACCCTGTTTCGGGAAAAAAATCATGCCCCAAAGATGATCTCTATTTTAACAGCAACCAAATACAAAATATACTTAGCAATCATAAACAATTATAGGGCTTTTCTTCAAAAATAGACAATATTTATTGTTTTAATTTTTTATTTAAAATTTAGGTTTTAAAATTTTATTTTATGTGTATGATTATTTTGAGTGCATGTATGCATGTACATCATGTATGTGCCTGGTACCAAAAGAGTCCAAAAGAAGGCATCCAGATCCCCTGGAAGTGAAGTTATGGATGGCTGTAAGCCACCATGCGAGTCGTCGAACCAAATCCAGGTCTCCGCAAGAGCAGCAAGTGCTCTTAACTACTGATCACCTCTCCAGCTCTCTTTTTGTTTCTTTAAAATCGAATGTTTATGGTTACATACAGGAAACCAGCTCACAGTGCGACCTCAGTATTCCCCACACTTCCAATTCGAGGACAAGCAATGGAAGTTGTTTTAAAATCTGTTCTTAGAATGTACCAATCATAATAGCCATTTTTTTCTTGTTGAGCACAGGGGGATTAAGGAGGGGTTATTAGAGCTCCTGTATGACTAATTGTTATCATCCTACCGGAGACCAGTTGTTGTGATCTACTGAGGACCCTGCAATGAGCCTATTTGTTGCTGATGTTGTTCCTGTGTGTGTGTGTGTGTGTGTGTGTGTGTGTGTGTGTGAATGTAGAGGCCAGAAGACAATTGTGGCTGTCATTCCTTAATCACCATCCACTTTGCTTTTTGAGACAAGGTCTTTCATTGGCCTGGAGCTCACCAAGGAGAGGAGGCTGGCTGACCTGGGAGCTCTAGGGGTCCTCTGGTCTCCACTTCCTCAGTGCTTGGATAACAAGTATGCTCAAATGAACTTAGGTCCCCCACCTGCTTTCTTATTTGTTCTGGGATAGAAATCAGATCCTCATGCTTGCAAGGCAAACACTTTACCTGCTGCTCTCCACCAAGAAATGTGGACCCAAACATTGCTTTGGCCTTCTGGGAGTGTTGTATAAAGCTGACGTTAGCCCTGCCATGTTCCTGAGCACTCCCAGAGGGGACCTGGCTTAGCCATGGACAAATACCAGAACCATGAGACAAGTAGGCTAGCCACCACCGTGCACATTTGTCAAACAACAGACAAGGCCCATGTACTCCCACCACAGAGGCTCAGTGCTAAGCCTCCTGTCTCAGGAAACAAGGCCACTTCATCCACTAAGATATCAGAGTGCTGGAAATAGTAAGCAAATGTGTGTGTGTAACAGCAATTCAATTTATTAATATACATTTTTCCCTCTAGAGTTTGAGACATTCTGAACATATGACCTTCAGAGACAAACAAATATGAATGTAAATCAGAATTCGATTATGTACAACCAACCTTAGGGCAGACTTTCTGCCTTTGGGAATCTGTTTCATCTTGGTTAACATGAGGATATTAACACCACCTAGAAAGGTGCTTGTTACCATGATGATGATGACTACCTAAGGTAAGGGACACAGAAGCACCAACCAGCTCAGTGTCTGCCGTGTGTAGACACAGTCTTTTCAGAGGGGACTGATTCTGCTTCCTCCTGATTACCACCAACACTTCACTTGCTCTTTCACTTGGAAAGCAAAGTCAATTCATATCCCAAAGAGGTGAGAATACGCCACACATTTACATAAAACAGGTTTTGAAACGTCACCTACAGATCATTAAACATGGAACCTACCTGAATTTTTTCATTGGTGACTGCTTTTCTTGAGCTGTGGCTAGATGGCCGGAATAATAGACTGGGAAAAACATGATGTTCCAGTTGGTTGAAAACCAGGTCATGAAAAAGGGACAGTAAAAATTCTTGTAAGTAATTTTCACAATTTGCGTGGTTCCAACCCAAGATGACGAAACTGACAGGATGATCAACAGTCCCCAGACGGCCTTCAGAACCACGGACGTGCAGGACAGGCAGCGAGCCTTGAGTCTGTTTTCTTGGCTGCTGCTCTCAGGATGAGTCTGTGCTCCATCATCCCCTGAAAACAGGAGAGGAACACAGATGTGGAGGAGCAGGATGTAAAACAGCAATCACATGTGTCGGCTCCTTTAAGAAGATGTATGGGGTTGCAAGCATCAGCATGCCAGAGTTTGTCTTTTCTGTCATCAGAAGAGAACAATGATCCCCAGCTCATCTGTTTTTTTTTTTTAATTTTGCTTTTCTTTTATTTTATAAATACGAAGTGTTTGATTGTATGTCTGTGCCCCACGTGTGTGCAGGGCCAGTGAAGGCTGGAAGAGGGTGTCTAATCCCCTGGAACTGGAGTCACACAGCTAGTCACAAGCCACCATGTGGATGCTGGGAATTGAACCCAGGTCCTCTGGAAGAGCAGTAGCTAGTGCTCTTAATTGCTGAGCCACCTCTAGCACCCCACCCTGAACTCATTCTTTCCATGGTCTTTCCTTTGCAGGGTCTAGTGTGCATCTGGACCCCACCCAGAAGGTAAAGATGCTCATGCATGGGCTGTATGTTACATTGTAGGCATGCTTTGCCTTTAAGAGTGTTTCACACCTTGCCTTCTAAAGACTGTGGCAAGCCTCATCTAGTCCCATGGGGCATATGCGGGGTTTCTGCCTTGTCTCAGAAGCTCTAAGAGGCATCTGAGGCTCTACCAGGTCTCTTCTTCTTCCTCTCTGCGACTAAGACAGAAAGTCCATAATAGACAAAGCTGCTCTTTCAGTCTGTGTGGGGTGGCGGGGAGGGATGAATGCAACTGAATCAAAGCTGCCCTGTATCCACCAACATGAAAAGTCAGTGAGAAGTAAATACTTGTTCGTATCGTCTCCTGAGATCTTTTAAAACTCTTAAACCGAAAGCAGTGCATCCCAAGAACAGAGCAAACCACGACTATACAAAGTCATTTCCCATCTTCTAACAAATTATTGTTCAACTGTGTTTCTGGAAACATAGTAGGCTTTGTTTGAATTTTAACATGGACTAAGAAAATTCAGTGGCACTTTTCACTTTGGAATTGTCAGAACTCTCTGGCGTTGAGAGTCGTCAGTGCCCCTTCTCCTGACGGAAGAAATACGTTAGAAGTGAATTTGTGTACCTCTCTCAGGCAGCTGAGAAGGACACTCTCCTAGCTGAGATCCCATACAGTAGCATCCTGCAGGGACACAGAATTGCCTGCAATATTTTCTTCTGTCTCTAGGAACTTAGCAGAGGCCCAAGACTATACTTGGGGGTGGCAGCAGTGAAGGGCGGGGCTTTTCTCACCCAGCCTTTCTAGAACCTGCCTGAACATGTTCCTACTGCCTGGTGAACCAAGCCTGATGGATTCCCTCCTGCACTCTGGGTTAAAATCTTTATTGGGCAGCAGCTTTTAAGAATAATCTTTGAAAGTGAACTCTTCACTTCAGAATATAAATGCGAGGCACAACAATCACTCTGAAAGTTCTTAGTCTTCTAAATGGTACTGAATTCTTGGGGTCTTGAGTAACGGGAGCTGAAAACTGTCATTCTCTGACTTATTTATTCAATAAACTCTTTGAAGACTCTCAGATCTGGTTCTCTCCTTGCGTCCCAGGGGTTCAAAGGTGAAAGACTTGAGTTTACAGTCTGGTAAAACACACAGGACCCAAGATGACAAGCGCCAGTTCACAGAGAGATGAGGCTGCGTAGAGCAGAGAAACAAATGTGCTCGGGAGAAACTTCCCTAATGCAGAGACATTGAAGTGAGCAAGAAAACAGGATTTCTAGCTAGCTCGCCTGACTACCTCCACATAATACCTGCTTTGGCAACAGTTCTGCAAATGTCCTGTGATTTATGCAGAGATGAGAAGGGGAAAACGAAGATAAATAAAAATGTTAGAATGAGAGACTATTGTGTCAGGAGGCCAGAAAAGAAGCGCAAACCTTCTCAGTACAGATAAAAAGAATGAGGCTTAGGTGAAGGGCTCTGCAAGCCAGTAGAACTCTGGGTCCCTCTGTTCTGAGCACACATTCATTCTAGGCTTTATTCATATACAATAGCTATTCATAAGTTAGGAGCACTCGAGAAGAGGTCCTTCGTTCCGTTTCCTGCCTCATTTTACAATTTACTCACCGCCCCCCCATTAAATCTCATAAATTGTCATTTTTATTCATTAAAACAGTTTAACTCTCTGCTTTGTTTTCACTAGCCAGCTATTATGAATGGTATATGCTGCTGTTATTTTTACCGCTTTTTGAAATTTGAAAGAGATTTTTGCATGTTGGCAGTGCTGAAGGGTCCAATAGAGGAGGCTTTGTGGATGTAAGCCCAAGAGGCACCGAGGGGCTGATCATGGAAGAATCCGGATAGAGTATCTGACATCAGACAGGGAGGGAGCCACTAGCTAAGGGAAGATTCCTCAATGATGGTCCCTGGTGAACAAACCCTCCCAGACAGAGAAGGAACTTGTTTGTTTGTTTGTTTTTCCTTTCTGGGGAGGTAGATGTGTGGTCATTTGATGAGAAGATAGGAAATGAATATGAACTTGGGACTTTAGAGTACTATTTGAGACAGGAAATAAGGTGTCCACGACTAACTAGTCGTAGTCTTTAGCAGCAACTGGTGAATCTGGCTGTATCTAGAAAGTCAGGCCTTGCCGGGAAGCTCATGGGCATGGCTGAGATCCCTCTAGCAACCCAGTAACCCAGGAGTTAGTGAGTGGTCAGGTGGATGTGGGAAAGGCTAAAGGTGTCAAGTGATCAGAAAATGCTGCACAGGAACTTGGGAAGATTGGATGGGTGCCAGGGACCAGTAGTCCTGACAGATACAAAAGCACAGTGTGTGATTTTGCTGAGGTTTTCATTCTCTTTAGACTGGACGCAGAATGTTATCACTGAAACCCAGAGCTGAGCTAAAAGATGCTGGGGTTGGCACTTGAAGATGAGAAAAATGAACTACCTTGTGAATTTCACCAGAGGTCCTTGACTGACTATGATAGAAGTTTTTTCCACAATAGATTTTGGAGTTTGGTTCTCTGTGACACTGTGTATCCCTAATAAATTGCATCTCCCTGTGTCCTAACTTCTCCCTCTTTCCATTTGATTAACCATCCCTGCACTTACTCTTAAGAGTCTAGGAAACACCTCTGACCTCTGTGCCCAAGGCACTATTTCCCCCGGCTGTCTAGCTACTCAAGAGGAAATCACCCACGTACCTGACCTGCTCTGTCTCTCAACTCTGTGTCCACAAAATCCAGAGGCTCCTCGGCTCTGAAGTTCAAGAATAGGAGCAGAAGAATCTTCAGTGACAGATAGAGGGGACAGTTGCCTGCTGATGCTGCTGTGTGACGTGGGGCAGTTGGATCCTGGTTTGCATCGAGTAACTGACGATCTGGAGGTACCTGGAAAGACAGAGCGCACACCAGTTTGAGAACTTCTGAGCAGAAAAGTCAGAAGTGACTTCAAATTCCTTGGCACTCAAGTACATGACCATGACAGTCCTAATGAACTCATTTCTAATCTGGAAAGGAATCCCCAGGAAGGAAATGCATGGGAGGCTCTAGGTCTCTAAAGGCATTTTTTTTTTTTTGATAGAGTTATTCACTGGAGGTGAGTATTAGAAGATGATGCTTGTATGGAAAGTTGCATTCTGAATTAAATCTGCTCACACAGCCCAACAGTTAATTTAAGGAGAGCAAACCACTGTGTGAGACCTGCTTTCACCTCTTTTCCTTCCTTAAGTGGCAAACGGCCAATGGCATCCCCTATCAAAGGCCACCCTATGCTTTTCTACCAGTCTGACTGCTAACGTTCAGTCTCACCTGTAGTCTTTGTCCAATGTGGTAGATGAAAACAGCCTTCAGAACGCCCCCTCCACCCTAATATCCCACGCCTCTTCTCATCAATGTTCCATCTATCCCCAACGCAGGATGCGCTTCGTGGGTCTGTGACCGGAACAGTTGTGTAGGAACTCAAAGGAGTCTATTCCAACAATCACTACAAGCGAACTTTTGACTCTCCCACTCCAAAGGTGCCTTTGGCAACCTTACAACATAAATATTGGTACATTACTATTGACAAGACTCCAGCTGTCATTTGAACACCACTTGTTTCATCACTAATGTCCCTTTTCTGTTCCAGTATTTCATCCAGGATGCCATGTTACATCCAGTCACCGTATCGCCTTAGCTACCTGTGGTCTGCGATGATTTCTCATTTTCCCTAGTTTTAAATAATTTTGACAGTTTTGAGGAGTGATGATAAATTGTTTTGTAGAATTTCCCTCAAGTGAGATTTTTCCCTGTGGGTTTTTTTTCTTTTCATGATAATGTTGGGGATATGGGTTTGGGATATAATGGAGAGATGGAGTATCTTTTTTGTTATCAGTCATGTATGCTACTTGTATGACATCAGTGATGATGCTATGTCCACTTGTCAAGGTGGGAGTTGTTAGGTTTCTTCTTTTTTTTTTTTTAAACAGAAAATATTTCTTCTACAATTTTATTTATTTATTTTATGTGTCTGGGTTTTTGTCTGCATGTGTGTCTGTGCACCACGTACATGTTGTCTTAGGGTTTTTATTGCTGTGAAGGGACAAAATGATGACAGCAACGCTTATAAGGAAAACATTTGATTGGGATGGCTTGCTTACAGTTTCAGAGGTTCAGTCCATTATCATCATGATGGGGTACATGGTGGCATGTAGGCAGACATGGTACTGGAGAAGTAGCTGAGAGTCCTACATCTTGCAGGCAATAGGAAGTCAACTGAGACACTTGGTGGTATCTTGAGTATAAGAATCCCCAAAGCCCACACCCACAGTGACACACTTTCTCCAACAAAGCTATACCCACTCCAACAAAGCCAAATTCCTGACAGTGCCATTCCCTATGAGATTATGGGGGCCAATTACATTCAAGCTACCACATGTGTCTGGTGCCTGCAGAGATGAGAAGGGTGTATCAGATCCTTTGGACCTGGAGATAGGTATAGTTGTGAGCTGCTGTATGGGTACTGGGAATTGAACCCAGGTCTTCTGGAGAAAAAACCAGAGCTCTTAACTGCTGAACCATCTCACCACACCCAATTTGTCAGGTTTCTTGTTCTGTCTTCTTGTGCTCTTGTTTCATAGCCAGTGACTAAGTCCTGCCACTCTATGGGATGATAGATAGAGGGTTCAAGCCACTTTCTAGAGGGTTTTACATTGACGATTTGGAATTCTTTGATAAATAGAAATTTTCTCTTTTCATTCACTCATTTACTTATTCAACAACTTGTAGTGGTATGGACTTATATATATTTATCTCATACTTTAAGTCATGACCAAATTTGCATTGTTGACTCTTGCTCAAACCACTCACAAGCAAAATGAGCTGCTGAGTCTCATTGACATGCTCTCATCACTTTGTTTATTTTTATGCTCCTCTTTACCTCTTGGTACTACAAGACTCTCTCTCTGGGCTTGTCTTTTTTTTGTGTGTCCCTCTCTTAGAATGGATTCTTATCTTCTTGAAAAATGATGTCTAAAAACCAGTGTCTCATTGTGAATGAGTTGAATGTTATTGGGTTCTTCTGTCTCTAAGCCTTCTCAGTTGTCAGAACTAGAAAACATGTGTACACATGTCAAGTTAAGAATATATGTGTATGCATATATATGTACATATGTATCCACTAGTTAAACCTGTATCTATGTAACTTATAGTTTATATGTTTTCTAAAATTTGGGTAAGATGTTCTATGCATAGTGTAACTGTGAACAGCACTTGTTGGTTCCAATAAGGATTCACCAAAGTGATTAGATACAGAATATGAAAATCAACTTAGACCTGTGTATACCAAAATAGATATACAGCCCTCTTCACTCTTTGGACATTTGTATTTGCTCTTCATAGAAAGGCATGAGCTCCTTTATCACCAGTGGGGAGCAGAGCATCATTCTCTTTGTGCCATGGCAGCCCTGTCTTGATGTGATTCTTCTAAGATGGTAGAAATGTCTAATGAAAACTGGACTCTTGAACTCTCAGTGACATCCTTGTTTAATTTGGCTTTGGATTTATCATGCTGTATACTAGTTGATAACCATGAAAATCATCAGACTTGTAGCTGACAGGTAGCAGTATCAAAGAAAAGGGAAGTTTGTATTCCTCAGCTCTCAAGAGCTAACAAGAACTAGTCAGAAGTGTATAAGTACAGCCTTTACTCTGTGTCAGTTCTATATCTAGGCATATCCGCCCATCTTTTCCTTCTCTTTTTCTTTTTTAATCTTGGAAGAATGAATAGAGATGTCTAAAGATTCAGTTAGCTGTATCATCTATTATATTACTAAGTGTCTCAAGCTGCTCTGACTAAAGTGTATTATTTAATAGTTAATTAAAATGTAGAGATGCCTTGTCTTATTGTATATTGTTTAGTCATGTCTGGTTACTGTCTCTTGGAGGCCTGCTCCTTTCTGAAGGGAAATGGAGAGGGAGTGAATCTAGAAGAGAGGGGAGATGTGTGTAGGGGAATCTGGGAGATGTGGAGGGAGGAGAATCTGTGGTCAGGATGTATTATATGAGAGAAGAAGCTATTTAAAAAGCAATAATCAGAGTATCACTTGAGATGCAACAGAGCATTATAAATAAATCACATCTACTTTCTATGCCACCAAGTGCCTGGGTGGAAGCAGGGTTTGCAAACACATGTGTAATACCCACTCTGATAGGCACCGAGAAGAAGCTGTGTTAGGAGTGCTGGGCTGGGAGTCAATCTCCTAGTAGTCAGGCCAGGTATTTTCTCTATTCTCTCTTTAAGACATGAGCCATAGTAGTAGGGACATTACGGGTCATTTTTCATATCTATCCAGGCTGGAGAATATTTTTCCATTTGCAGTGATGGGACTTTGCATGCTCCCAAATTAAATTTGGTTCCACAGATGGTTATTAAGTATCTATTATTAAGTAGGTTTGTGGCAGGGGCAAAGTCAGACAACTGAAGGATACATAACCCATGCCTACATGGAGCTCTCAACTCAATATTAAAGTTAGATAGGTAACCAATTAACCATAACTTTATGTGAACTGTAGACTAAGAGGGGAGTGAATCTGTGTCAAGCATGGAGCAGGAAAGGCTTTGTGGTTACAGCAAAAGTGGCCTTGGAGAATGGCCAACACATCACCAGGCAGAGTTTTAAGCTGAGGACTGGGCTACGTAGTTAGAAGAGATTGAATACTGGGATACGTGAAATATATATCATGGGTTCTTACAGCAAATGACCAACTCTAAGATTCTGATGTAAGAGCACAAAAGAGCACGGGAATCCTGGTTTTCTGCCTTCACTTGTTTCTTGAAAAGGAAGTTCTGCCCAACTGAGATCAAAACAGCAGGTAGTAGTTAAAAGCCCAGGCTGTCTGAATCTGGGGAGAGCGGGTAAGAAGCTAGGCTCAGCAACATCTAAGTGTAGATACTGAGCCCTATGTAGCCATGTGAGTCTCCATCCTTCTGTTTCCTCTTCCGGTTGGATTCCATGGCTCACAGGAAGTACTCAGTAAGCATAGGTGGTGGTGGTGGTGGTGACTAACAATGAGCAGGGGAAAATAGTGACCCACAGTGGACTTTCAAGAACACTGACTTCATGCATTAGAAATCCCCTCTAAACTAGGTGAGGAAAAAGGGGAGTTTTTAGTTTGGCAACCCAGGGACCGAATAGCTAAGATGTCCCTGAAGCAGGAACAGCTGGACCCAGCTATGCTACCATCTCTTCACATTGTTAGTGTTCTTTGTAGTGTCAGACTCCATTTCTTCTCATTTAGCTGAGGCTTGTCTCATCTGCAGAAAACGGCAAACTTCCAGATTTTCATTCTCACCGCTTTAGGCTTCTGAGAGAAATGTAGTGATCCAGAGTAAAAAAAAAATCTAGAGGAATGTCTTTGTATTATCTGACTTCTTGTCTACTTACACGGCTGGTAGTGAGGATATTGTAAAAAATCTCCCAGAAAAGACTGGAAAGTGCTGGGCAGAGGGTTCCATAGGGATCTACTCCAGGGTGTTCAAAGCCGAAGGAAAATAGTCTCAACTACTGACTGAGTGAAGCAATTGCTTGAGTGTGTTGAATGTGAGGTGTGGTGTTTTCAGATAAATGGAAAAGCCAAGCTGATAAAGAATAACTAGAAAAAAAGGTTTTGGAAAGCACCGTGAGTAAAATGCAAAGAGCTAGGGCAGTTTCTGTGTGAACCAAGATATGGAAGATAATAGACCAAATTTGTAGTTATCATTTAAATCAAGGACCCTGCCATCTGCCTTTATATCCCATGGGCACAAAAAGCCAATGAAAAGTATGGCCTCACAAAACATTCCTCTGAGCAGATCTGGAAACCTGACCTTAACTCTCCCCTAAATTATTAGGTAATTATCATGTGCAGATTTGGTGCCAGGGAGCATCAACCTCCTTCCCTCACAGCTCCTTGAATTGTGTTAATTACCTCATACATGTCCATTATCTACCTGGAAGATTAGATTCTTTGGTGGATGGTTCTTCTAACAAACTCTTTCAAATAACGTGTTAATTGTGAAACCGACTTTGAGATTTCCAAACAATTTTGATGGCTGGAAGAGCTGTAGTCTTTTTCATGACGATGTTAGATCAACAAACAAACATGGAGAGCAGAAATAGAATTCTATACCTTTTAATTGTGTTAGTTGACAGTCATAATTATCTGACTTTTTTCTCAAAGCAAGATATGAGAATTCAACAAAACATTCGGTGGAAAGCTATATTTCATAAAAGAAGTCATCTGTGTGCTAGAGCATTGCTTAAAAATCATACTACTTTTTGAGAAGATGCAAATTCAGTTCCCATCACCTATGTTGGGCAGCTCACAACTATCTGTAACTCCAGCTCCATGGGTTGTTATCTGACACCCTCTTCTGACCTCTGCAGGCACCAGCACACATATCTACACACACCCCAGCACACATACACACATAATTAAAAATAAATCTTAAAAAATAATTTGTGCTGAATTTTATATTTGAAAAATATTCAACTGTAGTAGGATCATTGTCATTAGTATTGGTTAGGCGTTTATAAAAGTTTTCATGGGGTTTGTCTAAGGGTTACCTTGTTCTTAGGTAAACACATAACATTAGAGTTATTAAAAAGAGTTGTCCCAGGAGGTGGCCCACACATAGGTAATACTACAACTTTTCATTTTGATCTATTTTATTTATTTATTTGTTCATTCATTCATTCATTCACTCACTATTTATGTTTTTGGTGCTGGAAGTCAAACCCAGGACCTTGGGCATAGCATGCTAATGCTTTACCTATGAACTACATTCCCAGCTCAGTACTATGTTCTCTAAGAAACCAAAACTTCCTAGCCCCAGTTCTATCTATTATACTTGTTACATGCTCTTCACCTCCTATAGAGGATGATTTTTATTCATTGTATAAAAAAATCTTGTTAAAACATCTGCTGTTTATATCATTGTCTGTATTTTTGTAGGTTTTATATGTTTTATGTTTAAGAAGTTTTTCAAGATTTGTTAATTATCTTACTTCAAATGATAAGTGTCTAACCAAAAAGCTAGGTTTTCAAGATACATATTTGAAAGATTTGGGTACTCAAACATTTAAAAAAGCATTTTGATTGTTAATATTTTTCCTAAAATATGTATATGAAAGAAAACCAATAGACTACTCCCACTATGCCTATTTCATCCTTAAAATAGTGTTCTTTTATTCTTTCTAGAATATGATACATCTTGTGTATCTATGGTTGACTTTAATACCAAAGAGTTAGTACTACTACTGATTTTTGTGACATAAAAATAAAATGCCTAGCATATGCTTAACACCTACTATGTGCCAAGAAGCTTCACATACACTATCTCCAGGGGTTTCAACAACACTGCAGGATGGATTTTACTATCCCCATTTTACAGATGGGGATGATGAATCTCTAACAGCTCAGGCACGAATCAGCGATTAGTCAAAAATCCCATTTCTTTAGTATAGTTTCCAGCTCATCAGATCAGTTTTGTTAAGCCACTTCTATACGTGAGGAGCTGGTGATCTTGGAAAAATGACTGAGAACCTTTTCTGCCTGGGTGTTAAATTCTAGCCATTGGTAGCATAGGGAAGGGTTTGGAGAGGATGAGAGCTTGAAGAGCTGCCAACATTGGTGAGGTCCAGATCCTCACAAGCCAGCCTTGCTTCTGTGAATCACACGCTTGCTTTGCATTAGGTGACACACTGACTTTCTTCTATAATGACTGGGCCTCTGTCTCCTCTCCCCTGGAGTCCTGACTGCCTCCTATCCTAAACCAGATTGCTCATTCACACACAGGGCTTTGTAAAGGCACCTGTAATTCTTATGTGCCTTACAACATCACAACCACCCTCATGCAATGCCACCATTGCTCACCAACCTTGGGAGATACTACTGGTTCTAGAAAACCTCTGCTTACAAATTTGTTCCTGGAGGTTTTCTGGAACACTTTCTTTTCCAAATGACCCTATTGAATTTCTTGATTGATAGATTTGACAGAACATTAATAAAGCAGCCTCATCATTCATTATTAGTCCAAAGCTCAGATCAAGAGAAACCTTTGTCTCTTGGCCTGTTTCTGTGATGACCTGGTAGTCATTATGACTGACACCTAATGTGGGCCTGGCTGTGCCTTAGCCCTCTGCTAACTGCAGGGAGGAACAAGAAGGCATGGTGCTTGCCCTCATTTCGTTATGGTCCAGGAGGGGAAAAGCCAATTACAGAAGCAATTTTTGTAAAGTGAGCTAAATGCCAAGTGGGTGGAAAAGCTAGTCTCCGGGAGCCAATTCATGGCATAGTCCCTTGCCAATGCTAATGGTCCACAAATATCTTCTCTTTTAGGAGCTGAGCTTTTAAGCCAGATGCCTATGTATCAGTTTACAAAATATTTATGCCTTGCTCATGAGCAGGGGAAAAAAAGGATAGACACACCTGCCAGGGGAAGAGCTAATGGTGTTTATACAGACATCAGTCACCCTAGGAGGAATGCTGGACAGAAGCTGGCAGAAGAAGCTGCTTAGGCAGTCCTTCTGTGGGTTAAGACACAATAGAAATAGAACTGTATTGCAGTTCTGCCACCGAGGACAACAGGAAAAGCTAAATGTCCAGCATTAGGCCATATTCATAATCATTATGGACACCTACTCATACCAGGTGGGTAGGCAGAAATAGCCTTTGAACCCAAACCCACTTGACAAGTCTGACACACAGAGAAACTTAGTTTCAGTTCCTGTTGCTGTGATAGAATGCACTGACAAAGACAGCTTAAGGAGAACAGTTGTTTCAGCTCACAACTCCAGGTTACAGTCCATCTTGGCGGGGGAAGTCAAGTCATTAGGAGCTTGATACAGCTGGACACAATAGAGCCACAGACAGAAGAAGACAAAAATGGATGTATGCTTGCATATATATGCTTGATTTCTTCATGTCATATAGTCTAGAATCCCTTATCTAGGGAATGGACCTACCACAATTAAGATGGGTCTTGTCATATCAATTAAAGATGTAATCAGGATAACCCACCACAGGCACGTTCGGCGGTCTGTCTCTAATGTAATTTTAGAGTTTTGTAGACAATACTAACCACCACAGGAATCTTCCCCACTTGGTGATATCCCATTTTCCCCATCAAAACTGATCTTAAGGCCTAACTATCTGGGCCCACTGTCCACTACTTGTCTCATGATACCAGCCCCTCCAATTATTCTGTCTCTCCCCATTTTTTCACATTGCAGAAGAGTCTTCCAGGAACCCAAATATGACTGTTCTATTTCTGTGTTAAATCCATTCAAATGGCAGTGGGTGGGGGTTATCTTGGTTACATTGTTAATTGATGTGGGGAAACACATCTTAATTGTGGGCAGAGCTATTCCCTGAGCAAAGATTGTGAATATGACTCAGTGGTAAAGTACTTGCTTTATACAATTATAAGGGCCTGCAGTTGAATCTTTGGACCATTGGTATGGTGGTGTGTGCTTATAATCTTAGGGAATAAAAGAGGGGGTGTGGAGAAAGGCAGATCCCTGGAAGCTCATGAGCTCGCTAGCCCGGCTTACTTGGTGAAGGTCTAGCCAATCAGAAATCCTATTTCAGACAAATGTGGAGAGCACGTGGAGACTATACACCTGAGGTTGCCTTCTGACTTCCACACCTGTGCTGTGCCCCATGTACCTGCACCCATGTGGGTACACACACACACACACATACACACACACACACACACACACACACACACAATTAGTTTCTACCTGAGACATCTAAATTGGCAAAACACCATTCACAAAGCTAGGAGGACCTGTTTTGAGGAAGGATGCTGAAATGTGGTCTTAGATACTACACAAAGCTCATCCATAGGAAGATGACCAGGGGGGCGACAGCACTAGAGTCCATGAGACACATTTGGGCTCAAGTGTAGGAGTCATAGCATAGTAACACATGATAGTAGCTGTGAGAACAGCCATGAGGTGAACTGTACTTGCTTCTCTTTCCAGTCACATGGTGAAAACCTAACCCCCAGAACCTGAAACTATGACTTTCTTCTGAGACAGTAAGAGGCAACCAAATTACAATGAGGACACAGGACTGGGCCTCATTCCATATAACTGATGACTTTATTAAAAAAGAGATAGCCCACACCATACTTGGAGGGAGGACCCCATGTGAAGAAGGAAGAGATATGGCTGATACTTCCACAAGTCAAAGGATACCCAAATGTCCAAGAAACCACCTGAGGCTAAGCAAGCAACTTTGAACTGGACACCACTCTCATGGTCTCTGTAGAGAATAACCCTGTAAATAGCTTGACTTAAGAACAGTGAGACAGTAGATCTTGGCGGGTTAATGCATTGAGTTTGTAGTACTTTGTTATGGCAGTCCAAGAACATTAACAAATAGGTAGATGAGGCCATTTCAAGGGAAAATGTTAACTGAGGAATGCAGATGAGTAAAGCTGAGGCCTCCTAGAAGCCACAAGGTAAGTGGTAGCTGTGTAGATTAGTTTTATGTGAGTGTGACACAAACTAGAGTCATTTGGGAAGAGGGACTCTCAATTGAGAAAATGACTCCATGAGATTAGCCTTTGGGCAAGTCTGTGAAGCATTTTTTTTTTTTAAATTAATGATTGATGTGTGAGGACCCAGGCCACTGTGGGCAGTGGTACTCCTGGGAAGGTGGTCATGAGTTGTATAAGAAAGAAGGCTGAGCATTCCATCGAGCAGACCACCAAGCAGCATTCCTCAGTGGCCTCTGCTTCAGTTCCTGTCTCCAGGTTCATGTCTTGAGTTCCTGCCCTGACTTCCTTCATGATGGATTGAAGCTGTAAGGTGAAACACCCTTCATCCAGCCCCCTCAGTTTCTCTTGCCTATGATATTTATCCCATCAATAGACATCCTAAGACTTCAGCAAACCTAAGATAAAGGTACCCAGAAGGGTCAGGAGAGGGGAAGCATACTGTGTAAGAGGATAGGAGAAGGTAGCTTTCTTAGAAGAAAGTTAATCCTTATTCACAGTGCAAGGGACTTACGACAATCAGCGTGGTTGTGTGATTTTGCAGGAGACAGTGTAGACTGTTTTTTAACTTCTTTGGCATTTTCCTACCTAGAATGCAGGGGAGCCGAGTAGGGGTTTTGCCATCTCTCGGCTCCCATGGCTGTTGTAAAGCGTTCATCAAAATCCCCACCACAATGATCATTTCTTGGCTGAAGATGAGGGGAAAAGATATCACAGGATTTGTTCTGTTCCTCTGGTAAGCAAACAGGGGTAAATTATCTCCTGGGAGCGGTGTAAGTCAGCCATGTGAGGCAAATTACAGCAGCTATGCAAGTGTTAGGATGCTTAATGTGCTGTTACTGACAACTGAGTGTAATATAAAGGTTTCCTTTTACAGTGTCATTATGCACGCTGTCCTCTTGAAATCTTACATTTCTCTGCTGGAGTGAAAGATAATTCTTCTGATGCTCACACTGTCTAGGAGACAACTTAAATTTGCAACTGTGATCCTGGAACAAAATGAAAGCTACCGTTCATATTATCTTCACAGCATCCCTCGAAGCCAGCTCCTCTTCCTATCCTTATCCTGCCACTTCCCTCCATCAGGCTCTTGCTGCCTTTGTTTTGGATAACCAACTACCCACCATCCCAGGCACCAGTGACTGTGGAGAGAAACCACCATGTATGATGTTAGCCCTCCTTGGAGAGCAAGTGGGTCAACCCTGTCCCACACATCTATAGCCAACAGGCTGATTTTCCTTGCCATGGTTTGGCAGCACTGCTCAGTTGCCCAGGAGCATTTACTGAGGGCTTTTGTGGTGGTGTGAGAACTGTGCTCAATAGCTTCATGCATTTACGCTTGGTCTCCAGTGGGTGGTGCTGTTTGGGGAAGGTTATAAAACCTCTAAGAGGTGTAGCCTTGCTGGAGGAAGTATGTCATTGGGGGTGGGCTTTGAGGGTATGTAGATTCATCATACTTCCTGTTCTCTGTCTCTGCTTCCTTTTTTTTAAATTTTAGAAACAATTTTATAAGCTTTACTATAAAAGCCTTGCAAACAAATTAAAACATCCCATACCAAAACGAACCAGACCCCAAATCTATACAACTCTATGTTTCTTGCATATAGTTGAAATTATGATCAGCCTGTATCTTAGCTATTTTTCTATTGTTGTGATAAAGACACCATTACCAGGTTAATTTATAGAAAGATGAGTTTACTTGGGCCTTGTTTACAGTTTCAGAAGGTTAGAGTTCACAATCACTGTGGTGGGGAGCATGGCATGCAGGCAGGCACTGGGAATGGCATGGACTTTTGAAACCTCAAAGCCCATTCCTAGTGACACATCTTCCCCAACAAGGCCACCCCTCCTAATCCTTCCCAAATAGTTTCATCAATTGAGGACCACATATTCAAATATATGAGCCTATGGGCCACGAAATAGCCAGCCAGCTTCCTGCTTCTTTAGGCATGCCATGCCTACTCCACTGTTATGGATTCTAGCCCTCTGGAACCCAAAACAGACTCCTTTAAGTTACTTTTGGCCATGATAATTTATCACAGAAACAGAAAAGTAAGCAATACAACTCTCCTGTGCACCTAGTGTTGAACTAAGCTCTGGCCTCCAAAGACAGCAAAGACCAAATTTGTGCCTCAGTTCACACTCTCTTGAGGTAAAGAAGCTGGAAAAAAAGTGAATTGTAACCCATCATGCAACATGCTAATGTAGTGACAATCCTGGTTTTAATGGAAATAGACTCTGCAGGCTCTGGAGAGTAGAAGAAACTGTAGGACCCTAAGTAATAAAAGACTGTAGGAAAACAACCTGCCAGTTTCTTGTGTCTGTGGCACCAGCTCTGCCATTCAGATGGAACAACAGAGAGCCACAGACATCCATGGTGTGTGATAGCAACCCATCAGGAGGTGGAGTTTGGGCTATCAGATCAAATTGGGTGTTTCCGCTTTAAATTCCTCATGAACCATTTCCTGTCCGGAAGGTCTTATCCCACAGAACCCACCCTCTCAGTTCCTCTCAGTTCAGTGTTCACTTCGTTTCGGTGTTTGGTTTATTAGTATAGCAACCAGAGTCTGCAAGACTGTCTCCAGCTTCAGCACCTAGGACGGCAAACCCAGGGTGGGTTTCTCTTCTTAAAGGGGAGGAATAGAATGAATCTACTTACGAGCTCACCCATTTATCCAATGGATAGCTACAGAGTTCCCACTGTGTACCAGGCACCATAATAGGTACCACCAAGGCCAAATTGATAAATGGACAGGGTCTCAGTTACAAGGTTTATAGTAAGTGAATGGACATGTGGATACAACACGGGTAAGCAAATGCACCAACAAGAAAATCTACACTCTGTGTATTATGAGAAAAGCAAGAGGAGAGAGTAAAAGAGAAGAGAAGAATAGGGTCTAGATGGGGACCCAAGAAAAATCTCTCTGAAGACGGAACAAACAACGTGGGTCTTCGAGGGTAAAGAGGTAACAGATGGACACTGAGTGACTAGGAAGATGGTATAGCATGAACAACTTTATAGGTAATAAGAATTAAATGCATGTCAGTGCAAAGGAAGCATCATAGACAACAGAAAAGCCAAGGACCAGTTACAGAAACCATCAATTTTGATGGAAGAAATTTGGACTGCTCATACACAGTTGTCCTCATTAGCATAAAAGAGACCATGGGGAGCAAGACCAGAAGTGAATCATTTGAAGCTGTGGGGTAGAACGGTCTAGAAGGACGAACATCCTGGAGAATGCTGTTCTGAAGAGTTGAGAGAAACGGAGGCCTTTAAACAAAAGGGAAGAGTAGGCATGCCAGAAGCAGACTCATGGAGGTCAGGAGAGTCTAGGAAAAGAGTTTCTGGAGAGACAAAGCCCACAACATCACATAACAGTTCTCCTGACTTCTGAAGATGATGCCCTGATCAACCCAGACCTGCTCTGCTGTAGCTTAGCAGCCTGCTCCTTGTGTATTAGTTATTGCCCTGGTGGTCACATGCCTGACCAGGAACAGTGGCTTGCACCAGAGTGTCTCCTAAGGCATATGCCTGGCTCAGCAAAGACCAACATACAAAATTCAAAGTACGCTGTCTACTGAATATGCATTGCTTTTGTACCTTTTAAAGTGGAAAGACCACAAATCAAACTCTCATTAAGTTGGGACTCTCTGCACTGTCAGAAGGTCCAGGAGATGGAGGGTGAAAGAAATAGCTGTTAGCTATGGCCACCAGAGTGTCACAGATGGCCTGGGAAAGTTCTAACAGAGTGGAGGAGAGAGGAAGGAATAGGAACGAGGCAGGGGCTTGAGAAGTTGGAAAGTAGATGAGGTTGAAGTCCAGTGAAATGTTAGTCAAGATTTGTGGGAGTTTCAGTCGTGGTGATGCTCCCACAAAAGGACAACAGAGGACAGATGACAGGTGACTGCCATTTTCAGTTATTGGTCAGCAGGTGGCACAAGAGTGCACTCTCCCAGGAAGACCTCAGAAGGTCAGCCCACCACCTCTAGCCATTGCTCGGGGGCCATTTTTGTCACTGTGTTAAAAAAAAAAAAAAAAAAAAAAGCTAGACCGAGGTACCACTGCACAAAGGAAATAGAAACCCAAGTCCTGGGCAGCTGAAAGAGCTAGAATTCACAAGCCCACTGGAGAGAGAAGAGCTGGGTCTTCCTAGCTTGTTATGTGCAGGTTTTCTCCCATCCATGCTTTCCAGCCTAACATGCTACCACTTCCCCTTCCAGGAGGGACTCTTTCTGGAAGTTCATCTTTTGGCTCCAAGACTCAGTTCAAGTTGAACATTTCTTGGCTTTCTTTTGCATCCACTGTAATTACCCAGTTCTACTATTCTGCATTTTGATTTCTGGTCTACTTCTTCCTTCCCCAACATCTCTCCCCCTAGTCCAGTTTCTTAACAGAGCTTTGTCTTGACTTGTAGTCTTGGTTTTTATTAGCTTTCCGTGGACATTTGTTGAAGCTCCTTTGACAGGGCAGGACAGAGTGAAGGCTCCTCCATCTTGTATTTTTGCTGAGGTCATTTTATATTTAACCAGAACTTGATCTCCTTGATGGAGAATCCCATGGAAAATTACCCATCTCTATTCTAGGAACCCAATGTCAGGATGTCCTAGCTAACTTTATCTTAGTTTCTGTTAAATTGCCTGTGTGCAACTCCCTTTCCCAGCTATTCACTTCCAGTCATCTTAGCTTCTTTCAAGTTGCTTGCTTATGTGAGGCGCTCCACCCCTGCCCCTGCAAGCTGCTGAATGAGATGATAGGATATGGTTTCTGCCTTCCAATACCTTGTGTGCTGGACACTTGGGCCCTGACTACCTGGATGTAGTTGCAGCCAGCTGGAATAAAGACTTTCAGTTGGCTATAAACTGTGTCTGAGTGGTCGTCTCTGGTGGGCTACTTGTAACATTTTGGAGGCCCCACTGTGATTCAGAGGCTGGGCTCAGACCCTTAGGGGCCTTGGGACCCCCAGAACAGGGAAGAGTGTGCTGCTGAAGAGGACTCTTAGGGGACCATTCGGGAGCCCCAAGAAAATCCTCTCTGATTACTGCTGAGAGCTCTGGAGGTACCCCAACACCACCACCCAAAAAGAAAAAAAAATCAAAAGTTATCTGATCTGAACACCTCTGGAGGTAAGTTTGGTCTGTAAGAGGCGACATCTTGTTAGGACGCAAGAGGGGAGTTCAGACAGGACTCTAGATCCTGTGTCTAGGATCTGTGTGAGACATTACCAGACTCCCCTGTTCTGTTCAGGTGTGTGAATGTGTGGTGGTCACTCCCGTTTGTCTTTACTATGTGTCTCTCTGTATGACTGTACCCCTGTGGGCTTCTCTGTCAGTTCTGCTGACTGGAGAAACAGATCTAAAATAGAAGGCGGACTGAGCCATCCTAGGACCACAGCCACAGCTGCCTCTGAGACAGTGTCCAGGCAGGCTCCCAGGCCATGCCAGCTGCCCTTGCACACTGGGGTGCCCCTCACCTGATGGTACTGTGGCTACACTACAGCTGACTGCTGCTGCTGTTGGTACGGTGCTGCCAGCAGCTCCGGAGCCAGGGTTGTAGCAACCAATGACTTTCTCTGGTGTGAGACCCCTCCCCTCCTAGCTTAAGACCTATGCCCCCTTGTTGGAGACCTGAATCCTTTCGGTCCAACCAAGTCACCCATGGAAACCCAAAACATCTGCCTGTTCTCTCAACCCTGCCACAGGAAGAAGGAAATGGTTTCTGGAGCTGCACGCTCCCCTGCCTGCTCTTAGCAGCTGATTGAGCTGGGAAAGGAGGAAGCAATCCACCCCCAGTACCACCTGGGGGAAAAGTGGAAATTCAACTCCTTTTCCCGTTCATGATTATGTCACCTTCTCTCAGTGACTTGTATAACTACAATTGGAAGACTCAAACCCCTCTACTATCAGAGAAGCCACAGGCCCTTTTTTGTCTGTTGGAAAATTTTTTTTTTGTTTGTTTGTTTGTTTTTTGTTTTTTTTTTTGGTTTTTCGAGACAGGGTTTCCCTGTGTAGCTTTGCGCCTGTCCTTGAACTCACTTGGTAGCCCAGGCTGGCCTTGAACTCACGGAGATCCGCCTGGCTCTGCCTCCCGAGTGCTGGGATTAAAGGCGTGCGCCACCACCGCCCAGTTGGAAAATGTTTTAAGGTAAAAGGGTGTTAGAAGGTTTCCCCTTGCCCCCCACTGCCCCCAACATTATTGGGAGGATTTAAAGCAGTAGCCAGGAGACCTACTAGCTAACTCAAAGTAACTCAGGTCACTCAAGGACCTGATGAATCACCTGCTGCCTTTCTGGAAAGGCTCTGTGAGACATGGTGGGTATCTACCCCCACAGTCCCAGAGGTCCCCCTGAAAATCAGCCTCTTACCTCTTATGCATAGGAAATGAGGCTGCTGGGAGGTGGTGGGCCAATGCTTGGGCTGAGTCTGGCTTTCAACAGGCTTCCTGAGGGTTCTGTACCTGCTGCTCTAAGGTAGGAGGGGAGGGTAAGAAAGTGCTCTGGGGTGCATGCATGAGTAACTGTTTTAAAAAGGAAAGGAAGTCATGAGGAATGGTGAGTGAAGGAAGGTGGAGAGAGAAAGAGAGGGAAAAGAATAATTGGTAGGAAGGGAAAGCGAAAGAGTGTGACAGGGAAAGGAAGAGAGAAGAGAAAGGGAGAGAGAGAAAGAAATGGAGAGGAAATGCATCACAGAAAGGAAAGAAGACATAGGTCAGATGCTTGGCGTCAGTCTCTGTTAACCTGGTGCCTTAGCTGACCATCTTACTGTTAGCATCAGCCAGATCATTGATTCATATTCTGATCCAGCTAACAGTGGGGCCCTGCATCCTCATCTGCATGGGCCAACTAAGCTACTGGTCCTTAGGACCAAATATGTCCTCCCAGAACAGGATGAGTCAATGATTTAACTCACTCCCATAGAACCAGTGGGGAATGTGACAGGGCAAGACAGTGCAAAGGTTCCTCCATCTTGTATTCTTGTTGAGGTCATTTCAGGTTTAACTAGGATTTGATCTCCTTGATGGAGAGTCCTGTGGAAAATTACCCAGCTCTGTTGTAGGAATCTGAGGTCAGAATGCCCCAGCTAACTCATCAACTTCTGTTAAGTTGACTGCCTGTGCAAACGGCCCCCTCCAGCTAACCACTTAGCTTCTGCCAAACTCCTTGCTTTTCTACCCCACACCTTCCAAACTACTGATCAAGATCAGGATGTGGTTTCTGCCTTCAAATAACTGTGTTTTGGACACTTGAGGCTGTACTTAGGTGCCTGAATACCTGTGTGTAGTCCCAGCCAGCTGGAATAAAGACTTTCAGTTGGCTATAAACTGGGTTTGAGTGGTCATTTCTGGTGGGCTCTCTGTATCACCTTGACTCTTGGGGAGGAAATAAAGATAAAATTACATGTAACATCCACTTACTTTCATGTGTATATTCTTACAGCTCCCAACCACACATGCTCAAGGACTATTTGTCAAATGACTAATAATAAAAAAGGTTAGAAATGATATAATTAAGGATACAGACCTATCTTTACTCTTCTTCTTCTTCTTCTTCTTCTTCTTCTTCTTCTTCTTCTTCTTCTTCTTCTTCTTATTTTTATTATTATTATTATTATTATTATTATTATTATTATTATTATTATTTATAGCACTTGAAGTCCAGACTGGCTTTAAGCTCACCATGTAGCAGAGTCTGGCCTTGCAGTCCTGATTATTTTACCTTTACCTCCAAAGTGCTGGGATCATAAGCCTGTGTCACCACACCTGGCATCAGTTTCCCCTTCTTTTGGATCCTTGATATCTCTATGAAAGGGTATTGGGTACTCACTAAATATTTAGTAAATGCTTGTGAAGTTGGGATCTTAGCAGAAAAGTGAGCAGGCTCCAGATGTAATCAAGTGTCACCTCATATCTCTGTCTCTGAGTGGTAGGCACTTAATGAGGCTGCACTGACAGTTACTTTTAGAGCCTTCGGGATCTGGGCAGCAAGCCAGGGGTGGTGGTGTACATCTTCAATTACAGCAGTCCAAAGTAGAGGCCTATGAGTTCAAGGCCAGCCTGAACTACAGAGAGTTTCAGGCCAGTTAGAGCTACATATTGATGCCCTCAGTTAAAAAAAATCTGGGCCATAGAGGTGGGATTGCTTCCTTTCTGCTCCCATCTCTTGAGAGAGCTGAGAGCATGCATGTGCTGACTCTTTTTGAGAGGTCTCTGAGTTTCCACCTTCTGGATGAAATTTATTAAAAGATAAGTAGAGAGGTCTGTCTGATCAACAGACACATGCAACAGATTTGGCTCTCAAAGCACTTTGGCAAATTTAATATGGTCATAAGATAATTAATTATATGTTTGGCTCCATTAGGAGTTTAGATGAAAGTGAAATACCTGTGACTTGATAATGATAGACTTTCTGGTGGCAAAAGAATCTGTCTATCATCCTATTTAGAAGGTAGGGCTTTGTCCCTTCCTATAGTTCTTTCTCTTTCCTACAATGTGTAATTCACAGTCACAGGCTTCAGAGTCTCCCTGTCCTTCTGGAGTCTGGTTACTTCAAGGATACTTCTCAACCTCAGAAGCTTGGGTAAACATTCAAGGAGGAGCTTTCCTAGGACAGCAATAGTCATTGTGGACTTTGTTCCATCTGAAATTTAGCACGATGCTTGTCTTTGTCCACAGCAGCTTCTAGGGGGTTTGAATGTGTGGTTTGGTCCAATCCTGTCTACTGAAATCATAAATTCTTTATATTGACCAGCCTGGACCTGGGAGACACATGACCTGGGTGGAATACCATCTTCAGCTCTCTCTGGAGAGCAGGTTGTCTTCCCTCTCCTTGCCTTAGGTTCTTCATTGGCAGAGGGGAAGGTTGTTTATAAAGATTCAATGATATAACATGCTGGCCATTATTTTATTTGCAGAGTGTTATAGCACATGGGTGGCTGACTTTTATCAGTTTTCACTAGTTAAATTTTACTGAGAAATCAAGGCACAGGCAATCACTGACTTGTAAACTGTTTCTTTTCTTTTTTTTAAATCAATTGAGAATTCTGTGCATGCCTACACTGTTGTGTTCACACCCACCCCAAACATACGCTTTTCTAAGTGTGACTGGATTTCCACACATAAATCAAGGGGCAGATTGAGGTTTGGCTACAGTGTAGCACTAAATCCCCACCAGTGCATCCTCGTGCTGACACACTGCATATTGATTTGTAAGGGGAAATCGTGTACAGTCAAACCAGTCATTAAATGAGACAAGAAAACATTGAATCAAATGGTTTCGTGATTATTTTGAAAGTGCCAGGAGGAGTGGAAGCAGGTTTGGTTTAAGGAAGTTGTAGGTAGTTACTGGAGAGAGTCTGCCGAGAAACTATTGTGTGTTTAACAAATGTTATCAGTGTTGACACCCTGCATCTTAATTCTGCTCCATTCCCATCAAACTGAAGTCTAGTTACATCCGTCAGTTCCTGGTTAGGTGAAAGACTCTAAGAAAGCAGGAAGGACATCGAGGAAGGCACTCTGGTCTCCACATGCATGCACGCACACACGCAGATGTGCGCGCACGCATGCATCCTACCCTCCACACACATGTGCACACGTACACACATAAAAAAGAAATTGGGGTTTCTAGGGCTCACTGGCTAGTTTAACCACTAATAGTACAATCCCATCTAACTGCAGATATCTGTCTTTTGATTTTTCCTAATAGGAAACACAGAAATAACTGTCATTTCCTCACATCAAATCCCATATGGCACATAGCATCAAGCTTACCAGTGTTACCATTTTAAGCTATGGTATCGAAAGCTTTTGCATTGCTGCTGAAAGATCACCACCGCCGACTTTCAGAACTTTCATCTATTCAAACCGAAACTCCACACCTGTCCTCTGATTCTAACAGCATTCCTCTGTATCTACTTGAAGAATCAGTCTGAAAGCTCGTAGGATGCACCCCATGGAGTGTGGCGATGAGAATTTAATTTTGTAGAATTATGATGAGGAAGTGGAGCTTTTAGACTGGTTAGTTGGATGCCAATGTGTCACGGGGCTGGCATAGCAAGTTGTGGTGATTAAAAGCCTCCATCCCACCTTGGGCTCCACTCAAAGAAGGAGAATGTTGGAATTTTGTGAGCTACACACACCCTTTCTGAAGAATACACCACAAAGATTCTCAGTCATTCCAGGGGAAAACATCAATGATTTTGAGGGAAAACTGACAGATCAGCCTTCAAGAGAAGCTGAGGGACTGGGTGGATTGGATGGATCCATCCATTCCATCGAGGGTCTTCCCCAGGTTTGCATCTTAACTGTCCCCTCAATCAGCTGTTCATCTCGAATCTCATTCTTTCTGTCTCATCTATTTTCTGGCATTTTTGCCCATCCTAGCTTCCATGTTTTTCCTTGCCTGTATTTGCCAGATCTCTACTCCTCAACTACAATGCCTTCCTCATCTTGAATAAGGACTAAATTTACCGTTTGTTCAGTCTTATTTATAATTTGGATTTAAAAAAAATGCACCATATATATGGCTTTAAAACTCCAGTCCTGGGGCCAGATTAAGAGCACAATCAATTAAGTTTTATCCCCAGAACCTATGGCACAAAAGCCTGGTGTAGCAGCTCACATCTGTGCAAACTCACCTTGGAGAGAGATGATGTAATCTCAGTGGGCCAGCCAGCTACCTCGATGCGGCAACTAACAAAGCAACTCCACGTAGTGTATCTTATAGTCAAAGAGGTTTATTTTGGTGCGACTTACAAACAGCAAAGGGATCGGTTTCAGGATCCAGAAGAGATGAGGTGCAGTCCAGTGTGATTCTCTGGAGAATGTTGACTTGGTCTGCTACCCAGCATCCAGGATCATGAGGTAGCCAAGAGAGTGGGCATGTATGCATCTCGGGTCTTAAGGGCTCCCTGTCTCAGCCACACCCCAGAGGCAGGTGCAGCAGTTACCTGTGGCCTGACTAGGGGCAGTGCTTCAAGGTCAAAGTTGGAACAGCTACCCACTACACTATTTCTTGGTGAATCCCAGACAGGCAAAAGGCAAGGTGGGTGACATCTCAGAAATGACAGCTGAGGTTGTCCTCTGGCCTTCACCTACACACAGACACACACACACACACATAGACACACACACACACACACACACAGACAGACACACAGACATATATGGACACACACATAGATACAGGCACACACACACAGACACAGGCATAAAGACATAGACAGACAGGCAGGCAGGTTGGTAGAAAGACACACAGACAGACACACACACACACATGCACCACACACACACACACACACACACACACACACACACACACCACTAAACCTAGCCATGTATTGAAGTATCAGCCAGGCCTTTGTTCTTTAAAGTTCACATATGACAAGAAGTAAGGGATCTTTATGGGATTTTATCTAGAGTCTAGGATATTGGGAGGCTTCAAAAGGCCCCAAACTGTGAAATTATATCCAAAATTTACACACTCACACATATACTGAATGAAGTTCCATTGCTTTCGGTGTACACTCCACAAGGAAGTGAGCACTGACTCTTTGAGCTTGCCAGGTTTTAAATATCAGAAACGATTTGTTCTTGTATATTAGGAAACAGGCACCATGAATAATAGTCACACCAAATATGCTCCCCGGGGAGAATATCAAAGTATGACAGGAAAGATTTGGATTAGCATAAAGCTGAGTATAGAAAAGAAAAATTCAAAACAGCAATGAAGGAGTGAGCGTAGGGCCATGATTTTGAAGGCAATGTGTAGCTTTCTTCTTCAAAAATATATTTATTGAAAAATGTGATTTTTATTTACTCTATTATAAGTTCTCTAGCTGCAAGGAATAGATGGCATGACACTGAGTCCCCACATGTTCGTCTTAGTGACACAGGAGCAAACAAAATCATAAGCCCATCTGAGGACCACTGTGGCATATGGCTTTGTATGTGGAAGCCACAGGTGAGAAAACGGTATGTTTGAATCCCCAGCATTTCCAGCAAAGGATAATGGAAAACATCAGGCCCTGCAACTTGTCCTAGAATGGAAACAAAACTCCAGCTAATTTACATTTTATGATCACTTGGACACAGTCCAGACTGGTGCTTAGACTTGTCATCTCGAAGTGGGTCTAGCAGAAGTGTTTAGAATAGAGAAATGGCATGGGGAAACTGAGTCACCTGCAAGGTTCACAAGCATCCACCTGCAGATCAAGGAGAAGGCCTGAAAATGCCACCTAGTTATGGCATCCAGTCCTTAGACTGACCACATGAACTTCATGACTTAGTCCTTTTTGGATTGTGTTCATCTCAAAAATTTCAGCTGCTCAGGCTGGCAAGATGGCTCATCCTCATCCATAAAGGTAAAGGTGCTTACATGCAGGCCTGGAGTTCAATCCTGCAGTCTGCTTAAAGGTTAGAGGGGACATGATGTCAACTGACTTCTACACACATACCATAGCAAGTGAATGCACACACACACAATGCACTCTCTCACTACAAAAATTAGCTAAAAATTCAACTGCTGTCTTTTTCTTAAAGATGAAGCTTTATGTAATCTTTTTGTTAGCTTATTTTATATTATTGTTATCCATCATGGAAATATGAAAGAAATATTCATTCTTAGGTGAGCCCAATGAGTATTATAAGAAAAGTTACCTTACTACTTGTTCTTAAATATAGTATTTTTACAGCTACTTCAGTAAAAGCAATTATAAAATGTTCCTTTACTAAATACACTTTTTACTTATGAAGCATGATGGCTCAACTAATAAAAGACATTGCTGCTAACAAGTGAGAATTTTAATTCTCTTCCTTTAAAAATGCCTTTCATGAATTAGTGTATTATAAAAGTCAAGATTAGCTATTTATTATGTGATTCAGAAGAACTAAGAGTTCCATCTTAATTCTATTGTTTTTCTCATCATTCTTTAGAAATAGAGTCAGCCTAGACTCACTTGGAATGTCTGCCAGGCTCATGAGGATGACAATTCAATATGTAGAAAACAACAATTTTATTTGGTTCCTTTTGTATTCTTTTAATTCTCCAGGTGCTAGGCTCTTACACAGAATTTTCACTTCATGTCTTTTTTTTTTTTTAACCTACCAACAGCTAGGTAAATGACTAAAATAGCATTGAAGTTAAAACCGCAGGAGCCTGGCTGTTGGAGAGGTGGCCCAGTGGTTAGAGCACTAGCTGCTCTTCTAGAGAACCAGAGGTGGTTCCCAGAATCCACACCGGGTGGCTCACAATTGCCTGTGACTCCCACGACAAGGGATCCAAATCCCTCTTCTGGCATCCATGGGCACTGCATGCACATGCACACATATGTGCAAACATGCAATTAAAAAGTAAGTAGTAAAATCTTTTAAAAAGCCGCAAAAAGAGTTCACGTTCTAAGTAACCTGGCACCTAAAGTAAGTAAATTCTAAGCAACCTTTCAAGCACTTTCTTTTGGAGGGAGTCTGCCAGATTTCTCTGAAGTAATTTCCAAACCTCCAACTGTATGAGTAAAAATTAATTTAACCAGCAGACTTCCAGCCACGCTTCATGAATATCCACTGAGAACCATGCTGTGGCGGTGACCGTGACTGCAGGAACTAAAGACTGCCTGCAGGGAGACGGGCAGACATCCAGGAAAAGAGCATGTGTGCTGGAAGACAGGGATGGGAAAGACACCTCTCTTGCAGAGTATGCCTTCTCTTCAGAGACAGAGAACTTTCTTCTTGGTGCTGCCTCTGACTGCTCTGAGTCTGTTTGAGAGCAGACAAGCTGCTGCCGCTGGTGTCCCCATGCCCTTCTGGGGAGAAAAGCTGCTGAAAGCTACAGGTGCTAATTTGCTGTTTCCTTGGAAACCGTTTGCCACACTGTCAAACACCGTTTGACCTCCACTATAATTTTTCTTTTAATCAACTGTTAGACATAGTGAGAATCTATAAAAAAAATAAATAAAAGGAGAAATCAAGATCGTTTTACTGGTAAAGTGTAAGAGTAGCCAGTCCCAAGTCTTTTCTTTCTAAAGGGGTAATTGTGGCTGAAAGCAGGATGCCCAGAGCACAACCAGAAAATGTTGAGTGTAGTGTGCCCAGGACACATAATGACTGCAACACCACGGTGTCCTTTCTTCTGATGTTGATGAAAGGGGTTTGTTCAGACAGATTAAAGAGTTACCATATGCAGAAAGGAAACAAAATGTTCTCATGTAGGGATCACAGAAACAATTGCTTTATGTACACCAGTTTACTCATGATCAGCAAGGATAGATCTGTGAGTCGTGGTACATGTGGGTACATAAGACCTGCGTGAGGAAGCAGGGGCAGACATGGAAAGCATCTGGGAGGGGTTATATCCATGGTTGGAAAAAGACTCCCAGTTAGAGCTTACTGGAGGGAGAGATGAGCAGACCCCCAACACTGCCTTCAGGAATACTTTTTAAGATCAATTATATATATTTTTAGAGCACTTTTAGGTTCCCAGCAAGATTGGGCAGAGATTCCTGAGATTTCCCATTTATTACTTGCCCCACCCCACCTACTCTCAACAATAAGCATGTTTGTATTGATACACTTACACGACACACATTAATGTCAAAGCCCACAGTCTGCATTAACATCAGGCCTCTCTTGCTGCTAGACAATCTCCAAACCTTTGCTAAGTATATAATGACATGTAGCTATCCTCATAGTGTCATTCACAGTAGTTTCTGTATTGATTACTTTCTCAGTTTTGCTGGGACAAAATAGGAGAACTTATGGAGAGAAAGATCCATTTAGGTTCACTGTTTCTGCTTGGTTTGAATATTACGGTGGCGAGAGGCTATGGTAAAGGAAATTCCTCACTTTATGGTGGATAGGAAACAGAGACAGGGAAGGGATTGGTGTCTAGGGACAACCTTTCAGTTAAGGCATATCCACAGACATCTACTTCCTTGAAGACTCTGCCCCCTAAAGTTTCTAGAATACCCCCAAATAGTGGTCACCAGCTGGGGACCAACGGGTCAACACATGAGCCTGTGGGGGCACAGTTCATGTTCAAATCTTACCTGTTACAGTGAGCTGAGAACCTCTGAGCTTTGCTTCTACATTTTTCCCTGCCCCCAACTCTGAGGTAGTGCTGAGGTTTTTATGTCATATAGTTGAAACCACACAGCACATGGAGTTCTCTGATTGGCTTCTCTCAGTAGGTGAGATCCGTTGTGGTTTCCATTATGCTGTCTCACAACCTGACAGCTCATTTCTTTCCACCATGGATTGATATTCTGGTGTTTGTTTATCCATACCTGTACCGGAGATCATCTTGATTATGTCTAGACTTTGGCAATTATGAATAAAACACAAATGCCTAAGTTTTTGCCTGGGTATAAATATTCAGTTTCTGTGAGTGAGTAGCCAGGAGCAGGAGTGTTGTGTAGCATGGAAAGAATATGCTGGGTTTTGGAAAAACTGTCTTCCTAAGGTACGTCAGTCACCATTAGGATTCTCCCTGGAACGAATGAGAGCTCCTGTTGTTCCCATACTCAGCATCATACTGTGGCATTGTGTTGGCTTTATTACGCATTTTCCTAATGATAACTGGTGTGGGATACCAAGCAGGACAGCTCATGAGTGTAGCTGTGGAGAGTAGACAGGAAGAAGGGGTGAGTTCAGGTGACCTGTGACGGTGGCTGTGCTTAGAGTGGTGGATGGAGAGAGACAAGAAGACTGTAGTTTCAGAGATGAGTGTGACAAGGTTTGGGGACAGATCATTTCATGCAAGCCATTTGAGAATGAACGAGTGTATGCTAATAACAAACCCCTAACCTCTAGCTTTTGCAGCTCTAGATTTCAGTGCTGGCACAGTACAGGTACAAGTGGGCTTAATTAGCTTTCATTTATCTATCTGTCTATCTATCTATCTATCTATCTATCTATCTATCTATCATCTCTCTCTATCTATTTTGGTGTGTGTGTGTGTGTGTGTGTGTGTGTGTGTGTGTGTGTGTGTTTGTGTGTGTGTGCATGTGTAAGTGTGTTAAGTTTGGTAAACTAATGAGAGAGCTGAGTAGAGGCTGTTGGCGTAAACAGTCTTTTGCTACCAAGATAACGCTGGGAAGGAGAAGTATGAAAGTGTCCACTGTGATGCTTTAGCAGCTACAAGTTCGGGTGAGATGAGCTCACACATTCTTTTGTAAGAGGAACCGGTGCTTGAGTCCACTAATGTTTAGAAATGAGGTTGAGATTGGACCAATAAAGGAGACCTATGCTCAACAGGTTAGCATCGTTAGCATCTGTAAGCCTGCAGCTCAGGGGAGCCTCAAAGATGGCAATCTGTGCTGCACTTGAAATGTCAAAAGAATTATTTTCCAGGAATTATATACATATTTTTGAAAGCCAATGAGCTGTTTTGATGTCTGAGAACAAATTTAAATAAGTTCTAGAAACTGCATCAGACAATTTATGCCAATGTGTGCAACTATACCAGCACAGACTTTAGGTACTCGGTAATTCCACAGTCTGTGCAAAGGTGAGTAAAGCCAGGGAATATGGGACCCCAACTCAGAGCATCTGGGCCATGCCAGGAGAAGTAAGACAACTTTCCCTTTCCTGCAGGATCTTGTTACCATTTTGCTAGTCTAGATCTCACATGACTGTAGCAGATGCTTCAAGAAAACTGCCCTGAGCCTGCGTAGCCTAAGATGTTAAGAAAGCAGAAGTGACAGACGGAGGAGGGATTCTATGATCAAGGAGCATCAAGATCATGATGGGGAAACCTACAGAGACAACCAAACCAATAGTGGGAACTCATGAAATTTAGATCAACAGCTGTGGAACCTGCGTGGGACTGGACTAGGCCCTCTGCATAAGCAAGACAGTTGTGTAGCTTGGTCTGTTTAAGGATCAGGATCCATCCCTGGTGCATGAGCAGGCTTTTTGGAGCCCACTACCTATGGTAGGACACCTTGTACAGACTTGAGGCAGGGGGATGGGCTTGGACCTGCTTCTACTGAATGTACCAGGCTCTGCTGACTCCCCATGGGAGGCCTTACCGTCTTGTAGGAGGAAATGGGGCGTGGGTGGGTGGGGAAGGCAGGTTGGGTGGGAGGAGGGAAGAGAGGGGGATCTGTGATTGGTATGTGAAGTGAATAAAAACTTTCTTAATAAAAAAAGACAGAAAGAAATGAAAGCAGAAGGGAGGTGCAGTTCTAGTCCCTGCCGCTTGCTTAAGCCCAAATGCTGCCCCCTCTAGGTGCAAATGGGAACAGCTGGGTAGGAACTGCTTACCAATGAGTACATCAGCTACACAAGTAGATTGTATTAACACATTTAAAGACCTACTTACCAGTCTCTGTCTCTGTCTCTGTCTCTGTCTCTGTCTCTTTCTCTCTCTCTGTCCTGAGGATGCAGTCCATGGCCTCTTGCCTTCCAGGAGAGCATCCTACCACTGAGTGATGCTCCTAGCCCCTCGATTTTCTGCCCCTTTGTTCCTTGTGGGGTCTATAGCACATCTGCAGAAAACTCAACAGCTCAGGAAGACGGCTCCTGAAGTCCATCTCATGTCACTCACCCATTAATAAGTGAGATGGTGACTATTATTACTTTTGCTTACAGATCAAAACAAACAAACAAACCTCAAAGGAACTGATAGAAGCAATTATTCATTTTACTGTTTTCCAAATAAATAATCTAATAATTATTTTATCTCAGAATCCTATGATAAGCATTTTCTGTGGGATCAGATGTTGTTTTAAGATCAGAAAATATCAAGTAAGAAGTCAGCTGGGAGAAAGTAGCAATGATTAAGAAGAGACTAGAATAACTGAGGGTCTTATATCTTGAGAGTGTTTCCTGAGGGTCAGCACACAGAAGCTGTAGTCTAGGGAGGCCAAGGCTCCATCTCATGCTGGCAGCCAAACTTGGTAATATGTAAGAGTAACCTAGGCGGAACTGGTTTTGAAGGATGGAGTGGTCACAGAGAGCAAATGAGGCTTGGCACTGTGCAGCAGGACATCAGTCCATAAATGGAGGCCAGTGGTGAAGGTACACCCTCAACTGGAGCAGAAGGTCCAGAATTGAAGGGGTCATAAAGAGGAGCTAAGACTCGGCGCCAGGTGGCAGAGGCAGAGTCCCTGAACAGAGCTTGGGAGAGACTACAGGTGGAAGTATGGCACAGTTGCTGCAGGAGTTGCGAGCATTTTGGAGATGATAGTACCAGGCAGTAGGTGAGAAGTAGAGCTGTCCTGAGCCCAATAAACAAGCTGTGTGTACTGAGAAAGATATAACTGGAGAAACTGAGCCCTTTGAAGCCCAGAGGGTTGGGAGTGGATCCCAGATGCCAAGCGCTGGACATTTTACACTTTTTAAATTTGGTTTTACTTGGATTTGATTATAACTGTACTCTGGTTCTTCCCTCGGAATGAGGAGTTGTGTAACTTAAATTTTATTTTATAGGAACCCACAGTTGGGAGATTGTGAACTTTAAAGTGACCTGGGAGTCTCAGAGAGATTTTGGATATTAGAGAATTTGGATATTTTAGAGACCGGATGTTTTAAAGAGAATGAACTTGTAAAGTGTTTGAATTTTTAAATGTTGGCAATTTTAAAATTTGAAAGGTGTTTTATATTGTGCTATTAATATTAAAATGAAATCTTAGGGAGAACAAGAAAGGAAAGGTTATGATTTAACAGTGATTTGTATGTGTGTCAAGATGGCAAGTAGTCAATTGTGCCGGCTAGTTTTATGTTAACTTGATACAAGATAAATTAGGAAGAAGGAACATCAATTGAAAAAAATGCCCCAACAATGCCCTAGTGTGCTAGACTGTGGTGCATTTTCTTAATTGATGATTGATATGGGACGGCACAGATCACTGTGGGCAGTGCCATCCCTGGTGTTATCAGAAAGTAGACAGAAAGCCATGAGTAAAAAGCAACTAAGCAGAACTCTTCTATGGCCTCTGCAACATTTCCTGCCTCCAGGTTCCTCCCTCAATTTCTGGCCCTGACTTCTCTCATGGTGTGACCTGAAAGTTGTAGCTGAAATAAATCCTTTCCTTTTCCTCCTCCTCCTCCTCCTCCTCCTCCTCCTCCTCCTCCTCCTCCTCCTCCTCCTCCTCCTCCTCAAAAAAAGTCAGCTGGATGATTTCTGCTCACAGTCTACTGACAAATTTTCCCAGAGTTGCCAGAGAAAACTTTCTGCAACATGCAGGTTAGATTTAGATAAAAATTATTTGTTGTTTATTTGATTCAAAGTTAACTGAATATTCTTTTTTTTATTATTTGCTTATAAAGTTTGATAACCTGATAAATCTCTAAAATGACTAGATTTTTAATGAACTACCAGATTAGTCAAGCCCACCATTATTTTTCACATTATATAAGGTGGCTCTAAGTGCTTAATTTTCCAGACAATTGTATCTACTGACAAAATGCATAATACAAGCTGGCATTTGCAAACCACACCACAAGCAGACAAAAAAGTATAAGGCTGTAGTCAAGGAGAGTTGCCCCCTAATTCATCACATGTAAAATGTTTTTCATTTACATAAGAAGCTAGTGAATATATCATCGCATGGGTCCTTGGACAGAGCAAGCAATATTGATTCAGTTTACTGATGAGGGAATCAGAGCCCAGAGAGACCAAGTGGCTTGTGAGGAAACAGTAAACCTGAACTCAGAAACTGTCTTTGCATTTCCAACTCTAAGGCTTCTTTTCCCAAAGGATAGATGCTGGTGCCAGTAAGAGCTGCTAACACAGGATCCTAAAACTGGACTCCTCTTCCTTTAGTTCTGGATGAAACGCCAGAAGCAGAGAACAGTAGTAGTATGTTCCTCAGACCCTAAAGTCAGAACATGTTCTCTAATCACATTGTAAAGAAAGGGAAGTCACTTCTGTGTCAAGCTTCTGCTTCCTCACCTCCCTGTGGTCTCATTGAAGATGAAGGTACAGCAAATGATCACTTGGTGTATGCCCATTGAAGTTTCAAGTTCATAACTGCTGTTGAGATGAGTCCCTCAAGGAGAAGTTCATAGGCAGAATTTATTTCTAAGATGGCCCTATGGGTTAGCAGAGACTAAACAGTAGTACTGGAAGCGAGTACCTCTCTTGATGACCAGGGTATGTGCTAGAGACCTATGAGGGACCTGCCTGGAGGTCTTCAAAGCTTTCTTACTCATGATGATGATTGCTATAAGAGGAAATGTGGCCATGTGGAGGGTGGGAATAGGGTTGGGGGTATCTTCACCAGCCTGTGGTGTGGGCAACTGCTGGGAACTCTCTGTAACACTTTGTAGCCACTAATTCTAGTTGTCACCACAGCCCTGTTAAATAACTACTAGGTTTACATTATATCTACATTATAGCCAAGGAAACCCAGCTGTGTACCCAGGGAACTTCCCTAAATTCACAGTGTTGGAGCTGAAGAAATCAAGTCTAGAGACTGGTTCATTGGATCCTTACTTTATTTCATTTTCATACAACTCTGTTACTATTCTATAATTATTTATATTTCAGGTCTATAATTTATGAGGTGAAAAGTTCTTAACAATTGACTTACATGATCAAAGAGCACATGCAAAGATTGACTTACCCTTTTCTGGATTTTGCACGACTTGGTGCTATGGAAGGAGACATGTTAACATGATTTTTTTTCCCCCAGGTATGGAAACATCTTGCCAGATTCCCTGTCTCCTAACCCCATAGACTCTAGAGACCATTTCACAAATAACACAAATAAAGACTGTAGAAATACTGGGTTTTATGTGCAGTCTTGGGCTGTATCTTAGCATTTGGTGACAGGTATGTGGTAAAAAAATGAAAAGACAAGAAATAAAGGAAAATTTGACTTTAACTTGCATAAGAAAAATATGAATGTATAAAGAGCCTGCAATCCCATGAAGTTTATACAGAAACATATGCCAATGTGTAAATAAATGAAATGTGATCTTCTCCGAGGAGGGTTTTTGCTAAGACCACTGAACTCAAAGTAACATCAGTCTTCTGAGCTAATTGATCGAAAGGCTAAAAGTCACCTCCTAAAGGACTTACCACCAGTAGATTACACCACTTAGCATATTCCAAATGACTGGTTTAATAACATGAACATCATTCTAAACGCTTCCTGAGGAGATGAGGGCATGAGGCCAGCTGGGTCAGTGCTTTGGAGTCAAGTGAGATTAAGTCAAGAGTCAGTCTACTGCAAAGAAAGGCAGGTGATTGGAGGGAACAAATTTTCCTCTTGTCTGCAGCAAACACTTTCTTCTGGATCACAGATAAGCTTTCCAAAGAGAAGCTCTTCCCCATTTCACTGTATAGTTTGTAAAGCCATCCCTCCCAGTTAGGGATGGGCTCACTCTTCAGCTTGAGGTACAATTCTGTATTTCCATCTCATACGGTTCTAGTTAAACCAATAAGAGCTAGCCCTGGGACTTTGGTGAAATCCTTGTGAATGGCACTATTTAATTTTCAGGGTTGCTTGTATCAGTAGATGGTAACCATGGTGTTGTCAGAATAATCCTTGTCACAGAAGATGGAGAGGCAGAGCCTTTATTGTATGTGAATTTGTGTTAAGCTTTACCAAAGTCAACAGGATCCCCTGGACTTGTTAGTTTCATGAAGCAATAAATTCTCTTTATGTGTGGTATGTATTTGAGTTAGGGAATTGTCATTTGTAAATAAAGACTATACTACCATTTCAATGGCCCCACAAAAAGGCAGACTAGTGATGGGGACATTTGACCTAACCAGCTGTTGCCAGCATTTAGAAAGCAATTAGAAAAAAAATGGCTCATTATCTATATCAGAAGGCTCAGTTGCTTATACAGAATGTGACTTGATAGGAGATAAGGAGGGAGCCTCATATCACCATCTTGCCTCATTAATGACACAGACAATCATGCTTTTAATTTTTCTTTTATGAGACTGTTTTTCTCATTCCCTTTTGCATACACACACACACACACACACACACACACACACCCAAAGAAATAAGAGTCACAGAGATGTCTCCATCTCTTTTGCATTCATGTTAATAAGGCATTTCTGTGCTTGAGATCAATGTGGTGCTATACAGCTTCATGCGGCTTCATCATGACATTCATTTTTCAGCTCAGGAAAACACAGGGCCATAGAGCACCCAGTCAATCAAATGACACATTTATTTGTTTTGTTGGCATCATAAATAAATATGTTTTGAAATACATTTTCATTTTGAAGTTGTCATAATGCATATGAAAATGATTCTGGGAACATGATTGCCTTCTTGATGAGGGCTATATCATTTATTAGAGATGAAGTAGAGGACAAGTGTCATTCCAACATATTCTATAGATGACAACCGCCTACTATGAAGACTAAGACTACCTGCAAGCCCCCTGCCTCAGGAAACTTGGTTTTCTGATGTTCTGGAGCAACAAGGGGAAGACAGGCTGATTGACCCACAGATCCCTAGGAAATGCCTTCTTGCCAGTGGTGACCATTAACATCATGGGGATGTGAGGTATCATCTCATGGTGTAAACTGGCAACATGACTGCTCCGTGATATGTGAAGGTTTTATTGTAGTATGAGAGAGCAGCCAGAGGCATCTGAAAGAGTCCAGAGCAGAGGAAAAGAAGTGGACTGAACACGGTCAGCAGACTGGACATGGCCGGGCTAGCTGTGACAGAGGGGATACCAGAAGAGGATAGAGAAGAGAGAGAGAAGAAGAAGAAGCTGAGAACAGTGAGACTATCTGTCACAAGAAGGGTGAGTAGCTGGGGGTAGGGAAGGTTCAGGAGACTTATTGGGCATATTGAAATGTCTAACAAGTACTGTGAGAAGGGACTGAGGGAGCCTGGAGGCCAGCATGGACCTTGATGCCACAGGTATATGTTAATTGGAGAGCCACGTGTCCCTTTTGCCAGAGGTAAGGGAAATGACTCCTTTAGGTAGATGGGAGCTGGCTTCACAAATTCTTGAGGAACGCTGGCTTTTATGTAACCTCCAGAAATCCTCCTAGAGTCCAGCTTGAGCTCGTGTCTAGATATCTGGACTACCCTTTGAAGTTTAGGGAATTGGAGTTTCCTTTAGATCCCAGTTTCCTCAAAGTTAACCCTCCCACCCCATTTTTAAGCCTCTCCCCATAATGCCTCCCTTCCTTTGACGACGACAATTTACATCTTACCTCTCACGATAAATCATCAAGTCTCTAGTCCCGAAAGACAGGCACACGAGAGGAGGGAAGGTTCAAGCTTTTCTCCAAAGATCTCTCCTTAGGAGTCTCTTGAGGGAACTCTTCTAGCTCTGTGTGTGTGTGTGTGTGTGTGTGTGTGTGTGTGTGTGTGTGTGTGTGTGTCGTATGTGTGTGTGTGTGTGTGTGTGGTTGTGATCATTTGGTAAATCATCATGTGTACTTTGAGCTCACTGAGAAGGTGGCTTTGGAAGCAGGGTTGCCTTCCAAATCCAACTCACTTTACAGACTAGCATGTTTGTCTTCAAGTTTTCTCCAAGACCCGTGTCTGAGCATGGACTGCCCCCTCCAACTTTGTCGCAGTAAGGGAAGAGAACAGCAGAGCAGCTGGAGAGAGCCATTCCAACAGCGGTTAAAACTGTTTGTCCCACAATATAAAAGTGCCCTTGGAGGGAAAGAGAAACAGGAATTTCAGCAATGGGAGGCTCAGACATGGAGAGAAAATTCAACTGGGACCTCTAGCGGACTGCTGCAACTATCCCACTTGGTGTCTGCTTGATGTTATGAGAGCCTAATTTGATGATGTCACCTCTATTGGTTGCCATTTATTTTTTTACTTAGAAACCTCACCCAAGGGGGCACTCTGCTCTGTCCAGGACTTTCTCTATAGGGAACTCTAGCTGGCTGCCTTAAGGGGCTTCCCAATTTTCATTTCTGCTGGCTATTTTGAGCAACTGATTTGATTACGCTTTGCTTACCCCACTCTTTCTCCCCCCCTTCCCTTCCCCCTCTCCTTGCTCTCATTACTCTTTGACTTTGATTTGAAATATACTTAATAAACTCATTCTTTCAAAACCCAAAGCATGGCTATCATATATTATTCTCTGTACTTCACACAACAGTGATGTGTGGTATATGTGTGCAGTGTGCTTATGTGCACACCAAGGTGCACACACAGAGGAAGATGTCAGGTGTGTGCTTTATCACTTCCTGCATCACTCCTGTGAGATGGGGTTTCTTAGTGAACCTAGAGTGAGGCTGGCTAGAAGCAAACTCCAGGCTCCTCTGTCTTCATGCTCTATAACACGGAGACTTACAAGAACATACATGCTGTATTGTATGTTGCTTGCTTTCTGTTGCTGTAATAAATAAAATATTGACCAAAATCAACTTGGGAGCAAAGAGTTTGTTTGAGCCCAGGTCACAGTCTGACAGAGACTGGACAGGAACTCAGTGGAGGGATCTGGAGGCAGGGACTGAAGCAGAGGCTATGGAGGAACACTGCTCACCAATTTGCATTCCTATACGCCCCCAGAATCACCTGTTCAGGGTTGGCGCCATTTTACTGAACCGGATTTTCATTAATCCCACATTAATCATTAATCAAGAAAATGCCCCTACAGACTTGCCTACATCAATTTTATGAAGCTGTTTTCTCAAGTGAGTTTTCCTCTTCCTGGATGGCAGAAGCCTTTCGTAAAGCTGACAAAATAAGCAAATAAATAACTGACCCTCACACATTACCACTTCAAGATTTTCACTTGAGTGTTTGAAACATAGTTTCAAACACAAGTCCTCATACTTAAACACTGAGCCATCCTCCTAGCCCATATACATGTTCCAGATGGATCTATTTGCCCTCAATATCACGAGTTCATGGTATTGCCTCCAGCATGGCAGCTCAAATTCTGTAAATCCCACGGAGCACATGAAGAAACAGCAAAGAATCAACCCCATCCATCAAGACCTCATGCCAAGTGAAACTAAATACAAAATACCTCCAGATCTTGGGGGTGGGGGTGGAGGGTTTGAAGGTCAGACAGTTTCCAAGACAACATACAGATACACAGGAATCAGCCGTAGACTTCAGCATTTCCTGCCTCTTGAATTACGAGTCAGAGTAATTCTTCTGTTTATTTCAGTATTAGTCTCTGACACCCAACCAATTCCAGTAACAACTTTGTACATGTGTCAATTTCCATTTCAAAGACTCAAAAGCCATTTTTTTTTGCTATTCACTCAGTAAGGCATTATTCTTATTTTATGAAGAGGAAAATTGAGATTCAGAGATGTTAAGTACAACAAATAATGTTAAATAGCAGGTATAAAAATCACATAACCCTGACACATCATGTAGAATAATACAATCTCCATAAATTTGGGTTTTGCACACTATCTATTAGAAGAATGTCTAGAAAAAATTTTTCTTCAGTTCTTCAAAAGGGCCATCTGATACAGGAAAGGAATTAACCAAAGTATTATAAATAGTATTAAAATAAGAATAGAACTGACACAGAACTGATTGAAGACAGACAGTTGAGATAACAGGAAATTTATGATGTACAGACAGCAGGAGGTTGGCTGACTTTCGAATGGATTAGTAAATGGGACTTGAGTTTGGGTACCAATGTTTCTTTGGTCTTTTCATCAATTCATTTTTCATACTAGAAGGCATTATCATCAGAAATGAAAATCAATACCATGTTACAGAAAAACAGATTTTGTATAAACAAATACAGCAAGCATAAAGAAGAAGCAATGATGATCAGTCATGAGAGATGAGACCTTTTTTGGTCAATAGTCACTTCACTGGCTGCATATTAATTACTTTCTCAGAGGAAAGATGATCATGCACATACTGATTTAGAAGGAGAAATGACTAGCTTGCCAGCAAACCAGGTATGCTATCTGCAGACCTTCTCTCTCTCTGTCCCCAGACCCAATCCCATAGTCTAGTCCTGAGCCCTGCAACAACAGAGCACCAGCTGCAGCCTCCCTTCTCCTCTGTCCACATCTCTTGTAGATTCCACAGACCATTCACTCCTGACCTCCCTCCTCCCCCACTTGTTGCTGTATCCCAGCATTCAACACCACCATTCAGGCACTCCCTGTGAACATACAAGCTGAGCAAGCCAGTAAAACAGGCAACACATAGCCATCACAACTCTCTGAAAATCCAGAGAAGAAACAGAAACCAAGGAATGAAACACCCACCCAATGACAAAACCAGAAATCAGCACCTAGACCTATGACCTATGATCAGCCCAAACCCAGATGCCTGGACTCAAGTGTAAGAACACAGTCAATAACAGCCAGGGCAATGTCTTCACTAGAGCTCCACTATCCTACTACAACAGGCCCTGAACATTCCAACATAGCTGAAGCATAAGAAAAATACCTATGATGAAGATTATAGAGGTCTTTAAAGGGGAAACGAGTAAGTCTCTTAAAGAAAGCCAGGAAAACACAAACAAATAGTTGGAGAAAATGAATAAAATCCCTTAAAGAAAGCCAAGAATAAACAGTTGAAGGAAATGAATAAAATTATTCAAGACGTGAAAATGGAAAGAGAAGCAATAAAGAAAACACAAACAGAATTCTGAAAAAGAAAAATTTAGAAATGCAAACAGGAACTACAGAGGCAAGCTTCACCAACAGAATACAATAGATGGAAGAGATAATCTCAGGCACTGAAGATAAAACAGAAGAAATGGATACATTGGTCAATGGAAAAAAATGTTCAATCTAAAAATTTCCTGACACAACACATCCAGGAAATCCGGGACACTCTGAAAAGACCAAATCTAAGAATAATAGGAATAGATGAAGGAGAAGAATCAAACAAGGGGCCGAAAATAGGGACAGAGAACATTTTCAACAAAATCATAGAAGAAAACTTACCTAACCTAAAGAAGGAGATGCCTATCAAGGTAGAAGAAGCTTATAGAACACCAAATAGACTGGACCAGAAAAGAAATTCCCCTTGTCACAAAATAATCAAAACACAGAGCAAATAAAGGATATTAGAAGCTGCAAGGGATCTGTCCTGCTGCCTGAGACCATGTTGATGTCTGTGATCTGTGCTGGCATCAGGGACTAGGTTGATGTCTGTGAAACTATGTCGATGTCCATGATATATGCTTCTACTGGAAACCATGTGGAAGTCTATGGTCCCTGCTGTTGCTGGCTGCTACGGGCAAGAAGGCTTCTTTTGCAGTGGTGTCTATGACTGCAGACTCATATTGAGAATGAGAGACATTGAAGGCATCTGTGAAATGCACCCCCCCCACCCCAAGAAACAGTTCAGACAGGAAGCTACTGAAGGCAGTCCTAAAAAATTGTGATAAAGGTGCTAAAGTGTAGTCTTCACAGTGGATATTAGCTGTTAAATAGATGATAACCAAGCTACCATTCATAGACCCAGAGAGCTTAGGTGAAGAAGAGGGCTCTCGGGGGAAAGCATGCATCTCCCTGGGAAGGAGAAATAGATTTTACAAGTGGACTGGGGGCAGGTGGGGAAGGGAGTGGGAGGGATCAGGTTGGGTGGGGGAGATGGGATGGAGGGAGACAGTGGGAGGGGCAGCTGGAAATGGGGAGGGGGCATTTGGGGAGTGATCTGGAAACCTAACACAGTGGAAACTTCCTGGAATCTATGAAGGTGATCCTAATGAGAACTCCTAGCAATGGGGAATATGGAGTCTGAACTGGCCATCTCTTGTAGCCGAGCAAGGCTTCCAGTGGAGGGACTGGGTTGCATGCAATTGAATTGTAGATGAAGGGGGTCCCTGGGAAATCTCCAAATAATCCAGGCTGATGCTACAACCAAGAGGGTCCCCATTTCCAAGGACAGTACCCACATAAGGCATAGAGAAGTCAAGCTGGAACTACATGGAGCCTTTACCCCTCTGTTCTAGTCTCTTTGGTGTAGAAGCTACACTGCAGGCTACCAAAAGAGAAATCTGGACACCAGCACAGCCACAAAACCCTTGACCTACAATATGTCCAGCCTGCAAAACATGCTAGGACAACGATAGCACAGAACTTGTGGGAGTAGCCAACTGTTGTCTGATTTGACTTAAGTCCCATTCCACCAGAAAGAACCCGTTCCTGACACTGCTTGGATAACCAAGAACCAGAGACTAGATAGCATAATGACCTATGGTAAAACCCAACACTACTGGTCTTAAAAAGAATTATATTCATAGATCAATGCCTTATCCAGTCAACATCAGAGTGTCATCCTCTGGTAATATGTGGGAACAGATGCAGAGACCCACAGCCAGACATTATGTGGAGAGAGAGTCTAAACTGGACTCTATCAAATCTCTCCCCTCAGAGCTCACGGAATCTAATGGAAGAGGAAGTGGGAAGATTGTAAGAGCCAGAGAAGATGGAGGACACCAGAACAAGGCCCTCTGAATCAACTAAGCAAGGTGCATATGAGCTCACAGAGATTTAAGCAGCAAGCACAAGGTCTACCTGGGTATATATCAGGTCCTCTGTGTATATAGTGTAGCTATTAGCTTAGTATTTTTTTGGGGGGAGGTTTCAAGACAGGATTTCTCTGTGTAGCTTTGCGCCTTTCCTGAAACTCGCTTTGGAGACCAGGCTGGCCTCGAACTCACAGAGATCCGCCTGCCTCTGCCTCCCAAATGCTGGGATTAAAGGCGTGCGCTACCACTGCCCGGCTAGCTTAGTATTTTTATGGGACTCCTAACTATGACAATGAGTGGGTCTCTTGACTCTTGCCTGCTCTTGGGACTCTTTTCCTCCTGTTGGGTTGCCATGTCCAACATTGATATGAAAATTTTTTCTTCATCCTATTATATTTTATTTTGTCATGTTTTGTTGTTATATCTTAGAAGCCTACAGAAAGGGAGTAGTTCCAGAAGGGAGGGGAGGGCAAGGGAGGTGGGAAGGAACTGGGAGGAGTAGATGGAGGGGAAATGATAATCAGGATATATTGTATTAGAAAAGAATCTATTTTCAATTGAAAAAAAGAAAAAATAGAGATAACTTTAAAAATCAATTGGTGATTTCATGCTCTCTGTCTCACTGAAAATCTTTTTTTCTAAATGGTTTTTCAAGATAGGGTTTCTCTATGTAGCTTTGCGCCTTTCCTGGAACTCGCTTTGTAGACCAGGCTGGCCTCGAACTCATAGAGATCTGCCTGCCTCTGCCTCCCGAGTGCTGGGATTAAAGGGATGCGCCACCAACACCTGGCTGAAAATCTTACAGAAGCCAATAGACAAGACTCAGGGAAGACCCAGACACTTTGACCACTGGGTGAGTCCAATTTCTCTGGACCTCTTCCTCATACTTTAGATGAGAGTGTTAAGCTGGGTAACCCCAGCCAGCCAGAAGCAACTAAAACACAGACCCCCCCAAAATAACAAAGATCTAGATGTGTTTTTTTCTAGCTGAAGTTGTGTAATAACTAGTCAGTTATAACCTTGTGGCCTATGTTAATAAAACTCAGTAGGCAAGCCCTCCAAGCTCCCCAAATGGGTAAAATTAGAAATATTAAAAAATAATTCATGCTATGATTTTTAAAATACCAATATTCTATGGAAAAATGAAAACAAAATTTAATTCAGATAGAGCAAAATTTTATCTGCAAAGTTTTAACAGTTCAGCCGTTTTGCAGAACAGGAGCTTTTCCATATTGATAGACAACAATTTATCAGTTTTCATGGACATCTTGGAAATGAGAAACATTCACTTGTCTAGACTCACAGAGGAATGAAGCAGCCTTGAAAGAGATGGATAAGGGCAGTCAAGATGGCCCATTGAGTAAAGACGCTTACTGCTAAGACTGACAATGTGATTTCTGTCAATGGCACCCACATGGAAGAGAGAAGGTCAGTTGTCCTCTGACCTCCACATGCATGCCATGAACCCACACACACTTTTGTTCTCTCCCCCTCTCTCTCTCCCCCTCTTCTACCCCATAAACCCTAAATAAATGTAATAAAACTTTATTAAGAGATGGATAGGCAACTTTTATGTATATGAGCCTCTGTTTTCTTAAGAGCCATTATTTTGGAGTTATTAAAGACTATCTTCTTTGGGCATACCATTGAAGATTTCATAATCAGCCCAAATCTATAAATACACAGCCATTGCCTTGACACAAATGCAGTTCCTGGGATGTCTGCATATCTGGACTTCCTGACCCTAGCACTTCAGTGGAGCTTAATTGCCTAGTTTCATCTTATTAGTTGGTCCCATAGTTGTCCATTAATAAATAAAATAGCAATAGAGCCACTTTTTATGGTGAAATAGGAAGATGATTTTTAACCTTGTCCAGACAAACTTTTAATTAACCCCAGCTACCATCACCATTTCTTTCTTTGCTTAACTTTTACCATTGGTCAAAAAGGCACTGCAGACTGAATGTTTGCAAAAATTGATCCCCTCTTTGGGGGCTGGTTTCACACAAATGTTCTTAAGTCATTTCAATTTTTTTCTGCAATATTCAAGATGCTTAGAATATGTAAGAGTACCCTAATAATGGTGACAACCATATTTCTTAAGATGTAGATTTGTCCCCTCATGCTCTAATACCTTCCAAATCAATCTTTATCTTAGAATTAATGATCTCAGAATCCTGTCAGCCATGGGGTCATTGTAGGGTTAATGACAATGTCATTGAGAATGTTGCAGTTCCTAGTGGCATTACCAGACAATTTTAATCCTTTGATGTCTCCTTGAGTCTGCCCATTATTTAAGGACCACCTGAGCAAGCAAAGAGCATTGTGCATGCTGTCTGAAAGTTCTCATTAACACTGACAAGAATTCTGCCTGGCCAGATTTTAGTCAATGCTCCTGAACTTCCTCCTGAGCTTGTCTGTACTTCTTGATAAAATTCTGTTTTAACAGGAAACCACCCAGGTTCTTTCAGCATGTACCAGTCGTTCTCCATATCTGACCATCACAGACTGGAACTCTTCATCCTCCACCATCCCCACCTGGTGTCTGATCACTATGGCCCGCTTTCAGCCTGAGTTCCATGAGCTCACTTCAGCAGAATAAATACTCAGAGATTTACTCTTAGAGATTTTCCACCTCCAGCTCCTCCCCAGCCCCTTGGATATCAATCCCTACTTATCCATTCTGTGTTCAAAATTAAGTCCATATCTACCCAGAGGTCTCCATTCCCTTATTGTAGCAGTGCTGGATAAAATCTGATTGTAATCCACCGTCCGGATGTCATTATGATTTGGCAATACCTTCTGTTGGGTATAACAAATATAATGTGCTATGGGTGCCAACAGCCTTGCAAGAAGTTCTGCAGTAATCCTGGAGCATTGCTGGAAAAGTGGATACACCCTCATCACTCATGGCAGCACAGAGGAAGGAAAACTCAGACATCCCCAAGTGAGCTGGAGAATGACTTGGATGACTTAGGCATTTAACTTTTCACATGTTTGTAAGGCAGACAGATGTTAACTTCTATGTCTAAATGAGCCTCCATGGTCTTTTTTTAACAAACCTCAAGTAAAAGTCCAAACACAACCTGAAAACACTATGTACTGTGATTTATTGCTATTATTTTTTTGTTTACATAAAATACTGATTTTTTTTTGAAGACAGAATCTAGCTATGTAGCCTGTACTAGCCTTGAACTTGGTATGTAGTCTAGGATGTCACCAAACTTCTGAGCCTCCTGCTGCAGCCTCTGAAGTTCTGGGACCACAGGTGAGTACCCCCATGTTCAGTTAGTCCATCTAAAGTCTTAGATTTGATAGCTTACAGTGAGTTTCAACTTGGAAACCATATGTAGCAGATTAGTAGTGCCTCCTTAAAGGGCAAACCTGAGGAGCACTCTGAGATGGTGTCTAGACTCCATGCAGAGGGAGTCAACTGTCAGTACAAACACCAGGAGAAGAGGGTGTCTCCACTGCTTTCCTGCTTCAGCCCCTCCCTAGAACAATATTCTTTGTTCTTCTCTTAATCTTCAGTCAAGAATATAAACATTTTTAGATTCTTAAATTTTATATTCTTTTAAAAAGGCAGAAGAAACTGAGCTTTAAAAGAAACAAGGACAAAGCATATTTGCTTTATTTTTCCCCCCCGAAAAACAAAATCTGTACCTTTGGCCTCAACTGCGTGTCCAGGCACAGTATGCACAAGATGGACTTCTATGAGCTAAGACTCAAATTTAACTTGGTGAATTTTTGTTGGCTAAATCTATGAACCCTAGCCCTCACGTACACTGCTCTAGTCACTTACTTTCCTGTCTGTTCCCCAAATGCTCAAGCATCCCACCTCCTACTCCATCCTTCAGGTCACAGCTTCGGGGCCACACTTCAGATGCTCTCCTGACTACTGAATGTAAATCAGCAACTCTGGGGGTGCTTCTCAGACCTTTTTCTTTCCCGGCATGTGTCACAGCTGCACTTACTCCCTTTAATGGCCTTGTTCTTGAGAAGGTGCCTGTGTGAGTTTCCTCTTGCTGCTGTAACAAATAGCTCAAACTTAGTAAGCTGAAATAACATAAACCCATCTTTCAGTGCTGCTGGTCAGAAGTCTGCAACTGGCGGCAGATGTCACCTGTAAGCTCCAGGAAGTATTTCCTTGCTTTCTCAGAATTTAGAAACTGTTTGAATATTTTGGCTCATGACCATGTGTCCTCCCTGCTTTCATTTACATGTCCCTTTCTCTGACTTCTATCTCCTGCTTAGAAGGAACCTTGTGGTTAGATCAGGCTCTCCCCTACCCCCCCACTCCCTGACCCCCATATTCCAGAATAATCAAGATCCTTCATTCTTTTACATCCAGAAAGTCCCATTTGCTGTGTAATGGAATGTGCTCACAGGTTCATGGATTAGCATGTGGGCATCATTGAGGGGTGATAATCCTGCCTATAATGGCATTTTGTTGATGGTAGAAATGGACCATGCTTCTCCTCCTGCATTATACTTCAGCTATTGCCATAGTACAGACACTAGGTCAATGATCTCTTTTGTTGCTTTATTTAAAAGTAAATAACAACCCCTTGCACGAGTTACTAAAAAGAACCAATGAGTGTGGATAGTTTGTTCAGAACCTCCACGCTTCAGAAGCATTTCTTAAGGAGATGGGTAAGAAATACAATGTATGCCTGGAGGCAGGGGTGTGAGGGATCAGAGATGCCTTTGGCAGCAGAAGACTCCATATTGGCCCTTTGACTATGAGGAGCCCAGCATCCCTCCTCAGAATCCGAGGGAGGGGCTTAGGCTAGGCACCAGGTGTAGACGGCATCTTCTCCACCCATGTTCACTTCTGTAGCTATGACTGGGGAATGTGTCTCTGTGTGAATGTGGGGGCCAAGGCGCTGCTTCCGGTTCTCTAGTTCTCAGAGGCCAGGTCCAAGAGGGCCAGCAATACGTGAAACACAAGGGAGAAATTTATGCTTATCAGCCAACAGGTGGTGGCTCATGAGTGGAGACAGCACTGGACTGCTCAATGTGGCTTCATGTCAGCCATGGTCCAAGAGGAGGAAAGCCTCAATGGGTGAGCAAGCTTCTTCAGTTCAAGTGAAAAGTTATCCAGGCTGTCACACTGGACTGTGTCAGACTCTTTTGACTCCCCGGAGGACCTTGGGGAGAAAATGTCAAGAGTAGAAAACAGGGAGCCATTTGCTGTGAATTCTGAACCTTAACATAAATCCCCAGTGGGATGCTAATATCATATCCATGCACGTAACATCAGACAATATATTATATGTAAAAAAAAAAGACTAGAATTTTTCTATAGGATTACGCAAGTTCTAATGTTTTAAGGACTCTTACTAAACTAGAGGTAAGAAATAAGAAGCTGCCCCATGAGCAGGCCTGCCAGCATTCTGAGCTTTTGTGTTGGTCCAGAAGTTTCCTCGCCCATATTTAAGGCAAGTGCCTCCTTATGGTAACTGAAATCTAACCCTGGTTATCCTTATTCTTTTCCAGGAGGACTGTGACACCAGTGGTTTTGAAGCACTTTTCTTCCTCCGTTTAGATTGGCGTCTCTCAGCAGGAGGCGAGTTTACCTCTAGAGACTCTGTAGCCATGCTTGTAGATGTAGATGACGCTGGTTGTTGTGAATGTAAGGGATGGGTGTTTCTGTATGCATCCAAGGATGCTGCGAAATATCCCATGATACAAGGGACAGTAAGCCCACCCCCCAAAAAAATTATCCTGTACAAAATGCCAGTAGTGTAGAGATGGAGAAACATTGACTTACACTACAACGTACATAATCCCTCCTCTGTTCCAACTCTGATTATAAATGCAAGGAGAGAAATGATCTGTGTTATTGAGCCAGTTGCTGGGCAGTTCATCTTGTGAATGATTTTAATCTAGAATGGTTCAACCAGCTAGTCCATTTCTTTTGTATTTAGGGCTGGGACATGCCATGGAAGATTCTGCTGTACTCTTTTCCTCTAACCATTTTCCATTCCGTGGACTAATCTCCCTTTACATTGCAGTCAGTCCCCTCAGACTGTTGGAGGGCTGTATACCCTTGCTCTATTAAAAAACCTCAGGTACATATTCCTTAGGAAGTTCAATCTCACCGAAGTCACAAGACCATTTATGAGGACTACTTTAAAAGGCTTTTTACGGCTACTATTAAATAAATTATATGTTCAATGTACTGGAGCATCAAAGAAGAAATAAGTGCAGAATTTCTGTCGTGAGTGCTCACAATAACCCGATGAGCCCCACAAAACAAGGCACGTGAGGTTACTCCAGTGTGATAAGAACTGCCAGGTCTCATTGGGAGGAGAATTGATAAAGGGACACTATTTCCAAGGAGCAGGCAGAGCTCCCATACTAAAGAACCAAGGTCCTGCAATCAGTGGGGACCATCACTCACTTTACATCTGAAGTAAATGTGTCCTGTCACCCCCTGCTGTTAACTCTGTGACCAACCTTGTCAGAACCGTTCATATCTGGCTTTTTGGTTTACTTCTTCCCATCAGCACAAGTTTTGATTTCTTGAAATTGCTGGGAACATAAAATTGTTTAGCTTCATCCTCAAGAGTAGCCCAAGTTCTTGAAGATTCTTATATTGACAAACCATGACACGGAACAGCTGTTATCTGCTGCTATTTGTTGAGGAGAGGCTCTGCAGAGGTGGTCACATGTCTCAGAGCTGGGGGCACAGCTGGCTAGGGAGAGCTTTTGTCCAGCTTCTGTACAAAGGCCCGCTGAGTGGTTTCAACAATAGAAATGTATTACTTCACAATTCTGGAGTTTTGAGACCAAAGTATCAATAGAATTGGCTTCTGAGAGCTGTGAAGAATCCTGCCCACAGTTACCCAATATTCTTGTGGTTTGTTGGAAATCTGTGATGCTTTTATAGATGTGTCCTCCAATTTCTGCCTTCATATTTATACGGGTTACGCCTGTCCAAATGCCCCGGTCTGCCCTTTTCACAGTGTACAAGTCAGATTATATGACTCTCCCCCACTCTGCTCCATTCACCTCACCTTGTCAGAAATGTAAAAAACCATGCGTCCAAATACACTTGTGTGCCAAGGTTCTGGGAATTGGGACTTTAGCACGTGAATTCTTGGAAGACACAATTCAATACATCACAGGAAGCTAGTGAAGCAAGGATGGATTTAGAGCCTTCAGTGTTCTCCTATTTAAAGACACAGGATGCCAAAATGCCTCCAAACCATAGGACACTTCAGGTGTGCCATCCCTCTTAATTCTGTTTTCTATGGTGTCCCCTAGTACTAAAGTTCCGGCTGGTGTGATTCTTCAGAGCTTCCCTCTAGCTGTTCTGGAAATATCTGTCTCTACTATCAAGAGTCCTCTTTCAGATGCATCTAAACATTGTACCAACAATGAATTAGCTCCCTGTTTATTTCCTTTCCGTTAAGAATATGAAGAAACAAGCTATAAGTGATTCTTTCTGGAATCATGTGCTGTTTAACAAGTAGTTTGGTGCTCTCTTTGGGGAAGGGCAGACAACTGTGCCAAGAGCCACTGAGAGGAACAAGACACACAGTACACGTGTCGTAACTGTCAGGTGGATTGCTGGAAAATATAGTGCTCCAGCAAAACCCAGTCTCAGTACATGAGAACCAGCCCTGAGGTTCTTTGTGGCTGAAGAAGGATGTACTTAGGATGGCACATGTGCAGCTTATTGGGGGCCTACTGGCAGAGTGTGGTCTTGGGGCAGCAAGGCTATAGATCTGTAATCAAGTTTAAACATAGATAACACACCAAAGCATAAGCCCAAGTATCAATCTCTCCCCCTCTCCCTCCCCCTCCCTCTCTCTCCCCCTCTCTCCCCCCCTCCCTCTCCCTCTTCCTGCTTTCCTGGATTCCCCCATACATGCCAGCTTTACAGTTTGCCCCTTGCCTTCTATCTTTCTGTGGAAGTGAGAAGAGAGAAGGAAAGAGGCAAGAGGCTCCCACTTGTGACTGCCAGCTGGCTTTTATGAGAATGCTGCCTGTGCTAGAATATGTTGAGTACAACGCTCCAGCATGGACTTTTTTTCTGACATGGCCAAGTAAGTTGTGAATCAGAATTGAGAGTCCTCTCATACTGTGGGTCCTTTCCTTAGGTTTACAAGCATTCCATATGAAGCCAACACATTTCTGGAAATACAGCCATAGTAACACACACACACACACACACACACACACACACACACACACACACACAGAGCCTTCTCCAGATCCTGGATCTGCACTGGCCCTGGTTCTTCTCCACAATGACCCAGTATCATCACACACGAGAAGCTGTGACTATGGAAATCCGTGCTATGATTTGGGGTTGGATGGCTTTTCTCCCTTCAGGCTGAAGCCCCTGAGTACAGGAACCAGGCCACCACTGTGATTATTTAACACAACAATACGAATAGATTTAAACATTCTCAAATACTCAAAGAAAGAAACCTAAGGTTAGGTGGATACCAAAATGGTTACTTGTCTGACTATATTTAGCATTGTGGTATGAATACAGAAAGTTACGGTACCACTTTGAAGAAGTCCCTTAACCTCTCTGAGCCTCGAGTATTATCACCATTCACAGAATAGTTCTGTGAATCAAATGAGAATAGCCATAAAATGTTAACTACATGTTATGATTAGGATTAAGAAGATCCAGGCAAGTAGCTTTTTTCCCTAGAGACACCATTCTTCTCCCAAATAAAGATCACAGTTGTCACTTGGTGTCACCCAGTAAGAGTATAAAATCCATCAAGGGCTCTCAGATGGGTCTTGGATAAAAACCTCTCTATGAAGTGAAAAATATGCTTTTTTTTTTCTCCGAAAAGCTATTTGCTACGGTTTTCCTGTGAAATATTTGTTTTCCTGATACCTCATTAATAAAACCAGTGCTGAGTGTGTACACTTTCAAATGTCCCAATTCATTATTTTAAGTGCCTCTTTATCAAGTGAAAACATCTGTGTTGAACCAACTCTGATTCAGTGCTTGTCACCGTGACAGGAGCATTTGTCAGGTCTACAATAAATCTCTTCCCATGTCTGCATACACTTAAGATGCTCGACAATGAACTGGAGAGCAAAGCAGCTCCTGTAGCACCAAGAAGACAGCAGACAGGACAACGGAAGCTTCTCTTGGGTTCCCAGAGACATCCTGCCACTTTCGCTCTTCAGTTTGAAATGCAAGGATTCCACCCTGATTCTCACCTGACCAATTCCTAAAGTGAGGTCTAGCTTAAAACCATCCATGGCTCTGGCTGCCAGGTTTCTTCAGAGAAATGATAAATGTGTTGAAGCCTGATTCATTGTGATATGCTTCCTAAAAACACAGATATAGCCCTCCTGACAACCCCAGTCCCCCATATGTGTTTATGAATGAACGGATAAGCCCATATGTGTTTGTGAATGAACGGATAAGCCCATATGTGTTTATGAATGAACGGATAAACCCATATATGTTTATGAATGAACGGATAAGCCCATATGTGTTTATGAATGAACGGATAAACCCATTGCTCCCACATTTGGACACGGGGAGAGTTAAAGATATACAGACATTCAGAGAAGTAAATATAGAGCTGTCAAATAAGCAGAGGTCAGCAAGATTCCCTTCCTGCTAAAAGAAGCCAGGGAAGGCTGGAGTCCTGGGAATCATCATTCGGAGACTCCGCCTTGTCTCCTGGTGTGCACACCAGGCTCTGCCTGTATTGTATGACTCATAGAACCTATACAAAGGATAGCATGTGATGTTCAAGATTAAGTTATAAAGACCTGTCTTTGTTGCTGTTACTTTTTATTGGAATACTTGTTCTGAGAAACCAGCTGCCATATTGTGAGCAGCCCGGGGAGAGGCTAATGAGGCAAAACAGCAGCCTTCCTGTCAGCATGCAACCTAGTCAAACCCCTCAAACACCAACTCCAACTCCTAATTGATTTGGACCCCAAACAACAGAAATAAGACGTTCTTAGATTCCTGACTCTGGAACTATGTGTAATCATAAATACTTGTAGCTGTATGCTTTAAGTCTGTGGATAATCTGGAAATAGTGCTGGAGATCCAGTACATCCACTGTGGCAATACTTGCCAATTTGAACTGTTCAGTTTCTGCTGCACTGTAGATAGGCTCAGACAGACATTGTTCCACCAGAATTAAATTGGGTAGATCATCCTATCAAGACCACTTCAGAGCTTATCATCCTATGGATACCCCCTTTAGGCTCTTCATTTTTAAAGTTTCAAGTCTGTAGAATGAAATGATTCTTCCATGGTTGGTGTTAAAATTCTTGCTACTTAAAGTGTCTTCAAGTGAATCAGGATTTCTGGGATGCACAGCTAGTCATAAGGATCACAGGCTAAGGGGACACACTGAGTAGGAACTGGATGAAGTCTTTTCCCTCATGGCCTTTCACTATTATTGCCTATGATGCATCTATCCTGTGTGTACCTCATGCCTGATGGACCACAAAAGCTCTACAGCAGTGGTTCTCAGTCCTCCTAATGCTGCCACCCTTTAATACAGTTCCTCATGTTGTGGTGACCACCAACCATAAAATTATCTTGTTGCTACTTCATAACCATAATTTTGCTACTCTTGTGAATTGTAATGTAAATATCTAATAAGCAACCCCAAAGGGGTCAGGACCCACAGGTTGCGAACCACAACTCTAGAGTCTTCAGGACATATTGTCTCAGTATATTTCCCCAAGTCAACCTGGAGAAGTCAGACATATGACTCAACATTATCGACTTTTTGGTTTCTCGTCTACTTTTTTTTTTTATAGAATTTTAAATGTGCCAACAAAACCATCTTAAACAAGTAAGTAACTGTAGCAATAACAAACCAGTAAAAACCAATCCTAATCATACTGTGGTTAGAAAAACATTCTGAAAGACTTGCCTTGGGACCTCAGGCTGGTAGCTGAAGAAAGTCAAGGGACACAGACCTGCTGGTGATGGGACCCATGCCACAGAGTCAGCACCCTTTCAGAAAGCTTCAGCAAATGCTAGACTCTCCCAGAAGGTTGGTGAAAAGCATTTGCTGGGCCTCATCCTGCAAGCTTTGATTCACCATAGAAAGAATGAAACTGAATAATCTGAATTCTAAAAAGGTTCAGGAGGGTGGAGATGTAGCCAGATGTAAACCACTTGCCTCTCACACATAAAGTTTCTGGGTCAAATCCTCAGCACTGTAAAACACAACCAAATTTTTTTTAAAAGGCCCCAGGTAAAATCACTACAAACTGGCAACCATTCTCTGAACCTTGAATGCAGGATCACAAAGTCAAAGGCATTTAATAACCGGTCCCCGTCCCCCACAACAACATAGAGGACAGGTCACATGATAGAGTGGTAGTCTGCAAAGTACATTCATGGTTTCAAAGCCATTCCAAACAAAAACTTTGTTGTAAACATTGCACAGGACATGGGAAGTCTGACACCCTGTCCCAGATTTGGACTACCACAGTCACTCCAGGGGCACAACACGCTCTAAAAGAACCACAGAAATTCATGTCATGCCAGAATTCTATAACTCACGCTCAACGTTTTCTCTCCCTAATCACCCTCTCAGAGGGGCTATAGAAAATTAATTATTATACATTTTACTTTCTAGTGTCCATTGGAGGCAAGCTGGTGTTGTCCTTTGGAAAGAGAGGGTAGGACATCTTCAAAGAGCTGGCCAGCTATGCAGGATAGTCCTCATTGTCCCTCCAAACTCACCCTCCATTCTATTCTGCCTTCTGTGCGCCACAGATGACTTCTGGGGACTCTGACCCAGGCTCCCTTGCCTTCCAGCTTCTAGTTGAGATTGGCCAATGTGAGGCACTATGGGAGACAGAGATAGGAGAGGAGGACCTGAGCCCTGATTGACAGTGCCTATGCTCCTCTGAGTCAACAACTCCTATTTGGTGACTGCCTCCTAATGTTTATTAGAGTAACTTTTCCCTGAAAGCCACTGCTGGGCTGGTCACTTCATGTCCAAGGGTGGAGATGGCTCTTTGTTTTCCCATTCCTAGCTGGTCTTCTTTAACTCTGAGAAGCCCTCAGCAGCTACTCCCATTACCCCAGAGATTCAGTCTCTTCCTTTAAGTGTCATAAATTCCTTTCCTAGACCCTCCCCATTCAATCCACAGTTTTACTGTTCAACAGGTAGACTCTACCCTATTAGCATCGACATTACACAGTCTACTCAGCAGCAACCAAATACCCTGGAGAAGAATGGGCAATTTGTCTTTCAGTAAAAGCACTAAATGTTGCTTTAATTACAGAATTAACATTTTTATCTGACTGCTGGTCAGTGATTCAATTCTAGAGTCAGAGTTTAGGCTGCTCAGAGGGAAGCCAGACAATCACAATATTGACTTTATCTAGAAGAATCCTCCCAGGAGGCTCGTAATTGCTTATTCTTGTTATCAAAGGATGCTGCATCCAGCAGCTTCTGGAAGCAGTAATGGAAGCTGCTGAGTAAGTGACTTGTGGTGGCATCGCAGGGAATACGAACCAGGATGAAGTTACACATGCCTAACACCTCTACACAATTGTTCAGGAGTCTCAAGTTGTCAGAGACACGTCTGAGACCAGTGTCAACCCCAGTTCCATGGGGTTCTAGTGATGGAAACCACCATGGGTGAATACAAATGGAACTTGAAGGTCTCCACAAATTGGTCTGCTGGTGACATCGTGAAGGACCCTCACTAGGAATGACAATTCAGTGCCATATCTATGAGGAGAAGGAAAGGAACACCCTGGGTCACCATGCAAAACCATGATTGAGAGCTTGAAAATGAGCAGCCCCCAGCCACAGCACAAGCCACACACGGTTCATTTGACCCAAAGGGTATTTTCATTTTTAAAAACTAGTTATTAACTGTGGTGATATATTGTGTATATATACAATATAAAGCTTGTGTGAGGATCAGAGGACAGAGCCACTAGATTAAACCTAGAATCTGGGCAGTGGCACACACTTTTAATCCTAGCACTCAGGAGGCAGAGATCTGTCTGGATCTCTATGAGTCCTCAGCCAAAAAGCTTTTAGTTCCTGTCTCCTTATATCTTATATGCCTTTCTCCATCCAGCCATTTCAAATTCCTTCTTAGTGCTGGGATTAATGGTTTGTGTGCTTCCCAAATACTGGTAGCAAAGGCATGGGACCTCAAGTGCTGGGATTAAAGGCGTGTGACTCCCAAGTACTAGGATTAAAGGTGTGTGCCACCACAGCCTGGCTCTGTTTCTCTCCTAGACTGAATCAATCTCCTGTAGTCCAGGGTGACTTTGAACTCACAGAGATCCAAATGGACCTCTGCCTCCCAAGTGCTAGGATTAAAGGTGTGTGCCACTACTGCCTGGCATCTATGCTTAATCTATTAGCTGGTTCTGTCCTCTGATCCTCAGGAAAGCTTTATTTGATACACAATATATCACCACACTGCCCCCTTTTTTTTTTTTTTTTTTTTTGGTCTGGAGGACTCAGAGGCTTTTAGTCAAAGGATTAATGAAGACAGGATTTCACCTTCCATTCTGCCTGAGGATTCTGAGAAGTTTCTTTAGTGGCTAGTGGCTTGTTCCTTTATCTCTCCGATCTTTCAGCATTTACCCCAATATCTGGCCTCGGGTTTTTTATTATAAGACCATTTAGAATTCAAGCAACAATTAACACATCACACTTTGGAGATTCTACATAAAAATGTAGATGTTTGCTTTTATTAAAAACGAAATTTCCATACAACACTCTACATATGATAGCACATTTGATTAATTGATGGAAATATTCATGGTATAAGCTAAGGGATGTTTAGTGTTGCCACAACCTCGAGACATGTTAGTCATGGATCTGGTGATGGTCACGCCGCTACTGGAGAGACATACAGAGAACACACATTTAGGTCAGCCTGGCATTCAATGACTACATTAGCTGTGGCTTCAAAGTTCTGAAGGAACGGCTGTGACCAAGGACATTACAACATTACATATCTCATTCTCTCTCCCCATGAGACAAAGCCACTCAGCATGTGGAGTCCGGCGGGATGCTAAGAATCCCTGTTCTGAACCAGAGGGAGCCTGTGTTTTTCTTTCCCAATGAAAGTATATGTAACAGTGACCTTGAAGTGTCCCTATGAAAACTAGGCATCCTGGCCTCAAGGCCTGTCCCATTGACCTACATGTATGAGATCACAGCGACAGGGGAGACCAGGGCTTGAGCACAGCATAAGCAAACAATGAGATGGAAGAAATGACATTGATTTGCTCTATTTCTCAAAAGGTTAGCCAGCAGGGTCCATGTGCTCCCCGTTTCATGGCGGGCTGATTTAACAACATGATTCCACATCATAGTAAGCCTGAAACCTCCCGGGGATCTTCTCTCGTCTCTCCTTTTGCCTTACAGTTTACACATATAAACCACATACATACTTCCCTGCAACCACCACTTCCCCTGAGAAAAATCAGAAGTTTATAGAGAAAAAGACATACACTTGAACGCAGAACATTTTATTACTTAACTCAGGTCTTGAGTCCCTAATCCCCAAGGTCCATACACCACACACATCTTTGCATTTTAAATAAATAAAATAAATAAAAAACAGTCAACAATCACCAAGAAAGGCATATAGTTGTGGGCCAGGTAGATGTATATATCACTTTATTTAAAATATCTTCATTTAATCCTCTTGGCAGCCTTTGAGATAAGCACAATCATTATCTGAATTTTAGGAATGAGGAAACTGAATCACAGTGCCTAGCTTGTAAAACAGGATTCCTATGAGATTACAGGTGACCTTGCTCAATCATCCTGTAAAGGAATGTCTGATAGTCTGTAGGTCTTGGGCAAACAATTTCAGGAAGCCAAGACCACAGGAGGGACACTTAGTGCACTCTATAGCTGCAACAATGTCCTCACTCCCAAGTCCCTTTCCCTGGCCCTATAGAGCATTGAGGCTAGCTTTTCCCTTGGCAGACACCTCCATATCCTGTGGGAGAGAGGCTGCCCCTTGCTGTGTACACTAATAAAGACAATTCCATCTGTGGAAGGTTCGACTCTGGTCTCTTTCTGCCTTCTCTCTCTTTATGTTTCCTTGGAAATCTAACACTGAGGCTCAGGGACTTCAGCCTCTGCCAATCAAAACTCAGGGTCCCTGTCACACAGCCTTGAGGGAAGGAACCCAGGGCCCTCCATCACACAGCCTTGAGGAAAGGAACCCAGGGCCCTCCATCATACAGCCACAGTGGAAAGAACCCAGACAACATCTGGATGTACACATACTTCTCAGCAGCTCTAAGAACACTGCTTGGTCAGCGTTTCCATTTCAGCTCCGGCGAATCCTGAGTTGAGGGTCAGTTAGCCCGTCTCCTGACTCCCAATCTACAGACACTGTGAGACTGTGACCTTACATGAGCATATACCATCAAGTTTGCTGTTATACAGCAATAGAACACAGGGACAGACACAATGAAACCAGGGTTATGCCCTCCGCCCCCAAAAGAAACGTCTGTTTTGTTTTTCAACTGCTAGTGACTTCTTGGGAAGCAAAAGAAAGGCAGGCCTCCCATCAAAGTAGCTGAAGTGTGTCATTTATTTCTAGACAGTAAGTGTCCAGGGAACCCATATGTACCTGACATCCAGTTAAGTGGAGGCAGGATTGCTAGAGGCTGCAAAGACACTGACTACTGTATTTGTCCACAGGAGACAGACACTACAAACAAGGAGCTGCAGTGTAGAAAGTTCTAGAAAGGCTAAATATGTAGGTAGGATGGTCTGGAGCAAGAACTGGAGTTATGAAGTGGGAGGAAGTGTGGGAATAAGCATCAAGTTAGACAAACTTTTGGTTTAGTCATTTTGGATGAGGAAGAATAATCTAGGCCAATGGAGTAGAGTAGAGCAGGAAATACCAAGATCATCCATAATAGCACGACACTCGGAGGCTCATGTGCTCCCCAGAGTTTGTGGGAATGGGGTAAGTACGGAGGAGGGGAGAGAAGAGAAGAGGAGGTATTACTGCTGAACCATATGGGTGTAGCCCCAAATGCTGTTGGATGGAGTATCAAATTGAGTGCTGCTTCCAACCACCTGGCTGTTACAATGGGGAAGGGAACAGACTAGCACTACTTTTCTTTAATGAGGAACATGAGGACCCAGGGCCACCTGGTGTAGGCCTCCCCAATAGAATGCAAATGATCCATATGCAAATGCACCTGATGCCATTAGTCCTTGGAAGAACACAGATGAAAACCACAACCAGATACTATTACAATACTCAAGAAAACAGCTAAAATAGAGCAGGTAGACAGCATCAATCACCGACAAAGCTATTGGACCTCTCATATGCATTGGTAGGAATGAGAAATGACACAATCTCTTTGGGAAAGGGTTTGGCTTTTTAACAAAATTAAACATATGTCTACTTTGTAACTTAAGGATTCTACTCCATTCACAATAAACTCCGTCCCCAAAGTGAAAACATATTTATAAAAAGACTCGCACAAGGATTACAGAAGTTTAATCCATAGTGGCCAAAACAAAAGGCAAGCAACAGACAAAGAAAAAATCAGAAAGAAAAGAAAATGAAACTGGACAGAGCCTGGGCATCCATTCCCAGTAGAAGAGAGAAATGAACTGTGTTACAAGAGGGTATTTCCCCATGATAAAAACAGGACAACCAGATGTTAAGAACCACAAAGGGTCTAGTCTTTTAGCCTACTTGTAAGCTGGCTGGAGAGTCTACCACATTTAGTGATAGAGGACACGGGACTCCTCTGACAGAGACAAATGACTTTACTGTGCACAGAGACAATGACTGCCAGAGGGGACTGCAGCCCAATGTTGGGCGCCAGATCATGGGATTATATTGCTAGCAATCCATGGAGTCTGCTTAGTGATGAAAGGAATTTATTTGGGGGTTAACTCACAAGACTGAATAAAAGAATTCGTCACAGGAGGTGAGGTATGGTCCAACGCTGTTCTCTGGTGAGCTCTACCCTGGTCCGTCCCACCATCCAAAGACACAAGGTAGCACCATGTACGTGCATCCCAGGTCTTAAGGGTCCTTGAGCGGCCACACCCCAGAAGCATGTACCTCAAGGTCATAGGCAGGTGTAACAGTTATCTGCTACTTCATCGGGGTGGTGTTTCAGGGCATGGCTCAAACAGCTACCCACTACAGGGGACAATTTCTTGAGCTGTCATTCCAGTAAAGAGGGTCCCAACTTACCAAATTGCATCTTTTGTAGTCAGTGTTAAGTACACCTGCCCTTTGCTCCTACAGGAGACAGCACCTGTGTATTACAAGCCCCTCACCACACACATATCCTTGAAAAATGTTTCCCCCAAGAGCTATATTTGCACCTTAGCTGGCAAGATGTGAAGACATTCTGTAGGTGGTAAACAACTGACACACAAAATTCTAGAACAGTGTTTTCTGTGTAGTTTTTAGAGAGGCCATTGTGGTAGGGAACTCTGTGGGAGAACTTTAGTTTATATAGGTGTCCAGGTGTGTGCATTTGTCAAAACTCAGTGAAAGCACACTTAAGATGTGCTCATTTCATCTTTAGTAAATTGAAATAAAGCTTTGTAGGCAGATATTAGGGTCTAGTTAATGATATGACTTAGAGAGATTTACACAGTGCTGGAATAAGTTCTCCACAGGATGAATTTCACCTTACCAGCCAAGGTGCACATGGCCCTTAGTGCAACAATGTTTGTAGAGCGAGAATGTTTTAGAATACAACAGTGTTGATTTAGAGAGGAAGTGTGCTTTTGCCTGTAATTTGTGTTGGAAAGTACCAAAAGTAAACTGGGAGAGTGGATGGATAAAAGGATGAGTAGTTGCATGCAGCAAGTACAATAAGATGTTCATGGTGGAAATCTAGGTGGTGTATATACAAGCACTGTATGTAAAATTCAGTTTGAGTGCTTGTTTGAAAACAGTCATAATTAAGATGCTGAAAAAATAAAATAAAATCTGTAAGAATAATAAAACACAGATGAACATTAAGGGATGATTTTTGATACGCCATAAAAGGGGGAAATTGAGTTATAGGATTATATAATAATTAGAAAACATCATTGGCACATAAACAAAATGAAAGGACATTGTGGAAAATATTTACATAAATCCAATAATTGAGTTGTTAAAAAGAAGAGTTCTTATAAACAATATAGAAAAAGATTAAGGCTAATTAATGCAAGGATTACCAAGCTTGTAATATTAGCATTTAGGAAGCTGAGTCATAAGGATTGTCTAGGCTACATGGTGAGTTCCAGGCCAGCCTGGGCTATGTAGCAAGACTTTGTGTCCAACAAATTCTTTTTTGGCAAGGATTATAAATAAGCACTTAATTAAGAAGAAACACAGTATCAATACAATAATAAAATGTGCAGCATCATTAATAATCAAAGATGTAAACTAACACATATGTACCAGGAATTAGCAAAAGCAATTTTAAATGAGCATGACTCACAACAGAGCTAGTGTGATTGAGGCTGGCTGCCTAGCCTGGATGCCTGAGCGTGACTCCTACTCCTCCAGGTAACAGATAAGTGGAGTACTTAACCTCACTGTTTCTCAATATCCTCATCTCTAACACTGAAAAACAGTAACATTTGTTAATTGTGTGATAGGAGTTCTTCTCTACCCACCCCCGCCCTTCTAAGTACACTGAGGTCAGAGTGTAAGACTAACTGGGCCCCCACTTAACATTCACATTGGAAAGATGTCTATGGAAAAACAAAACCAAAAACAGAACTTCTTGAGATAAGTATATCTCTTGTGTGAAGAATCCCTGATTTCTCTATAAAAATATATTTACAGATATTGTTTGAAGGTTTAAAATGTCTAACTGTGCTATTATTTTTTCCCCTAGATGTACAATCCCCAGTTGGGACATTTTCAAATTGCTGCTTTCATCTCTGAGTTCCTTTTGGTGCCAGGGACATTTCCTATCACTTCTCTGCTCCTATTCAATATGTTAGTCCAGTATTTGACTCAACCCTCGGCCCCAGCCCCTGTTTGCAGACTAGCCTTGGGGTCACAGAAAGTCAAACAGGAAGCTTGGTGCATGGGGTCAAAGCAGGAAAAGCTGCTGCAGAAGTTGTGGGTCACAGGTGCTGCTGGCAGTGGGCAGTGAAGGAGGTGGGGGTGGGGTGGCTTCCATTCTCTCTCCAGTATCCCACACTTCAGGGGGCTCAGTGGCTTCCCCCTTGGACCTCTCTAACTCAGAAGCAGTAGCAGTCTCTAAGGTCATACCCATCCCTAGGGCTCAGAACTAGCTCTCCATGGCTCTTCCCTTGGCAAATGGGTCTTTGAGTTTGAAAAAACAACAACAACAAAAAGACAGGCCAATTTTCCCATCTAGAAGGTACCTTCATCTCTCAGGGTCAGCCTCCAGGAGCCTCCTCACCTCTGTGGGCTCTGAGGAAGAGAAGGTGTCCCTTGTTTTATCCACAAGAGGGCTTGCAAACAAACACCGTAGCTCCTTATCAGTCAGCCTAGTCCTGGGTGGATGCTGGGCTAACTAGCACTTTTTCTTTTCAGTTTTAAGCCTAAACTGGGAATCTGAATCCCGAGACAGAACCCCATTTTATATTACCGAATGACTTGAATATTCTAGAAATTTGGATAAAAGACTATAAATGGATTAGTATATGTAACGTATGTGAGAAGAATCATCTTCTCACTGTTCTGTAGGACAGGTGGGTTAATTACATCTTTATTGACAATAAGGGGAAGCAGTTTCATTAACTCTAAGCATGACAAAGATATCACCTTAGGCCTCCCAACCTTCAGTGGCAGGACTGATGAGTCTGTACCATCCTGCCGATTAAAATTTTGAGGTAATGTAGGAAAGGAAGCACAGTCAGGTATGGCCTCACACCAAGAGCAGGATCATCACCTGACCTGACCACATGACAGGAGGGGGTTGACAAACAGAATGTCTTTTGGCTAAAAATAGGCAATTACACTGAATCTTCTTTGGCAATGATATATAATTTCCTGCAAGGGAAAAATCATCCTTTTCATTGCTAATGTTTTTTAACTTTTCCTCAGTTTATTCAGAATGCAAATATTTCTAGAGCAATGTAGGTCTTTATCTTCATAAACACAGTTTGCCATAACATCATACTCTCTTTAATTCCTCGATCTCCTTCATTCAAGGCCATCTTTACAAATTGCATTTGGGCTGCACGGTGGTGGCGTACACCTTTAATCCCAGCACTCGGGAGGCAGAGGCAGGCGGATCTCTGTGAGTTCGAGGTCAGCCTGGTCTACAGAGCGAGATCCAGGACAGGCACCAAAACTACACAGAGAAACCCTGTCTCGAAAAGCCAACCCCCCCCCCCAAAAAAAAAAAAAACCAAACAAACAAACAAAAATTGCATTTGCTGTTCAGGACATCTGACAAGAAGAAGTACTTTTTAAAATTATTAAATGTAGTTATTAATTTGTTTATTTATTTATTTAACATCCCAGTTGCAGTTTCCCCTCCCCCCTCTCCACCCAGTCCTTCCCCCTACCTCCTCATTTGTTCCCACCCTCCATCAACTCCTCCTTTGCTTCTGTTTAGGAAAGGGCAGGTCTCCCATGAGTATCAACAAAACGTGGCATATCAAGTTTCAGGAAGACTAGCACCTCCCCATGTACTAAGGCTGGGCAAGGTGACCTAGTATGAGGAGTAGGGCCCCCAAAGACTAAGAACAGGCACTTTTGATACATACATACACTAACCTTCAAATTTACCCACTTCTAAAAATCATTTGCTTGTTGGAAACTTGTCTTCAGAAACGTTTTCCTTACAACCAGGTGACCCTCCTCACTGCTATACTCTGGCCAATAAAAGTCTTACAATCTGATGCTCCCTGGATGCAGAAATCAGATGACCTCCGAATTCACTTGAAATTCATGAGTAGGACGAGTTAACAAACTCACAAGAGAGGGTCTGAGCAGGTCTCCAACACATAAAATGTGTGAGTCTCAGTGCATACGATGCTCAAGTTTGCTGCCCAAGGTTTATTCCTGGTTCTTGACTGTGTTTGAGATGGGCAAGTTTACTAGAAACCTGAGTTCCAAGTAAGTAACTTCCAAGTAAGTAACCAGCTTACGTAACTTCTAGAATGAAACTTGGTGCAGAGAGGAGACATTTATTCCTATAGCACTGGGTTATTTCTTTTTAAAAAACCGACAGAGAGTTGGAGACATAAGGAAATGTCTTAATGTTACTAAAGAGGTAGTTACTTGCCTGTCCCATATCTTGAAATTAATTCCTAAAGCTATTTATGACACATGAGCTATCCCTAGACCTATACTTTAAAGGATGCTATTTCCAGGCATGAGCCATTCAGGGCAGTATCTTGGGGTTTTCAGGAAAGAAAAAATCAAATTAGTTCAGCTGGTCCAATAACCAAAAGCCATTAGAAACCTTCAGTTCTCTTGGTAACAGCTCCCTGTTCTTCGAACGCTCCTGCCTTGGAACTTCAATGTTTAGTGCAAGAGTCCTCTTTCTGATTGCTTTTGGCATGGGCTGCAGGCAGGTGAGCATGTAGTTGGAAGTGCATCTGGAATCAAAGTTCTACAGTGACATTGATCTTGCTCTAAAAGCCAAAGGGAGAGTTCCATTCCCCCTGTCATGTGTCAGGGATATTCACATATTCTGGCTGGGGGTGGGGGGTGGGGCTGTAGATCAATTTTAAGACTATAAAATATAGATCCCGCAATATAATGAGAAAATAATCACTAAAGCAATTGTCCAATAAAATTTTGATTTATTAAAAAATGATTCCTGCCTGTCTAGCTAGTAATGGATAACTTGCTCTCTGGTCATTATCTCTTCACTTCTTTCCTCCAGACAGGGTTTTACCCCCCCCCACACACACACACAATGACTGAATTACTTCCCTCTCCTAATTCATATCAGTTATGCTCTCCAGTGTGTCAGAACATGAGAGTGTCGAGACGGAGCACTTGAGGTCACTCAGTCAAAACCAGAGAACTACAGTAGAGCCTAAACTCGTATAACCAATGTCCTTAAAAAGCAGGGACTGGGGCAAGCACAGAGAGAAGAAAGGCCATGGGAAGATGACAGGGAGCAGACAGACACTAACACACTGAGAGGAGAGACCTCAACTCTTCTGACACCTTGATCTTGGATTTCTGGCCTCTAGAGCTGAGAGAAAATAAATTTCTGCTGTGTAAGCCATCCGTTTGTAATGCTTTGTTGTGATGCCTATAAGCCAGTTAATACAAAGTTTCTTTTTGAATTAATTTTTCTTTACATTTTCTATTTATTTATGGGGGTGGGGGCACTGTGTGCCAGGTGTACCTGTGGAGGTGAGAGGACGTCTTAGAAGAATCAGTTATCTCTACCATATAGGTTCCAGAGATCAGGCTTAGTATCTTTGTGTCCACTGAGCCATCAGGCCAGTCCATGATACAAGATTTTACTGGTTGAAAATCTGTATCCCAAACTAAAGAGTTAGGAGAAAATGGATCAACATATATAACCGCAGTGGTACCAAAGATAGAACTTGAATTATAATTTGAGAATATATTTTTGCTCAGCAACTGGACTTGTTTAAATATGTTACCTGGGGCATGGGATATAGCTCACTTGGTGGAGTTCTTGACTAGCACACACAAGGCTCCGGGTTTAAGGTAATTCAAAGTCATTTTTAAATTATAGCAAGTGGGAGCCCAGCTTGAGATACATGAGACCGTGTCTCAAAAAGATAAAGTAAAATAACCAAAAGAATGAAATCACGTGTAGCATTTTCCCAGAAGGTAGCCCTTGTCTGTTCTGTTCTGAACATGAAATGTCCTCCGAGCATTATTTTCACCTTCTAACATGCGATAAGGTCATTCTAATTGCAGGTTTTACATCCTTGCTGTCTCCTTCATAGCTGTGTGCCAGCGGATTCAAGAGGAGCCCTCCTACAAGACAGAGAAGCCCTTCCTACAAGACAGAGAAGCCCTTCCTACAAGATGGAGGAGCACCTCCTACAGGAGGGATGCCTTGGCAGGTGCTGCCTTCAACACCCTGTGGTTTATCCTCTTTCCTCTTAGTACAGACTACCAAGAACCAATCAATCAGTACTAAGGCGACTCTTCTTATAAGAAGAGGAATTTCATCACTACACTGAAATGTCATTTCTGAAGAACATAAGAGAGAGCCTTAATTTGGGGCCAAGATTTCAATACTGTATGAAGATCATGTGTACTAATGTTAAAACTGTGACAATAGTAGGTGGATTGTCACACTGAAGACTGTAGAGTCATTGATATGCATTGCTCCAAGAGATGGATGGTTCAATTCTGCATGCACATTAGAGTCTCCTGAGGAATACTTAGACGATTCTAATAGCTTTCACTTGGAACCTGAGCTAGTTGGTATGGAGTGAGGTGCATTACTTGGCATTTCCAAAATATACCAGGAATTTAATGATGGGATGAGGGAAGGGGGGTTGGTGAAAAAGAGAGACACAGAGATTGTGAGAGGGTGAGAGATAGATGGAGGAAAAGGACATTGATTTATTTTTGTTCCTAACTACTGTGTTTAGACATGTAGGACCCAGCATTGTCTTTGAAAGCAAAACTTGGAATAAATTAGGTTTGATTGCAGCTAAGAGCATCGTATTACAGCCTTGGAAAAACAACTCAAATTGTTGCATTGCGAATGGATGTTATCTTTAACTACAGCATCACCGTGAGACAGCTTTATAAATTACAGGGTACAGTGGGTTATTTTGATGAGATTGTGGGTTCTTTGTATTGCTTACTCAGACAGGGATAATAACAGAATACAACTGTGTATGTTTATAGTTTCAATTGAAGAAGCCCTTAAGGACGATCAAGAAGAAATTAATCTTGATTGCATCTCCAGAGTGCGTTTGCTTCATAGTGAAGTTGACATCACCTCAACTGCAGTTAGATGTCAAGGTGAGCAAGATTCCATCTAGGAGTAACCAGTAACCTACCCTCTAACTGCAGCCCAGCTTGTCCTGGCTGCTCTGCCTACTTGTTATGATGAATTTGTTGATCTCATTGAGTTGTTCAACTGATAAAAAATACTTAAAAACTCAAGTAGGATTGCAAGTTGTTATAAAAGGCTCTCCATTATTTTCCATTGTAAGTGAATATCATCTTGTTCATTAACAACTCTAGCTGGCAACAAGAAGGACATGATTAAAATAGTGCTACTGGCAACTGAAAGCTGCTGGGAGAGTGAGAGTCAGTTTTCCTTAAGGGACCCCGAGTAAGTAGACACTGCTCCAGGGGAAGGCCCCATCCTCAAGACTATTTGGACAATACAAATTAGACTGTATGGGCTTTAAAGTAAATAATAAATAAATGAATAGGACATTAAATTTGGTTGTTAGGGAGGTAGGGGTGGATATTGGAGGAGTTAGGGGAGAGAGTTGAAGATGATCAAGACACATTGTATGAAAATTTCCAAGAACAAGAGCATTATTTTCAAAAATAAAAATAAAAACACTTTGTAATTACATCACACTGTTTTTCAATGAAATAATATAATAAAAGTATTTCCTTTAGTAACTAAGGAACTATAAGGTTATGGGCAAAGTGCTATTCATTCATAGGAGAGAATAATGACATAAAGTATAGTAAAGTTTAGGCTGAACAAGTTACTTTAGTATCTAGTTTTCAACATTTAATGCTTTATTTAACTCTTTTTTTCACAGTTTGCCTAATGATAAGTTAATACAAAGCATTAAAACCAGTGACTAGCGAGATAAAGAATAATAGACTATGGTTACTATTATGAAAGCTGCAGATTACATGCTTAAAAAGATTTACAGGAGAATTGGAAAACTTATTTCTAAAGTATATGAGGAAAACATGAATATCTATGTATATGTTAATATATTTAACAAGTTTAAGCACATCAGTAAAGTCTATAACTCCATTAAGATAGTGCTATGACAAAATGAGTCTCAGCACTGTGATGGCTAGAGAAACCCCACTTTGTGCTAGGCATCCATCTTGTACCCACTAGTCATATGTGTCTGACCCCAGTGCCTGGAAGATAAGTTCCCATAACCCTCATTCAATGACTCCTACCCGAAAATGTACAGTTGTGAGCATCTGCTGTGTTATGATATGACTGACTGCTTTTTGGCTTCTGTAACCAGTGTATACAACATTCAATGACTATTTTGAGGCACTTTGACTACCTAATCTTGGCAGAGCATAACAGTCTTGGCTTGTTTGTACAGATACTCAAGGTCTTCTCGTAGTTTTTGCTTTTTTTTTCCCCCAGAGCTGAGGATTGAACCCAGGGCCTTATGCTTGCTAGGCAAGCGCTCTACCACTGAGCTAAATCCCCAACTCAGTTTTTGCTTTTAGAAATCCTTCCCTTACCCTTCTTTGTATGACACATCTCTGATTTGGCTCAAAGATTGTTGTCTTGCTAGCGGTTTTAAGAAATTTAACTAGCTATAATCCAGATCAAGTCTATGGTCTTTTCCCAGGGGTGGTCACAAACTCCACACCAGCACTAGGGAAAGTAGTCATGCATAGGGAAGTTGGCTGAGATGATGTTTAAGTTGCTATTACAGCTATAGCAACCATCTCTTTATAAAGATATTAAATACAAATAACCAAGGAAGCCATAGCTTTTCTCTGTCCCCATCCTTTCCTACCCAGATATCCTACAAGGACTTCAAATTCAGCATTTTTCAAAATGAAATCATTTCCCCTCACTCAACAGCAGAGTGCTGTCTTCAGTCGACCCCAGTTAACCGTTCTCTGATCAAGTTAGATAATCTCACTCCATCACCAACTCCTCTCTCCTTACCCTAACTCACCCACCCATTTTTTCAGCTAATGTCTCATAATTTCCTCTCAGGTCTCTTCCACTGCCCTTTAATCCACAGCCACTAGGTTACTTACATGTTTGTAGTATGCCAAACATCTCCCGGTGAAGCGCTGTCCCACTACTACTCAGCTGTTTTTAGGAACAGGACGCAGTTAAGTAGCAGCAGGGACAAAAATCTCCCGTCCTGGGGTCACTGCCCCATTCCCACCGCAGAAGCCGTTTCCCATCCCGTTAACAGATGAAGCTTGTGAAAACCAAAATTGACTGCATCACTCTTTTGCCTGAGATTGTTCCGTGGCTACTTTGCACACGTGTCTTAGTATTCTAACCAATTTATCCCAGTCCAAACTGGAGAATTTCATTTTTCCCCCCCTCAATGACACATCCTACTCCCTCTTTCTAAAATATCCTTCTGCACTCCCTGTTTTAACATAAACAATTCTATCACAAACCCAAAGTGTAAAATTACGTTGCCGACCCAGCTAAGCTTGCATCCTTCAGGAGGAGTAAGCGGTATCTCCCTGTTATCACTGTGCGGACTCTTAGAGTGGGTAAGTAGCTTGGCAATAAGTATAAAGTACCTACTGTATGCTCGAATATAGAACCAGAAAAGAGATATGATCGTATTTTCGTGGAACTAATTTTCAAATTGTGTAATACAATTAGTCAATGAACAGAAAGAATAATCTGTCTAGTGAGATGAGGACGGACTAACAGGGACATGCAGAGCTGAGAACTAGAGACTTGTAAAGTGAGACAACTTAATTCTTTTTGGGTTTTTAATTGACTTCCATGTCTTTGGTGTCCTTTAACTGTGACCCACAAAACAAAAATGAAATCTTATTTGTTAATGTACACGAGTCATTTGTTAATTAACAAATAACATTATTTGTTAATGTACAGTGTCTGGCTTCAATATATGAATCAATATATGTTCAATAAAAGAAGTTAAGGAAGGGAAGGAGGGAGTGAGGAAGGAAGGGAGAGAGGAAATAAGGAACGTGAAAAGGGAAGAAGGACAGGAGGAGGGAGCGAGTGGGAAGGAGAAGGAAGAAGCGGTAAAGAGGGAGAGCGAGGGGCGAGGACGGGGGGGAAAGAATTTGGGTTACACGCGTCTCAGAAACACATCTAGAAATGCTTTGGCTGAGCAAACATTAATTACGAGTATTTCATCACTTACGTGGACTGTTGACCAATTACGTGTAATCGTATTAGTTTTTCACTAGTGTGACAAGGGTTGCCTGTAAATAATTCACCTTGATTTACACCTGTCTACTGTGAGCAGGTAAGTCACCTCATCTCTCTGTCTCTGTCTCTGTCTCTTTCCTTCTGTGCCGGAAGTCAATCCAGGACCATGTATATCTCCTTTGTCCACAAGTCCTTGTGATGAGGGATGGTTTCTTTTTGCTAATGCTGGAACAACAACGGGCCAACAAAGAGATACAATTGACCTGAAGAGCACTCACTTAGGAAGTGAAAGGCTAAGCACCAGTCAGTCAGTCACGCACTGATTGTCTCTCTTTTTTCTCACTTGTGTGCAAGCCTCCACCTCCAGGTGGAGCCAGTGTGCTAGGAAGTCATGGATGTGCATTTGGGGTTGGTTGAATTAATGCTTCTAGATAAGCCCATCACCGACACACATCTGTTGCATTATACAACTTTTGATGCTTACCTATTTAAGAATTTTAAACATAGCAAAAAAAAAAACCCAAAAAACCATGGAACTCCTGTATGTTTCATTATTCCAAAGATTATTTGATTAATTGGACTTTTAATAATGAATATAAGAGCCAGTTGTGAGTCCCACAGAGAAGACATTCAAAAGAAATAGTAATATGGCCCAACTGTTTTTGCACAAAACTCTGTCTTGAAGTAATTCTATTTCTTTGAAAACAGTTGAAGTGACCAAGTGAGTTGGGCCTTAAAGCTAAACTTTTGTTAGGGCAAGACCTCCATTGATACACAGTGGGTTCCAGAGTCTTCCCTCAGCCTGGGAAGTCCTATACTGACTTAGCAGAGCTCGTCAGAAACCCAGCCAGGACCCGAGCACAGGTCAGACATGAATCTTTTCCCAAGAATTTTAAACTTGTTTCACTTATGATACCTGGGCTGAGTTAAGCCAGAAATAAAAGTTTCATAAAGCTCAACTCGTACTGTTTAATTGGAAGCATGTATCATAGAAAAGTGAACAATTAAAGTCACAGAATCAAAGGGAACAGCAACTTTCCAGCCAACTACGAGGGAAACCAAGGATATGCTTATGTTTGAGGGTGGGAAGTTGTGGTTTAGGGTAGGACATGACAGGCCTTCTTGCTGCCAAGAAGCATCCTTGGTTTCCCTCGGTTTGACTACTAAAGTGTGCATAGATAAATCCTCTGATTACTAAATTGTTCCTTGAACTTTGTACAAGTGGGTTCACTCTGTATATTTTGAATGTCTTTATTTCTTCATTTGATAGGATGTTGGTGAGATTTATGTAAACATTTTGTGAATTTTCAGTGAATTCATTTTTTCATTTTATGAATATGTCATAGCTGATTTATCTATTATCTTATCAATGGACATTTCGTTTATGAACAAACACATGCTCACCATGCAATACCTACTTTTTTAAGAACAGAAAACAAACCAGCAAAACCACATAACCCTGGGTTCTAGGGACTGACTCAGGCCTTGGTGTTTGTAAGGCACGCATTTTGCTGACTGGCCTGTCTCCTCAGTTTGACCTGTTCTCATTACAAGTTAATTACCTCAGATACTTGGAATAGTGGAGGAAAGCCAGCTAAAATGATCTTTCATGGTCACTTTTTTGTTTGCACTGCTTTAGACCTCTATACAGTTTGAACAGAAGTAATGTTGGGGACATCTTTGCCTGACTCTTGATTTCCTCCTCAGCATAGACGCAAGCTTTAAATATTTCTTCATTACTGTGATATTTGTGATATATCTCTTGTCACAGGCTCCCAGGATGGCTTTTAATTTGTTTCCCTAATGACAAGTGATAGTTCATTGCTTCCTTGTTATGTTTTTTTACTTAAGTGGCAGAGTGATGTTGACCTTATAGGATGAACAGGGCATTACTCTCTACAGTTCTAATTTTAACAAAACATTGCACAGTTGGTTATTTATTCCTCAAAAGACAGATAGATTTCACACTGAAATCATCTGGACATAAAGAGCTTTAACATTTTTTAATATTCATAAGACAATCACATTTCCACTTCCTCTTCCTTTATCTTGGTTGTTTGTCTGGCCTTTTAAACTTTTTTCCACACATGACTCCATTTTGTCTGAGAAAGTCTTGCATGGCCTGGATATATAAGTGTATAAAATACATATACAAATCAAGAACTCACTCACAATACATCAAAAACAAATTAATTTTAAAACAGTTCTTTGGTATACATATAATTTTTATCATTTGTTAAAGATGAAAGCAAATTTTCATACTAATAAGATATGCTAATTGAGTTTTATATATAGGAGTTACATCGTGGCTATATATTCAGTGCAAAAGGATGAAGAGTATCTTCAATGCTTTTTTCAAAGTTGAAAAACAGTGATTTTATAATCCTTAATGCTGAGACCATGACTCATATAAAATGTAGTATAATATAGCAAAAGTATGCTTGGGGACATTTCAGAAACCGCTGAAGATTCTGGCTAAACCCAAGTCAAAATTTATTTGAGATTTTAATCTGAAATTCAAGTCCGCATAGAGCAATTTTTTCAAACCAAACATTTCCCCTCTTTCTATTTATGTGACTCCATGGGTTTCAAACCAGTAGGTATGAAGCTGTAGTCTATGCATTCTCATCAGTTGCCCATCTTATCTACACAGTTAGGTAATGTTAAGGGACTATTGTGATATTGATCATTTTTGTCTTAATTTTTCTTTTGGTTTATTTGTGTTTTCAGTTTGGTAACTTACTTTTCAGTTTTATCTTTTTAAAGAATCAGGTTTTTTGTTCACTTGATTTCTCCTACTTTTATATTGTTTCTGTATCTCTTTCTTTTTAAATTTGTTAGTTTGGTTGGTTTTGAAACAAGTTCTCACCAGCTAGTCTAGACAGGCATTGAATTCCTGCCTCTTCTGCCCCCAATTACTGGCTGCTGGGGCCACAGGCCTCCACAGTCATGTCTGTCTCAACTTCGTCTCCATTATTACCTTTCTTCTACTTGATTTCAGGTTTCTCTACTCTGTTTCCTTTCTTCTTCTTTTTTTAACTTTCTCAATATAGAAACTTAGATCATCAAGACATCTAAAGTTTTCAAATATAAGTATTTTACTATACACACGACTTCTAAGATGGCTTTGGTACCTCCCACAGATTTCAATGTTTTTTATTTCATTCAAAACACTTCAGTTCCCTTCAGACTGCCTCTTTGCCCATGTAGGAGTATGCTGATTAATTTCAATATGTTGGAGCTATTCAGAGTCTCTGGGGTTTGTTTTAAGTTCTGTTCATTCATGGAAAAATATGCTTAGTATGATTTCAATTTCAAAAATAAATTCATTAGGATTTGTTTTGTGGTAATTACATAGCATTTAGAAAATTCATCTTAGCAAAACTGTGCTTTGTTGGTAGAGTCCACAGAGCTTTCTTGACATGTATGAACTAGGCACCAAGCCCTCATCAGAGGCAGAATCCTGCTTCCATGATATTTGACTTGAGAATACTATGAAAATAAATTTCTGTGTTTACAAACTGAAAACCAAAAACAAACCATTAAATGGAAGTACTATTTTCATATAAAATAGAATTCATTTCTATAAAAAATATGACATTTGGGAGGCAGAGGCAGGCAGATCCCTGCGAGCTTGAGGCCAGCCTGGTCTATACAATGACCTCCAGGACAGCTAGGACTACATAGAGAGACCCTGGCTCACAAAACAAAATAAAACAAAAAAGAACTTAAATATAAAAATCTTAAAAAAATTCATTCTCTAAGATAGTTAACAGTTTGATATGCATTTTTCACAATACTCTATATAAACAACCACACATACACACATACACACACACACACACACACACACACACACGTGTGGGCATGTATTATCTATATTTATAGCTGTTTGTATGTGGGTACATATAATACATTTGCAAAGCGGAAAAGAGCTCATACTATTAAGATCCTTTGTAATCTACTTTATGTCTACAAAAGGACAAATTAGTGGCTGGCACTGATGATATTCTTCGAATAAATCCATGGAAGTATAATTTCTTCAAAGGATAATCACCTTTTTAAAGGTTCTTAATGCACTCATCCCACTCCAAAGAAGGCTTTTGCCATGGTCCTTTAGCTCATTCAGCAAGCCACCATGTCACAGTGTAATGACACGGTGTTTCGAAAACATTGTTTGAAATCTTCCAAAACACCCTGCTGCTGAGGCTTACCCATCTCAGAGCTATGCTGAGCAAGATTCCACCCCAGACTTCAGAGGAGGGACATGTCACCTCCGTAAATGAATCCCAGAAGGATGACAGCAGATACCAACACAACTACAAGGGGAAACGTATGGCTTCACTGATGGTCTTTGGAGTGTGTTGATGAATGTGGAAATCAGTGAAGTGGTTAAAGACCGCGAACCTCCAGGTACTCATAGCTCTTCTACCCAGGAAGCAAAGCTGGCTTCTATAGGAGTAGACCATGTAGAGATGAAGGTGTTTTCTAGCACACAGACTGTCTATAAATCTGTATTTTAGTAAGAGGAATGCTGTTTTCCACCATAAATACTTCCTGACCTGATGGAAAAGTCTGCTTGATAAGAACAAAGTAATGATACAGGATTTGGGAACTATTTTTTTCCATGACAGAGCTCTCAAATACCAATGGGAATGTGCAGGGAGCTGATGAATATGTCATGAAGAGCCCTTGAAGCTTTAATTTTTACATTCCTCTGTGTTCAACCCCGTTTTCTCTTGAATAGAAAATACTTGAAAAATACAGGGCAGTAATATATAACCAAACTCACAAATCTCTTAAATGAAAAAAAAAATCTCTGGTTACCAGTAAAACAACAACAACAACAAACAAAAAACTGGCTCACGAAACCAGTCCAGAAATTGTTCAGTGTATTGAACCAAGCCTCAAAGGAAGGTATCTTGGGTCATTCTTCTTGTGAATCAATTTTTTTTTCCATAAAATACATTTAGTCATACCCAAAGAGACATCACTCCAGGGTCCCCATCTTGCCTTAAGGGAACAACAGTGCACCTCATCTGGCATACTCAGTAAATGCCTCCAGGAAGCATTAACCACCTTGGGAGGTCTGCCATCTTCCCTGACAGTGGGGTTCCCTCCTGGAGTGTGTGCAAGGGCCATGACAGCAGGAGGTGGAAACAAGTCAGACGAATTTAAAGGCAGGGACTGAATCAGAGAGTGAACAGTTCTAGTTCTTGTCCTTGTGCCTGAACCAGGATGCCAGGAGAGTTCTTATTTCTTGTTATCTCTTCTAAAGGAGCAGCTCTGCCTATACATGCCACTATGTATGTCACTGAAACGCCAGTCCAGATAGTCATCCCTTCTGGTGAACAGCCTTGGAACTGGATCTCTAGGTTTCAATGGTGAAAATGGGTTGTATACTTCCCCCAACTTCAGCCCATCTTTTATATGTCACTAGGGTCTCAACACTCAGAGGGTTACAGTAGTCTTGGTGGCCATCGAAGGTGGATACTACAGCTCTGTTGAGGCCCATTAAGGGAAAGCTGTGGCTAAAGAATAGAATTTAACAATGGTCCTGGGTGGAGATATGACATTCCAATCCACTCCAAACATTAAAAAGTATATACTGTTGCTTTCTCTCTCAAGAGTTGATCTAGCTTGCCCTGTTAATCACATGGCCAGGAGTCCACCCAACAGGAAACCTGACTATCTGAAGATATACTAAAGAGAATGGAGAAATAATTATCCCTTTCGTGAGATATTCTCCTATGAGCCAACCCTTGGTGTAGTCCCTTACAGAGACACTGCCATGCAGCTCTGCTAAACCTCCAATTCTTAATGCTCCAGCCTCCAGAGTGCTGGGATTATAGGTAAAGTCCAGAGTGTCCAGTTCTGTGGAAATTTGTACAAAATTAAGTCTAATTGAACAAATAACTTGTTTATTCTGCTTATTGTCTGCATTTCAGAAACACAAAAGAGACCAAATGTGCAACAGGATCATGAGGAAGACAACTTTGATAGAGAACACAGGCCCCGTGCCTTGACTGCAGGGTGGGGTGTTTGGAAAGCCATCTACTTAAATCAGCAGATACCAGATCTGAGCCTGTGCGAGTCATTAAACGTCCTTTCACTTTAAATAATACTCTGTTACCAGTGGTATCGGTGTGTATCTGTCTATATGACAGGTAGGTATTCATGTGAAAATTCCAAGCAACTTTTTGACATCTTTGATTTAGTTTCATAAAAGATCTCATCCCACAAGTTAGTAATGATCGTTCATCAAATTGTCTGCTCTCCACCTCTGTCAGAAGAGCTCGTATTAACAGATGGGAAAACATGTCAACTTCTGATCCAAACATTTTAGGGCTGAGGGTTTTCAAAGCTAATTTGTTCCAGGCTAGCAAAGTTTCATAGCAGCCAGGCACCCTTTCTTTTCCATGTGCTTTTCATTATGAGTAGCATTTCCCCCATAGTTTGCCATGAGATGGACCAGTCTATTCCCCACCTCCTGGATGAATACGTGTGAACAGAGATGGCAGGTTGAACTTACATGCAGATAAGAAGGAGCCACCAGCTGTTTTGTTAGGCATATGGTGTGGTAGAGTAACAACAACAACAACAAAACAAAAGAAAGAATTTTAGAATCATACAGACCAATTCAAATGTTGGTTTTGGCCACCTACCAGCCTATAACCATCCCCTGTCCCATGCTCTTTCCTCATCTGTAAAGTGGGGTGAATGGTGTTACCTTTGCAGGGATGAATTTTGATAATTGAGCAAATAGAAGCTTAGACACTGGCACACAGGAGATGTTTGGATATCTGCCTGTTCTCATCTTCGTTCCATATCTTATTAACAATAACAGCAGCAGCAAATGACAAGGAGAGGAAGGCAGGATCTTCTGCTACCGACTATGAACAGATGTCAGAGCACAAGTCTGCAGTGCCGGACTCTCAGAAAACACAAGGCAGGGTAGGTTAGATGTGTGCACCCCTCAGAGAAACTGCTTTCCAGTGGCCAACAGACAGATGTGATTAACCTCTTAGTTCATGTTATCACATTCCACCCAAAGCATTAGAGGTAACAAATACCAACATGTGGACCGTGAGAGAGGTAGGTGAGCCAGTGTGGACAGGGCTGAGTCAATTCTCAATAAAGTCAGGAGCTGAATCTGTATTCAGCATACAGTAGCCTCCTCTATAAATACTTCTCTTCACCCTGGATGTTAAATTTAGCATAGGCTATTTTACCGCATTTATTTATTTATTTATTTATTTATTTATTTATTTATCATTTATTATTATTTCTATTTATTTTAGTGTGTGGGTGTAGAAGCCCATGCCATGTGTATGTGTGGAGGTCAAAGACCAACTTGTGGGAGTTATTCTGTCCTTTTACCATGAGGCGTCTGGTCTGGGGATTGAACTTAGGCCATGAGTCTTGGCAGCAAGAACCTTTACCAATTGAAGGCATCTCACTGGCCCATAAGCAAAGCATGTTAACATTTCTTTTTACTTACGAGCGTGAGGCCAAAACGATACTCAAGGAATGCTGTACAGTTCTTCAAAAGGGAACATAACAGCTGAAAAGATTTGCTGCCAAACTGCTTTCATGCTGCTCCAGGATTTTCTCTTGCTATCCTTGAGCAGTTTGAGAAGAAGTGCTTTGAAGGTCTCTTCCTCACTTTCTAGAAAAGGTTACAGGGGCATGTCAGTGAGCTCCCTGCCCCCTTCCCAATCTTCAAGGTTCTCTGCTGGAATTTCCCACTGATGTCATCTCGGATTCCAAACTATGAACTGTCTAGCCGAATGTTTCTCTTTTCTAAAAGAAAGAACTATTTCTCGGTACTGCATTTTAAATTAGGGGATGCCAAAGCATTTCACTTTAGTAAAGTAGAGGCAAAAGGGCTCATTGGACGACCTGAGCAAGCACCTGACTCCTTGTGGCTAGCTGGTAGCAAGTTTCTCATCAGACCGTGCACTTCAGTTTCTTGTGAATATAAACCCCTGGACTGAGGGTTGGAATCCTGGGTCCACTTTCGGGTCTGATAACATTTCCGTGGGACCTTGACTTCTGTGGCTACATGGCTATGGTGTCTCTTCATACAGTCAGAGCCAATGGCAGATAGTGATTTTTGCTTTTAGACAGCACCAGATAAAAGCTGGACAGCCCAGAGCTCATCCTGCCTGTTCAGTAACCAGAACTCCATGGTTACTGTTCTTAAGCATCCTAACAGTTTGTGGGACGATATGCCTCCTTGACATTTTCTGCCTCCAAGACATTTTCTTGCCCCCTTTGCTCTGGTTGCAGGAGAGAAGGAAGAATTGATCAAAGACGCAGAAGCATGAGGAGACCAAGGTTTACTCTCCCTACACGTACACTCAGACCTCTGTACAAGTTAAGAGCTCACTTCGGCCTATCTGCGCAGGAAGCCAGCTAGAATGTCTCCTTTCCTTTTGATGGTATATGTATGAGAGTGAGAGACAGTGCACCTGCCCATAGTCACTCCCCACCCGAAGTCCTGGCAGAAGCTCACTTTGCATACAGATGGTCCATCAAGGCTTCCTGCTACAGAGTCAGTGAGGAATGCTTCTTAGCCAGGGACTCTAGACAGCAGCCATCTCTGTGCTGGCCATGGGTTGTCACCAGGAATGACCTATTGAACAAACAAGGACAGAGACTAAACATACGGGTCCGCACTGGCTATTCACCAGGCAGTGTTAGATGCCGGATCAGGAAACTGTTCTGAGAAGGAAGTGAATCGATACATGAGAAAGACTCGAAGCAGGGCCTGGTGCTAACACAGCACTGATCATTAGTAAGGATCAGGGCCAGCATATCATTTACAACACCACAGAGCAAAGAACACACGTGCAAGCCTTCAGACACACAAGGCTGTCAGGATTCACCCCACGCCTTTTCACTAGCTTTATGACTCAGGAGATGTCAGCCACAATGAACGCCCTAGTCTAGGCAATACTGACCCTGATGCCATGTACAGACACCATAAAACCTTACATCACTTATATATGAATTGGACTGGTTCTTGTTTAACCCCTTCAACCAAGGACTTCCATTTCCTATTACAAACCATCTCTCGATTTCCCCACCATTTCGTGCTAGTCTCCTTAACACTTTCATCCACAGTTCTAAAACGTGTCTACAAAGCTCTTTAGTCAAAATCTGTAGACTGTGTCCTCTGTCGCCTGTCAAGGAACTGACACACTATCTTTTTTTCTTTATGTAGACATTTTCTGAAAGTCACCCTTTTCTCCCCACCTACTGGATGCTAGAGTGGCCTTTGACTCTTTCTGCTCCATCTCCTCCTCCCTCCTCTTTCCCACTTTAAATACCAAGAACAATATATTCAGGCACCCAAAGCATGGCTCACATGGCAAGTGCGTCATTCAACTCTGTTTCCCCCAATGAAACCTTTAACTTCTCTTTACAAAGAGCAAGGGGAAAACATTCAGTTGCCCACAGACCCACAAAGAGCCTTTTTGTCTAAGCTGGAAATGTTTGTGATATTATCATTTATTCATTTAATATGTGTTTGTTGAATCTACCATGTGGCAGGCCCCACCCTAACCACAGAAAAGACAGCAGCCAATTAGACAAGTGCTCTTCATCTTCCAGGATCTTGCTATGTGATGTTAGCAAGGTTAAACATGATAAGTATCCTGAGGAAGAAACTCAGATGCTCGCTGAGTACCTGACAGGTGATGGAACTTACCTTGGGTGGTTGAGAAGGCTTCTTGGAGGAAGTAAAGGTTAAGTTGAGACCCAAAGTACTGAGGCTGGAAAGTAAGTGGAGCGGGTGGAGGGGACTGGAGAAAGATAGGACAGTATGTGCAAAGGGGAGGTGGGCAGGGGCTAGGAAAGATCACATGTTCAAGAGGTAAAAATAGGCAGTGTGGCTGTGGCAGAAAGGGCACAGGATGAGGCTGGAGAATCGGTCTGATAATGCAGGACCTTGTGACCAACAAGAAGCTATTGCTGGCCCAAGAAAAGGGAGCACCACTTCCAGGTTTGAAAATCCCTCTCTGATGGCAGTGGAGAGGATGATTGATGAGGATGTAAACAGATGAAGGGAGACTTTCAGTCAAAGCAAAGATTATCTTGTTTGAACCAGGAGCACAGTGGCGATGGTGGAGAGGGTAAGCAACAGTGAGGAGAAAAGGTCCAGTAAGAGGTGGGAACCGGGAGAATATGGAGAATGAAGATGGTAACATTTTGTCAATTCAAAGTTACATGGCTTGGTTGATAGATGGTCTAAGATACCACTTCCCGAGAAAGGGAGCACAGAATGAGGTCAGGGCTGGAGCACTGGGAGCTCTGTCCTTTTGGTTAATGAAGAGAAAATAGTTAAGAGCCCCTGGGTCACACAACAGATTCAATCATGCATAACTGCCAGTGCCAGACAGCTGATGGACAATACTGATGTACAATAGCAATGCCTCTCTTCTGGGATTGACTTGATGCTTAAGGAACAACCATCTGATGTGGTTCACTCCAAAACTTTCCCACAGCTTCCATCAACAAGACTCTAGGAGGGGCACCCAGAGACATACGTATCCATACAAACTTCAGCTGATCAGCTCCGATCATAATACAGAAAAGCATCAAACTCAAAGGAGGAAAATTTATCCATATGCACCACGGCACTAAAATCGAATCAATCTCATGTACCCTGGAGCTATTTTAGGACTATTGGAAAACACTTATTCAGTTAATTTGCAAGTTCAAGTTTAAAACCTGCTTCACAGTTATTTATGTTAATACTAGGAAAGGCAGGGAAGAGAGTACAGTGTTTGCTTCTAATTTTACATAAGAATGCAGGTTTCTCATTCTGGAAATGACTTAGGGAAACAGGTACATAGTGTGGCATATGGAGGTGCCATCCTAAATCCTAGATGCCTGTCACATGTCTTTATCTTGCACAGGAAGAAGTTCCACAAGGGACAGTGAGGTCTGTTTACCAGGGCCTGGTTGCTGTCCTTTATTTTCTTAGAGATATGTGCCACTATTTTAGATTGTGTCCTCTGCTGTGGAGTCCCAGGGTCCACTGCCTTTTTCCTGAAACTAAATTATAGTTGTAACCATAGTGTTGTTCTCAAAGTACACAATCTTATCCCTGAGGGCACTTCGAATTAGAGACTCACTTTACTTTGCTTCTGACTGGAGTTGGTACATTTACTTTTATTGACAGAAATATGCAGGCAGTGAACAGTAAAATTAGGTATTTATATGGCTCAGTCTTGATATAGTTAGCTACTAGCTTAAGTTAATATTAGTCTATTAGCTTAAGAGTTAGTCAAGGTATTATTTATTTATTATTCTTTCTGACAGGGTCTCCTGTAGGCTGGCCTTGAACTTCTGATGCAGTCGAGATTGACTGTGAACCTCTGATTCTCCTGTTTCCACTTCCCTCTCAAGTTCTGAGATTAGAGGTGTACACCATCATGTCCAGTTCATGGAGGATTGAGATTCAAAGCCAGGGTTCCTTCTGTGTGTGCTAGGCAAGCACTCTACTAACCGAGCTCCATATCCAGCCCAAATATGTTGTGTGTGACTCTTCACACACAATATTTTCCATGTGAATATACACGAACAGATTGGTGTTAGTGTGGATGTTTTCTTCTTTTTCTCCAACCCCAGGGGAAATTTATACCTCACATATAATTACCTTCTGTGCCTACTGGTATTTCTGAGCTGTTTTAACAAATAGACTTTTTTTTAAGTAGGAAAGGAATATTTTGAATTTATAGGACATTTGTTTCTCCCTCAAGAAAGCATCCCACATATATTTACAGTTTGTATTGATGAAAGAACTTCTCAATGACTGCTCAAAGTAGAAGCAATTTATAAAGTATTTAATAGAAGATTTAAACGTTTAGTATATGGCTGGTTAGTTGTCATCGGCTAGAATAATAATTCCCCACCTATAGGGGGTTTTAATAAGCACTGTTCTTGATTTTGTTTTATATTTTCTGATACTTCCAGCTTCTTGTGAGAGGATATACTACTCTCATATGAAATGATGGTAATCTTTAACGGGTAATCTTGATTGTCAGCTGCATTGAAAAGTGATTAGGAGATCAGTGTGGTACACCCCTGAGGGTTTGTGACAGTGTTTTCAGAGAAGATTAACCACCTGACTGTAGATGGTACCATACCTCATAGTTTGGGGCCTGGACAGAATAAAGAGGGAAAAGGGGGAAAGCTCACAACACTAGCATTCTGTCTGTGTGCTTCCTGGCTGCTGTGATGTGAGCCGTTCTGCTCCACACACCTTTCCACAATCCACTGAGACCTTTGAAATTGTGAACTCCCTCTTTCCAAGCACTGCAGGAGCATCAGCAGAGTCCTAGAAGAGGCATTCTAGATGTAAATTTGTGACGAGTGGGAAGAGTCTCTGGGTCAAAGATAATAACTCTTTCTGGCATTGGTATGTCTGATAAGTTCTGAGATGACTTACAACACCCATGTGTCCCCACAATCTCAGTTTACCATATAAACTTACACAGTGGCTGCCTTTCTACTCCCAGGAATAAGTCATTTATCAATATTGAATGGTCTGTGATGGATGGTTGGTGACTTATAGATGGTTGATCAAAAAAAAAATCCAGTTCAATTTTGATAGCTGTATTAAAGGAACCAGGTAATTTCTCTTATACCATGTCTTTCCCCCACCCCCAATTTTCTCGCCCCTCACTTCAGACCAAAATGTCATATTGTGAGGTCAAAGACACATGCTGTTCAAAATGCAGCTTGTTGGGACCACGGGGATGGTTCCCAGCCATGATGCTAGGGTATATTACATTTAAATTAATGTAAAAGTGAGGAATACTTTTCTGAGAGGGGTTATTGCAAAGAGGAGACTTTGACAAGCCAAAATGACCATTGGATGCCACCTCCTAGTTTTATTGAGGAAAATGTGGCAACAAGGAGATTTTTGAGTCAGATGGCATAATCCAGGTGATATCCTGGAAACCAGACTCCCTAGGGGAGGAACAATGGATGCACTTTTACCCAGCCTCTTCCTCAAGAGGTGAATAGCACTGTTCCTGCCTTGATGTCTGGGCATAACACTAGATCCAAGAACCTACCAGACACCCCAGCCAGAAGCCAGAAGGCTTTCGAAGGAAGAGATGATTGAGGAGTCACCACTTTTTCTGTAACTTACTTAGATGTCATTAGCAAGTGTCAGAAAAAAAAATCAATGACTATAAATAAGTCACTTGTACTTTGCATATGCATACTCAAAAATCTCAATTCACAGTGCCCACCCATCCAATACCGACTTAGATAGAGTGAGAGCACTGTATGAAAGCTCCCACAGTGTTGATTCCAGCATTCTAAATGTTCACTCCATACCTTTCTCTCTTTTGTATTATTAGGGTTTTCCTTTGGGTCAGACTCCTTGTAAATAGCAATCAAAATAATAGAAAAAATGCAATCTGGTCCCTGGTTGTGTAGAAATAAAAGAGGGAAAATTTCTTTTGTTCTTGTGAGGACTCTTCACTGTGAATAACCTAAACTTAATAAAAACACCACTGCCTGAGTTGATGCAGCTCTGAAAAGTGGTAGCAACACAGAATGCATTATTTCATCTCTCGCTGTTTCATTATTTAGATCCACACGCTGCTTCTGCAGCGACAGGTACCTATATTTATCTCATAAGTCTGTCAAAAAATACTGCAGTTGCCTTGTGAGCTGAGTCTACAGATACGAAAAGGCCAGCGTCCTTTTAAAAAAGGATTTTTACACTTCAGACCAAAATGTCACATTGTGTGGTCAAAGACACATGCTATTCAGAATGCAGCTTATTGGGGCCAAGGGGATGGTTCCCAGCCACAGTGCTAGAGTATATTATATTTAAATTAATGTAAAAGTGAGGAATACTTTTCAGAAAGGGAGTTATTTCAAAGAGGAGACGTTGATAAGCCAAAATGACCATTGGATGCCACCACCTAGTTTTATTGAGAAAAATGTGACAACTCAGAGATTTTTGAGTCTGATGGCATAACCCAGGTGATATTCTGGAAACTGGACTCCCTGGGGGAGGAAAAACTGATGCATTTTACCCAGCCTCTTCCTCGGTAGGTGAACAGTGCTGTGCCTGCCTTCCTGTCTGGGATAACACAAAGTAGAGGCTTCCAGTAAACCCTGTGTGGCAATTATGACCACCTGAAATTTTTGAGCAGCCTCATTATTTCCTAGAGTGATGTAAATTCTTTTGTAGGCTTCTTGGTAGAGGGTCAATCTGGACCTCTGTCCTTCCTCTTTTACGTAAAGCTGCTAGAGTTTGCTTTGCAAGAGTCTTCTCCTCTTTTACAGCTACTGGCGGCAGGCCCATGGTCTTTCCTGGTAGGCAAGATGTTCAGATGTCCATGCCGACACTTAGTAATGGCCTCTCCTAGTGAGTGTGCGTCCAGAGCCACTTTCAACGAAGACATTCTCCTATGTATTTGCAATAAAATAATAAAACCTACTCTCTTTGATGTCAGAATCATAATTGATTTCTGCTGCTCACAACTGAGATTCCTACAGATTAGAGCAGACTCATGGATTAATGAAATGTGACCAAAGCCAAGAAAAGCCTAAATCTACCCACATTTGGGTGTAATAGGTGATGGGGTTTCAATGTCATGCCAGTACTACCTTAGAGTTAAAAATCACTGACACGCCGGGCGGTGGTGGCGCACGCCTTTAATCCCAGCACTCGGGAGGCAGAGCCAGGCGGATCTCTGTGAGTTCGAGGCCAGCCTGGGCTACCAAGTGAGTTCCAGGAAAGGCGCAAAGCTACACAGAGAAACCCTGTCTCGAAAAACCAAAAAAAAAAAAAAAATAATCACTGACACAAGAAGCTTTTTAAAAGAATAAAACTTAAATTTCAAGATAAAATCCAAGATGAAAAGCAACACACAGTTCTAGCCAAACCAAAGGTTAGATTAAAATTTTGCAGGGAACAGTAAAATCAGTTGAAAAGAAATTATTACTATCTAAACATGCATTTAAAATATTTCCTCTATATTATTCCCTGCTTCATAGTTTCAGATTGTTGAATTTTTCTGTTTGGAATTTGATTCTTTGAAATGTAAAAGATGATAAATTACAAAATGGTAAAATGAGGAATTATGTCAGGGAAAAAATAATTTCTATAGTTAAATTTTTACTCAAATGCTTTTGAAGCATATTATTACCTTCTGGTGGTATGTATGCTGTAATTACAGGTTTTTGTTTCTCAAAATCTACACTTAAAATCAAAAGTATGAAATCAAGGATCAAACAATTGACAAATGGGGACTCACAAAACTAAAATTCTTCTGTACATCAAAGCAAAGAATTAATCAAGTGAAGAGGAAGTTCAGAGATTGGGAAAGAATCTTTGTCAGCTGCACATCTGATGGAGAATCAATTCCCAGAATATCTAAAGAATATATGTATATATAAAAAAGAAATTAAGAAAACCAACAACTGTATTAAAAATGGTCTATGGATCTGAATAAAGAGTTCTCAAGAGAAGAAACGAAAATGGCTAAGACATATTTAAAGGATGCTTAACATCCTTAGCAATTAGGGAAATGCAAATTAAAACTACTATGAGATTTCATCTTACCCCAGTCAGAATGGCCAAGATCAGCAAAACAACTGACAATAAATGTTGGCGAGGATGTAGAGAAAGAGGAACATGGTAGTGAGATTGCCAACTGGTGCAGCCACTATGGAAATTAGTGGGGAGAATTCTCAGAAAGATGAAAATGGACCTACATATAGGACCCAGGTATACCACTCCTCAGCACATCCCCAAAAGGCTCAAAATATGACTACAGGACACTTTCTTGGTTATGTTTAATGCTGCATAGGAAATGGAAGCAGCCTAGATGTCCATCAACTAATGAATAGATGGTGAAAAGGTAGTGTGTGCTGCATAGTTTTATGTCAACTTGACACAGGCTTAAGTTACCCGAGAGGAGAGAACTTCAATTAAGAAAATGCCTCCATAAGATCAGGCTGTAGGCAAGCCTGTAGGACATTTTCTTAATTAGTGATTGATGGGGGAGGGCCAAATGCATTGTGGGTGGTGCCATAGCTGGGCTGGTGGTCCTGGGTTTTATAATAAAACAGGCTGAGCAAGCCACGAGAAGCAAACTAGTAAGCAGCACCCCTCCATGGCCCCTGCATCAGCTCCTGCCTCCAGGTTCCTGCCCTATTGGAGTTCATGTCTTGATTTCCTTTGATGATGGATAGTGCTGTAGAAGTGAAAGTTGAATAAACTCTTTCTTCCCCAAGTTGCTTGGGTTGTGGTGTTTTGTTGCAGCAATAGAAACCCTAACGAAGACACAGTGCATGTACTTGGTGTAATTCTACTCAGATGTAAAGAAAAATGAAATGATGAAATTTGCAAATGAATGGTTGGAACTGGAAAATACTATACTGAGTGAGGTAACTCAGGCACAGAAAGACAAACGCTGGGTGTTCTTTCTTGTTTGTGGATCCTAGATCTGAATATGTAACCTGGAGTAACTGTAGAAGCCAGGAACGTAGAGAGGGACACCAGGGGAGGGATAAGGACCCTCAGGGAAGTGGCTAATAGGTTATTGGTGCTATGAGGAGGAAAGGGGCGGTGTGGGCGAACTTAACTGGAGATAGGAGAGGGAAGGTAATATAGAGGGAGGGGGAAGGAGAGATAAATAACACAAAGGGTGTTGGAAAAACTATAGGAAAACATTATTTTATAACCTTACTTAAAATATATATGTCGTGTGTGTGTGTGTGTGTGTGTGTGTGTGTGTGTGTATACATATTTTAATGGAGCTATGTCACATGGGGGTGACAGTGCCTTACCATAAACCATAGACTATCTAACAAAAACCCAAGTGCTAGACAAGGGAAACACCTTTCAAGTTGTTGGTCAGGAGGGTCCCCTCAAATAATATAGGCTGTTGCCATTGTCCTTGGTTGCTTCCGAGAATTTGAGGAAGATATAATACCACACTTTACACACGTGACTTGCAGGAACCAAGCTGGAAGTTACTCCCATAATATTGGAAGGTGCTATTTAAGTATCCAAGGAGAAAAGTAATCAATTGTCCTGCCCAGTCATAAAGCCTAAAAACTTCAACAATGGCTGGATAGACAAGATATCCCCAATACAGGGGCACTTGTACCTTAGGGGTAATCAACAAGTTTGATTAGACCAGTTCAATAGGAGGGAACCAGGCCTGGTATTATAAACCTAGCTATTTGACCTTACTGTAGAACCTGCTGCTTCTATTTTCCTGAAACAATATTGGTTCTAACTGCATTTTTAAATAGTTATCCTTATACCCACAGGTTGTAGCTAGAGTTTTCCTGCCTGGCCCATAGTCAGGACAAATCTTTGTCACCCTCCAGTCCACAGCCGCTCAGACCCGACCAAGTAAACACAGAGACTTATATTGGTTACAAACTGTATGGCCGTGGCAGGCTTCTTGCTAACTGTTCTTATAGCTTAAATTAATCCATTTCCATAAATCTATACCTTGCCACGTGGCTCGTGGCTTACCAGCATCTTCACATGCTGTTTGTCATCGTGGCAGCTGGCAGTGTCTCTCTGACTCAGCCTTCCACTTCCCAGCTTTATTCTCCTCCTTGTCCCGCCTATACTTCCTGCCTAGTCACTGGCCAATCAGTGTTTTATTTATTGACCAATCAGAGCAACACATTTGCCATACAGAACATCCCACAGCAACAGGTCATCAAAGAAGCTTCATTTTGAAGCAGATACAGGCAATTGCAGACATTCACAATTGGTCAAAATTTAGAGGATAGGTAATTGACTGTATGGTGACCAGCTCCAATTGGTACTTCTATAACACATCCCCATGTCTGAATTTCAGTGAACATTACAGAAGAGGAAGGAGAAAGAATTTTAATATCCAAAGGACTAAGATGCCTGATGTAAGATAGTGTCTTTTAGACATGATGGGGTATCACACCCATGAAATATCAACAGTATAGTTGTCTACACAAGACCTGTATAACGACCACACCAGTTGACACACCAAAGTGTATGGAAAATTCCACAAAGCCCTGTGCCTAGATGAAAAGCTACAGGCAGTCAATGGCTGGGGAGCCCTAAACACAAGTACATAGGAGCAACATGAACTGGATTCAGTAGCTCCTTTGTTCACCTAGTTTTTGTCAACTTGACACAAACCTAGATATACCCATGAAGAGGAACTCACAATAGAGGGATTGGCTTCATCAGATTGACCTATGGGCACATCTGTGAGGACACTTTTAAAATTATTAATTTAATAATAATAATTATCAACTCTTAAATGTAGGAGGGCTCAAGCCACTGTGGGAGGTGCCATCCTTGGGCAGATAGTCCTGGACTGTATATGAGAGGTCAAAGGGTAACAAGCCAGTAAGCAGCTTTCCTCCATGCTCTCTGTCTGCTTCAGCTCCTGCCTCCAGGTTCTTGCTTTGAGTTCCTGTCTTGACTTTCCTCAATGATGGAATGTAAAGTATAAGATGAGATAAACCCTTTACATTATATATAAATAAATAAATGTATACACACATACACACACACACACACACACACACACACACACACACGAAGAGGTCCTGAATTCAAGCGTGAGTGGTGAAGACACAGGAGGAGTTGAAGGAGGGAGAGGGAAAGTTATGTATGAAATTCTGAAAAGATCAAACTGTTAAAATGTAGCAAAGGCTAATCCAAACTGAGAAGCTGGCAGAAGTTGGTAGTGGCTGGGGAAGGAAGAAACACTCTTTAGGAGGGTGTTGTCCCAGGTAGGTTCCCCAGGAGTCGGTGGATGATCCATACCCATGTATGTGGAAAAACTGATTAGACTTAGGGGGCCATGGAAAAGAAAAATGTCATTGGGTTGGGTGGAAGACCTGTTGAGGGCATGGGAGGAAGTTGGAGCATGGAAATGGGGGTGAATTTGATTGTATTACATCATATTCATATGTATGAAACTGTTAGGAATAGAGAAAATTGTAATAAAAAAAATGAAAGTCTTGACTTGTTTGTACATTAGAAAAAAGCATTTCAAGTGATAAGAAGAGTTATTTAGTTCCAGAATGATAGAGAAGGTTTTAGAGAGTGATAGTTAAGACATATTAGATTAAGGCCAATCAAATTCTACCATGCATCAATTTCCCATCTATCCTGGATAGTTTTTTTTATTTTTATTTTTATTTTTTATGACACAGGGCTTCTTTGTGTAACAGCTCTGGCTGTCCTGAAACTCGCTCTACTGTAGACCAGGTTGGCCTCAAACTCAGAGACCTGCCTGTCTCTGCCTTCCAAGTGCTGGGCTTACAGGCGTGTGCCACTACTGTCCTGGGTAGTTTTATGTCAACTTGACACAAGCTAGAGTTATTAGAGAGGAGAGCGTTTCAATTGAGAAATGCCTCCATAAGATCTGCCTGTAGACAAGCCTATGGGGCAGGTTTTTTTTTCTTATTTTTTTTTATTTTTTTTTATTAGTGGTTAATGTGGGAGGGCCCAGCCCACTGTGGGTGGGGCCACATCTGGGCTGGTGGTCTTGGGTTCTATAAGGGAGCAGGCTGAGCAAGCCATGGTGAGCAAGCCAGTAAGCAGCACCCCTCTATGGCCTCTGCATCGGCTCCTGACTCCAGGTTCCTGTACTGCTTGACTTTCTGCCCTCACTGCTTTTAATGATGACCTGTTATGTGGACCTGTGAGTGAAATAAACCCTTTCCTCCTGAGCTGCTTTGTGTCGTGGTGTTTCATCACAGCAACAGTTACCCTAACTAAGACACCTTCCAAAGGTTTATAAATCACTGTGTTGTACCAAGGAGCCTTTGGAAATCAGTTGAGTTCCCCAGCTGCAGTCCTCAGGCAGATGACAGGACAGAGTTTAAGAGCTGCAGCTGGACCAGCAGGCAGTGCCTGAAATGAAAGATTTCACAGATCAGTCTCGTCTGGCTACAGGGCTGAAAAGCCTCTGATCTCATTGGAAGGAAAATCTACTCACAAAAGAATCATCTAGAACACCATACATCAAACTGTTGCTACAAGGAGATAGAACTCAGGGTCAATTTCTAACAGTTTAAAACAACTTCCAGAGTCTGTGTGAGAAACAAAAAAGTTCACTTCAAAGTTCACATTGCTTTTGGAAAAGAGGCCACCTGCTCCTTCCATGAAAGGTTTTAAAGTCTTTGAAGAAAAGTATTGTGAGACCAAAATAGGAACAGTATACCCTGCAGGTTAAGGTTTGTTTGTAGTTAAGACAGTTAAGGATAAGTTCCTGTTTGTCCTGTGCACGTTATGGTTTCTGTTTGTAGTTAAAGAACAAGTTCCCTGAGCTCCCATTTGGCATGTTTTATGTCAAAATTGATCATATCTTTACTGAATTCATTTTCTACCCAGGTAGTAAAGTGATTGAAAGTGATTAAAACTCTTGTTTCTTATATAAAAAAATGAAGTGCTTTATGTAGTATTTAAACCTAGCTTTATAAGTAAATATGCTATTGTGCTTTTTTTTTAAAAAAATCAAGTTACTTGTCCTGTGTTAAGTCCTTGCAAGTTAAGGTTTCTATTTGTAATTAAGAATAAGTTCCTGTTTCTTAGCTCTGATGTAAAGTGCAAAATGCGTTTTTCAACCTACACTTGCAACACCATTCACATGATGTATTCCCTTTCACTGAATCTTTCTAACAACGTATAACAGCCCCTGTGAACACTTTATCTCTCCTAGAAAAGGGACCTCAAGAGGCTGGCAGGGACAGCTCTCTCAAATCCCGATTTAGGGTGAGATAGTTGACTGGTCAGTCTTGGGTGCACTCCAAAAATATAGCTTGGTTTAATTGGACAATCATGGATTTGCTCTTTTCTCCACACAACTCTCAAGTATAACTGTATAATTGGAGCACTGGAATTAAAGGTTGAAAGAAGAGCAGGTATCCTGGTGTAAATATGAAGTAATGAAAAAAAAAAGGAAAAAGAAAAAAGAAAAGCAAAGAAAAACAATTATCCAGCTCAGGGTGGCACGACCCACAAAGGGCTGCCCCCCTCCCATTAATCATTAGTTAAGACAATGCCGGACAGGCTTGCCTATAGCTCCATCTTTTGGAGGCGTTTTCTCAGTTGGATTTCCCTCCTTTCAGATGACTATAGTGTGTTCAAGTTGACAAAAAAAAAGCAAATAGGACAGCCATATGCATATACAGTCATGAACACACACACACACACACACACACACACACACACACGCACACGCACACGCACATGCACACATACACACACACACCCCTGGGAAAGGTGCATTATGAGATAACAGGCCTCCCTAGAAAGATGGTGACATAGGCCGGAGTTCACTAGACATTGAGAATCATGGTCATGTGGAAACAGTGTTTGGAAGACAAACAGACCTGAGTTGGCATGATGCTTCCTGTCTGAGCCTCCCCTCTGTCACCACAGGACCAGTTAAGTGATATAAATAGTGTCCAGCACATAAAAGATGCTTGGTAGGCTTCTTTTCTTCCTTTTTTACCTATATGGGTTTTCCCACAGTCACAAAGGAAACACAGAGACAACACACACAAAGATGAATATATAAGCCTGAGTAATTTTCCTGTCCTTGTCTGGGGAGAAGCATCTACTGAAATATCATTGTGGTGGAGTTTTTGCTACGGCCAAACTTCCTCCCCCACCCTCCAACCCCCTGCAAGTCATATGTAAAAGGGATCTGAGAATACTGTGGGTTCAAAAACATTAAGCTAGGCCAACACTGGGCAAGTCATTGCAGAGATTTATTGCGATAAAATCTGTCATCTGGTCCTTTTAGTCACTTTCTCAAATGACGATAGCATATTTGGAAAATGAAAAAACAAACAAACAACAACAACAACAAAACAAAACCTTGCTAGAAAGGAAGAGAATCCCATGATAAGAACACAGGAAACCCCTTTAGTAGACCAGGCTTTTATTTACCTTTCTTTCTCTAGCTTAGTGCCCAGGCACAGTGGTACAGCATTTCAAGTTAGGAACATCTGGGTGGTTTCACTGCCTGTGAGTCCTCTGTGTAAAGCAAGTCCCCACGCAGGCTGGTGCCTGTGATCAGCATCTCTCTGAGGCACAGCAGGCTCTCTGGTCCTAATACTTACTCCCAAGGCAGGCAAGTTCTAACAGCACAAGAGGTACCATTATTCTACAAGGAACCAATAGCTAAGAACACAACTCCTCCTATAAATACCTGTTGTGTGATGGGTGTTGACACTTGCGGCACTGGTAACACAGAACACTGAGCCATTTCAGGGTCTCTGTGGGTTGTATTTCTCAGCTGTAGCACATTTGGTGACTTTGTTGTATTTTCCCCGCTCATGAATATTGTCCTCTGCTTTTCTTCATCCCTCTGACATCCTACAGCCATGAAGATGGTTCTACTTCAGAAGCCTAAGTATTAAAGCCATTTATTGAGGGTTTCTCAGCCTATGCCATATAACCAGTCTCCCACTCATCGGCTTACAACACCAGTGCTTTATTACAGTGTTTGACTCTCAGGTTGGTGGGGCTATTCCTCTCTTGGTTTCACTGAGCTCGCTCATGTCCCTGTGGTTGGAAGGTTTAAGATGGCCATAACTACATCTGCACTGGATGTGTTGGCTTATGTGTTGCAGTTCTCTGCTTAGCCACACATCTTCACTGCGTGGGACTAGCTTTTTCCCCATGGCTCTCTGTGCTGGATAGTTTTGTGTCAGGTTGGCACAAGCTGGAGTTGTTTGGGAAGAGAGACTCTCAATTGAGAAAAATCCCTCCATAAGACTGGCCTCAGGCAAGTCTCCAGTGCATTTTTCTTTGTTGGTGATTGCTATGGGAGGACCCAGCCCCTTGTGGGTGGTGCCCTCTGGGCTGGTGGTCTTGGGGTCTTTAAGAAAGCCGGCTGAACAAGTTCTGAGAAGCAAGCCAGTAAGCAGCACTCCTCTGGCCTCTGCGTCGGTTCCTGCCTCCAAGTTCTTGCCTTGAGTTTCTGCTCTGATTTCCCTAGAGGATGTTCACAATCTGTAAACTGAAATGAAACCTTCCCTCCTTAAGTTGCTTTTGGTCCTGATGTTTTACTATAGCAACAGAAACCCTGGCCAGACAGGACAGGACAGACAGGACAGACAGTAGAAAGTGCTGGGAACTTTAAGGTCTAGCCTTGAGTCTGCAAAACATTATTTACATTGTAAGCCACAAAACAAGTTCATAGGCTAGTATGTGAGTTTTCAGAGATTGGAAGGTAGACTCTGCCTCTTGATGGGCAAAGTAGGAGACACAAAGTAGGAAAGAAATATTGCAGTTATTTTTGAAAGCAGTGTACTGTAGAGCGCTCTGACTACTAGTATAAACCACTTGCCTTGCCTGTGCAGATTGGAAAGAGCCCCACCTAAAGGCCAGATTCAGTCCAATGCCTCTGACTATGATCTCCTAGGACCCAGAACTGTAGCAGTGTTGGGTTGTAGTCAGGTTTTATCTTTATTTACAAGTGGAGGTTTGAGGTTTGAGGAAACAAGGTAGCTACATTTTTCTTTTCTTCTTCTTTCTTTTTTTCTTTTACCTCCCTTCTCCACCTCTATTCAAAATGGAGAAACTGGAGGGAGGGTGACTTGGAAAACCAGGAGCCCAGAAAAATCCTCAAGGCCTACCTGTGGAGGGCTTAATTGGAATGGCACAATAGTCCTCAGTCTGCGTGCCAGGATGGCACTGTGAGCAGAGCTTCTTCTCCACACTCTCAGCAAGCCTGACGAGAGCCGAGAGACAACTGAGCAGCAGTGGGGGGTGGCTCAGGCCTGGACTGGTACTAAAGACCAGAGCTCTGGCCTCTGCTGGGGCTCCACACTGTGATCCGACTGTGAAGACTGTCAATCTGAGACATCTACCCTTCCCGGCCTATGTCTGTCCAATATGCAGAAGACGTGCAGGTGTCTCTGATGAGACAAAACAGTAATGCGGGGTGAGACATGGCCCTGTGGCAAAGTGCTTGCCCAGTGTGAGCATTTCAGAGGCTTTGGGTTTGATCTCTAGCTTAGAGAAGAGTGAAAGAGAAACACACACACACACACACACACACACACACATACAAACACACACACACACACAGACGTGAACGTGAGCGTGCGCAATGTTTTGAGGTGTCTGATACTGTGCATGGAGAGAGAGGGAAAGGGAGGAAAAGAGAGGGCAATGGAGAGGGAGAGGGAGAGAGAGAAAGGACATGAAAAATTTCACTTAATTCCCAAAGCAACTATTGACTGGTTGTTGATCTTTTAATCAGCTATGGTAGGAGGTGATCTACCACAGTTATCGATCTCCTCTCCTCCAATCTAGTCTCATTTTCTCAAGGGTCCACAATCCTCAGTATATTGTCTGCCTACTTTTTATGGCTGAGAGTAGATAGTTATTAGGTTGAAGAGAAACAAAAGTCTGCCACTATCTTTGCCTCTTGGCTGTGAAGGGTGGTGCTTCAAGAGTGAACAATGTCTAGAACGATCAACAGATAACTGGAAAGGAGCTGATAGCAACCACAGAATGATGCAGTCAGATGTCAGAAGACAGAAATGTAGCCTGTAGCTGGCAGGGCTTGCCAAAGCACCCAGCTTTAGAATATCTGAGCACAGACCTTAGTTTTGGACACATTATCGTCGCTCTGAACTCTCCTGTAGTGTCCTAATGCACATTTTATTACTGTAAGTCATGCTACATTGGGCTTTCTCAAAGAGGCTGAGATGTAAACAGTTCCAGCAGGATGTAGCAGGGCAGCTGGACTGAAACTGCAGATGAGCAGAAGCCTGGCACCCACTGTACCCAAGGGCGGAGTGGTGGAATTAATCGTTTCCAAATGCAACTAATTGGATCTTCTACTCTGAGGTAAACAGTGATAAGGCTTATTAGATTACAATATTCATAAGCTCAGCATGAACCAGGGTGGTCAGAAGAAAGGGAATTATACCAGGGCAAGAATTTGAACAGGCTTTGAGCAAGGATACAAATAAATGAGCAATTTATGCATTAAGAACATTTTGAGAGGCATCCTAATTATGTCTGCAAGCACAGGCTTGAAATTCACAAAGTTGATTTCTTAATCCAAAAATGCTGGTGCATTAATTCCATCTGACTCCTCTGGAATGCTTCTCACCTGCACCCACTTATTGATTTAACAAATTATTGCAAGTGCCAATTTATATGGTCCTCATTCATCTTAATATCACAGGCAGTGGGAATCCAGACAGAAAGAAAAATGGCCCCATCTTAGGAAGAGGCGTTTCTAATAGTCTACCTGGCTTGAAAGTTTTCCTTTGAGCAAATCTACCGGAGTTCACCTAACTGGCTGGTTTCTGCCCCATTATGTTCTGATGTTCCCATGGATACCCATGAACTGGTGTGGCTTATTACCAGGAAAAGTATTTATGGAATAATAAAATGAACATGTAATCAACCAGCCAAATGAACTTTTATTTCTCAAAATCACTGGAAGTCTTCCCAATTTCAGGTTTAACATTTCAAATTGATTACTGCTCACAGGCAGGCTTTATTTCATATATTTTAAAAATTTCATAAATACATGCATATACACCTTATATATACATTTAAAGTTGTAGCCAGCTTTGTGATTAAGGAGAACTTTAGAGCTAAGGGTAGCTTCCCCCCAGACTGGACACAAAGAAATTCTTTTCTTTTCTTTTTCTTTTTTTCGTTTTTTGAGACAGGGTTTCTCTGTGTAGTTTTGTGCCTTTCCTGGAACTCACTTGGTAGACCAGGCTGACCTCGAACTCATAGAGATCCACCTGGCTCTGCTGGGATTAAAGGTGTGTGCCACCACCGCCCAGCAAGAAATTACTTTCAATATCTCTTTGCAACTTGTAAAAATAAGACTTTTCCTTTGCACAGTTCACTGGCCATGAGCAGACTTTGCATAGTTAACTCCAGAATTCCATTTACTCAGAATCGCCTGCGAACTTTCACAGCTCACACACTGTCTTAGTTACTTTTCAGTTGCTATAACAAAACACCATGGCTAAGGCAACTTAAAAAAATTGCATTTAATTGGGTTTACAGTTCCAAAGGTTAGAGTCCATGATGGCAGAGCAAATGGATGGCAGCAGGAACAGCTGAGAACTTATATTTTTTTCATAAGCATGAGGAAGAGAAATCCTCACCGGATATGGTGCTAGTCTTCAGAAACCTCAAAGCCCACCCCCAATGACCTCTTCTCTAACAAGGCCATACTTCCTAACCCTTCCCAAATAGTTTTTCCTACTGGGAACCAAGTATTCAAACATATGAGCCCTTGGGGGGGGGGGCATTCTCATTCAAACCACCCTGCACACTATGCTAGAGGCAGGGTTTCTGACTTCCAAGATGGAACTCAGGAACAGGTAGTGTTGGGATACAATCTACAGGATGCTCCCAGAGCTAATGACATTATTCAGAATTACAAGTGTTATAAAATTTCCATAAAACACCCCACAATCATCCAGCAGAAGGATACATCATTTCTGGTCTCCTAGAGAACCAAGTTTCTAAAGCATCACTCAGGCCCTGAGATTCAGCTTTCACTCAATACTCATCCCTCTCCATCCCCTTGGTCACTGGGGTGTTTCTGTGGGTGATGTTATGGCTTGAATCTGAAATGTGCTCTTGTAGGCTCATGTTCAATACTTTTGTTCCACAGCCGGGGAACTTTTGGGTTGTAAGTCTGGCTGGTCAACGTAGGCCACTAATTTGGGGACATTGGCAGTTATGTGCAGTCCCCAGTTCTCTCCTTTCTCCTCTGTCATGGTGTGAATAGATTTCACGAAATGCTCCCATGGCCATGAACTCCTCTGCTCCGCCCTCCCTGTCACAACGTACTGACACTCCCCACCCCTGAGAGATTATGAGCTCAAAGTAAACCCTTTTTTCCTTGAAGTTGTTTTAGTCAGGTACTGTCATACTGCAAAAACAACCAAAACATGTGGCAAAGTGAAACAATCTGACTGCCTCAGTTAGGGTTTTATTGCTGTGATAAACACCATGACAAACAGCAACTTGGAGAGCTAAGGGTTTATTTCATGTATACTTCTGTATAACAGTCTACCATCAAAGGAAGTCAGGGCAAGAATTCAAATAGAGCAGGAACCTGGAGGCAGGAGCTGTTGCAGAGGCCCTGCAGGAGCTTCCTGGATGCTCCTCATGGCTTATTCAGCCTGCTTTCTTACAGAACCCAGGACCACCAGTTCAAGGGTGGCTCCACACACAACAGATTACACTCTACCCCATCAATTACTAATTAGGAAAATCCTCTACAGCCAGATCTTTTGGAGGCGTTTTCTCAATTGAGGATTCCTCCTCTGAGATGACTCTAGCTTGTGTCCAAGTTGGCATAAAACTAACTAGCACACTGGCATTACTTAGGGGAACTTCTGTTCTCAACAACATAGCTAGTTTCAACCAGGGAAGTCCATGGTTTCCACAAGCAAGAACAATAGGATTTAGTAACCACATCATTTTGTTGTTGGTAAAGGTAAGCAAAATGCCAGACTTCAAAGACCCTCTCTTCCAGAATGAACTACCTCTTTCCAGTTGTGTTGGATAGGCTCAGCAGGGATGCTTGAGATATGTGATTTAAAAGGAGACACTGGGGTGGGGGGAGGGGGGTCTCAGCCTAGGCCTAGTTAAACCTCCTTACACTATTGATTCCATTCCTTGTTGAGTTTCCTCACCTCAAGTTCAGAGGTAATAATTCCTACTGCAAGTTCAAAATGAATAGAAAAAAATAACCAATGTGACTTACCTCACACAGCCCAGGCCTTTAGCAAATGCTATTATTGTATTTTATTTAAAATGAGGGTCAGTGAGAACCTGACTCTCGGGAAACTGATACATCTATTTGGGATCATTGTTTTTCAGGCTGCAGAACTCTATTTCTGAGATGCTTTAAAAACATCTATGATCACTAGCCATATATTTCATTTTACAAGCATTCACTGACAGAATGTGGGTCATTTTATTTCAGGACTGTGGGTAAGGTTTTAATTGTTACTGTGCTCTTCTCCAGTGGCTTGCACATTTCATCTCCAAACAGGCTGAAACTCTTAAGCTACCTAAACTACTTCACACCCTGGAAATCCTCAAGGAATGCTCGCTGGAAGAAAGATAAGAGTTAGCCATTCCAGTGTTTTAGTGTTTTAGTGTGTGTGTGTGTGTGTGTGTGTGTGTGTGTATGTGTGTGTGTGTGTGTGTTTGTGATTGATTGGTTGTTTTTGTCTTCCAGAGCTTTGTGCACTTTCAAAATGACTCAAGGGATAGCTATTTGCAAACACCATTTATCAACCAGAAATGCAAGGACAGGGAAAATGTGTTTTTTAAAAGACAAGAGGGTTTCTATGAGTGGCTGAAGGGTACATGCAGTCATGAGCATGTGCGCCAATCCTGGGTTCAAGTCCATTTCTTTTTATTGCCTAACTCATTTCTGTCTCTGTGTCTCCCCTTTCTTTTTCTCCTCTCTCTCTCTCTCTCTCTCTCTCTCTCTCTCTCTCTCTCTCTCTCTCTCTCTCTCCACCCTCTCTGTGTGTGGTGTATCATCTTTTTAGTGTGAAAGTGTGCAGCAAGTGGTGTGTATGTGTGTGTGTGTGTGTGTGTGTACCTACCTGTGTGCACATAGAGGTGAGAGTTAACATTGGGTGTTTTTCCTTAATTACTCCCCATCTTTATTTATGGAGACAAGGTCCTTTAGTGACTCTGAAGCTTGTGAATTGGGCTAGAGTGGCTGTGGAGCTTCAGAGATCTGCCTAGGTCTGCTCCCTCTCCCTGCCACCCCTCCCTGCCACCCCCTCCTTGCGCTGAAGTGCAGATTGACACCATGTGCTTGGCTTTTCATATGAGTTCTGAGGATCTAAAGTCAGGTCCACATGCTGGTGAAGCAGTCATTTTACAACCTTAGCATCTCCCTGATGGCCCCTTCACTCTATTTCTAAAGACCCTGAAACCTCTCTCCTAGGGGCAGGCTGCCTATGGCCATCTCCTGCCCCCAACAGGGACCAGAAAGAAACTCTAAGCAGGAATGCTTTTGTGGTAGCCTGTCTCTAAATGAATTAAGAGTTTTTTTTTTTTTTAAAAAGAGAGCATTATCTCTTCTGTTAGCATTTTCAAGATCCTGGAAGTAAGATGAAGCACATTCCTCTTACTCTCTTAGAGTTTTTTCCCCCAGAACAAATGGTGCATAATTGTGAACGTGAAGACTTCAGATGTAAAGCCGAGGTCCAAAAAGCACTGGTGCTCACTGTGGGGGCCGAGCTGGACACACTGCCATCCACAGCCTGCTTCTCCTCAGTGGTCGGTTCAGGAGTATTCTATGTCTTTGAAAGGAAATGTAAAGTTCCTACTGGTTTACTCCATATTTCAGACGAGCATGGTGTGAAGGTTAGACTTTGTCTTATGTGCTTCTTCAAGGATGCTTCTAATTTGGCCTCCCCACTTCTTTAAACGTTCTCATGTGAAACATTTCAAACGGGTTATGAAAGTGAAGAAATGGATAGTGGACCCTCACGTACCCAACATCCAGCAATGAGCTACCTGGGTCCAATCGTCCTCCCTCTATGCTTCTCTCCACTTCCTCCTTGGATTGTCTTGAAGCAAATCATACATTATATGACTTACCTATAGATATTTAATCATGTATTTTTAAAATATTAGGATTCTGTCCTCCTGCCTAACCACAGTACTGTCACGGCAGCTAAAAACATTCATAGTGATTCCCTGTTGATTAAATATATACAACCCCAACTCCCCTTTGAATAAACATACAGGGGCTAATTGTATACAAATGAATACATTAACATGAAACTGACCCCTGCCATCCGTAGGAAACCAAAATCTCTAAATATCCTTAGTTACTTTTAAGTTATCGATGTGGAGTAGCGCTGCGAGGATGAAAGTCTACTTTGGTAAAGAGAGTGATCCACTTTCTGGAGTGCTGGTTTCCCCAGTGTTCTTAAACAGCACATTTAATCCCTCCACTTAACTAAACATGATGGAAGGCTTGCCCACGGTGAAGGGAAAGCAGTTTATTTTTAGGTTCAAGTTGTAGAACTGGGTACCTGTCCGAGAAACATCACAGAAACCTAATAAAGTTAGCCTGACCAAGCTGGCAGTTGGCGAATTCATTGGTTTATTAAAGAAACATTGAAGTTTCCACTGTTGGTTGGAAAAGTCAGGATTCTGAACTATGTGGGAAGTGACAATGCTCAGGGCTGAGACTGGTGTCATGTGTGGATTTGACTCTATGGGCTTCTTTGGCATGTGTTTATCATATTTATTTATACCATGTATTTATCACCATACTCAAGATACAGAAACATTCCCATCCAAGGACCTCTGTGCTACCCTTTTTAAACCAGTGTTTTAAAAGCATGATTCAGGAACTGCATGCATCAGAGTCATCTGAAACAGGAACAGGTGATACTTACAAACTCAGGGCCTCACTCAAGAAAATCTGGGCTAGACATGCACATGCTGAGGGCTGGGTTCAGGAATCTTCATGTTAACCAAGCTGCCAAACAAAGATTTGTTGTGCTGTGGGTTGAGAACCTTTGTCACAGTCCCACATTCTTTCCATCATGTTAACACACAGTTTTCTTTAGAACCAGACCTGAAAATATCCAGAACTGTCACAAAGGAGAACTAAAAGGCTGCACATAAACATAGGGAATCTAGTATGAACCAAGTGGATGAGACTTATGAAGATGCTAATTTGGGCCTCAGTTTCAGTGGTTCAGGGCGCATCACTAGTCATGGCCATCTTTGCTGGCAGAGTCTCTAGATAGCCCAGGTTATCACATGGCAAGAGACAGTGAGCGCATTACATGGTTGCTTCTCTCTTTTACAAAGCCAGCAGCATTTAATAATGGGGCCCTACTCTGATGGCCTTATCTAATAATACTAATCACTTCCCAAAGGCTTGATCTCCAATTACTATGGTCCAGGTAAACTTTCACCTTCTTCATAATCCACACTGAGGATTACATCTCAGTATGTGAAAGCTCAGAGAGTATTCAACCCACATCCAAACCATAGCTCTCAGGGTCAACCAACACTTCAAAGCTTGGGCTGTGTGATTCCTCAAATATTCAATAGGAAACAAAAGTTCTTGCGAGTTCCTGCGCACTGTGCTAGGAATTTATAAACACTAGGTCCACATTGGACAGATGAAGAAAGAGAATCTCAGAGGATTCCAGCATATGTACAGCCAGCAAGCAGTTGGCTTGGACTCTAAAAACACCAAACAGGTGTGCCTGATATCAATATTCACACTTTGTGATGCCAAGATTTATATAGAAAGCGTGGAGTGGCTGCCACGAACCTGCTCCAGATTTTCTATTTTCAGGATTGAAAACGGATCTTCATGTTGCTGCTTTTTTGTCATCCTTTGAGTTCGGGGGAAGAGTTAGGACAGGACAGTGGTGCTACTCAAGATATGTGAGCGGACCAGTGAAGTACAGAAATGGAGGGGAAGCGTTTCCAAACGTCCGTAGCAGCTCGACATTGCCGAGACAGCCGAGAACCATGAGTGGGTTTGTCTCATTGAGCACGACACAGACCAGCTCAGAATGTCCAACGGATAACAGGATCCCGTGTGTCTGAGTACTCCTTCTTGTTGCGTTAGGGGAAAATAACAGATCCTTCCATACAGATAGCTTGGGAAGTGCTGGGGTTTTGCAACTGAACGACTTAAATGCAACAGCTGTCTTTTTCTTCCTGTTCACCCATATGGTACAGTAGACATCACTTGAGCAGCCTCTCAGAAACTGCCTAAGTCTTCCCAGTCCCCAGCTGCCTCTGATGAGACTCATCAGGCTTCCTCATCCCGCCATTACCATCACACCAACTCTAGGCTATGGTAGGTTCTCAAACCAAAGTCAATTCCCACATCCAGATGTCTCCTAAGTTTTAAGAAGTGGGAAGGAGAAGGTACATGGGAGGAGATGTGAGTACATGTTTCCTTCATGGGTACCTCAAAAATGACTTCTGGCATCTAAATGCTGATGTTAACTACTGTGTATGTATTTTTTATGACTGCTGGTTCCTCCAGTGGCCTGATTTTGTCTTCTACAAGCTGTTTGCTTTAGATTGTGCCATCCCATTCCTCACAGGCCAGTGCTCCTCTGTCCCCTTTAATCTAAGAGATATGGCAGCTATGAAAGCTCTCACTCAGCTGTGCTACTGAAAATTCCTGTGGCAAACCTGGAGCCGGAGCTTCAGGTGAATTATTTCACTTTATTAATAGAAACCACACATTACAGATAGTCCCGCCCAGTTTTCATAAGTAGGAACTTGAGTAAGAAGGCAAAGTTATTTTCTCTGTGTAAAACAGTTAATAAAAGAAAGGGCAAAGATTTGATTTCAAACTTTGTTTTAAATTATTTTTGGGTAAAGAAATATCTACCATCATTAGAAGGTAGATATTAATATGAGTGTAATATTATAAATATCTCGCCATTGCTCCAGTATAAAGAGCGGGGAGAACAGAAGTACCAGGAGGATCAGACACCCAAGAATAAGGAGCTTCTAGTGACTGGGGGGGCAATCTTCAGTTCCCCACTCATTCAGAGCCTTTGTTTGGTGATGGCTCACTGGTGTCTGCAAATGCACAAGGAGCACTTCGATTTTAAAAGTGAAAGAATTCCTTGAGTCTGTTCCAGAAAAGACAACACCACAAAGTACATCACATCATTCAAAGTTCTGTGTGCCTTGAACTGCTGGACCATGTCTTTGTTTGGGTTAATATTTAACAGTGAAGGCAAAGTGAGGTTAAATACACAGAGAGAAAGTTAAAAAAATTACAAAAACTGTGACAAAACCAGCAGGATATTAGTGTTCAAAAGTGAGAGTGATTAAAAACTCTAGGCTCAGAATGGCATTTACAAGCCAGAACATAGCTAGGGTCTTTTGGAGGAAGCATAGAATTTCACTTACATTAAATTTTGAAAAAGTCTGTATGGAGCACGAATCCAAATTCTGAAATTATAAAAATGAAGCCGTTAAAAACACTTCCAGGGCTGGGACAGTTTTCTCATGATCCGCCAGTCTGGTGATTTTTGGTAAATACTTGGATAGAGAAAACAAGGGATGGACCTTCCTGTTCTGAGCTCTGGAAGAGCTCACAGCTCCCCACTGCCTTTCTGATGGAGTCAAGGTAATCAGCAGTTCTCAGAAATGTTCGAAGGGGCAAGGGAAGCGTTCTTCAAATAATTTCTTACGCCTTGATATGTTTTGTTTTGTTATTTTATTGCTCTAATTTTCAATATCTTTCAACTGGAATCCACTTCCTTAAGACCCTGCTTGACAAGGACAGGGGAGACGGCACAGCAGCTGAGAGTGTTCGCTGCACAAGCTTGAGGCCCTGAAGTCACATCTCCAGAACTCACAGAAAAAGCTGAGCATGGTTGTTTGAGTGCGAGTGATCCTAGCACTGGAGAGGAAAGGAACGGAGACAGGAGAATGGCTTCAAGTTCAGTGAGAGACTCGTCACAGCGGACAGTGATGAAGCAGGCCACCGGATGTTATCCGCTGGCCTCTGGGCATGTGCACAGGAGCATGTTCCCCTCTACAGGTGCTCATATACAACACACACACACACACACACACACACACACACACACACACACACACACACACATTCTGGAGACCCACCCCTAAGAATGCTCTCATATACCACACAGAGGGCAACACCAAGAAGGGACTGGACAATCCACAGCTCAGCATTAGTCCGTACTCCAGGGTCGACATGACTGTCTTACTTCAGCTCTTTTGTTTTATTGTCTGAGGCAAGAGGTGCCTGTACCATAACTTCTGGAAAGGAAGGTTCCCAGATGGGCAGCTCCATCAGTTTAGGATATGTGCAACAAAGATTTACCTTCTGTTTCAGGTGTAGTCAAAACACTAGGACAACAGGGGGAAAAAACAAAACATCAAAATTCCCTCTACACATTCTTCACACAGAGACAAGATCCTGTGCAATTATTACTGCGATGAGTTTAATCCTTCCAGATTCAGAGTTGCCTCCTGGGAGGATTATCATCCCAGGGAGGTCGGGAACTTCCACTTGGGTCTCCTTCAACTCCTGCGGAGTCTGCTGATGAGACAAACTTACTAAACTCCTCCAGCTCTTAGGCAGACCCTGCTTGTGGCTGTAGGAAGCTGCCTGGAGCCCCCTTACCCCTGTCCCTTACCTTTATGCTCGGCATTCTCAATTCTGACCTTCTCAATCAACGTTCAACCAGAGGCTCATTTTCCTCTTGCCTTGATCCCCATGGTAGGCAGCCATCCCATGTCTCTTAGAGTTTTCTATCTAAGGAGTCTCTGGGACTCTAGGGGAAATGGAGACAAGAGACAGTGAATAAAAAAAGGGAAGGAATGTTTAATGTTTTCAGGAAACAGGGGCATCACTGCAAAGTGGTCGGCAGTAGAGTGTCCTGGTTTTCCTCTATTCCTCCATTCTGTGCTGAAGCCAGAGGAGGTTTGTGAGGGATCCAGATGGGAGAGCAGTTTTGTTTTCCAGTGCTAGGCTCTAGAAATGGGCTGTGGTGTGCTAGGCAAGGGGTACCTCAAAACCAAGCTGACTCACATGCTTATGAACGGCAGCAGGTGTTCCCCGTGTCTCCAGGGGGATCTGCCTCCAGAGGACTCCTGTTCAGCAGCCTCCAATCACAGCAGGGCTCACTGTGAGGGACTGGGCATGATAGAGAGAGACTCAGGGTTTCATTAGTGAAACTGAGCCAGCCAGGCTCTGAGCAAGAAAACTCAGTCACCAAAACCTAAGTGACAGTACAGCGCCCCGCCCCCCGCCTCCCGCCTCCGCCCCCTTACTACAACTGGAGATGAAATGAGGTAGGGAAAAAAAAAATAGGAGTGTGGCAATGCATATTCCAAAGGACTTGTGTTAAATAATGTCTGCCAGTAGAATGTGGGGCTGAATGAGTTCTTTCCTGCCCCCTTGATGGTGGGAGTTCATAAGGAAGCTCAGACAGATTATAAACGAGAATAATAGATTTAGCTTGTTCATCTAAGCTTAGAATCCTGCTACACTTCATGTTTTCTCAAGTGCTGCACTGAAATTTCAGCTATCTATTGTAAAAGAGCACAAAGAAGATGTGTGAAGACAAAATTTCATGATGCACCTTTTAAGCTTCAGTTTAGTAGTTCCAAACTCCTCCCCAACAAACCATCTCTCTCACACTTGACCACAGGTTTCTGTGAACTGCTCTGTACTGCCCTGTCTCGTGGGGCCTCTCAGCTCTCTCAGGCTGGCAGGAAGGACGCCACCACAGTGCATATATTGTGAAGGATGTGAGTGTGCTAAGTGATTTTCCAAGATCACAGAGCCATGGAGAGGATACCAAGCTGGGAAGCCAGGCCAGGTTCCCTGTCCAGAGCTCTTTGTACTGTGCCGTCACACTTTTCTGAGGCAGCCGAAGTTTCCTCCTCTCTGCTAACCCCTGTCTGCTCACAGCCAGAGAACTTGGGGCAGCTGCTCTGTTTTCTCTTTCATTTGCTTCTGTTCTGACTTTGTTGTTTCCTCACATCTGTTTGCTTTGAATTCATTTTCTCGTCTTTGTTCACTTACAATGCACACTGAGGGCTTTGATTTGAGACCTGTCATCCTGTATAACAGTATCACTGGAGTTAAGGTCAGAGTCTGTATCCTGGCAGCCTCAATGACCCAGGCTTAGCCACTGGTCCTTAATAAGCAAATTAAAAGAGCCAGCTAGGCATGGTGATATGTGCCTTGGAGTTCAGAACTTTTGAGGCAGAGGCAGGTGGATCTGTATAGATTTGAGGCCAGTCTAGTCTACATAACAAGTTCAGGCCAGCCAAGGGTACATTGACCTTGTCTCAAAAAACTAAAATAAGTAACAGCTAAATTAGCCAAAGCAATTGTGAAACACAGAAAAGACTGATTTATTCCATGTGGCCACATTGGGAAGAGAGACAAGGTGATCCAGGACCTCTCCAAGTACATCTTGAGAGTCTTTGCACAAGGTTTAGGTTTAGAAAAGGGCCAGGGTTCTGCATATTAAAGCAGAACATTCCAAGGTGTGGTCCTGCCCAAGATGAATTATCCTGTCTGGGCTTCAGTTTCTCCTGCAAGATTAACTGATAAAGTCAGTAACAGAGAAGTTCCCCTACTCTAGGTAGCCCAACATTAAGCCTTTTTATTCAGTCAGCATGAATTTCTATTCCTATCCCTTGGTGTTCATTGTTTCAACATTATGATAGCCAAAGTGAAGGGTACAAGTGTCTCTTGAGCATGCCGTCGTTCCTGCCGGGAATCCAGCCAAAAAACAAGCATCTAAGGCTATGAATTTTCCTCTAAATACTGCACCAGCAGCACATGGTGTTTTCTTTTTATTTAGCTCAAACTTCAGAGAAACTTCGAACCCTTTTACTTGTAAGTTTTTCACTTAATTTCCGAATGTTTCAAGGAGATATTCCAAATGTCTGCCTGTTACTGATTTCTAATTTAATTCCATTGAGGAAAAGAACTTTTCTTTCCGCTTTTGACTTACATCCTTTTTAATTCAAGACTTGTTTTTGTGATGGGAATGAAGCCTGTCTTGGTGTATTTCGGCATATTCTTCTGTTTGTACTGTGTAGCAGTTTCAGAGTTAAGTTTAAATATAACATCTTGCTGTTTGTTTTCTTGTTGCTCCATCTGCTGTGTGCTGTTTCCTTTTTGCTTCCTTTTTTCAGAGGAAGTAGGGGTTTTTATTATCCCATTTCATTTCCATTGTTGCTTTATTAACTATAAATGTGATGATTCTCACTTAATTACTCTAAGACTTTATTTGGCATTTTTGGTGCACACACACACACAGACACACACACACACACACACACACACACACACACACACACACACACACCCTGCTCACAAAACACTGTGATTCACTTTCAAGCAATAATACGACACAATGTAGATTAAGACCTTTGTAGTGGTATGCTTCCATGTCTTCTCTCCCAGATTCCTTGACGTTTTTATTACCTTCTTTAATTTTACTTAGGCACTCAGACCCACATGTCACTGTAATGCTACCCTTAAAGAACAATGACCTTTTGTGGCAATTTAAAATGTATCTTAATTTCTGTTGCTGTAATAAAATGCCCCAACAAAAACAAGTTAAGAGAGAAAGGGCTTATTTTGGCTTACAGTTGAAGGTGTAACCATCAAGCTTGAGAAATTCAAGGCAACAGGAGCTCCACACAGCTGGTCACATTGTATCCATAGTCAGAAGAAGGAAGCAAAGAATGCAGGCTGTTGTTCAACTCCATGTCTCCATTTATAAAATCTAGGATCCCATCCTGGGACTTCCCACCTCAGTCAATGCAATCAAGACAACCCACCTCAGACGACTAAAGAGGTGATTCTAGGTTTTAGAAAGTCAATAATCCACATTGACATCATAAAACATATAAAAATCTTAGCTCTTTGCTCATATACTTAACCTCTAGACTTTTCACACCTGTATAGACATCCAGATTCTATTTATCTTGTTTCCTCTTCCTCTTCTTTCTCCTCTTCCTGCTTCTTCTCTTTCTATTTCTCTACCTCCTCCACCCTCCCACCCCCCATTTCTTTTTAAAAATCAGTATGGGTATTGAAACTAGGGTCTTACTCATGCTAAGCAAAAGCTTTACTAGTGAGTAGCAAATATTCCTATCCCACTTTTAAAATTAATTTTGTTTCTTGCTTTTGTTGTTTGGAGACAGAATAGCATGTATCCCACACTGACCTTAAACTGGTTATATAAATGAGGATGGCCTTAAACCAACCCCTGACCCTCCGCTCCCACCCCTGAGTTGGGAGTATCTCTTTCTGAAAATACTTCTTGCTTTCAGAATCTGAGCTTCTGCGTTACCTTGCAACTAAGTTAATAACGTGCCCTGAAACCATGGGAAGCTATGCACTCAATCTGTTTCCCTACTGTGCATTCAGCCTGAGTAACTTGCCTGGAAACAATACAACAAGCCTTACAATGCCTTGGACCTCCTGTGGAATCAGCTTCTACAAGCTAGGCTAAATGCCTTCTTTAATCTTAAATTATGTAGTCTTCCATGCCCTGACCCAGAAGGCCAGTCAAGTAAATTCTTTTCTTGTAAACTCTACTAAACTTTTTTTTTCCCATTAAGACAAGAGATTCCTCATTCCTTTCCCACGTAATTTTTTTTCTGTGTTATTCAGTAAATATACATACAAAGCTCTTTGTTGGGGACAGATGACAGACAGAAGATACAGGGAGAAAGAAAAAATGAAGAATTCAGATTTGGACTCACTTTTGTTGTAAGCTACTACAAAAGGTTTTTAATGTGGCGCTGTCCTGCAGAGCTAGGGCAATTAGCATGCAATGCTGTGGCTGGCCAATCTACCCTTCTTTTGATTTTGAGACACGATGCCACTAAATTGCTTAAGCTGACCTTGACCTTCCTTTGGGCCAGGCTGACCTGAGCTGGCAATTTTCTCTCCTTAGCCTCCTGGAATCTGGGATGATAAGCACGAGCTACCCGGCCTGGCTTATTTTTTTTGTCTTAATGTTCTTGTTTTGTCTGCCAGTCCTAATGTCTCCGTCCGTCCAAGTCAGTCTCTATCAGTGATTTTCTCTAGGACACACCACCGTTCCCGGCACTGTTGAACAAAATGAAGTTTCTGATACAGCTTTGCTATCTATGCTTACACAATGCTCTGTTGCAGACCCCCAGAACCTTCCTTACGTCTTGCCCACTGAGCAACCAGTTATTCCTTACGTAGCTTTGATAATAACTTCTGTGTCAGTTAGGGTTTCTATTACTATAAACAGACACCATGACCATGGCAACTCTTTTTTTTAAAACTTTCTTTTTATTTATTCTTTGTGTCTTGATCCCATTCATTTCCCATCCCTTCATATCTACCCTCTGTCATTGCAGGCCCCCCAATAAAATTTAGGAGAAAAAAGAAAAAAGAAAAGACAAAGGAAAAAAAAAATCTCTTCATGGAAGCTGTAGTGTGACACAGTGAGTCACATAGATTACCCTTTTATCCACATATCTTTATTTATTTATTTAATTTTATTTTATTTTACAATACAATTCAGTTCTACATATCAGCCATGGATTCCCCTGTTTTATCCACATATCTTTATGTGTAAGTGTTCATTGCAAAGAGACTTTGGTCTGATTCAAAGCCTCTGGTTTATGCTATATTATCGATGCTGGACCCTCACTGGAACTCCTCCTGGATATCCTGTTGCCCTGTGTTGTAGAGATCCTGTAGCTTTGGGTCTGCAGAACCAGTCCCTTCATGTGCGCCAGCAGATCACAGATGGTGTGGATATTGGGGTGGGCCAACCTATAACCCTGGGTCTGGAGCTGGGTGGTTGCAGGGTTGGTCTGACTGCCAGCTCTCCTTTGTCCTCACCACCAGGGTGAGCACTCATGCATTGCCCTGGTGAATTCACCCCTTGCAGCTATGACTAAAAAGCAGGACCAGTTCTCCTGCTTTCATGTCCTCAGGGTTGGATCTTCTGCACCTGCAATTTCAAGGCCAGCTCTACTATGTTGCCCAGGCAAGGTGCAGGTGCCACTCTCCTGAGTGCTGCAGCAGATGAGGGACAGGGCTTGCTCTCCTTCTCTTATGTCCTCAGGGCCAGCTCTCCTACCTGCCTCAGGCATTGATGGGGAGGGGACATCTCTCTCCTGCCCATGCTGCCATATAACAGGTCAATTATATGTGAACAGCTCTTCTATGCTCACAATATCAGGACTGGCTCACCCACACCTCTGCCAATAGGGTTGGCTATACTGTGCTGTCTAGGCTAAGTGCAGGGCCTGCTCTCTAGAAAAGACATTTAATTGGGGCTGGCTTACAGTTCAGAGATTTAGTCCATTGTCATCATGGTGGGCAGCATGGTGGTACACAGACATACATGGTGCTGGAGAGGTACCTGAGAGTTTTACATACAGATCCAAAGGAAGCAGGATGAGACTGCGAGACACTGGGTCTAGCTTGAACATCTGAAACCTTGAAGCCCACCCCCAGTGACACACTTCCTCCAATAAGGCCATGCCTAATTTAACAAGGCCACACCTCCTAATAGTTCTACTTCCTATGAAACTATGGGGGCCATTTTCTTTCAAACCACCACAACCCCTTATAAGATAAAAGCTTCGTGAGTGTTCTCTCTAACTCTAAAGGTTGTCTTTTCAGCCTGTTGCCTTTGCTGTGCAGAAGCTATAGTTTGATATCGTTGCACTTGTCCTCTGATCTTGTCATTTCTTGCTTGTGCTTTTGATGTCACATCCAAGACATCTTTGCCAAGACCTATGCCCATCTACTCTTACCTTCATGTTTTGTTCTAGCGTTTCAGTTTTAAGGCTACAAAATTCTTCATCCACTTAAGACTCACCCAAAGGATGATGAAAAACATTCAGCAATAAAACATTCAGATTCAGTGTAGCAAACAAAATAACAAAGATCCATTGAGTTTTCTCTCAGGAAAATTTGTTTATGTTTTGGACACAGTGTATAGGGACTCTTAGGAGCCTTATTGTGTCATGAGAGGTTATGTCTAGCAGACTAGGATGAAAAAAAATCCTAATTTCCAGAGATTTGTACCTATATTCACCTAGACACATGCTATTGATTAAGCAATTTCTAACTCTGCAATGGTGGGGAGAGAGAAAGTGGATCTCCTTAATACAACTATGACATAGGGAATATTGTCAACTAGAAAAACTAAGATTGTGAAGGATGGAATATCCAGAGTAACTATCACTTACTACTTCTGTGATCTTGGGAAAGTAACTCAATTTTCCTGTGCATAAGTTTCCCCTTCTATAAAGTAGCACAGTGTGTCTCATAGTGCACTCCTTAATTTTTTCTTTTCTTTTTGTCAGCTTGACACCAACTAGAGTCATCTGAAAAGAGAGAACCTCAATTGAGAAGATACCTCCATCAGTTTGGCCTTTAGGCAAGCCTGTGGGTTTTTTTTTTCCTTGATTAATGATTGATGTAGGAGGGCCTATCCCACTGGGGGCAGTGCCACCTGTTGGGGGCAGGTGACCTTGGGTGAGAGTAAGCCAGTAAGCAGTATTCCTCCTGGGTCTCTGCTTCACTCCGTTCCTGTCTGCAGGTTACTTCCTTGAGTTTCTACTGTGACTTCCCTTCATGATGGATTCTAACCTGTAAAATGAAATCAACCCTTTCTTTCTCAAGTTGCTTTTTTTTTTGTCTTGGCATTTATCTCAGTAATAGCAAGCTAAGATGCATGCCAATGCAAATGAATTGAATGAGAGATACAAATAATTTTTGTCTGAAATAAAACGGAATGTGAATGTAGTTTCTCTGTTTTGTGGAATACTAACTACTTTACAGTCTAAGTGATTGATCTCATTTAAGCTTCTCTTATTTCAGCAAATAGAAACATTTCTGTCTTTAAAGTTCTCTTTAAATTAGTCTCTTTGGATAGCTTCCCCATGGATACGATTTTAGTTGTTTTTTTTTTTATTTTTTTTTTAACTCTTAATCTTTGGGGGCCTGCCACCTAGATCCTAAATAAATACATGGAGACTTATTCATTCTTACTTATGAATGCCCAACCTTAGCTTGACTTATTTCTAGCCAGCTTTTCTTAACATAAATTATCCCATCTACCTTTTGCCTCTGGGCTTTTGACTTCCTCTATTACAGTAGATCTTTTCTTTCCTTTTTATTCCATGTCTGGCTGTGTGGCTGGATGGTTGGTCCCTGGCATCCTCCTCTCCTCCTTTTCTTGCACCTCTTTTTCTCATTCTTTCCTTCTATTTATTCTCTCTCCCCACCAGCCCTGCCTATCCTTTCTCCTGCCTAGCTGTTGGCTGTTCAGCTCTTTATCAGACCAATCAGATGTTTTACACAGGCAAAGTAACACAGCCTCACAGAGTTAAACAAATGCAGCATAAAAGAATGCAACACATGTTTGCATCATTAAACAAATATTCCACAGCAAAATTAATGTAACACATCTTATTATTCCACAACATACAATAAATATGCTCTAGACATGCATTCACTTTTAATTCTGTGTGTCACGTTATTCACTCTTTGGAAGTTATACTTTTATAATGCATTCTCTAGTACCTGCATACCCAGCCTCAAAAGATATCTTCATGCTATTTCTCTAGCTAATTTATGAATAAATATGTTTCATATTTGTGTATATATTTGGAGTGGGGAGAGAAAGTGGATCTCCTTAATACAACTATGACATAGGGAATATGTTCAGCTAGAAAACTAAGATTGTAAAGTATTGAATATCCAGAGTAACTATCATTTACTACCTCTGTGATCCTGGAAAAGTAACTCAATTTTCCTGTGCATAAGTTTCCCCTTCTAAAAATTTATGATAATATCTGTTAGTTAGACTATGTCTTAGTTACTTTCTATTGCTGTTGTAAGACACCATGGCTAAGAAAACTTGTAGAAAAAATAATTTATTTTGGGCTTATAGTTTCAGAGGGTTAGAGTCCATGGCTGTTGTGATGTGGAACATGGCATCAGGCAGGCAGGCATGGAACGGGATCAGTAGTTGAGAGTTTATGTCTTGATCTACAAGTGCAAGGCAGAGCAAACTAACTGGGAATGGTGAAGACTTATGAAACCTTAAAGCCCAACCCAGTGATATACCTCCTTCAACAAGGCCACATTTCCTAATCATTCTCAAACATTTCCACCAATCAAGTATTCAAACACAGCCTATTGGGATCATTTTCACTCAAACAGGCTATTACGAGGATTAAATAACTATGAAGATCTATGAAGAGCTTAGTTTAGTGTCTGAAAACATAGAAAACAATAGACATGTATGGTTCAAATCATTACATTTGCATTTCAGGTTCACAGAGTACAGAGTCAGAATCTTCGCAATTTACCACTTGCCAGTTTATCTGCCAGTTCACACTGTTGTAGCTTGTATCTTCCAAAACAGAAGCATTGGTCTTTTTCATCTCATTTAATACTTTAGAACATAGGCTTGTCATCTCCTTATCGAAGGTGTCTATTTACCTTATGGAAACTTGGAGGGTCTTCCTGGTGACTTTTTGCCAGCCAAATGTGGTGGAAGTGACATTCTAGAATGTATAGAATTGGAGCCCAAGAAGCCATCTCTCTTATAGAACATTTGCTTATGGAACCCAGATGCTACACCCTGACAAGCCCAAGTCACAGGAGAGGTTGTCTGTGGGCACTCTAGTTCATTGTTCTGTTTTATCTTCAGGAAATTGCCCACATCAATGGTTGGTTTATTTTGAATGTTCATGTCAGTTAAACATTCAAATGATTCTTGTCCCAGCATCAGACTGAAATGACGTAAGACATTCCAAGTAAGAGGCTTCCAACTGAGCTTCACCAATCTGCAGAACCATGGTAGATATAATAAATGTTTGTGAAAGCACTAGGCTTTGGGATCGTTAGTCATGTTACAGTGGACCACTGCTCCTTGCATCTTTTAGTCTCCTTGCAAGGACTCTAAGAATAAGAGCTTTCTTGGTTTATCTTACTGGCCAATGGCTCAATGTAAACAGCACACTGTAAGCAACTACAAACTAAAAGTTTAGCCATTTAAACCACCATTTCTCTCAGACACGAGCTAAGTAGGATATAAGTTCACAGCTCATTTGGAGTCATTCACTGCATAAATATTTGAAAATGATAAGCTGTCTTTTTTTTTTCTTTCTTTCTTTCTTTCTTTTTTTTTTTTTTAGTGCTTCCTGATTTGAACTCTACTCTCCTAGGAATTCTGAATTTGCCTTTTCATCAAAGCAACCCTGGGTTTTATTGAGTGCCAAAATTTTTGAAACCCTACTTGGGGGAAAAACTTAAAAACACACTATTTAAAAACTGCAAACTGGAGGAAGAGATGGCTCACAAATTAATATCATTTGTTGCTCTTATGGAACCTGAATTCCATTCTAAGAGTCCACATGTGGCTCATAACCATTTGTAATCCAGTTCCAGGAGATTTGATGGGCTCTTCTGACCTTTTTAGGTGCCAGGCACACACTCAGTGCACTTATATACGTATATACAAACAAAATATTCATACAAATAAAATAAAATAAATACAGTAGAAAATAAGTAAAAAACTGTAAGTAATTTTATATCCCTTGAGGAAATTGTAGATGGTCCTTTGTGGCAGACAAAACTTTGATTTAGAGACAGAAAAACTTAAATTATACAAAGCTATCACCCAAACTCTTTTAAAGACATAGAGGTTTGAGGCTGCCACTCCAAAGAGCTGAGTGTTTTGAATGACAGTGTAGGATTTATCTTATTGGTACACCAGTCTCATTTTGTAGATATTATCTTTAAAGCAGGCATCTTCAAGCTTGAAATTACTCTTTCTTAGAGATTTATATTATTTATGTGTATGGATATTTTAACTTCACATGTTTATGTGTACCACATGTGTACAGTGACCATGTAGACCTTAAGAGAGAATCAGATGCTCTGGAACTGAACTTACACACAATTTTGAAGCAACATGTTTATGCTGGAAACCAAACCTTAGTCCTCTGCAAAAGCAATAAGTGGTCCTAATCTCTTATTCATCTCCCAGACCTCAAATTTCTTTTGTAATATATTAGAAATATTCTGCATTATTTTTATTATGGTTAGTTTATTTCCCTATATAAAAAACACAAAAGAAATAGGGATTGAACACCTGTCACCTGTCATATTCGAGGCATTGTTTGAGATGCTGGGGATGACCCTGAATGCAGAGAGTGTATGAACCATGAAATGACTGCAGGTGAGCCAAGCCATTCATTTTATACATATGGTATTGTTCAAGATAGAAAAAAAATCCTATTTTGTGAAATGTATTAATGATGTTCAGTGTTAATCTAATATCACCAAAAGGGCACCAGGGGTCTGGAATGGTAGCTGTTAATGCTGTCAGATTGCTAGAAAAGGACCGACTGACATGGGCAGCAACAAGGACTCAGAAAGTAGTCCTCACAGGAAGGTAATCCTGTCAAACAAATACAGAACAGCAGCAGGTCATTCTTCAGTGATAGGGTCCCAAGAGAGAGGACTAGGGAGTCAGAAGATAAGGAGACAGGTAAGTTTGGGATCGGGAGGTCTTGAATAAGTTATGTCTTATTCCAAGCAAACTTATTAAGAAATACAGCATCTTATATACTGTTTCCAGGAGAGAAAAGGAAAAAGTCAGCAGAGACTATCATACAAGGGGATGAAGTCAGTGGGAAGCTAATCAAACAATGTAACACAAGAGAAACATGGGACATCTCAAGAGGATTGCAGACTGAGAATACAGTGGCCTTGAGACTGGTAGCCACAGCCCTTTATATTGGGAAGGGTTAGGTTCTCAGGAGCCACAGCTCCTTCAAGGCTCTGGCCATTACCAGCTCTACCAATCATAGTCCTAATTTTAGAGAAAGAATTGTGTTTCTTCTCTATATCTCAGGACCTCAGAGAAAAGCTTCCAAGACCCTGGCCCCAGCCTGTTACCAGCTCTGTCAGATATGGGCCTGGTTTTATACAAGGAACTACATCCCTTTTCCATACATCAGAGCCTCAAGAAAAGTCAGTTCTTAATATGTTCTACAGTGGGAACCACAAATCCAGGCCTCCTGAAAGTTGAAAAACTTTTGTCTGCAAAATATTGAAATTACTATGTCAATGTTAATAGATGTTTGATTAAATGTCTATGAAATACAGCATTGTGTCAACAACATTAATTGTTAAAATTAGTATTAATTAAAATGTCATTACACTTTGGAACTAATTAATTGGTCACATTATCTCATTTTGTAAGAATTCTCAGAAATGTATAATGATTGCCAAGAAATCATTCTTAACCCTAAATTAAATGAGTTGCCAAATAATTTTAAAAAATCTGTCCATATCTTCAGTATCAAATTAATATGGGATGTGAGTATATGTCAACATGTTTGATAGGAGGTAGAATGTGGTCTCAGAAAGTTTGTGAGCCTTGAAGCAATGACAGTTCTTAGTGCTGAGTTAATTTCCCAGAGCCTCTTCAGCAATGGTGAGTAGTCCCCTACCTGTAAGGAGTAATCAGGGCTACTTTAAAATTGTTTATTACCTTTATATGATTTAGAGAAAGGTCATCTCTTCCAGGTAGATGCAATCCCAACCAAGAACAATGTGGGATAGAGTATATTTCAGCCTCGTGTGATTCCTTGTTCAGGGTGTAGCATTCACACTACAGCCATGAATATTGTTCTGTGGACATGCCCACATCTGTCTGTACTTGTTGGCTGTATCTGATCACTTTCCCTTTAACAATCTTGAAACCTTGGTTTTCAGAGAAAAAAACTGGCTTGGTCACTGTTTTCTTGTAGGAATTGGTTGGGGGATGGAGAGTGAAGACTCACATTTGGAACAATAAGAACAAGATAGGTTTGTGTCAGATCTGAAAACAGATGTGTGTAATAGAGAAGGAATGTGGTTAGGGTCATTATTAGGACAGTGTGGACCAGAGCATGATAGTATCATTATAGAACATCAGGCAGAATGCTCTAGAGCTCTGAAATTAACAGAGACTTATGTCAGCACACAGCGTGATAGTCAGACAGTGTGGTCTGAGCCTTATAAATAGGATACTTAAAAGTAAGATTTATCACTTAGTTACAGGTTATTGAAGCCAAGACAGATGATGACACTGTTCTTTTGCAGAGGCTCCTGTATAACAAAAAAGCTCAAGAAGAATTTTTAAAAGTTCACTAAATTATAAAAATAAATTTGCTTTTGCAACTTACTCTTTAACATGTCAGCAGTTACCTTAAAGGTAAATAAGTAACAAACTGAAAGACAGAGATTAGTGAGTAGCTAAGGAAATAGCCCATCTGTATGCTGTTTACAGGAAATTCATTTCAAACTCAACAACACATAGATTAAGAATAAAAGGAGAAAAAAGGTCTACCATGCAAATATTAAATTTCTCTAAAGCAGCGCACACACACACACTCACTCACTCACTAAATAAACTTCCAAAGAAAGAAAAATAACTAAAGACAGTGAGGAATATCATCCAATGACAAAAGGGACTCCCCACCAAAAAGACAAGTGATCCTAAATGTGTGACCACTAAACATCACAGCTTGAAATATACATGAACTAAAAAAAGATAGAGCTGACAGAATTGTCACATATACAAATATTGCTGCAGACTTCAGTATGCCTTCTTATATCCAGTAGACCATCAGGCAGACAGCAGGTACATAGACTCTTTGAACAATGCAATTAGTAAACATGACCCAATAGTTACATGTGGGACACCATAGTCAGCAACAGCAGAGCCAATGTACTTGTAAAAATCCTGCATAAATTGTGTCTTAGCCACTGTTTCACTGCTGAGAAGAGACACTATAACCATGGCAACTCTTTTAAAAGAAAGCATTTAATTGGGGCTTGTTTACAGTTTCAGAGGCCTAGTAAATTATCATCATGGCAGGGAGCATGATGATAGGGAGTGTGGCTGCAGGCAGGTATGGAGCTGGAGAAACAGCTGTGAGCTACATCCTGACCTATAAGCAGAAAGAGAGAGAGAGAACTGGGCCTGACAATGGCTTTTGAAACCTCCCCCCTCCCCGTAGGAACCCACCTTCATTCCCTGGGGACCATGCCTCTTGGTAAGGACCCAGGGTCCTATTAGTGCTCCTGTTGTTCCTTTAAATCTTTCCTCTGAGCTCTTCTCCATTCGTTTGTGTCACCCACCAATCCTCAGAAACGCTCTCTACCAGAGACCCCAAAGAAACTATACTTGCCTTGGATTCAGAGTAAGCAACAGCAACAAAAGCAAGGAAAACCAACTGAACAAATACAAGGCCAGATATCCACAGCAAGAAAAGTCTCAAACATCAAATCTCCAGATACCAAGATCCTAGCCCCCAAACCTAAGCCTGAATAGCCAAGACAATATGACTCCCCAGAAGCCAGAACCTTATTACAATAGGCCTTGGGAAAAAGCAATTTAGGTGAATCATAAGACAAGGACTTCAAAATAGAAATTATGAATATGCTCCGGGACCTTAAAAGGATACATTTAAATGCCTTAATGAAGAATCTGAAAACACAAGAAGTTGAGTGAAATAACGAAACCATTTCAAGACATGAAAGTAGAATTTTAAAAAGAAATAGAATCACCAAAGGAAACCCAAATAGAAATAAAATAGGAAACGAAAAACTCTGGATGTCAAACAAGAACCTTAAGTTTCATCAACAGAATAAAGACATGAAAGACAGGATCTCAGATCTTGAAGACAAGGAAGAAGAAATGAATAGCTCAGTCAAAGAAGATGTTACATATAAAAAAGAAAAAAAAATCAGGCATCCAAAGCATCCAGGAATTCTGGGACACTATGAAGAGAGCACACCTATGAATAATAGGGATTGAGGATGAAGAGGAAACCTAGGTCAAAGGTATATATTTCAAGCAGGGTTTCTTTGAAAATATTTTAAACAAAATCTTAGAAGAAACTTTCTTAACCTAATGAAGGAGGTGCCTATAAAGGCACAAGTATACAGAACACCAAATAGACTGAACCAGAAAAGAAATTTCCAATGTCACATAATAATTAAAACATTAAATATAGAGAACAAAGAAAGAATATTGAAAGGTGCAAAAAAAAGACCAAATCACATATAAAAGAAGACCCATTAAAATAATACCCAACCCTTCCATGGAGGCTCCGAAAGCCAGAAGAGCATGGATAGATGTTCTACAAACTCTAAGAGACCATAGATGACAGCCCAGATTGCTATACTGAGCAAAACTATCTGTCACAATCAATGGATAAACAAACAAACATTCCATGATAAAACCAAATTTAAGCAGTATCTATCTACCAATCCAGTTCTACAGAAGGTGCCAGAAAGAAAACTTGAATCTGAAAAGGTTAATCACACCTAAGAAAACACAAGGAATAAACAATTCCAGATCAGCAAATCAAAAGAAAGGGGAAAAACCCCATACCATAACAACAAAAGAACAGGAATCAGTAAACTCTCAACACTAATGACTTCAATTCCCAAATGATAAGACAAAGAGTAACAGATTACATTAGAAAACAAGATCCAACTTTCTGCTGTATCCTTACCATCAAGGATAGACATTATCTCATGCTAAAAGGATGGAAAAAGATATTCCAAGTAAATGGATAGAATAAGCAAGCAGGTGTATCCATTTTAATATGTGGTAAAATAGACTTCAGATTAAAGCTAATCCAAAGATATAAGGAAGGACAATACATACTCATCAAAGGAAAAATTTACCAAGAGGATATTGCAATTCTAAATATTTATGCACCAAACACAGGGTACCCAAGTTTATCAAACAAAACCAAAACACTATACAGGTAAAGTCACATATTGACCCTCATATAGTGATAGTGGGTTACTTAAGTACCCAACTCACACCTGTAGATAGGTCATCCAAATAAAAATTGAACAGAGAAATGGAGTCAAATAATATCATAAATCAAATGATCCTAGCAGACATCTATAGAAATTGTGTTCAAATACTAAAGAACACACTTTCTTCTCAGTAGCCAATGGAACTATCTTCAAAACTGACCACATAGTTGGACATAAAACACACCTCAACTAATAAAAAAAAATTTAAAAAACACCTTGCATCCTATCTGACCACCATGGATTAAAGCTGAATATCAACAATAGAGTGCGGAAGAAAGTATAGGAACTCATGGAAACTAAACAACTCTACTGCATGAAAATTGGGTTAAGACAGAAATCAAGAAGGAAATTAAAAAATTTTGAAAAATTTAATGAAAAACAAAACATAACATACCTAAGCCTATGGGAAACAATGAAAGTGGTTCTGAGAAGCAAGTTCATAGCACTAAGTGCCTACATAAAACAAAACAAATAAACAAAAACCTGGAGGGATCCCATACTAGTAACTTAGTGATATACATGATGTCTTAGTTAATATTCTACTGCTGACAAGAGACACCATGACCATGACAACTTTATTTTTGTTTTTATTTTTATTTTTCGAGACAGGGTTTCTGTGTGTAGCTTTGGAGCCTGTCCTGGAACTTGCTCTGTAGACCAAGCTGGCCTAGAACTCACAGAGATCCACCGGCCTCTGCCTCCAGAGTGCTGGGATTAAAGGCATGCACCACCACCGCCCAGCTGACCATGACAACTCTTATAAAGGAAAACATTTAACTGGGGCTGGCTTATAGGTTCAGAGTTAGTACATTATTGTCTTGGCAGGAAGCACAGCATCACACAGGCAGATATGATGTTGGAGAAGTGGAGAGTTCTACATCTAGATCAGCAGGCAGCAGGAAGAGAAAGTGACACTGGGCCTGGCTTGAGCACTTGAAATCTCAAAGTCCATCCCCCCACTCCCCAGTGACATCTACTTCAATAGAGCCACACCTCCTAAAAGTGCCACTCCCTGTGAGCCTCTGGAGGTCATTTTCATTTAAAGAACAACATCTGAAAAGTCTAGAACAATAAAGAAGAAATAATATTCAAAAAGAGCAGGAGGAAATAATCAAAAATATGGCTGAAATCAATGAAATAGAAACAAAAAAGTACAAAGAATCAATGAAATGCAGAGGTAGTTGTTTGAGAAAATTAACAAGACAGACAAACCCTTAGCCAAATTAACCGAAAGATGAAGAGAAAATATCCAAATTAATAAAATTGGATTTGAAAATGGGGACATTATAATAGACAACAACCACATTCAGAGAATTACAAGGGCGTACTTTAAAAATCTGTTTTCTAGTAGCTGGAAAACATAGAAGAAATGGATAATTTTTTTATATATAAATGACCTACTTAAGTTAAACCAGATGAAATAAACAATTTAAACAGACACCTAACCCCTAGTGAAGCAGCAATTAAAAATCTCCCAAACAAACAAACAAAAAACAAAACAAAACAAAAAAAACCAAAGAACAAAAAACAAAAATACCAAAAAAACCAAAAAGCTCAAGGCTAGATGAATTCAGAGCAAAATTCTACCAGACCTTCAATGAATTAACACTGTTATTCCTCAAATTATTCCACAAAACAGAAACTGAAAGAATATTTACTAATTCATTTTGTGACTCCACCATTATCCATATAACTAAACTAACTCAAAAGAAAAACTGTATACCAATATTCCTTATGAACATAGATGCAAAAAATATTTCAATAAAATATTTGCAAACTGAATTCAAGGACACAGCAAAACGATTACTCACCGCAATCAAGCTGGTTTCATCACAGAGATACAGGGATTGTTTAACATAAGTAAATTTTTATTGAAACAAAATACACACCACAAACAAACTGAAAGACAAAACCATCTCATTGGATGCAGAAAAATCCTTTGACAAAATGAAACATAAACTTATAAAAGTACTGGAGAGACAAGGGATACATGGGACATATCTCAGTACAATAAAGGCTATTTTCAGCATGCCTACAACTAATATCAACTTAAATGGTGAAAAACTCAGAATTTCCATTAAAATCACAAGCAGGACTAGGATGTCCACTCTCTTCATACCAATTCATTATAATATTTGTAGCTAAATCAGTAAGACAACTGAAGGAGATCAAGAGGATGCAAACATGAAAGACAGAAGTCAATGAATCTGTATTTGTAGATGATGTGATTGTATACATAAACAACTCTAACAACTCCACCAGGAAACTTCTACAGCTGATAGACCTTTAGCAAAAATCAGTAGCCTTTCTACATAGAAACTACAATCAGAGATATAAATCAGGAAAATAATAGCTTTTATATATTCTCAAAAATATTCTGGGATAACTCTAGCCAAGTAATTGAAAGACTTGTATAATAAAAACATTAAGATATTGATGGAAATATCAATATCTTCCAGGAGATGGAAAGACCTCTCATGCTCATGGATCAGTAGGATTAATACTGTGAAATGGCCATTCTACCAAGAGCGATCTACTGATTCATCTCAATCCCCATCAAAATTTTGGCATAACTCTTCCCAGAAGTTGAAAGAGTACTCTTCAACTTCCATTGGAAACAGAATAAAATAGGGATAGCTAAAACAATCCAGAATAATAAAAGAACTACTTGAGGTAACACTTCCCAAACTTCAAATTCTACTATGGAGCTACAGTAATAAAATAGCATGGAATTGGTATAAAAACAGATGTTGATCAATGAAATTGAAGAGCCAGGCTTAATTCCATGTACCCACAGACACCCAAGTTTTGACAGAGAAGCAAACAATGAACACTGGAAAAAAGACAGTGTCTTCAACAAATGGTGCTGGTCAAAGTAGATGTATGTAGAAAAAGGGAAAATAGATCTATATCTATTACTCTGCATAAAATTCAACTCCATGTGGATCAAGGACCTCAATTAAGAACAGTTATTCTGACTCTAATAAAACAGAAATTAGGGAATATTCTTGAATCCATTGGCACAGGAAAGGACTTTCTGAATAGGACACGAATAACACAGGCACTAAGACCAACAATTAATAAATGGGACTTCATGAATTTGGAAGAGTTTCTCTATAATAAAGGACACCATCATTTGGACAAAGCAGTAAGCTACAGAATGGGAAAAGATCTTCACCAATTATGTATCTGATAGACAGCTAGTATCTAAAATATATAATGAACCAAGACAACTGAACATCAAAAAAACAACCAAATTAAAAATGAAGTACAGATCTAAACAGAAATTCTTAAAAGATGAAACACACAAATGGCTGGGAAACGCTAAAAGAAATGTTCAACATCCTTAGCTACTAGGGAAATGCAAGTTAATACTGATTTGATGCTTCATCTTAAGCAAGTCAGAATGGTCAACATCAATAAAACAAATGACATCTCAGGCTGGTGAGGATGTGGGCTAAGAGGAACACTCATCCATTTCTAGTAGGACTACAAACTTGCACAGCCACCATGGAAATTAATGTAGTGGGTCTACAGGGAGCTGGAGACCGATCTACCACAAGACCCAACTATACTACTCTTGGGCATATACCCCAAGGACTCTACATTCTACTACAGGGGTGTTCATCCATGTTCATTGCTGCTCTATTCAAAATAGCCAGAAATTAGAAACAGCCTAGATATGTATCAACTGATGAAATAGTACAATTTATGGTACATTTACACAATGGAATATTATTCAGCTGTTAAGAAAAATTAAGTTTACATGAATAGAACTAGAAAAAGAATAGAACTAGAAAAAATTATACTGTGTAAGGGAACCCAGATCCCTAAAGATAAATATTGTACATTTTATCTTACATATGAATGTCAGTTTTTTAGCTTTTGACATGTGTGCTACAATCTGAATAATCACAAAAGTTACATGTCTAATAAGGGAGCTGGGGGAGACTCTCCCAAAAAATGAGAAATAAAATATAGTATTATGGAGAAATAAAGAGGACTAAAATATGAGGTTTAAGAAGGGAAGGGGATGATAGAGAAGAGTAAAGGAGAGACTATGGAGAGGAGCAACTGATACTAAGGGCTATTTGAAAAACCACATGGAAACTTACTATTGCAGAAACTTCTTGAAATATATACATACATGATAGGAATATAAACGGAGACACTACATAACACAATTTCCCAATTAGACATCTTATACCGTCAAGTAAAACCTCCAGTTCCAGAAATGGGTTACATCTTGTTGAGTCATGGGCCAAACAGGTCCCGTGAAACCCCAAGCATCACAGGCTATTGCCAAGACTATTGGTTGCTCTCCACAACCACCTCTGAAGACAATGTATAAGTCATCAAACTTGAAGAAGTCTAGCTGAATCCTAACTAGAAGCTTCATCTCTACTGATTAGTGTTCATGGTATGGGAAGGTACTCTGTACATTACCAAAGAAGAAAATATCATCAATATCACCCAGTTACAAAATACTTCAACCTACAACAGTGACCTCCCTGTAAGATATACTGGGTCAGTAGTGGCATAAATGTTATGGGAGTAACTAATGGCTTTTTTAATTTGATGTAAAGCCCACTCCATGAGATGGAACTCATACCTGACTCTTCTGAAGTAGTCAAGGACCTGAGACTAGATGGGCCGTGGATCTAAGGGAAAACCTAATTATTGTTCTGCTAAAGGAACAAAGTAGTAAAATGATTCCTAGTGACACATTGCTATCCCCATAGACCAGTGCCTCACTCAACCCTCATCAGGAAAGCTTTTTCTTGTAGCAGGTGATCATTAACAAAGAGGGCTGATGTTTGTGCCTTAGCAGCTGCACGTGAATTGACTGATATTTTAATTATCATCTGTGGCCCCACAGCCCTGCAGTCAGTGCCCCACTGGCCACTCAGGCTGCAGCCTGGCGGGGCTTCCAGTCCTGTGGCTCTGGCAGCTGCGATATGTAGGTTTAAATTAAGTGTCTATTGTTCTATTTATCAATAAGACTGGGGAGTCAAGGCTGAGGTGAAAACCTGCTAGCTCAGAGAGGCTGAGTAGCAACTAGCTGACCTTGCTTTTTGACTGGAGACACCACAAGAGACACAGCTCTTCCCTCGTCCCAGAACCAAAAGGATGCTCACACTCTAGCCTCTGCTCTTTCCTTCCTGTGCATCTTCTCTATCCAAATTGTTGGCATCTCTATGGCAAATTCTGGTCAGCTAGTTCCTGGCTCCACCCCCCTGATTCAAGATAAACTTTATGGACAGTCTGGAGTATGACAATGCTATCAAAACATCCCACAACACAGCTCTACAATTAGACATGTGAAGCGTGAGAGGCTTTGAAGTACTCAGCTAGAAGTGGAATGTCTTCATCAAACCCCTCCCCTCAGGGTTCGGGGAGCTATGCAAAAGAGGAGGAGGAAAGATGTAGGAGTCAGAGGGATGGATGGCTCCAAGGACACAGTTTCTTCCAGACACAACAGGATTGATACACACACGAACTCACAGACACTGTCACAGCGTGCACAGGGCCAATGTAAGTTCAAAACCAGAAGAGGTTTCAGCAATGAGAGGGAGGAACCAACACAGGGTCCCACACTTAACCAAGAAACTATCTGTTATTGCTACTCAGTGTCAACAAGGAAATCAGTTTTCTCCAATGGAGTCCTGCTGGGTGAGTCAGTGACATTCCAAAGCAGGCCACATGCCCAGGAGTGGCCAACACAAAATGAACTCAGTGGTATTTTTGTGGACTTCTTGTTTCGTTTCAGTTTTGTTTTATGTATTTTTCCCTTTTTTGTTTGGTTTTCATTTTTGCGGGTTTCTTTTACGTTTCTTTCTCTTTCTTTCTTTATTTTTTTGAGAGAAAGAACATAAAGTTAGGCAGGTAGGGAGGTGGGGAGGAGAAAACATGATCAAAATATGAAAATATCTTTAATAAAATAAAAGTAATAAATATCTCAAAATAGGGAAATTTCTGAAAGAGGCAACATTGGTTCTCACTTTCAGTTGCTCTAAAGATTCTGAATTGTAAGAGAAAAATAAATTGAAAATAAAAATAAAGAAAAAATAAAACATGCTTTCTTTTCAGAGACCAGGGCAGCTCATCCACCTCAGGAGTATTAGTGTGAGCTGTAATCGTTAAGAGCATTCCCAACAGAAAAGCACACAGCTTACCCTAAGAAGCCATTTGACTTCTCTACATCCCTACCTGGTTCCATAAGCTCCTTCAATGGGCTCACATAAGCAAGGACAGCTGTGGACCCAGTGCTCCTCTGGGGCCAGATAGCTGTCCATTTCAGGCATGATTGCTTTGAAGTCAGTCACAAGCTCTAACTCACACGCTTATGTTCCTTAATTCGCTTCCGTGCAAAGGCAAGTGGATTTATTCTCTGATAAATACGCATCAGAATATTAGTCTTTCAAAACTTCTGAATCTACGTAGAATTAGTCCAAAACCTCATGAAGAATCTTTAATTTCAGTGCTTCAATTCCATCTGCTGCCTCTTTCTTTAACAGACAATAAATAGAAACCTGCCTTCCTCAGTTCTGAAGAGGACTTAGTGCTTTCTAGCTCAAGACATCTTCCCTGAACAAGACGACCGACACATGACCACAAGGCGGGAGGGTGTCCAGAAAAGCAGTCAATGCTGAACCAGCAACTTCATCTGGTGCTTAGGATTCTGCAGCTATCCTTCACCTCACCCTAGGAAAGAACTGAAAATGAATTTACTACCCCTTTTGTGAAACTCAACGTAATATTAGTACTTGGAATGAGTTTCAGTTGCAATGTCACATAGTATGAGGCCAAGGCATAAAAAAAAAGAGCAATCATAGCATCCATATTTTACCGATGCTTTGCATTAATCATTGAAAAATACCATCTGCCTCTCTGCCAAGACACCCGATCTGTATTTAGATGAGAAAGTACAATAAAAATCCCCCAGTCACAAAAATCAAACTCTGTGAAAACACTAAGCCTCAGATAAGTCCTGTGTACACAGAGTGGGTCTCAGGTGACTCATTTGGAAGAAGGAAATGGAAGTCCCACTTCACCGAGAGAAGAGCCTGCTAAAACCCAGCTCATCAATGGAAGCCAAGTGCACTTCAGGGGGCCATTGGGATGAAAGCACTGAGACTCCAGCTCTCCCCATCTGACAAGTGGTGGCAGTGGGAAAGGAAAGGTTTGTGAAGGACAGGGCATCTGTCTTTGTTGTGTTCTGTGTAATGTGATGATGTCTCGCCAGCCTGTGCCGTGTGTGTGTGTGTGTGTGTGTGTGTGTGTGTGTGTGTGTGTGTGTAAAGCAGGATGTTGGGCAGGGCTTGCATCATTTTACAATGGAAAAGCTAGGAATAGTTATATTTCTAGCTTAGCAGTTATCATTGAGATAAGTGTCATCTTGTAACTAGTAATCAGGACCCCAGAGAAACACAGTAGAAAAATCAAGCATTCCAAGGGACAGGAGAAAAGCAAGGACAGAGGTTGTTGGCCTTTGATATTTCCTGCTGTCATGTTCTCTCCTTCTGAGCTCTCAAGGACCTTGAGCTGTGCGGATGGGGAATCGCTGGGGCAAAGATGGGGTGGTGGGGATGAGGGATGTATATGTGACCTTCAAAGACTGGCCAGTCCAACCTTACAGGTGGCCGTTCTTCTTCAGGAGAGGTGATAAATATGGGTCTTGGGACTTTTCCTGGAATGTCCAGGGCAGTTTATTATCTCATAAGTCAGAGTGTGAAATAGTAAACACTGGTCCTTATCTCTGCCTTGGTGCATTCACAGTGGTGGGAAGTATTCACACCCCACTCTCTTTTGTTTGTCCTGTGTATTTGGAGAACAGAATCTCTGCATGTCTAATTTCCTAATGAGAAACTCCAGGCACTCTTTCTCATGCCCAGAATCTCAATGGTCAATTTTAGATTTCAATTCCGGCTTCTCCTGCAGTCTCCCAGGAGCTTTATATCTCATAACCAATTCCACTGTTATTTCAGGGCCTGATGAGTTTTCTGGAAGAGATGATTCTTTCAGAGAGTATAGCTTTACTTCATATTCGTCTAATGCCTTTTCTCCTTCCTCTAGTCTCTTCAGGCCCATTAAGTCAGCTCTTATTACACACTCTGAACTTATCCACTCTAAATTAACCTGACAGGAAATCTCTCACCTTCATACTTCACCTCCATTTGGGTTCATACCACACAGCTCCATTTAATAATTATAAACAGTATTAGAGGTGAGTACATACCAAGCAAACATTTTATGACTGAGCTCCATCCTCAGGCCTAAAGCCATCTTCCTGACATGAGGTCTCGGATTCCTCAGCTCTATATTTATAAGTGGGGCCAAAGATATATTTTATAGTTTATAAGTCACTTCAGACCAAAAAAAAAGTGCTGTGAGGGTACAATGTGATTCTTAAACACTATAGCAACACACAGAGAAATTAGGAGGCAAGATTGATTTTTTTTAAAAATGTTTATTACATTGTGTGTGTGTGTGTGTGTGTGTGTGTGTGTGTGTACACATGTGTGCTACAGTGTGCAGGTATGCAGGTAGATATCTGAGAGGACAAATTGAGGTACTTGCTTCTCTCCCTCCACTTTGTGGGTCCCAGGGATTGAACTCAGGTCATCAGGCTTGGCAGCAGGCACCTTCACCCACTGAGACATCTTGCCAGCCCAGGGGATACTGCCAGTCAATAGACCAAGAAAGGACAGAGGTGAGTCCACCTACATACAATCTGCTATAAATTTTTCCTAAAGTTATAGGCTCTCCTTTTACAAAACTGTCCAATAGTTTAAAAAGCACAGCTATATTCTTCTAGAGACAGTAGCTATATTTCACAGAGCATATTCATAATTCCACTTAGAATAGTATGCATTATCTTTAGCTTTCCGAACCCCTTTCCAATGCCTTGTCTAGCCTTGTGTATCCAGGCACATTTGCACATAGAAATATGGAAACATGTCTGAGAAACAACAGCAAAGATACACTCCAGGCTTATATAACACACCAACCACACATGCTGCTAGTCACGTTTCCTCTGGCAGGAAGTGAAACGTCATGCACAGTGACTTAACAAAAGGAGGGAAATTTTATTTTCAAGTTTTCTCTTCTGAATCACAGAAGAAGGTATAATCAAGGTCAAATTTGGGGAATTATTTAGGCAATAAAAGCAATTGAATGAAACCCAGCTACCTGAAGATCCCCTGAAGACACATATGCAAGCTGAATACTAGAGATTAGTTTTTATTGAGAACTTAACAATGCATTAGGCATATGTAGTATATACATTGATCATTTACAGCTTCAATCTCACAAGGAGTTTCTGTCAGGCTTATCTTATAGACGAGGTATCAGACACCGTCCCACTGAGGTTTTATAGTTCGCAGTTTCTAAACATAATGATTATGAGTTGTTTCTGGTGCTCACACATGCTGCATCCCATGACTTCACCCTTGTCTTTGAACACACTCACACTTTGCACCATGCAGCTGCCATGCCATGCAATGCCAACAAATGCTGCCTGAAACATTTTTCAGCTAAGATTGAAGACTATGGTGTGTTAAGAATCACAGTGTTTTTTACTCTATATCCAAAGGTCTATGATATTATAGAAACCCAATGCTTTAACTATGGAAATCAGAGACTTTCGATATTTTCCTGCTGCTACCGCTCAGCATGTAAGTATCAAGTCAGTGTGTCTTTGGATTTGATTGTATGAAAGAAGTAGATCATAAGCCATTGAAGGTTATCTGCCACTGTTTCCAGCCTGTATGTGCTATGATGTAAACACCATGCTCTTCTTTATTATGTACTGAGCCTCTCAACTGTGCTTTCCCTAATATGATGGATTGAGAACCTCTAATACCATAAGCAAAGATAAATCTCTCATCTCTGGGCTGCTTCTGTGAGGAATTTGATCACAGAAATGGTAAAAATAGTTAATAAAGAAAAATGATACCAGAAGAATGGAGCTGTTAATGTTATGGTACTGAAATCAAACCATGGGACTCATAGGCCCTTGGAACTGATTTAAAGGAGAAATATGGACGACTTTGGAGCTGGAGATAGAGAGGAAGAAATTTTAGGTCAGTATAACATTCAGACTGTATCACAGTTATTGCTCACTGTCTTTAGCTAGGTTTATAGTGAGAGTCAGGAGCAAAGGGGTACAGAAGGATTTTGGAAACAAGCAGTTTGGGACCACACATTTATTTAAGTCTGGAGACAAGGCAAACGTCAATGAAGGAAGTGTAACTGTTAAAGAGATTTGTATTTCCAGAGAGACACAATACATTCTGCATTGGGACAAAAGGAAAGGAGACTTGAGGGCAAACCCTTTCCCATTGAAGTCCACATAGATATAAACATGTAAACCCATTTAAAAGACTTTAAAGAGGAGAGTATAAGGGATGCCCTGCTGGGAAAGGTTCACCTAGGGATGTATTTTCCCATGTTCAGCTCGGTAAGCATTTAGAGGTTGCTGCAGCTGTGGTCCAAAGGGGTGTTGCCATGTAGCAGCATCTCCAGCTCTCAGAAGAACTTGACTTCATCCACATGGTGCTAGTACTACAGGTATACAGAATGGGATCATGGAGGCTTTCACTCACTCGGGTTTCACAGTAAAACAAATGAAATCAGGCAAATGTGGAGTAGGGTGAGGTTCCAGCTAGGGAGCCCCCAAATGGGCTACGCATAAAGCTTTGAAGGTGAGACTGAACTTTAATGGCTCCCTGGGATGTTGCGGGGGTGTGGGGGGGGGGCTGCCAGGTGTTTTGACTTTATAGTACCTCACTTCTGAGCATTTGCTTTGAGTCTCAGAAGAAATCTTGGATTCTGGACATTTGAAACAGTCTTGAGTCTGTTAACACTGTGTGGGTTCTTGAAGTCTCACTGGTTGTATGCTTGCATTATCAAATGGCCATGGCCACACAGAGTGTTATGGTTCGAATCTGAAGTATCCCCCATGGGCTCATGTTTTGATTGCTTGGTCCCCAGTTTATAGTGCTATTTGGAAGGCTGTGGAGGCTTTGGGAAGTAGCTGCTGGCCGTCAAAGGTAGATGATAGGCTTTGAAGGTTCTATCCACTGATGATTTTGCTTGCATTCCCTCTCCTTGGTCTACTGTGATGGAAGGAGCTCCTGTTCCATGCTGCTATTGCCCCATCACTAACTGAGTCGTCTACTGGGGTTTGTCTGTTATCCTGGATTGAGAGCCTTTGGTGCATGAGCCAAAATCGATATTTTTTTCCCATAAGCTGTCAGGTTATAGACATTCAAAGGAAACTAGACAAACTTCCTTCAAGGTTTACTCTCAATGGTTTAGCCAACCACAGCAATGTCCTCAGAATTTCTGGCCATATTTACATATTTAACCCTTTTAGAAAAATGTAATCATGTGTTAATCCAGTATAAGAAATCCCAGCCCAGCGTAGTGACACACACCTTTAATCCTAGCACTTGGGAGGCAGAGGCAGGTGGATTTCTGTGAGTTCGAGGCCAACCTGGTCTACACAGGGAGCTTCAGGACAGCTAGAGCTATACAGTGAAACTCTATCTTAAAAAACGACAAATAAATAAATAAATAAATAGAATTGAAATAAAAGAAATCCCAAATCAGCCAAGATGCAGCATCATTATTCAGTCTGGAATTTCACTTACTGGAAGCCACCTCCTAAGCCAACAAACGAGAAGGAAGAGACAAAATGTGATCCCTTTTATTAAAAAAAAGATAGCATAAGAAAAAAATGGCTTCAATTTTTAAACAGAGTTAAATGAATGAAGTGATGCATAAATTATAACATGAAGGTATTGCCAGAGTAAGCTTGTGAATAATTAAAAGATTCATCATTAGAATGTTTAAGTTTTCATTTCCAGAGAATAAGAACTCTCCACCCAGTACTTTTTAACTGATAGTCACTGTTCATTCTCATCCAGCTCAGAAAACTTCATCACGACAGCTAAAGAATAAACTGTTAATTCTCATCTAGGCACCATAATTCTTACAGGACATTTTCATAGCCTACATCAGAAACGGGAGTGTTACTAGATAATGTGAAGACCATATGATTTCCATCTACGTCTTCTCATTTCGGTTTCACACATAATATGTCAACCTTGTGAGCAAAAGCCTTAAGAGCGAGTGGGCAAAACACAAAAGAGCAGAAAGACAGCAGAAAAGGCTCCTCAGGACAGCTAACCCCAAACAAATGAATTATGGTTCTTCCTCCTGCCAATAGTCTTCTCATTCTTTTCACACAAACACTGCCATTCTACTGAATTATACCTGCTGAATGAAGCAAGGAGGCACAGCTGGTTCCTGGCTGTAGTGCATAGGAGGAAACTAATGAAGTAGCTGGATCCCAAACTGAGCAGAGCATGCACATGTGTGTGAGCATGCATGCTCTTTCCCTTTACGAATCTTGTTTAATGTTCATGTAATATTCAGTTTCTCTGGGAATCTCAAACGGACAGAGAACATAAATCATTAACTACTTCATAAGCACTAATAAGACTAGATGTGCTCTTGCCATTCAGGAAAAATATGTGAACCCATTAATTTGAACTTGCTCATATCTGAAATACCTAAAACATCCTCATTTCATAGCTCTTTACCACACAGAAGAGTTTGTTAGAGCATGTCCAAAATTTTACATAGAAAATGTTGCCCTAACATCCCAGTGACGTTGAGGTCTCAGAAAAACATTTTTCAAAGGCACCTTTGCAAGTAGCTTGTCAAACCTGACCTTCAGAAGATCAGTGAGTCTTATCCAGAGCCCAGCAGCCCTGGGCTCTGTCACCTCTGCCAGAGGAGAAGAGAGCTTGCTGCCTGCTGGGCGATTTGCAGGCAGGACTCACTCGTGTTCCTTCTGCCTCAGGTAATCTATTATTCTGTTTTTAGCATTTCCAGTGTAGGCAGGCCAGCTGGATTCCTCCTGGGAAGTGGCATTGAGATTATTCATGGGGCGCAGAATGAGACCAGACATCTGAGTTAAAGGGGAAGAGGGACTTTAGAATGTCCTGTTCATTGTGGCCATTAAAATATATTGTCCCTGACTAGCCTTGTGTTCTTGTGCCAATCACCTAATTTCTTCTGACTTCAATTTCCTTATCTATAAAATGATAGAATAATACCTTCTGCTCAAAGATTCTATGAAGTGTAGCTGGTTGTGCTGATAGGGCACTGCATACTCATGAAATTTAACAGAAAGCTATTTAGGAAGAAGAAAAAATTGAATGATAAAAGGTACTTTTAAAAATACACAGGAAAGTTCAGGCTGACTTATGCAAAGTCAATACAGAAAAAAGAATGTTGAAACTCCAAACAGCATGTTATGCACGTGGTAGACAGAATTACCAGTGTCAGTTTGTCTCTTTCCTCTAATAGGATCCTTGTCACACCTGAGGATATTGGAATGTGTTTCCCAATTCATATTGGACTTGGCACATGACTTGCTTTGATCAATGGGATAAAGTAATATAGACTGGAGCTTAAAATGTGCTTGTGAGTTGGAATTTCCCTCCAGAGCTTTAGCTATTGCCAGTGGGAAAATGTAGCAATTGTGGCCAACGTTCATGAGCCTGAACCCTAGAAAAGATCCATGGGACAGTCCTGAAGCCCATGCCCCGAAGCAAGCCCAGCTGAGCCCAGACGACCAGCAAATCACTCACTAAGCTGTGTGCACCACAAGTGCCTTGTTGTAAGTCACTGAGATCCTGATTTGGGGCCACAGCATTATTATAACAACATTTGACAGATAGACCCTGTAAAGAAGCAATATATGAAAAAAGAATAAACTGCCTAGAGGGACCAAAGATGATAAACACCTTAAACTACATAAAACCCAACCTATCACAGAATTTAGAATTAGCCATTCTCAACACGACTGCAAATGTGCCAAAATTACAATGATATTGAATTGAGAACCACACACAAATTGCAAGATCTTTTGTACCAAATTTAAAATAAGCACAATTAATAATCCTACGTAGTTAGTTTGATGACAAAATTAGTCCTTTATTGGGTAAGAGGTGGTGTTGTGGGAAAGATCTAAATAGTCCTGAAGCTTCGTTTGGAACATCTGTTTTTTGCAAGCTATCATATATTGCCTTTCCTCTCTTCTCAGCTAAGAATGCTGCAGATGTATGTCCTAATCCATGAAGCGTTCTGCACGCACCTGCCGCAGAGCTGAAGTTTCAACTTCTCCCAGGATCCAAAAGCTACCAAATCATGACAAATAAACTTTGTGAAACACATGCACGTATCTGCCCTATAATTAGATGACACCGTTACCATGCTGTCATCTGATTTTTGTGCTCTCCTGTGGGTTGGAGCCAGGATACAGTCCTGATCTGTCAGTTTTAGGACCTTTCTAGTAAATGCAACAAAGTCTTAGTTTTAGCAGACTCAACAGGACCAGAGGGTAAATGGAATGGAGGATAATCACAAAGCTCAGTCCATATCGGAGTATTACACACATTAAGAGCAATGGCATAACTGTTATGTGGTCTGGGTGAGCCTCCACAGGCTCATGTGTTTGAATACTTGGTCCCCAGCTGGAAGTGCTGTTCAGAAAAGTTGAGGAAACTGGTGGATAGAGCATTGCTGGAGGAAATACGTCACTTGAAGTGAGTCTTGAGGCTTTAGCCTAGCCCCACTTCCTGTTCTCTTTCTGCTGCAGTGTGATCAGCCAGATCTAATTGCTGTGCCTTCTCTGCCTGCTGCTGTGCCTCCCTGCCGTGAGGAACTTTATCCCTTTAGAACTGTGAGCCAAAATAAACCCATTCTCTCTTAGGTGGCTTTTGTCAGGGATTTCATCACCTCAGTAGGAAAAGAAACTAAGTCAATAAGCAACTAGAATAAAAAATGTTGCAGTTTGTGGTAACCTATACAGCTTGCTGTAATTGCATGATTGTAATGTTAAGTGTAAAAAGCTGCATAGAAAATGGTTTGTATAATCAGGTCACAAGACGTAAAAGGGAAAGGCTTCCAAGTCCAGGTTTGGGAACGTTATCAGAATATTGTTAACACAATCTCTCTGAGTGGTGGAGTGCTTTTTATTTCTGTTTTTCACGTATTTTTTGTATTAAATATCATTTAAAATTCTTTTTCCTAAATGGTAATTTTGTTCTTTTAAAATGTGAATTTTTCACTGTTTATTATACTTTGTTCTGTCATCTTTTACATGTTTACCAAAAGGAGGTGAAATTAATATTGCATTAAACTTTACATATTTATATCACATCAGCAACAATACATTTTTGATCCCATAGCTAAAATGAAAGCTAGAATTTTTAAAACTTAGCACTCAGCAAAATAATGAGATTATATAATTTCCACAGAAGAGTTGAAAGTGCTTGATAGCACAGTCATTAAAAATGAAAGTATCGCCGGGCGGTGGTGGCGCACGCCTTTAATCCCAGCACTCAGGAGGCAGAGCCAGGCGGATCTCTGTGAGTTCGAGGCCAGCCTGGTCTACCAAGTGAGTTCCAGGAAAGGCGCAAAGCTACACAGAGAAACCCTGTCTCGAAAAACCAAAAAAAAAAAAAAAAAAAAAAAATGAAAGTATCATTTTGTTATTGTGCATTTTGACATTACAAATGACAGGAGAGTATGGTATTTCAAAGACATACTAATAAATTTGTAATTATCTTCAATAGAACAGATTGGCTTAACTCAAAAGTTACATTAAAATAAATTATAAATGTCATCTCAAAAAATAAAGAATTAGCATTTTGTTTATCCCAGAGAACTTCAAAGAGTACTTAATAGAATATCTTGCTGTCTATTTCTTCAGAGACAAATAGAAACTAGAAACATGGAATCATTTTCCTAAGGCCACGACGACTTAAATGTAATCATGCCAGACACTTACTGATTTATGAATGTCTCCCAAGTGCATCATTGGGAGCTTGAAAGTTTGTCACCACTGGCTGTGTAGAGATGATATTTCTTTTTCTTAACAGTCTCATGTTGCAAAAGTAATTTTCTTAAAACCAATATTTAATGTTTTCATTTCCAAAGCAAGCACTTGAAAAAACTAAAATGACTTTGCATTTGGCTGTGTGGGGGAATTGCTACTAATAACTGTTGTTAAACAGCGTGCAAGAACATGATATTCCATCTCATTGCCTGATAGTAATAAGCTTGGCAGAACAGATTATAAATAAAAAATATACTACTGTTTTTAGCTTCATGAAAATATGTGTGCTTTTGATTGTCGATCATTTTGTGCATTTAAAATCTAGTAACATTGGGGATGGCAGTTAAGAGCACTGGCTGCTCTTTCAGAGGACCAAAGTTTGATTCCCAGCACCTATGTGGCAGCTCAAAACCATCTCTAACTCCAGTTCCAGGGGATCTAGTGCTCTCTTCTGACCTCTTAGGACATCAGACATGTATGTAGTGTACAAAAATACATGCAGGCAAAACACTCATACACATAAAATAGTAATAAGAAGAATTTTAAAAAATCTGCTAATATTCCTGAAGAATAGACTCATAAGCAATGTAAGCATACATTTAAAAGCATTCAGGATAGATTATTGATACTTCATAAAATTCACAATGCAAGACTACTGTTTCCCACTTCAAAGTTTTCCCTAATTTTTTAAGGAGGGTTTAGGAACAGTTGTTGGAGTTTGTTTAATGTATAAATTATTTTTTATGATCTGTAAGAGGTAAGAAGGAATAAAAATGACTTCCTATCTATCCAACATAGACATATCAATTACATCATGATTGCTAAGACCGTCCACGAATTTATCTTTTTCTAGAACAGAACTGCATTATATTATTTTACGCCAGATTAAGAAGATGCTTCACTCACCAACATTGTCTAGGAAGAGTTGGTAGGACTAGTGGGAAGAATGGGCATACTGTATGTGATGAATTAATACCAAAGGGTAGTACTGACATGCTAGGTTCTTAATATTACAAGGGAGTCCTCACGAGAGAACACCCTGGCTGTTTGAGACTGTATTAGGGAGAAACAGTTTCTTTTCCCCGCCCCAATTTTTGCACAAGCACATTCTCATTTTACTCATGCCACACCTGGGGAAGGGGAGTTGCAAACAGGTTGAGTATATGTGGGATGAACAGAAGGGACATTCTCCACACTGCTCAATTCTTCTTCCTTCAAGGAAGGCATTCTCTTGCCTCTTTGATTCCCAGAGCCTCCTCTGGGAGTACCTCTACTGAAGGGATGCTGCTGAGTGTCTGCCTACCTCAGGACCCTTGTTAGTTGCCCAGGTAGCCAAGAGAGCCAACACTCTGGCATCTCCCTCACTCTCCCATAGTGCACAGGCCGTATTTGGCCCCATGTTTTTAGCTACATTTTGTACCTCAACTTGTTCAAAACCAACAGGACTGTAGCAAGGAATTACACTTCCTTTCAGAAAAGCATTTCCATTCATCACTGAGGGATCTGAAAAAATTCCAAGCCAATCCACTGCCTGACTTATAAGGAAGATTATTACTCATCACTTAATATAAGGAGCCCCTATGTGGGTGATTCATTCACCAACACTTCACTCTACTCCTTCTACCATTATTTATTAATGTTTTCCATTTAAAATGTTCATTGGTTTTTTTCCTTTAAAGTATTGTGCTAAAAGGAAACTATTTCAACTATTTCAATTCCATGAAAGGAAAATACATACCATTTGTCAAAAAAAATTAATGTCCAAAATACATAAAGCATTTGATTATATGCAATGAATCATAATAGGTGCTTTATAGGGACTGAGGGGGATGGCTCAGTGGGTAGAGTTATTGCCATGCATGTTTGAGGACCTAAGCTCCCTAAGCTCCCATCTCTAGCTCCAGGGCTTTTAACCCCAGTGCTGAGGATGGGGATTGAGATAGGAGGATCCTAGGGGCTCACTTGCCAGCCAGTCTAGCCAAACCAGTGTACTGGCTAGGTTCTATCTGCAGCCCTGGCTTTTAAAAGGTCATGCTTGGGTAAAAGAATATCTACTAAAACTTAAAATCAAATTACAGGGACTAGGAAATGGCCTAGTGGGTGAAGTACTTGCTCTATGAGTCTGAGAACCTAAGCTTGAATCCCTGGAACTCACATAAAGCTGGTCTCTTTAATTCCAGTTTTCCTACAGTGAGATGAGAGGCAGAGACAAGAGAAGCATCCAGAAGCTCATTGGCCAGATGCCTGGTATGTAAGACAGCAGCAAACAAGCAATGTTCCCTCAAACAAGGTGGAAGATGAGGACCAGCATCTAAGTCTGTCCTCTGTCCTCCACACGTACACTGTGATATTTGTATTCCTGAACACACACACACACACACACACACACACACACACACACACACACAAAATCACAATTGTAGTAAAAAATGAATTTCAGTGTTGCATATTGCTCTGCTGGATCTAGAACCAATAATTAGTGATCATTGAGTTGACTTATTTCTGGCACAGGTCCTTCTTCCTATCCTGAACTAGGAGCAAGACGTTCTCCATTTTAGGGAATGAGTGTAGTTAACACCTGTTGTGGACAAACTGTTCTGCAGGCAGGATGTGGTTGTTGCTATCTTGCAATTATGGTAGCTATGATTACCTACATGAGACTCTCATAAGACTAAGCCGACTAACATTCAAACATTGAAGGTAGGAGAGCTCATTAGGCAGTGTACAAGACAGCTCAAGCGCCTGCACATGAGGCCCATAAGGCATGTCCCCTCCTGGGGGACACATGAGCAGTTAACAATTGCTGGTGGAAAGACTTGTCTTTGGTGGTTTGGCTGCTTTCAAGTCACTCATGGAAGGATGAGTGATCTTCTAAATGATTTGGGATGGCGTATCTCACATCTTCCTCGTAAGTGTAGGGATAGCCCTAAAGCAGCTGATGGGATGGAGACTACACTGCCGTCTTTGAAAAGAGCACAACTGGGGCATTATCGTAAGCAGTCTGTAATGGCATTGCTTGGCCTTTGTTGTGGATGATAAGACGTACAAACAGAACTCGGGTGCCTTCCCAGAAACAGCTTGCTAGTGTAAAGGGGGAATTACAATGAGGAAAAGACATGCAGGATGCTGTTTTACAACTAGCCTCTGCTTTGGCAGGAAAGTGAGACACGAGGAGGATGTGATGGAGATGTTGGCTTGCCATGTCCGATGACTGGGTGTGGGTATGTAAGGGAGTGTACAAATGAGAACTGTGTGAAATCATCCCTCCCAGGAGCCAACACTGATGGTTGGCATCAATTTGAATAAGACTGGAAAATTCTAATGCTTTCAGATGGCAAACTTTCTGTTTCTGTGAGTCCTAAATACCAGGTTTTAAGAAAATAAACAGAATATAAATTTCCCAGAAACATCCTGACTACAAAGCCAGGGTCCCTGTGGGCAGCAGAAGCCTCCCTGGCCGAGCCCAGCTGGAGAAAGGACTTGGCAAGGTCAAAGTGGGAATGTGGAGTGATGGCTGGAGCAGCAGCCTCAGATTTGGAGGTCTGTGCTACTTGCCACTGTAAGTCAGAAAGAGGGAGGGTTAGGGAAGACTGCAAATAGCAATGATTTCAGAGGATAGATTCAAATTCACCTTCTCTACTTGTAGCTGTGTGACTTGAGATGGGAGTTACATAATCTTTCAAGGCTCAGTTTTTCATGTCAAGAGAAAGTGCCTCCAGGGTCAATATGACAATTAAAAGAACACAAATAAACAACAATAACAACCAAGAGGCCTAATGTTCTGCCTAATGCATGCATGACATGCTGAGAAAATAGCCTTCCCATCCCCCTTCAGAGCTCACAACAGACACCAAGACATATGGTGCAAAGTACCTTAGGTTTGCAAAGTGCTTTCAACTTTTAAAACACCTTCACAGCTGTTTCCTTACTTTGTTTTTTATTAGGAATAAAAGGAAGGCTGGAAGGCATGAAAACAGGAAAGACAAGAAGGAAGGACCTGATATAAAAAAAGAAAACCAGGAACTGTAGAAGCAGCACAGGATGTTACATAACAAAAACACACGCCTCTGACTCCACCAGACCCGAGGCTGTGGCATGCAGTGGTCTTCAGAAGGCTGCTGAGAACTGGGCTCACAAATTAAGTCCATAGGAAACAGCCTCCACTTAAAACAGTAAGTCAGACATCTGAGTTTGCTGTGGATTTGACCTAGAAATTCATTTGGAGGAGAAAGAAATCTTCCCATCGTTACTATTGGCAAGTAGAGCAACTGGCCTTGCTAATCACTGATGTGTATTCCCCAGTGGGACCCCAGGGATGTGATAGAGGCAGGCTACCTATTAAAACTTCCTAAATATAGCCTTCATGGCACCATGTTTGCTAGACTCTTTTACATCTCAAGATCCAAATCAAGTAAAAGCCTCACTACAGATAAAAAGGAGACCCAGCTGAAGCCCAAATTGTGCCCCCACTTCCCCCTCCTTTCTACACATGCTTGCTTAAAGCCTCTTAGCATTTCCCAAAATATAGATCATGCTAAAGAGGGACATCGTAAGTCCCACCTTCTGGCCAGCCAATACTGCTCCTTTGGCCTTTGACTGTGTTTTGAAAGCTATAACATAGAGAAATGGGTGTAACAAAATACACTGCTACAAATACTTATTACAAAATACATAGATCAATATCTGAGAGATACTGGCATAGGAGGTGGCCTTGCCTTAGAAACCCATGACAAAGTGAGACAAGGTGTCCCATGCCATGGAAGACATGGTGTCCTTTCACCTAGTGGTCAAGTATCCTGGGGCCTTGTGAATTTGGGTTTAGTACAAGTTATGCTGTTTTGAAGGGCATGACTTGACCCAAGTCTGTTCACCTCAGCGGCAGCTGTAAAATAGACTCAAAGGTAGAAGCACGGCTTAAGAATCTGTCCAAAGTGAATTCACCCAAAATCGATGTGTTTTCCTGTTCTTCATATCACCATGACTACATAAAACAACAGGATGCATTATAGTTCCATGACATTATGTGACCATGTGGTCCCAAAGGGAACAGCATGAGAGGTTCTGGAATCAGGGGATATGCCTTTCCTCTCTTGGGATCAAGGGATACCAATAGCCAAGAGCAAGCTGTGTCTATGTAGTGGTTGTCAGGTGCCAGCTTCTGTTCTAAGTACTTCACATCACTTGGTTCTTTGGATTCTCAATTTTCAGCAATGGGAGGATTTTCATTATCATTTTTCATGAATGAATCAAAGGCAGAGAAGTAGAGCGACTTGCCTGAGATTACTCAGATTCAGTGAAGGCCAGGCCCAAGCCAGACAATTAGATCGATCCAGAACTCTCACTTCCCTGTATTAATATCTCAGTATCATGATAGATACCCAACTCCCAGCCAGAGGTCCCTTCCAGGGCACACTTTCTCACTGTTCTTGGCACTCAATGTCTAATGAACATTAATAAATATGAAGAGCAGTCCAATGAGTATGTGTAGAGAAGCCCATGACGATATAGTCACTGAGTTGACAGAGCAGGACAGTTCAGAGAAGCAAGCAGTGGCCCAACTGATTAAGGAAAGGATTCATAGAGGGACTGCCAGGGCTGGCTCGACAGCTGAACCTCTGTTCTGTATGTTTAGAGAACCATCTACAGTAGCCATACTTAAAAGTTTTGAATGGGCAAGTTTATTGAGTATGTAGCAAACTGAAGTAAAAGAATAAATAGTGACAGATAGATCGATAGATGAGAGATAGGTGATAGATGGATAGAGAGATGATAAACAGACTGACAGACAGACAAACAGATAGATAGATAGATAGATAGATAGATAGATAGATAGATAGATAGATAGACAGACAGACAGGCAGATAGCTAAATGTCAGAAATTGACTGGAGGAGCCCCATAAAAGCAGTTGGCTGGTGTTCTCCATAGAGTCCTGAGCAGAGCAGGGAGTCCCCTCAGATGAGGTTTCCAAGGAAAGAACAAACCACAGCTGAAAGGTAGCACCATATATCAGGGGCTTACACGCATCCGGCAGAAACTGACTGGGGAAGTTGAGGCAGTCTACTAGAGAACCCAGTTGAACTTTCTGTCTGAGATGAGCTTCCCAGGGCTGAGCTCCCATCTCCTCTTGCCTAGTGCAGGCATTTTTATATTATGGGATAAGCCAGTGGTTCCCAACCTTCCTAACTCTGCCACTCTTCAGTAATGAATCTAATATAAACCTAGTAACTTCTAATCATGAAGTTCCTCATGTTGACCCTCACCATGAAATTATTTCCATTGCTACATCATAACTGTAATTTGCTGCTGTTACGAATTATAATGTAAATACTTGTGTTTTCTGATGGTACTAGGTGACTCCTGTGAAAGGGTCCTTTGAACCCCGAAAGGGGTCACAACTCCCAGGTTGAGAACTGCGCTGGGATAAGCAGTGGTAGCTTCAGAAATAATTTTCCTTCCAGATGTTGTGAAGAACACAATGTTCTTAACACCTGCAGCTGTTGTTTTTGCTGTTTTCTCTCCCTGCCACAGTGTTAAAGTGGTCAGCCTATACTCAGACCTGAAACCTTGGGGGACATTTTGAGATATTCATACCTGGGTCCACAATAAGGTGGGGGTAAACTCTGCTTCCAGAGCCAGCTTCTCAGTGAGCCCAGTGAGCTCAAACAAAATACAACAATGTACTACTATGATGCACATTACACCAACTCACACAAGGTACAAAGATGGATGAAGCCAGTAAATCGCCATAGTGCTGAATGCTCTAGGGTTCACTGGTTAATGAATCGTGGTGGAGTCTAGAAGTCTAGCTTTAGTGGTGAGAATTAAACCCATTCTACTTTTTACTGTAGGTAATACTGTTATCATGACTCCCACTTTGGAAGACCAGGTACAGGTGGAAGTGTCTGCTGAACTTCATGTTTACCTTGCTGGTTGGAAACTAAATTTCTGAAAGGCTGAGAATGTGCCCCTCGTATTTTGATAGTTCCAGTGGTCATAGGCCTTTGTTCACATAGAAGGCCATGGATGAAAAATCAAGTCGATCAATAAATCTGATGAAAATTTCCCACAGACAGTGGCTTAAGATATTTCAACCTCTAATTGTTTGATCTTAAGAGCATATGAGAGTGCATCCTCACAATCACTCTGCTTTTCACTCTTGGCATGGCTGTAGAATGAAAGAGCTGCTGTTTCATTCTAAAACAGGTTTGGGGTTAGATGATCTTGCCCAACAGTAGATTAATGAAAGAACATTGAGTCTGCTCAAAGTTAGATGGGGCTGACCCATGACATCTGGTAATCAAGTATATTGAAAGTGCTCACAGTTTCAGAGGTTTTCATCCTTTGATGGGTTTGCTGAAATGTGACTATTGGTGAAATTATTAAGGCCACTCCACGTAGTTAAAAGGGAGGTTTATTTTGTGGGGTAACTTACAAGTGAAGGGATAGGTTGCAGGGTGTGGGAAAGGTGTATCGCCGTCCGGCGGTGTTCTCTGGAGAACTCTGCTCAGTCTACCTCCAGCGTCCAGGGTCCAGGAACTAAGAGAGCTGGCCCATATGGATCTCCGGTCTTCACGGTCCTCTCTTGGCCCTACCTTGTAGGCGTGACAGTTACCGAAGCCTCAGTGGGGGTTGGAACTTCCAGATCAACACTGGAATGGCTACCCGCTACATGTGACCTCTTGTAGGTCAAGAAGCACTTGTACCTTCAGCTTCGAAGTTTCCTTTTGCACAAGCAGTGGGAAATGTTAGACTAAGAAGAGGAAAAGGAAAACACGATAGCAATTGGAAGACTTAAGGCAAACTCTAAACAGAGTGCCTGCACGTTAACTCTGTGCAGGACCTTTAAATACGAAAGCAGTCTTGGCCCAGCCATGGTAGTGGTTCAGGAGGCTGAGGCAAGAGGATTACTAAGAGTTCAAGGTCCACTTGGACAACATAGCAAAGTGCCAGACAATCTGGGTCTGCATAGGAAGACTATCTCAGAAAACAAAACAAAATAATAGCAACAACAACAATCAGACTCTTTCCTCTTCAGAGAGAGAGGGATAACCCCCAAAGAATGCATGAATCTGGATCTTGTTAGATGGCTCAGTATGGAAGGGCACTTGCTGCCAAGTCTGAAAACCCAAGTTTGGTTCCCAAAAATTGATTCTCAGCCATTTGTCCTCTGACCTCCACATGTGTTCCATGTGCTCTATGGCTGTGTGTGCACACCCACCCACACCCATCCCCCACACCCAGTTGCTTCCTCTGGGTCAAACAACTCACTCCGAGCACCATGTTGAATGCTAGCATTTTGCCAATTCTAAGTGAATTAAATCAAATAAATGTCATTTGATGAACTAACAGCTTGTGTTCTGACTCATGGGAGATTTGGGCACTCACTCTTTTTCAATGTTTTTCAAATGTAAAGTGGTGAATTAAGGTCAGCTTAAAACACAAGTTGTCGCTCTAAACATCTAAACTCCTAGTGTGGACATGGGACAGGGGTAGAATGTGATAAAAACACCTAAATGAAATGGGACTGCATCTTCTTTCACACAATCTTACAGATCCTTGCCAAGAAAACTGAAAATCTCCTGCTTTACAGAGAGGGGGAAAAAGAAAAGGAAGAAGAGAACAAAGATTTGGGAGTTCTGTGCATGGCAAAAATCTCAGTAAACATTTGGAACAAGGATAATACATACAGCTTATGGCCCAAGCCAGCCAGACTCCTGTTTACACAAATAAAATTCCACCGCACTCAGCCACGTTAATTTGTGTCTATATTGTCTATGGTGGCTTTGGCAACACTGAAGCTGCGGAGGAGTTGACAAGTTGCAAGAGATAAAACGGTCCCCAAAGCCACAAATATTTATTCCCTAGCACTCTACAGAAAATCTCCCAACCTTTAATCTAGAATAATGCCAAAGTCACAGGTGCTGATTTCTTAGTGACAATTCAGAATGCCAAAAAACTCTTTTTATCAGTTCACAGGCCAGCTTCTTCAGACAGCAGAGTTTAATTAGAGCCGTTAAATATTTTCAGGCATTTATATAGCTCATTCCATGAATTTCCCATTGTTCTTGCGAAAGGAATGTACACTGGCTGCTAATAGGGAGAACAGAATGTAAAGGTCTTGCTGTTGATCCTGGCAATTGGCATCTAACATTATGCACAGACTGTATTTGTTGTTTTATTGTATTTCCCTAATAAGTGAGCATTTTACATGTGCATAACTTCCATGATTGAGGAAAACTTTGTCTACGACACTGAAATGCACAATAAAGAAACAATGGAAAAATCATCTCATTAATTCTTAAGCCGCAATGTTTATATCTACCTCTGGTGCTCGCCTAGTTATAGCTTCATCAGCTTGGCCCATGAAGCATCAGCATCTCTTTGATGATGTGTGACACCTCTGTGCATGGCATTTCCCTGGGTGAGCCGCTGCTCATTATGTTTCCCTTCCCTTGTCCCAAGCTCTTCCTACGGACACCATCTCCCAAGATACTTGACCAGCAGAGAGGGACAGCCACAGCACCACCGGTCACTCCAGCCACAGCACCCCTTACTTCCTCCTCATGAGCACTTCTTTACTTCTTACTCAAAGCACACAAAAGGAAAAGTATAGAAAAGGGAGGTGGCTTTCCAGAGTGAAAATAGGACAGTGGTGAAGAGTCAATACGCACTAAAGAAAAAAGTGGGAAAGACAGGAAAGGTGTGCAGGATTAGATGAGCGTAACTGGATCCCCACGGAGAAGTGACAAAGGAAGAGGGAAGAAAGGAAGTCAAAGTGCAATCCGAGTTTTCTATGTCTCCATCTCAGGCCCAGTCTCATCCTGTCAGGGCCTTGGTTTAGACATGAAGAAGGAAAGGAAGTCAAATGCAATGGCTGGGCTTCGCACAGGGCTCATGACTTGTGGTCCTGTTCTTTCCAGACACGTCGCATTTGTCTCAGAGCGGACACACTATCTGTTGTGCTTCACAATCTTGCAGTTTGAGAATTACAGTGTTGCTTGTCATCTCTCTCTTAGTCTTTACTGTACCCAATAACATTTCAGGTGTCACACATCTTTCCTTGATTTACTTTTCGCTAAATAGAGCCAAATGGCTATCCTACAGATGAGACTATTGTTCACTGATCATTTTGGAACAAAACAACATCAAACACTAAAACTCAGACAGCAGCTCCCGGACCTTTTCAACTCTCATTCTTCGTATTCACACAGAATATGAATGTCCTTGCACGGCGTATTCTTAATATTTGGAGGTCTTGAGTCAGGACCTACCTGATTTGGGATCTGTAATTCCATCTCTATGAACAAAGCATCTATTTATTATCTCAGAACCAGAAGGCATAGTATGCATTTTAATATTTAGGAGTTGCTAATTTCATATCCTGAATGTATTGATGAATTAATAACAAAAACAGTTGAGTCTGCTGCGTAGATACAGAACTTCACAAATTTATAGCCTGAGAGGCTGGGGTAAGGATAAGTATGGTGCCTAGTGCGTGGCTTAAAGAATTACTCACTTTCAGAATTGTGTAGACACAGATTCAGCCATTCTGTGGGTAACTGGGTGCGGGAGTTTGTAGCCAAACGCTTCACCTCCTCACCCAACCCCGAGTATTCAACCTGACTTTGCATTCTAGAGGCAGCTGTGAAGGGAGGCATGACTCTGGCTGTCCACAGCAGGAACAATTTAGCAACAAACTTTTCCTCTACCGTTCGCTTCTTCCCTCTGTCATTCTTCTGAAACTTTAGGCCAGCTCCATCGAATCACTTCTCAATGACGAATTCCTAAACGCAATCATGAATCAGAAGTTCCACTTTCTAGAAATAGTCAAGCCGAGAGACTTGATTTACCATGGAAAGCAGGCCACAGGAAGCAGTGGAGGGAGGGATGCAGCAGAAACTGTCACCCTTGCCCTCAGCTCACGTGGATGCAAATGGAGAACATGTAGAACAAGACTTGTTGGTTTCTTTATTTGGTCAGAATACAGGAATGAGAATGACCAGAATTGTGGGGTTGGTGGGTTTTGGTTTACTAAAGCACAAGACAGACCGTCAAGAATTCTATATAGGATTTATCATTTTAAAAGTAGAGCTTAAAACATCTCCAAGAGATATCTCATGTCTAAACTAAGGCCCCCAGATAGGATGAGAATGAGCCTGAGACCTAGACCTAGAAAACTCTGAAAATCCTGAGTATCTACAGTATTTCATACTGTGATAAACAGCAGCTGGGGAATGATATTGTCTCAGCTGGAGATCCTGAAAAAGCTCCACTTAAGGCCAGTACTCCACATGATGAAGTTTGTCTGTTTCAGTGGACACTCTTCTTCCTCTTACTTCATCCATAACAGGCTGCACCATAGTCTGTGGAAGGGAATAGGTATTGCTCTGGTAGGAATGAGGATATAAGCTCATAGAACTTCAAGATCTGGTAATGTGTGCTGCCAAGAATCCAGAGAATGGAGCATGCAGATGTGAATGGATCTTTGGAGGTTTTATTCACTTGATGAATGCATGTCTCTTTTCTCCAGAACCTTCCAGCTGTATGTGATCCTGGTTCCCAGAGGGTGATTTCCTATCAGTGGAGGTAGTCACAGCTCTTTGATGTTGAAGCTATCACAACTCCAAGAGCTGTGGTCATATGAGTCCCTCAAGTACTCCAGGGAGCACAGAAAGGGTCCAGGAAAAGGTCAAAGTTATTCACCTTGATTTCCCTAGAGACCTAGGATTGATGCTATGCAATCTGAACAGGAAGGAGGGTGTTTGGGTACCATGGACTTTCCTACAGGTGGAGGGTTGTCATTATGCTTCTGTGCCTGGAAGTAATGTTAAATGGGCCCTGCAGGTGCAAAAATAAAGCTAAAGAGAAGTCTGGACCTTTGAGGGATGCTTATTGGCCAAATGAACAAACAAATAAGCAGCTTAGATTTGCTTAGCCACTGTCTAAGAGTGAATGGACTCTAGAGTGGGTTATGCAAGAGCGAGATGATGAATATCAGTTGCAGCCTTGGGACCAATTGTGTGTGAGCACTGTGGCTTACTCCAATAACCCTGCTGTTTTACACTTGTCAGCGGAGTGCAGCAATTCTGCTGCTAGCCCGAGAAAAAGCCTTTTACCAAAATCCCATAGCAAGTCTCACGTTCAATGATAAAAACCTAAAAACATTCTACTTAAGTGTAGTTGAGAATTCCTACTACTAAGAGAGCTAATTAATACCCTGCAGACATCCCAAGCAATAACTTAAAATCATGAAAAAAAATTAAAGAGAATTAGAATTGGAATAGAAGAGATAAAATAAACTTTATGCAAAGTATAATTGTCAGTATAGAAAAAAAGCAAGAAAACCTTCAAAGACATTACTAGAATTGATAATAAGATAGGCTAAGTTGTGAAATACAACTTCTAAAACCAATAATTCATTTATATTTATAACAGTAGATCTTAAGATAAAAGTTAATAAAAATGTCACCACAGTGAAAGCATATGAAGAAGATGGAAAAACTAACCCTACAATATTCAAGCTTCTTATAAATCTACCATATTGATAAAGGGATTGAGAAACTCTCGAATGGAACAGAGAGCTTACAGACAGTCCTATTCCTACTGAAAAACATGGCGCATGGTGGGCAGCCGTGCGTAGAACTGCATATAGCTGGGAAACTAGATATATGAACAATGAAATACATATCCTAGAGTCACTCTGGGCTGGGACTCAGGTAGACAATCTTCACTCTCCTTCTCATGCTCTAACACCATTTCTCTGGTCTCATCCCCACCCCACCCCGGTAGCAGACTGCTTGCAGGGGCCTGTCCTCTCACTCACCCTTCATTCCCTGAGGATTCCCCAAAACTATGTAGCAAGCCCAGCTGTCCTCCCTGTAGACCCTCTCACTTTCCCACCTCTAGCCTGTTCCCATCCCTTTGTGTCGGTACCCAGAAACACTATCTGTGATCCCCAGTGCCACACCAGGCAGACACCTTCCCTTCCCTTCCTGTCCTCAGTTATAATCTCTCTACTTTCATGCCCAGCCCTTTAGTAGCTTAGTGGCGCCCCTCCTCCCACCTCAACTTCGTTCACTAGAGATGCCAACTCTTAGTCCAGGCCCAGGGTCCCCAGAGTCCTTTCATCACTGTCTCTCTAGATAACTCTTTGTTTGATTGCGGCCTACTTGCAGATCTTCTCATCACATCTCCAGCTGCCTGGACACCTTACCTTTAGGTATGAACAGGACCCCCCACCTTCTTCCCGAGGCCCCTCTGAGTCAGCCTTTCCCACTTCTATTCTGCTCTGACAGTGACCGACCTGCAGAAGCACTCCCTACTAGGCAACCTGCAGCTACCACAACACTTTCCTATGACCTAGAGAGGGCAATAGCAACCACTCAACAAAGACAAGACTAGATGTCAACATTCAGAAGCACCTCAGTCATCCCAACCCCAGATGCCTAGACACTAGCACAAAATCACAGTCATTAACAGTTAAGACATTATGCCTGTACCAGAACCCACTACCCTATTATAGTAGGCTCTGAGAAATGCAATATAACTGAAGCCTAAGACAGGGACTTCAAAATAGCAATTATGAATACGTTCGAGGACCTTAAAAGGATATAAATAAGTCCCATAAGAAAGCTCACGGTGGTGGTGGGGAGGAGGAAGCAAACAGTGGAATAAAGTAATTAAAACAGTTCAAGACATGAAAGTAGAAATAGAATCACTAAAGGAAGACCATACTGAGATAAAACTGGAAATGGAAAATTTAGGAAGTCAAACAAGCCCCTCAGAGATTAGCTTCACCAACAGAATACAAAACATGGAAGGGAGAATCATAGGCATTGAAGACAAGGTAGAAGAAATGGATACCACAGTCGAAGAAAATGTTAAATCTAAAAAAAAGTAAAAAAAAAAAAAATCAAGGTACAAAACATCCTGGAAATCTGGGACACCATGAAAAGACCCAAATCTATGAATAATAGATACCCAAACCTATGGGACACAATGAAGGCAGTTCTAAGAGGCAAGCTCATAGCACTAAGTATCTACATAAATAATTGGAGAGATCTCTTATTAGTAACTTAACAGCACACCTGAAAGCTCTAGAACAAAAAGAGAAGATAACACCCAAAAGGTATAGATGGCAAGAAATAACCAAACTTGGGCTAAAATCAATAAAATATAAAACAACAAAAACAATACAAATAATCAATGAAACAAAAAGGTGGTTCTTTGAGAAAACAAATAAGGTTGATAACCCATTAGTCAAATTAACTAAAAGACACAGAGAGAAGACAAATTAATAAAAAGGGGGACATCATAACAGACACCAAGGAAATTCAGAGAATCAAAAGGACATACTTTAAAAAACAATACTCTGCCAAACTGGAAAACCAAAAAAGGATAAATTTCTTGATATATGCAACCTACCAAAGTTAAATAAAGATCAGATAAGCAACTTAAATAGTGCTATAATCTCTAGTGAAAAAGAAACAGTAATTAGAAGTCTCCTTTATGCTCCTGGATTGGTAGGGTTAATATAATGAAAATGATCATCCTACCAAAAGCAATATACAGATTCAACTCAATCCCCATCAAAATTCTAACACGACTCTTTAAAGAATTTGAAATAGCAATTTTCAGCTTTTTAGCAAAACATGAGCATGTCCATGCGTTTGCACACACACACACACACACACACACACACACACACACACACAAAATAAAAAGAAAAACAACAACAAAACAACCAAAAAAACCCCCCAGTGAACAACCACCATCACCACCACCACCACCAAACCCCCAAAAACCAAACCCCAAACCAAACCAAATCAAAACAAAAAAACTTAGACTGGATAAAATGATGCTGAAAAATAGAAGAACTGCTGGAGGTATAACCATCCTCTACCACAAGTTGCACTACAGAGCTATAATAATTAAAAAGAGCATGATATTGGCAGAAAAATGACAAGTTTATCCATGGAATCAAACTGAATACTCCAACATAAGTCCACACGCATATGAACAACTGATTTTTGACAAAGAAGCCAGAAATACACACTAGAAAAATGATAGCATCTTCAATAAATGGTGCTGGTCAAACCAGATGACTATATATATGAGAAGAAAAATAGATCCATATCTATCACCCTGCATAAAATTCAACTCTAAATGAATTAAGAACCTCAACATAAAGCAAATTATCCTGAATCCAACAAAAAAGAAAGCAGGGGATAGTATTGTATTCATTGGCACAAGGAAGGACTTTCTAAATAGGACACTGATGACACAGGCACTAAGACCAACATTTAACAAGCTGGACATCATGAAACTGGAAAGCTTCCGTACAGCAAAATTGTCATCATTTGGAGAAAATGGCAATGTACAGAATGGGAAAAGATCTTTACTAATTACACATCCAATAGAAGGTTAATATATAAAATATATAAAGAATTTTTTTTTTAAATCTGGACATCAAAAAAAAGTAACCCATTAAAAATGGTGTATAGAACTAAACAGAGAGTTCTCAAAAGATGAAACACAAATGGCTGAAAAACACCTAAAGAAATGTTCAACATCTTTAGTCGCTAGGGAAATACAAGTTAATATTACTTTGATATTTCATCTTATGCCAGTCAGACTGGACAAGATCAATAAAACAAATGACAGCTCATACTGGCAAGGACGTAGGGAAAGGAGAACATTATTCATTTCTGGTTGGAGTGCAATCTTGTCTAGCCATTATGGAAATCAGTGTGCTGCTTCTCCAGGAAGCTGGGAATAGATCCACCTCAAGATCCAGCTGTACCGCTCTTGGGTGTATACATCCTACTATAGAGATACTAGTTTATCCATATTCACTGTTGCTCTATTCATGATAACCAGAAATTGGAAAGACCCTAGATACTTTTTAACTGATGAAAGGATACTGAAAATGTGGTATATTTGTACAGTGGAGTATTTTTCATCTGTTAAACACAAAATCATTAAAGTCTCAGGTAAATGAACAGAATTAGAAAAAAAATCATCCTGATTAAGGTAACTCATCCCCCCAAACCAAATGATATATATTCTCTTATATGTGAATTATAGCTTTTAAGCCTTTGACAGCCATGCTATAATCATATAACCACAGAGGTTACGTATAAAATAAGGGACTAGGGTGAAGGAAGGATCTCCCAAGGAAGGGGAAAGATAACATATAGTTATGGAGAGAGGGGGGAGACCATAATGGGAAGATTTAACAAAGAAAGGAAGAGAAGAGGTGGATAATAGAATGTCTTAGTTTGGGTTTCTATTGTTGTAAAGAGACACCATGACCACGGCAACTCTTACAAAGAAAACATTTAATTGGGGTGGCTTGCTCACAGTTTCAGAAGTTCAGTTCGTTATTATCAGGACAGGGAGCATGGCAGCATGCAGGCAACCATAGTGCTGGAGTAGTAGCTAAGAGTCCTACTTCTTTCAGGTAACAGGAAGTTAACTGACTCACTGGGTGGTATCCTAGCATAGGTAACCTCAAAGCCCATCCCCAGAGTGATAAACTTCCTCCAACAAGGCCATACCCACTCCAACAAAGACACACCTCCTAATAGTGTCACTCCTTATGAGATTATGGGGGCTAATTACATTCAAACTACCACAAGGAGGGAATATTGGGAAGGACAGCTAACACTAAGGGCCATTTAAAGAGTCATATGGAAACCTACTACAGTAGAAGCTTCAATTTATATATATATATATATATATATATATATATATATATATATATACATATATAAAAGAAATCTAAATGGAATCACCAAATAACATGGGAGACAAGCTCCAAACTAAATATCTCTTGCCACCAAGAGAAACCTCCATTGTCTGGAATAGATTATATCTAATTGAGTTGTTGGACAAAGAAGCACCTGGGAAATCTCTAAACAACACAGGCTATTGCCAATACTATTGGCTGTTCTCCACAAACTGGTAGTAAGGCCCTATTGCTGAAGAAAACATTCACATATCTCATTGTACATGGAGAAGCTGAGCTTGTACCTACTTAAAGCCTTTACCCTACTAACTAGTGTTCATGGCACTGAAGGTACTCAGCCGACTGCCAAGGAGAAAGGTAACCACCCATCAGTCCAGCTACACACCCTGTGGTGTTCAGTGGTGACATGCTTGCATGATAAGCTGGTACAATAGGGGCACAAAGATTGTGGGAGTAAACAACCAATATCTGATTGGATTTACCATCCAAACCATATGATGCAACCCAACCTCAACACTGCTTGGGTAGCCAAGAACCTGAGACCAAATAGGCTATGGACCTATGGAAAAATCAAATGCTATTGTTCTGCTAAAGGCACATAGCAATAAAATTACTCCTAATGACATTCTTCTCTATCCATAGATCAGTGTCTTGCTCAGCCATCATCAGAGAAGCTCCCTTCTACAGCAGATGGGAACAAATACAGGGACCCACAGCCAGACATTATACAGAGTGTGAAAGACTCAATCCTAAATAGGATGTCTCCATCAAATCCCTTCTCTCAGGGCTCAGGGAATCCTGTGGAAGAGGAAGCAGAAAGACTGTAAGAGCCAGATGGGATGGATCATTCCAAGGAAACAGTGCCTTCCAGACACACAGGAGTGACACACATATGAACTCACAGAAATGGTGGCAGCATGCACAGGGTCTGCACAGGTCCGAGTCAGATGGTGCTGCAGCCCTGAGAGGGGAAGTGGACAGGAGACCCCATCTCTAACCCAGAAACTATTCCAGTTGACAACAGCTCACAAAAGTTAGTTTCTCCAAAGGAATTTTACTGGATATGCAAAGCACACTTAAGAGCAGGCCCTATGCCCAGCAGCAGATGGCCAACACGGATCAAACTCAGTGCTACTTTTGGAAACTTTTTCCCCTCATATTGTTTTGTTTGTTTGGGCATTTTTTTTAACCTTACAAGTCTTTTGATTATGTATTTTGGTTTTTTGATTTTGTGTTTTTTTATGGTGTGTCTCTCTGTGTGTGTTTCTTTGTGTGTGTATGTGTCCCTGTGTTTTATTTTGTCTGTTTTCTAAAGAGAGAGAAAAAAGTTATGGAGATGGAATGATGGGGAGAATCTTGGAGGAGACAAGGGAAGATAAATCATAATCAGAATATATTGTATGAAAAAATATTTTCAACTAAAAATGGAAGAAATATCTTGGGACAACTGGTTATCTATGAGGGAAAGACAACAAACTTTGATTGTGATCAATGTTCAATGTCATTAAACATGTTAATGCTAACCAATAAGCAAGCAACGACACTGGAGTCATTCAGAAATATTGTTATGTGTGGAATTTTGCTAGGCAATGATTTTTTGTAAACACACACACACACACACACACACACACACACACACACACACACCATGAAAGCAAAAGACTCCCACAGTTTTACCCCAAATAAGAACAACTCTCAATACACATTACCACCATTGTATCTTTAAATCACCTACTATACTTTGTTCCCAATATAAGAAGATAATAAAGATCAGCCTGAAAAGAGTTTCTCAGGTGGATGTCGGGGACAGAACGTGAGACTGGAGACACAGGAAGAAAAGGATAGGCTTTATGTAAGAGAATTTTTCATAACATGGTGCAGGCCACAGGAGAGACAAATTGCTTAAAGCAGATTCAATCCTCCTTTCTCATCAGTGACCGAGGTTACTCAAAGCTTTGTGTATCCTAGTAGTTTGTATTTCTTCTGAAGATCAATTAATTCTCTCCAGAGTACCTACAATTCAGCAACCTAAATTATGTCATGTTTTCCTCCCTTTGAAATGCAAGTATTTGTCAAAGGAATAGGAACAGAAAAGAGAGAAATTTTCATTTTTAGTAACCTATAAAGCAGCTGTAAAATACGAAACCTGTTATCTCCTCCAGAGTATCTTTTTATTGTCAGATTTCATGATGAGTCACTGCCTTCTATGGGGATCATCAGTCCCACAAATTTAAATGGATTAAGGTAGTAAGAGAACTTAGCAAGGATGCAAAGGTACACTAAAGAAAGAACTGGGTTTTCTAATCATATGCCTAATGCCTTGAAAGTCTGTAAGATACCATGAGGCCATGCAATGCATCTCTGAATGAAGTCCCCAAGGGAAACTCGGGAACCCAGAGGCCTTTACCTTCGCCTTGGGACATGCTGTACGTTAAGTAAGCTCCAGTGTATGGGCTGGAATTGGGATCAAATGTGACCAAAGTACATTGTGTATTCTTAAATTTTAACAAGAACAAAAAATGAATAATGTTGCTATCTCATAAATCTCATAAAAGATCTTATACTTTCATGTAATCCAAGCATTTTATTTGGTTTACTATTTCAATTGTTAGTACTATTTCACTTTTAATATCTTATATTCATATCACACCATCTTTTGTGATGGGACTGTTATTTATGACCTGCCACTCACTCATTTGCTCCATAAACATATTTAAGGGTAAATAATGCAGTTTCAAAATCATGTTCTCATGGGCCTAGAGATTATACTAGAATCCATATTTTTGAAGGAACTTTTTGGTTAATAGTGATTACAACTTAGTGTAGAAAATTCACTTAGTGTACCACTGGGTAGAAACAAATTTTAAGTTACCAATAAATTATCAGGCTTTCAGGGGTAAGGATGTGCTCCAAGTGCATCATGGGAGCAGCAGCAGCAGGTAGTACTCACAAGACATTAGATAGATGTTCAGGGTCCTGGAAGGATGAACACAGCAGGGAAGCTCAGTTCATAACTTGGTCATTCAAGTGTGGCAAACCGGTTGACAACTGTGAGCAAGTAAAGTCAACCTTCTGCTTTCCTCATATCTAGAGGCATGGATTATTTAGTTAAATCAAATATTATGGTAAACCCCAATGTGAAAATCAAAACCTTAGCTGTAGTCTATGCATCTAGGGGCACCTGAGAAACTGATCCCTTTTAACTGGCTTCTGAAGTTATTACCCTGGTACATGCTAGCTCTGCATCAATTCCCTGGATGAGGAAGCCTGCATGTGGGAAATCCAGCAGGCAGAGGAAGGTGGGAGCAGAGACAGGTCTAGAGTGGACAAGTGATGTGCCAGCTGTAGAAGATTTGAGGAAGTTCTCACTGTCAGGTACCAGCTTGGGATCTGGACACTCTTCAGAGGACCTCCCTAAATTTTAGATTTTTGCCTTAATCCTAGCCATGGCCTGGAATACACTAACAAAATCAGTACCTTGCAGCTTTTTGAGGCCTTGCAGATGCATCACTGACAGCTGAAGTCCCCATGGGAAGCCCTGGAGACCTGCAGGCCTTTATCTTTGTCTCAGGGCATGTTGCATTGTCTGATTTGGACACTTACCTGCCTAGAGGTAAATTTCTTAGACTTTCAATTTACAGTACCTTTCTGTCAGTGACATCATTGTCCTGTAGCCTGACCTACACAACATTTAGCACTAAAATTAGATTCTAAATCAAAGAAGAGAAAGAAGATAAGCCAGTCATCATTGAGAACAGTGGTGTCTACACTGCAGGTGTGGGCAGTCCACAGGACAGCAGATCTATTCTCTATGTTCATGTAAAGATTCTGGTTCTTAATTTTTTGACAGTTTCTCAGAAAAGTCACTCTCTCTCTCCCTCCTCCATTCTTCTCCTTCTTTCTCCCCATTTATAGGCTTTAAAAATTTGCGTGTTCCCAGTTCTAAATAAAATGAGTAATTCAATATCAGCAAAGAAATAATATTGTTTGTCCTAAGGATAAATGACCCAAATGTTCAGAAGGTCTCCCGGGGTACCAGTTATTTCTTGCTGCAAATCAACACACCTTAAAATCCTCAGGTTAAAGCAATTCCCTCAGTCATCCTCCTGTTTTGGGGTCGTGCTCCCTACCAGTGTTGCTCCTGTCATCCCTTTGGATGGATTTCTAAAATCTGGGGTACCTTGGGTGTTTTGTTCAGGTTTAACCTCTTCTTACTCTGTAATCTTGCTCCCCAAACGTTCCCAGACACCACACAGCTATACATTGACATATTCTAAGCACACACCTATAATGTGGATTTCTTATGTGAATCCCAGGTTGGGGTTTGTGACTGCCAAGACCTTGCATCAATGTTAGATCATGACATCCCCTTATATAAAACCCACAACCCCCACAGTACTCTCAACATCATCCATTGTCTGTGTTTTCATCATCCCCAAGCCCTGTATGACTTGGCACACACTACCTTTTGAAGTCTTTTTGAACTCTGTCCCTTACCCACCTTGGTCCAATTTTCCCCATCTCCTTTTTCCTCTTCTTTGCTTCGAACACTCTTACTGAGCTGCCTCAGCCTCTGTCTACAGCTCGGCCCACATACTCTCCACCTAGCTCATCCTCATGGCTCTGAGCAGAATCCGTAATGAGTTTATCTTTGGTTTGCTTGTCTTTGTCTATATCTCTCTCTAGTAAATAAATCCCATGAATTCAGAAGTGGCATTATTACATACTTTGTGTGGACCATGCTCTAGAGGAACAGCAAGGATATAAGGTGTACAAAGATGCTGCAGGCCTGTATCTCATTAACTGCTACCTCCCAAGTGCCCATCACTGCCTGGCACCTAAATGATGCTCAGTTAGTATTTATCAATGAAAGAGTGAATGATCTAATGACTCTGGACCCATTCTTTTTAATAGTTTTGGCTGTCTGGGCAGTTGGCAATCTGATATGTAGATCTCTCCCACTTCTAACAGATTCATGTTTATGCACAGAAACCCAAAGCATGGCAGACAACATCTTTATTTTAAAAAATCAGTTTAGTTTTATAATCATTTGAAATATTATTTGATTGAATTATAAAAACATTTTGAATGTAGACATGAAAAAATTAGAAAACAAGTTGCTTTTAATTTCACTGTTTAGATAAATAATGGCCTAAATACCTAATTATACTATTTTGTTTGCTTGTTCTCTTAGAAATGTTTTTCTTGGGGCTGGAGAGATGGCTCAGTAGTTAAGAACACTGGCTGGTCTTCCAGAGGACCTGGATTCAGTTCCCAGGACCTCCATAATGGCTCACAAACATCTCTAACTCCAGTTCCAGGGGGATTTGGTGCCCTTTTCTAGGCTCTGTAGGCACTACACACATGTGGTGTCACATATACATTCAGGCAAAACACCCATACATATGCAAATAAATAACCATAACTTTGAAAAAATGTTTCTCTTCATTACAGACAACTTCTTAGTGTGGAATTTCCACTGATTTTATATTGTATTTTCCAGAATCAAGAAAAAAGAACAACATTACACTCTTGTCAGTAACTCAAGAATGTTTAAATAATGTTGATACTTTTATGTTATCCCTACTAGCTTATTTGACTAAAACAATGTCACTTAAAAGGTTTATAATCAGTTAATAAAAAAAATGATACCATTAGAATTCAAAATTGTATCACTGGTAATTAGGTTAGAAGCCTGAGTTACTAGAGTTGAAAGTTAGTATACAACTTCCATTCAGTCAATGTTCAATTAAGAAGCACTTACTGAATACCTCATTTACATTGTCAGTGATGTTCTAGAACCTGCCAATGTGGCAATAACAAAGACTTCACCTTCCCAGAGTTTGGGTTAGTTGGAGTGCAATGGATAGTAGGTAGACATAGATAGTCATAGATGATAGACAGATAGATACAACATGTTATGTAATAAGTGCTTTTGGATAAAACAAGGTAAGGGGAATGATGCATGATCATAATTTTAGTTTTTGAATGAGGCTATCAAGGATGACCTCACTGAGCCCTGAAAGAGGTGAGGAAGTCAAGCATGAAGATGCTAGGAGAAAACATGCTCTGACCAGAAAAAAAGGACCTACTGAAAAAGTCCTCAGCTGAGAATGAGTCTGGCTTATTCTAGAAAGAGTTCAAGGACAGTGTAGCTGTTGCTGAATAAGATGAAGCAGCCGAATGGAGTTGGAAGACTGTTCAGGGTTATGGTGGATGTTACAAGAACATGGATTTTACATTGAGTAGGTCTGAAAGGAGGAAGAAGTCAAGCAGACTTGGACCAAGATGGAGAGAGGTGCAAGTAGCAAGACTCAAGCTATACACTGATGGTAGAAATAACAATACAACATATATGTAGGTGTTGGAGGGAGGTTAGGAAGGTTCCAGAATCTTAGGTCTGAGCAACTGGAAGAAGGTAATCACAATTTCTAGGAGGTCAAAACAGAAAGGTTTGGAGGGAAATTTGGACCGTGCAAGAGAAAAATGTTTTGTTTAAACAAAATAATTTTATTGTTAATTAATCAGCTTGTTATTTTTGCATAATTATTATGCAAAGTGATGAAATCATGACATCTCAATATATGTATCTCACAGTTATGCACACATTTACAGGTCTTTATGGCTTCCTTTTAACTTGATTGCTTCTGTGAAGAATGCTGTTGAAATTTTGATTGGGACTGAACCAAATCTGTAAAGGACTTTCACTAATATGGCAATTTTCACCCTACTGATTCTGCTAACTAATGAACATGGTATGTTTCTCTATCATTTAGTGTCTTTTTCAATTTCTTTCCTTAGTGTTCTGAAGTTTTCACTGCAGACATCTTTCACCTCCTTGAATAACTTTATTTGCAACTTTCTTTGAAGTTTTTTTTGACACAGGATCTCTCTATGTAGTCCTGGTTGTCTTGAAACCCATTATGAAACCAGGATGTATGGTGATATATCGTGTCCCCCAAAATATTGTACACTCTAATAAAGCTTATATGAGGACCAGAGAAAAAAGCCAGCCACTATATTAAACATAGAAGTCAGGCAATGGTAGCACACACTTTTAATCCCAGCACTAACCATAGAGGTCTGGAGGTCTGTACAGACAGACAGGAAATGATGTAGCTGGGCGGAGAGAGGAACTGAGATGCAGAACAGAAAGGCATATAGGCATGGACATACAGGAAGTAGGTCTCTTTGGCTAAGGATTTCCAAGTGGTAAGAACGTGGCTGGCTTCTTTCTGCTTTTCTGATCTCTCAGTTTTTCACCCCAATATCTGCCTCCAGTTTTTTTTTTAATTAATAAGACTGTTTAGCAATTTGTCTACAAGGATGGCCTTAAATTCACAGAGATCTGCCTGCCTCTGCCTCCCAAGTACTGGGTTTCAAGGAGTGTGATACCATGCCCAGCTATTTGTAGAAATTTGAAAGGCTATGATAAATGGTATTTTCTTCCTGATTTCTTTTCCAGCATATTCATTATTAGTATATAGAAAAGCTTCTGAATTTTTGTATTTTGACTTTTTTCCTGCTGTTTTGTTGAAGGTGTTTAGCTGACATAAAAGTTTGGTAGTAGAGTCTCCAGGGTCTCTTATATATGAGCATAGAATCTGCAAATTGGGATGATTTTAAACAACAAAAATGTGTACACCTTAGGAATGCTTGAGAAATAATTATTTGATTATATTAAAGAGGAAAAGGTAGAAAGCAGAGTAAATAGCAACTGCTTATAAATGGGGAAATATTTTAGTTCCTTTTCTTATTGCTGTTACTAAATACCCAATGAGAAGCAGTCCAAGGGAGGGGAGAGTTATTCTGGCTTGTGGTTTGAAGGCTCTAACCTGCAGCAGAAGGAAAAGTACGGTGGTAGGAGCGGCTCAAGACTAGGGCAGTGGGAGCACTCCCATCCAGAAGGATCACGAAGCACAGAGTGATGAGTCAGGTGCTCATCTGGCTTTCTCTTTTCCTCCCTTTTATTCAGTCTGACACTCTAGCCCATGGGGTGGATGATAGGTCCTCCTTCCCTGAAGATACCCTCACAGACACAGTCAGAGGTGTGTCTCCTAGGTGGTTTTCAATCCACTCAAGTTGACAGAGAAGCTTAGCCACTGCTGGTATTAGATAACTAATGTAAATCATAAACAGAAAAAAAAAAAACATTCTTCTCCGATACTGGATGTGTTTATTTTAAAGGGCCTCTAAAGAGCTGTTCAAGGAATTTGGTACTCTCTTCCTACCCACTTACAGTAGCTTCCCAGAATGGATCAGTTCACCAACCAATAAAATACACCCTCATAAGCTTTAGGATATGTTCTGTAACCAGAAAGTAATTACTGATTTTTCTCTTGAGGGAGTTATTTTCTATCCTCATTAAATATAAGTCCTTATGTCCATGATAACGCGAGATGCAAAAACTCAGGGTTTTTCATCAAGTATCTGTCTGTCCACTGAAGGCCATGGAGAAAAAAGTTAGAAACTGATATGAAATCCCCAAAAATGAGACCCAAAGAAAGAGCAAATAAACAAATTGTTCATTGGGCTCTTGGGTACCTGCCTTTCTAAATGCATGAACGATTTCCTCAGCTGAAGATTCTGTGGCTTTCAACTGATAACCTGATTTACATTTTGGTCATGCACAAGCACTTCCATGAATCCCAAACCCCTCTAATTAGCTCTTCTCCCAAGCTGCTTCTCAGACAATTTTTGCAAAAAGAAATAAAGAGTCCGGCACAAAATAAAGTAGCCTGTCACGCAGTGTGCCACGTTCCAACAAGTTCCAGCTGAGAGCTCAGAGGACCCTCCACATAATTAAGTGGTCTTCAAATTTACTTGTACACTTGAATCTTTAGTAAGACTATTATTTTAAAGAAAAAATCCCCCAGACTCAATGCCAGAGATTCCAATTTCTTTGGTCTGGGAAGAAAGAAGGGGTTTTTCAAAGCTCCACACAAGATTATTCTCCTAGGACTGAAATAAGAACATTAGAAATCAAACAAACAACGTGAATTATAAAACCCACTGAAAGAGGATATTCTAAATAGTACCTGATAATCGAATACCATAGGAAGCTTCAGGAAGGGAGATTATATACAAAATGTAAATAATGGCATATTTGAATTTTGAAACGATGTAAAGATTGTTTTTTTCCAGCAGTAGAATATCCTGCTTCCTACACCCCCATAGTTATTTCAATTTGATTTTCTTCTAAATCTCATGAAAGCAGCCCATTTCCTGGCCAAATTCCTTATGAATGTGTGGAAAAGTTGTTATGTCTCAAAGCATTTCCCAGAACGTCCCCTGGTCCTGGTGTCCATCTCCTTCCAAAGGTAGCTCATCTCCTAGAAATCCCGGCAGGGATTAGAATGCCGTCCTTACACACACTGCAAACTGAGCAACACAAAATGGGAGCCAGCATTTCCATCTTGAGAAAGAAAGGGTGAGTGAAGCTCTGCAGGAACATCCTAAGAAGAACAAGATTCCACAGCAATGCTAACCAGGGTCTCCCTGTACCCCAAGCTCACCCGTGAGGCACTCCATAGTGCTGTTAGAACTAGTTGTTTTAAGCAGTAGTTCCCCTCATTCTTCATACAGGGAGTAGGTGGTCTTAACTAAGCCTTAATGCTCTTAGATTTTTTTTTTTTTTTAACCACCATGCAACATTTGTCAGGTTCCGCAGTTCATGAGAAACATAACAAGCTGGCCTGGCCCCCAAGCAACTTTAACGCTGCTGAGACAGGAATGCACACACACACACACACACACACACACACACACACACACACACGCACAGCCTTTCACAGACAAATGACCAATAAGCTGCAAAAGATGTTAGTGGCATTGGAAGCAGATCTTGAGCAGTAGCTAGGCTGTCAATCAAAGAAGGAGGAAACTAGACAGCAGGGATCACTTTAGAAAAATCACTCTGGTAGGAGCAGAGAGAGTCTATAGTTTGGGGAAGGGTAGTGGGGGTGGTTAAGATGGAGGGATGTAAGTCAAAGCTCAAACAGCTCCCATGGAAGTATCTCTCAGCTGGTGTGCAGCTATTGCATTTTATTTTATTTTATTTATTTTTTTAATAGTTCAAATTTTTCTTTTATTTTTTATTTTTATTATTTTTATTTTTTGTTTTTTAAATTAATTAATTAATTAATTTTTCTATTATCAGCTTGATACAGTATAAATTCTTATCTTAATAGTGAAATGTTTCATTGAGGCTTGCTCAGTAATTGAGTAAAACTGAAACTTATTATAAGTCACAGTCATCCTAGGGTCTCCCCTGCTAGGTAGCCTCCATGGTTCTGTGGGTTGTAGTCTGATTGTTCTTTACTGTATATCTAGAATTCACTTATGAGTGAGTACATACCATGTTTGTCCTTCTGGGTTTGGTTTACCTCACCCAGGATGATTTTTTCTAGTTCCATCTATTTGCCTGCAAGTTTCATGCTGTCATTGTTTTTCTCTGCTGAGTAGTACTCCATTGTGTATATGTACCACATTTTATTAATCCATTCTTCAGTTGAAGAGCGTCTAGGTTGTTTCCAGGTTCTGGCTATTACAAATAGTGCTGCTATGAACATAGTTGAGCATGTATCTTTGTGGTATGAATCAGCATTCCTTGGGTATATGCCCAAGAGTGGTATGGCTGGGTCTTGAGGTAGATCGATTCCTAATTTTCTGAGAAACCGCCATACTGATTTCCACAGTGGTTGTACAAGCTTGCATTCACACCAACAGTGTAGGAATGTTCCCTTTGCTCCACATCCTCTCCAACATTGACTGTCATTAGTGTTTTTGATCATAGCCATTCTGACAGGTGTAAGGTGGTATCTCAGAGTTGCATTTCTCTGATGATTAAGGATGTTGAGCATTTCTTTAAATGTCTTTCAGCCATTTGTGATTCTTGTTCTGTGAATTCTTTTAAAAGAAAAATACCACCGCCACAGAAAGCCATTGTCTAGGGTCAGAGTACACGCTGGAAGTTCTGGAGAGCCACAGAAAGCAGCTCTCAAACTTGCTCTGCCAAGAGGGCAGTCTGAAAGTGGAAGGAAGACCGTTCCCTCTGAAACCTAAGAGGAAGGTGTGGTCCTAGCTCCATGTTCCATGTGCAATGAGAAAATCAGGGTGCCAAGCTGCCTGGGGCTGCATCCGTGGATGCTGAGACAAGTTGCTACTTTAGCAGTGGGTTGTTAGCTCACTGGCTGGAGCTGGGCATTCTAACCCCTCAGGCAGGAAGTACAAGGTTCTATTATTTCAAAGAAAGCTATTACTGGAACACGGTCCAAGAATGGAGTCATGTGAGGGCTTTTGAGAAAATGGCAAGAAAATAAAACAAGTGTCTCCTGTGCTCAGTTTCTTCAAAAATGTGGAATTGTTTTTAGATTCTGCTTTCATACCCCTCCCAGGTATAGCAGATAGAGTGCGTTTACTTCAGACAATTCATGATGACCGGTTATTGTTATTGTTTATATGACTCAATGGAAAAACACGGTACAAAGAACAATCTCCCAGTAAATAGAGTTTAGAATGAAATAGAGTTTAGAATGAAGAAGACAGTACAGAAACAAGCACAAATTTTATTTCAATTTTTTTTTGTTTTGTTTTAGCAGGATCTCACTATGTAGCCCTGGCTGGCCTAGAGGTCTGCCTGTCTCTGCCTGCTTAGTGTTAGGATTAAAGGTTTGTACCACCATTATCATGAATTTTATTTTTTAACTATTGCATCCCCTTTATCTATTCTGAGTGGCAGCGGGGTGCATGGATGACTGAGGACAGCTTGTAAGGGTCAGAAAGGTCATAGGAGCCTGTCTGCTTTCTCCACCGTTTGGGTCCTGGCATGCCACTCAGGTTTCAGGTTTGCTGGCAAGTGCCTTACTGGCTGAGTCCTCTTGACAGCCCCTATTTCAGCCACCAAGATTTAATTTTGAAAGTAGGAAGATGCTATGTAATTTTTCACCTTAAAAAAATATCAAATGTATTGAGTTCTCCTGACAATAAAGCGCTTCAAGAAAAATCTTGGAAGCACTGCTCCAAAGAAAATGTTTACATAGTATGAATTCCCCTCTCCATATCCTCCCTTCATTCCAGGTTAGTAACATCAGCAGTGTTGTTAAAGCTACACTGCTCAATCTGTAAAACGGAGTCTCCTGTAAGGTTAATATGGCCTCCTCAGAGACATTATCAGGATCAAATGAAGCAATGTGAACAAATACTCCCTCTTCCTAAAATATTTCAAGGAAACTCTTTGGACCACACCAGCTCTGGGTAAGAAAATACTTCTTACAGCCCAAGGATGAGAACCCAGTTTCTTACTATACTATGGAAATCCTTGGAGATGTCTCTAGGAAGCCCTGAAGACTATCCTGAGAAAGATTGAGGCTATGCAGAGGCTGAGAGTCATTCAAAAGACCAATGTAGCCTCATTGTTGATGAACCAACACAGCACTTTCTTTTCATTTCTCTTCTTTTCTTTTTTCAAGACAAACCTAAACGAATGCACAAGCTCCCCCCCACCTCCATGGATACACTTTTGTGGCACTTACATGTACACGTGGAGACTAGACTTCAACTTCCAGTGTCATTCCTTGGGAGCCATTCACCTTGCTCTTTTGTTTTCATCTGGGAGACGGGCCTCAGAGCATGACTGTGGGGGTAGGGGTTGTCTTGACTACATAATGGAAGTGGAAAGACCAGAGGCATTATTCTCTAGGCATTCTCTGGGCATAGGATCCCAGACTACCTAAGGTGAAAGCGAGCTGAGCAGCATGCATGTACACATTTACTGGTCTCTGTTCTTGACTGTGGATGAGATGGGACCAGTTCTCTCAAGCTCTTGCCGCTGTGACTTCCTACTATGATGGACTCCACTACTCACCAAGTGAGTTCAGTAGTGCTGGTATAGACAGTACCAGCTGTTATTTCAGGTACTGGGGGTGCACAAACTGGGAGAAAGGTAAACCTACTATCTGACTGCTAACAAGACATTGCACTGTTCTGTCAGATTTGGTCATCTGTCCTTTCAGCTCTGATTTCCACATTGTGCTCTTATTTCACTTTCTGCTTCATTTATCACACACTAGTTACTCAAGCCAGAGCACTCTGGGGAAGTGTGTGTGTGGGGTGGGGGTTGATTTTTCCTATTTCTCTTCTTACTACTAGTAGATACCAAGTTCTGCCCGTCTTACTCCATAAAATTACTAGAATCTTCTTCCATTTTATTACTCTGTTAATAACCCTGTGCATTTCCTCCCCTCGAAGTAGTTACAGTTGCTGGGAAACAAATCTCCTGACCTCCAGTCCATTTTCTCTCTGTTCTGTGTGACTTTTGAGAAAAATGACTCTAATGTGACAGTTATGTATGCAAACCCAAGACTCCTCGCTGTCTTTATTGTAAAACCTGAATCTCTTTGCTTGGCATTCAAGACGCAGGTGCCTTTTTTTTTTTTTTAACCTTTTCTTCTACTGCTTTGCTGTGTCTCATTTATAGAAGGAATTGCTCCAATGGCGTCTGGCAATAACTTTAATAATAATAATTTTTAAAGTGTTGCAACATACAAAACGAGAGAACACTCACTGTCCAATATGTAGCCTCCAAAACATTTCCCAGCCACCTGGGCATCTGATACTCAAATTTCTGTGTGGCCCTTTTCCCATGAGCTCAGGCTGGACCTAGCGATTTACTTCAATAAGTACAACACAGATCTATGATGTTCTCTCCCAAGAAGGTACTGTAAAAGACTGTGACTTCTCCTTTGCTCTTTCTTTCCTTTCTTGCTTACTTATTTTGATGTGGTAAGATACTTTGAGAGAAGCCTACAGACAAGGTACTAAGGGAAGCCCCAGGCTAATAGCTCACAAAGAACTGAAGCCTCCACCCAAAGGCTAACAAGCAGCTGAATCCTACCCACAACCACGTGAGTAGGCCAGGAAGGAAATCCTTTCCGGTTCACTTTCAAGATTCCTGAATCCCTGGGAGAGACTCAGACAGAACAAGAGGATGAAGCTAAGCCGTACCTGTATTTCTAACCCACAGAAACTATGAAATATGTTTTGTTATAAGCATTTAAATTATAGGGCAATTCATTAAGCAGCAACAGATTAACAGTAGCTGACTTTGTTGAACGTGCAATTAAAAAATAATTTGATATTATAATATGTAATTATCTCCTCATATCTAATCTCTGTTTTAAAATTAGAAGAAATATTTACTCATTGGACAGGATTGGATGAGTGTCTCTTCTGTGAGAGGTACTTCCCATGGCCTTGGAGGAGAATAACAAGCCTGGAAAGGCTGGCGGCTTGCCATCAAGACACTGAGAGTCTGAACAAGATGATGCTGGAGAGTGGACCACGGAGTTCAAGAGTTTTAAAAGAGAAAGTGAGAGGATGCTGAAAGATACTGCAGTCTACTGGGGATATGACCAAAAACCCAAACCAAGCCATAGCCAGGTGACAAATGAGTGCTCCAGTTCCAGGGTGATTGCAATAAAAGCCTCCACGAAGCTCAATGAGTACACAGAGGGAGGATGTCTACCCTGTAGGGGGATCAGAGAGATTAACCCGAGCTTCATTATCACTGGAAATCTAACTACAAAGTATTGGGGAAGGAGAGTGTCAGGGGACAGACACAACTTCAAAGACACAAAGCTGGAATACTCCAACTGAAAATGATGAGTTAAATTCAAATTAAATGTATCCTCAAATCAACTTCTCTTTACCTGGGCCCCATAACTTACAACTGTTACTCCAAGCCCATTGGCAGTGGGTGAGGGCAGGTGGGAGAGAAAGGACAGTCCCATTTCCTGGGATTTTCCTGGAACCTTGGAAGGCGCCTTTGCAAGCGAGGGAGTCTGAATTTCCTTCCCATCAGCTTCTGGTGTGGGTGCCTTTGGGGACAGGCAGGAAACCCTCATTTTCCCTCTGGATTCAGTTTGCAGGTGGGTTGACCAGAACCAGCACTGGGCTTTATGGGCCAACTTCACTGTACACAGACCAACACTTGTGGCGATATTGTGTTCCCCAAAATATTGTGCACCCTAATAAACTTATCTGGGGTCAGAGAACAGAACAGCCATAATATTAAACACAGAGGTTAGGCAGTGGTAGCACACATCTTTAATCCTAGCCTTCTGGAGGCAGAGAACCATCTGGATCTCTGTGAGTTTAAAGCCACACTGGAAACAGTCAGGCATGGTGACTCACACCTTTAATCCCAGGAAGTGATGGCAGGAGGTAGACAGGTATATAAGGTATGAGGACCAGGAACTAGAGCTGGTTAAGTTTTCAGGCTTTCGAGAAGCAGTTCAGCTGAGATCCATTTGGATAAGAACTCAGAGGCTTCCAATCTGAGGAAACAGGATTAGCTGAAGAATTGGCGAGGTGAGGAAGCTGTGGCTTGTTCTGTCTCTCTGATCTTTCAGCATTCACCTCAATAACTGGCATCGGGTTTGTTTTTTTTTATTAATAAGACCTGTTAAGGTTCTTGCCACAAACACTTCTCCAGTTCTGATAACTATCAATGTAATCATAAAACAGACTAACAGAACAGGCCTATTTTTTTCATATTACTCAGTTTCTTTGCAGATGAAGTATAAGAATCTGCTTGAAAATACTTTACAAATTCTATGTAACCTGTGCAATGTAAATGATACAAAAGCTGTGGTAGTTGCTCCAGGAAGCTGATTGCAGATGTTTGTTGCTGTGAAAGGTCACACTGTGTGCTGGCTAGCTTGTGTCAGAGTGACACAAGCTAGAATCATCAGAGAGGAGGGACCCTCTTTGAGGAAATGCCTACGTAAGACATAAGATCGAGCTGCAGGCAAAACTCTAGAGAAATTTCTTAAATAGTGATTGATGGGGGAGAACTCAATCTGTTGTGGGTGGGGCCATCCCTAGGCTGGTGGTTCTGGGTTCTATACGAAAGCAGGCTGAGCAAACCATGGGAAGCAAGCCAATAAGCAGCACCCCTCCATGGCCTCTGCATCAGCTCCTGCCTCCAGGTTCCTGCCCTGTCTGAGTTCCTGTCCTGACTTTCTTCAATGATGGAAAGTGAGGGGCATAAGCAAAACAAACCCTTTTCTCCCCAAGTTGCTTTGCTCATGTGTTTTATCACAGCAATAGTAACCCTCACTAGGATGCACTGCCACCAGCAGAGCTGAGACACGAACTCGGGATCTTTGGCACCAGAGAAGTATCGCTTCGATAGTCAGAAGAGGGTTCTGGGTTCAGAACTCAGCTCAAAACTTGCTAACTGTGTAACTCAGACAAATTATTTCCTTTTTCTGAGCTTCATTTTCCCCCATCAATAAGATGGAAATTGCAAAGTGAATACTGTTGCATTATTGAGAGGATTAAAAGACAGAACCCGTGTGCTTGGAATGGTGCCTCAACATAGCACATTCCCAGTAAATGCAAGTCATTATGATGCCTACTGTTTTGTGCCCTTTAGACTCAGCCAGAAGGCAACCTATCCTAGCAGCTCGCCAGTAGTTACTTTGGGACCAAGCAGTGCTTAGAAGATACTAATAAAAAGCAAGACCTGCTGCAGCCTCTTACCACACCCCTTTCCACATGCTTTCCACTTCGATGTTGCTCCCTGTGCTGGCACTTTAGGTTTAGGTGTTTAAAACACTTTGTCCTCCCCCCTCCCTTCCCACATGAATGAACTTCAGTGATGCCTCATTCCTTCTAGATTCTGCTTTCTAAAGTAACATGGTCCTATAGCCAAAGGTACTGCTTGTAAGATTGGATAATGCACTTTCTCGCCCACCCCATTGCCCTGGAATCTCTTCCTCTTACTGGAAGCCCACAGTTACACAGTCTGTCTACCTGGCACCGTAAACCAGGAGATTGGATCAGGCTTGGCATAGTGAATGCAAAAATTCATGAATGACGAGGAAAACTAATTTCCATACCCCCGTACCAAAGAGTATTTTCAATACTCACAAGGAAAAGGGATTGGAGAGGGTAGAAGAGACTCTGTAGGTGTTTTTTTTTTTTTTTTTAGAAATAAAATCAACGTATGAGGTAGATCTGAAGAAAGACCAAAGTTTTCTTTTTAAAAATATATAGGAATAATTTAAAAACCTACTACATAAACAACAGTGATGAAGACAGTGTGGTAGTGATAAAGATAGGTAAACATACCACTGGGACAGACTAGAAAGACCAGAAATAAACCTTTGCATATATGGCCAAGTGATTTGCAGTAAGAATGCCAAGACTACACAAGAGAGAAAGTACAGTTTCTTCACCAAACAGTGTCAAGGAACTGAACTGGATATCTGAAGAAAATAGCAGGAGGAGGAACAGAAAATGTTACATTAGACCTTTGCCTTTCTAAATAAAAAAAAAAAAATGATCTCAAGTTACACAAAAAAACCTAAGCATCTATGTGTGGATGTTAGCTGTTAGGCTTTCGACAAGCAGTCTACACTCTGTAAAACCACAGAGGTTAGCTATAGAGTAAGGGACTTGGGGAAGGGATGGATCTCCCTAGGAAGGGGAACTGGAGTAGATAGTTATGGAAGAATGGGGAGAGGAAACCAGAATCGGAGAATCAGATGTGGGGGAGTGAAGAGGAAGGCAAGGGAGAACATGCAGGAAGAGACAGCTAAGACTAAGGGTCATTTGAGGGGTCATATGGAAACCTAACAAAGAAGAAGCTTCCAAAAATACATACATATATGAAGAAGGTCTACACAAAATGATGCAGCCTCCAGTTCCAGGAATGGGTTCCATCTAATCAAGTCATTGGCTGAAGAAGTGCCATGGGAACCCCTAAGCAAACCGGGCTATATTGTCAGGGCTACTGTGTTGTTTTTCTCAAACCAATGGTAAGGTACTATTGCCAAAGACAACCCCTATACAACTCATTGAACATGGAGATTGAAGATTCAGTGTTATGGTTTGTTGTTGTTTTGTTTTGTTTTTACCTTTAGAAGAAAAGTAGGAAAAAGTAACACTACACAGCTGCATCCGTCTGGCAAGGGGAGAAGGCTAGAGAAGACAGCCCTGGAAAATGGGTTGGGAAGGAACACTAGTGGTTAGTTAGAGCTAAACCCATTTTTTTTTCTTAAATCCTATTTCTCTGAAGATGTTAGTTTTTTTTAAAGCTTTCTCACCTATAGCAACACACACACACACACACACACACACACACACACACAAATACATTTATTGAATATAGAAAATAACAAAATCAGAGTCACCAATAGTCTTTATACTAATGGATAATCACAGAAGACTCTGGTATGGGAAGGTTTCATTTTGCTGTTTCTAATCTTTTTCTCTCCTCTCCACCTTGCCCCACACATTGAACTTTCTGGTTCATCTTACATAAACAATTTTGTGTTCTGATTTTATGTACTCAATATTGCTTTGTTTGTAAACTTAGTTTTTAATGGTTGTGTGGTATCCTATATCAATATAATTTAATTTATGAATCTATTTCCACACTGCTGAGTAGTCAAAGATGTATATTAGTATGACATTTATAAGTAACATTATTATGTGGATAAATAATTAGAAGTAGAATTACTGGATTAATGTTGGATTGACAGTTTTTTAATTTTTTTAAAATTTTAGTTTGTGTGTATGGGTGTCTTGCCTGCATCTACATCTGTGCACTACCTGTGTACCTGTTGCCCATGGAGGACAGAAGAGGACATCAGATCCCCTGGAATTGGGATTGGAAGTGGTTGTGAGCCACCATATGGTGCTGGGAAATGTACCGAAGGTCTCTGGAAGAGCAACCTGTTGAGGAGCCAAGGAAGTTTTGAGTGAATGTATTTTATTGACAAGGACCAAAATCTCTAGACCCATGGAAAATTGGCAAAGCCTTCTGTATACGGGTCAGGCTTGGAATTGGCTATGGTGATATTTAATTTGTTTACCCCAATAAAGCTTACCTGAGGATCAGAGGAAAAAGCTAGCCACTATATTAAACATAGAGGTCAGGCAGTGGTAGCACATGCCCTTAATCCTAGCATTTGGGAGTCAGACATTCGTGGAGATCTCTGTGAGTTCAAGGCCACACTGGGAACAGAGCCAGGCATTGTGACACATGCCTTTAATTCCCAGCACTAATTAACCATAGAAGACTGGAGGTCTGTACAGACAGACAGGAAGTGATAGAGCTGGGTGGAAAGAGGAAAATGATGTAGCTGGGCAGAGAGGAAGTAAGGGGGCAGGCACAGAAAGGCATATAGGCATGGGTATTCAGGAAGTAGCTCTCTCTCTGGAGGCTGAGGAGTTGGTGAGGTGAGGTTGGCTGGGGCTTGTCCTATTCCTCTGATCTCTCAGTTTTCACCCCAATATCTGGCTCTGGGTTTTCATTAATAAGACCATTTAGCAGTTTGTCCTACAATTGGCAAGGCTTTTCTCTGGTCCCAGTTTAAATGTTGGCAGTATGTGTGAAATCAAGCAGGTGCAGCTTCCTCTATATAGATGTTCACAGCCTGAGACTGCTCCTATACACAGACCTTAGGAGACCAGCTGACTCCTCCCACCATGTTGCACATAATCAGTGTGCCTAGGTTCCTCATGGTTATGCTGTCGTTGCTGCCACTCCATCAGAATGCACACAGCCCACCTCACCCCAGGTTATGTGCCTGTTGCTTTCTGTGTCACTGTCTTTTCTTCGTTCTCTCATCACCCCTAGTTAGGCTAAGGCACCAGGCCTCAAGGATCATAGTAGCAGCCAGTGTACTTAACCACTGAGCCATGTCTCTAGACCCACAGCTGGCCATTTTTAAGCTCACTTGCACTTAAATGTTTTGAGAACCTTACTAAAAATGTCAAGTTTCTTTCCATCAAGTTTGTAGAAATTCATTATCCCATTAAAAATGCAAAATGTTCATTTTGTCGTATCTGCATGCAATGACTGTTATTTATAAAACAAGAAAATAGAGAAGATGTATTTTTGAATCAGGGAAGTCTGTGGTTTCTTGGACAAATCACTTTGGTATCCATTTTCCTCCTAGTCAGCATAGGAATAGATGTAAGTAACTCTGAGTATAATTACAGAGAGTGCTTTGCAGGGAGGTTTCTGGTGTTTTTTTGGTTGTGTTTTTTTTTTGTTTTTTGTTTTTTTTTTTTTTTTTTTGTGGTTCTGAGGAACATCCAGGGCCATGTGCATGCTTGGCAAGTGATTGACCACTGAGCTCTACTCTGCAAAGATGTGTTGTGGAATAATCTTTCTGTACACTGTGAAGATGTGTCACTCTGATTAGTTCAATAAAAAGCTGAATGGCCAAAAGCTAGGCAGAGAGAATGCTGGGAAGAAGGCAGAGTTGCCAGCCAGACACAAAGGAAGCTGGAAAGCAGGATGGACAGTATGTGGATGAGGTAAACGAGCCTCAGAGCAGCACATAGATTAATAGAAATGGGTTAATTTAAGTTATAAGAGCTAGCTAAAAACAAGCCTAAGCTACAGGCTGAGCTTTCATAATTAATAATAAGTCTCTGTGTTGTGATTGGGAGCTGGCTGGTGGGACAGAGAAAGCCTTGATACAAAGATGTTTTTAAATGATATTTGTAATTAACCCCCTTAGACATTAAATCAGTCAAAATTCCATGGAGGTGAATGTGTTCTAGCAGGGGTGGGAGTGGAGGATATTTGAGGATAGGATTGTTACTAAAAGAGTGATACAGAATCAGGACTTTTCAGGAGAACAGGCTAGAGCCAGCACTTCCCCTTGACCTCAAGGGAGGCCAAGGAGAGGAAGCTGGTGATGAGGGGAGTACAGGTTGCCTGACAATAGATACAGTCCAGCGGGGTGGGGGTGGGGTGGGGGGTGAGGGGGTGGGGGAGGGGGGCAGGTGAACACCCCAACGTCACTCTCCTCCAGTCCCTATTTCTTCTTTGAACACTCAGCTCCACTCCCAAGGGCAGGACAAGGGAACTTGGTGGCTGTGGACAGAATATTTGTGCCGCCGTGGTGGCTGATCTTGACTCTCAGATTGACAGGATTTAGAATTGCCTTCAAGTATAGTGGGTTGGAATAAGGGCTTCACTGCATGGATTGGCAAGGTGTTACTGCTTACTTTCCTCATCGATGAGACAACATGTTTGACAAACAGAAACTTACAGAAAGTATGTTTGTTTGTTTTTGACAACGTGCCACTTGGGAAGAGTCAATCTCAACTGAGGAACTGCCTCCACCAGGAGGGCCTTGGACATGTCTATGTGGGCATTTCCAGCGAGGTTTGGCTGAGGTGGCAAGGCCCTCTCCGGCTTGGGTGCCCCATGGGCTGGGGTTCACAGAGGGAATGCAAGTTGACTACCAGCTTTCATATCTCTGCTTCTTCACCGCAGAGGCGAGGTGACCGGCTGTGACCTAAGGTGCTTTTGGTCATGGTGTGTTAGCACAGCAGTAGTAAGCCAAAGTAAGACAGGAAGGAAAGTTCATTTTGGGCTCATAGTTTGAGGGCAGAACCCATCATGGTGGAAAAAAAAAAAAAACCACAGTGATGAGACCAGCTCTAGCTGTGGCAGCCAAGGTGCTGAGGGGGCCTTGGGGAGCTGATGTGACTTAGATGAGGCCACAAGAGAAGAGGTCCCATGATAGGATTAATAGGTATGGTCGAAGAGGGAGAGAACAGATCTCCCCTCCTCTCCTCTTCCTTTCCCTCTCTTCCCTTCCCCTTACACTTCCCTTCTCTCTCCTCCCCTTACCCTTCCCTTCCCTCCCCTCCCCCTCCATTCTCCTCCCCTCCCTTCCCTCCCTTCCCCTCTCCTCTCCACCATGAAGATGAAATAAAAAGGCAACTATCTGCAAAACGCCAGACATCAAAGATTCTGATTCCTTCATCTTACATTTCCCAGCCTCCCAAAATGTACAAGTTAAATGCTAAGGCACACAGTCTATGGGAGTCTTTTTTGACAGCACTCCACATTGACTAAGATCCTGGCAGATCTAGTCATAAGGTCCAGCCTCTCAGCACACTTGGGAGGGAGGGCTCAGCAAGTGAATCTGGGTGTGGGGGAGGAGGGGAACTGAGGCTCCCCAGTACAGGGGGCAATAAGAGACGAGAGGGTGTGCAGTCCGGCAGCTTCACACACTACTACAGCCATTAATCCACTGAGTGTTAACGTTTTCTGTGGGATTCTCAAGCAGCAACCGGGAATATTCCCATGCAATCACGCGCCCTTATTTCACAAATTTCAGAAACGAAAACCCTGGTGCTTTTTTCTTCTCTAGAGGCCAGGGTGTATTTGTGGGCCCAATAATGTCTTAACAAAACAGAAAATGCATTAACTGTATCTTTATATTACCCTGGCAGAAGAAAGCATTCTGATCAGCAATTGAGTGCAAACCCCTACTGTGGCTGAATTTATTTTTTCCACAGAAATGTACAAAGTAGTCATAAATGTTTCATTTAAATGTGTCCTAATCATAAATGTATATCTGTGGCTTAAGAAGTGCTTGTTTTTTCTTTTCTTTTCTTTTTTGCATTGGAACTCTCTGAGCCAGCAAACAACTCTGGAAAATTGTCTTTAATCCCTCACAAATGACTCAGAAATGCCACTGAGGTTTCAGCACACATTATTTAGCAAATCCAAGCATCTCTAAGCCAGGAGATGTGGAAAACCATAGCAACCAAGGGCAAGACTAGGGAGGTGGCCAGTGCTTGAAGGACATGCTGTCAGGAACATAAGCCCTTTGGATGCTCAGAAGCTCCTCTCTCCCAACCACCCCTTTGTACCCCTTTGGCCTTGTTCAGTCTCTCAGACTCAGAACATGAACTTGCAGTGGAGTGACTTTAAGAATCTATCTAGTCTAGATTCTCCTTTCAGATACTCTAGGAAAACAAGACCTGTAGTCTTTAAGCAGCTCACCCAAAGTTACATAATGAACAATGTAAAGACATAAAAAGTACTACAACTGAAGTCTCGGTGCAACCATTAGCAACTGTGATTTATTTTTCATTAGTTTGATGGGATGGGATGGGATGGGGTGTGATGGGATGGGATGGAATGGAAGGGGGGATGGAATGGGAAACCTAAATTCCCTGAACAACTCTGACAGCAATAAACCTGCTGTTACAGCCATAAAAAACAGTTCTATGAAACTGAAATTAATCTTTGTACAACTAGACTCACAGAAAAGAAAACTGTACATTTCATAGAAACTCTACACTTCAGAAAAGTATTTCATATATTGCTTTCTGTGAGCATACTCCACAAAGACCTGAGGTGTTTTTTGTAGAGGTTGAGGTACTTGCCCTTAACCTCTACCCAGGGTTCCATAAGATAAATGCTTCCAGGATTCCAGGAGCAAGGAAAAAGTGAAAGATTTCTATAATAATTGCATACACGCATGCGCAAATGCTCTTCATTCTATGTGCTCTTTATTGTTATGTCCTTTGTTTCTTCCAGCTTTATTTTTTCTACATCTTTATTCTTCTACATCTTTATTCTCTACCCATTACAAATTCCCATATCCATTCATTAGCAACTTGTTAGTAAAAACTGCAAAGCAAACTCTCAGGGACAAGCATTGAGATTTAAGGAAAAGGCAAAGAATACATGTACTATTTTATGTGATTAATTATACCTGGGCATGGTTTATTCTCTTAACCACCTGAATCTCAGGACCTAAACATAATCTACTGAGCCTAAAATCTTCCATTAAAAACCGGTATAGAAACAAATACAGAGCGTTAGTTGTTTTTTTTTTTAATCAGAGTGGGGAGGTGCTGGTGGAGGAAGCTTAGGGAACCATAGGTGCTATTGATCTCTTGAAGGTCTAAGATATACCAAGGCCAGACACCTGTACTATCACTTCTAGTTTGCTATAATACTTTTGAAGGGATTTGATCCAACAAGGCTAGGCACCTGCAATTCTGCTCTGTGAAAGTTCCCCGGGGACACTTCATTTGGCCAGTTTTTTTTTTTTTTATTGTTTTGTTTTGTTTTGTTTTGTTTTGTTTTGAGACAGGGTTTCTCTGTGTAGTTTTGCGCCTTTCCTGGAACTCGCTTTGTAGACCAGGTTAGCCTCAAACTCACAGAGATCTGCCTGCCTCGGCCTCCTGAGTGCTGAGATTAAAAGCGTGCGCCACCACCGCCTGGCCGTTTGGCCAGTTTTGCCTTGTCAGTGGCTATGGATGGAGAAGAAGACCTCTAAGTGTCTACAGTCCACATGGAACACTAGACACTGTTATGGAGCATATTTTAACATATTTCTATTCATCAAAATCATACAGTTCGATGAGAAACCATCTTCTAGACCATCCACAATTATGTGTACCCATAAGATTGAGATGTAATCATGAGACCACATGTACATGTTATATGGAAATGCATGATAAATGGGGAGATATCAAAGCTTCAAGTTCTTAAGGAAGGAATGCAGTTCTTAGGGAAGAAATGAAGTGGCACATGAAAGAAACACAGATATGGAGCAACTGGTCATTTATAGTCAGTAACCCCATGGCCTTGCCAGGTGGGGCTTCCCATCAAAGAGTCATTCATTTGGTGGGTTGACATATGAACACCAGTCATCACCTGCTGTATACTCTCACAGCTCTCAACAGTTTTTGGTTTTTTGAACCTGTTCCATCCAAGTTCTTCTAGGTGTTGGAGAATTTGTTCATTTAGGTAATGACAAACATTCTAAGAACACCATAGCAGGTGTTCCCTGAACAATGCTAATTAAGTAAATGTCAGCAGCACAAAGGTCACCTGCTTAGAGCTTATAAAAAACACAACTGATATGAAGCTCATTGCCACTTGCTGGCACGGTCATGACCATCATCATAATGTAATTTCAAGGTGACTTCACTGGAGACAGAATTCTGAAGTTCATTCTTAGATGTTGATGAGCTTTTCTTTTTTTCTTTTTTTTTGGTTTTTCGAGACAGGGTTTCTCTGTGTAGCTTTGCGCCTCTCCTGGAACTCACTTGGTAGCCCAGACTGGCCTCGAACTCACAGAGATCCGCCTGGCTCTGCCTCCCGAGTGCTGGGATTAAAGGCGTGCGCCACCACCGCCCAGCGGATGAGCTTTTCTAAGGCTCAGTTTCAGCTCTGTATGTCCTAAGGGAGTAAACGATGTCTGGAGGGGACCATCCCTGCCTGAGAAGCCTAGTGCTTTCTTTTGCTTGTGGCTCTCCAGAGTTTTCAGACTTTGTGTCCACATCTGACTGGTGTTTTGGGATGGAGCCCAGGTACCAGCATGCTGTAAACACGCCCCATGTGATTCCAATAAAGCAAAACACAGATGCCTGGGCTTCATCCCAAATGACTGACTCAGGAGCTCTGGACTTTGCAACTTGGCAGATCTTTGTTGTGAAAAATCTCTCCCATGTGATTTAAAAGCGTTCCAAAGAGTGAGAAATCTTCTCCTCAACTGAGAGCTATAAATTTCCTCACACCATCAGGGGTTTATCTTGGAGAAACAAACCATGTTAAATGAATATTTGAGTACAGACACCAGCTATACCCACAGCTAACCTCTTGTCAGATTTCCAATTGGGATAAACACTGTTTGCTCTGTAAGGTAGCTGTTGCGTGTATTTAAATATGCCATGGAGATTCCACAAGAAACTCTGATGTATTCAACTCTGATCTGTTCAAATATTCACAAATTACCTTTATGAATGTTAGCTTCACACCAAACAATAAAAAAATGTATATTAAGGAAAAACACAAACTACAGCAACAGCCTACATTTGAAAAGTATTTAAATTTACATTAAAAATCCTTTGTTCCCTCTCCTTTTATATGTTAAGATAAATTTGAGTCTGTTTACAAAACCTTGTGCTGAATTGAACATAAAACATAAACACAACATTAAAAAATAGCAATTCTTTTTTTTGATGGAATACTTGACTTATAGGACTTTTTAAATAGTATTTTTATTTTATAATTAACTTAATTTCACGTATCAGCCACAGATTCCCCCATCCTCCTTCCTCCCACTCCCAGCCCTTCCCCCTAATCCACTTCCAGCTACTACCAAGGCAAGATCTCACCTGGGGAGTCAGCCCAGCCTGGCAGACTCAGCCAAGGCAGGTCCAGTCCCCTCCTCCCTATGTCACGGCTGAGCAAAGTGTCTCAGCATAAGCCCCAGGCTTCAAAAAGTCAGCCCATGCATCAAGGACAGGTCCTGGCTCCACTGTCTGGGGGCCTCCCCAACACCCCACTCTCACCACTGGACAGATCTACAAAATCAAAACTTAACAGAGAAATAAGGGACTTAACTGATGTTATGACTCAAATGGACTTAATTGATATCTACAGAACATTCCATCCTAATAAAAAAGAATATATCTTCTTCTCAGCACTCCATGGAACCTTCTCTAAAATTGACCACATGCTCGGCCACAAAGCAAATCTCAACAGATACAAAAAATTGGAATAACCTCCTGTGTTCTATCAGACCACCATGGTATAAAGTTAGATTTCAACAACAGCAAAAACTACAGAAAGCCTACAATCTCATGGAAACTGAATAATGCTTAACTGAATCACCAATGGGTCAAGGAAGAATTAAAGAAAGAAATTAAAGACTTCCTAAAGATCAAGGAAAATGAATATACCACATACTCAAACTTATGGGACACTATGAAAGCAGTGCTAAGAGGAAAATTCATAGCACTAAACGCCCACATAAAGAAGTTGGAGAAATCTCACACTAGTGACTTAACAGCACACCTGAAAGCCCTAGAACAAGAAGAAGCAAAGTCACCCAGTAGGAATAGACACCAGGAAATAATCAAATTGAGAGCTGAAATCAATAAAATAGAAACAAAGAGAACAATACACAAAAATCAATGAAACAAAGAGTTGGTTCTCTGAGAAAATCAACAAGATAGACAAGCCCTTATCCAAACTAAGCAAAAGGCAGAGAGAGAGCATCCAAATTAGCAAAATCAGAAATGAAAAGGGAGACATAACAACTAACATTGAGGAAATCCAGAGAACCATCAGGTCATACTTCAAAAACCTGTATTCCACAAAAACTGGAAAATCTAAAAGAAATGGATAATTTACTGGACAGGTGCCACATACCTAAGTTAAATCAAGACTAGATAAACTATTTAAACAGACCAATAACCCCTAAGGAAATAGAAACAGTCATTAAAAATCTCCCAACCAAAAAAAGCCCAGGACTAGATGGTTTCAGCACAGAATTCTACCAGATCTTCAAAGAAGAGATAATGCTAATACCCTTTAAATTGTTCCACACAATAGAAACAGAAGGAACATTACCAAACTCCTTCTATGAGGCTACAATTACCCTAATTCCCAAGCCAAACAAAGATGCAACAAAGAAAGAGAACTATAGACCAATCTCCCTCATGAACATTGATGCAAAAACACTCAATAAAATATTGGTAAACAGACTCCAAGAACACATCAAAACAATTATCCACCATGATCAAGTAGGCTTCATCCCAGGGATGCAAGGGTGGTTCAACATATAAAAGTCTGTCAATGAATATACCATATAAACAAACTAAAAGAAAAAAACCCACATGATCATCTCACTAGATGCTGAAAAGGCCTTTGACAAAATCCAACACCCCTTCGTGATAAAGGTCTTGGAGAGATGAGGAATACAGGGAATATACCTAAACATAATAAAGGCAATTTACAGCAAGCCAACAGACAACATCAAAGTAAATGGAGAGAAACTCAAAGCGAGTCCACTAAAATTAGGAACAAGACAAGGCTGTCCACTCTCCCCATACTTATTCAATATAGTACTTGAAGTTCTAGCCAGAGCAATAAGACAACATAAGGAGATTAAGGGGATACAAATTGGAAAAAAAATAGTAATTAATTAAAAGAACATAAGAGACAGACTCCAAACGTCATCTGAGAACAACCTGGCATTATAAGATCTAGTTTCTCAGAAAACAAGTCACTGAGCATGTCTTAGAACTCCAGAACACAAGGCTAGAGAGTTGGCTCAATGGTCAAGAATATTGGCTGTTCTTCTGGAAGACCCATGTTTGACTCCCAGCACCAACATAGTGGCTCACAAGCATCTTTACTCCAGTTCCAGGGGATCCATTGCCATTTTCTGCACCAGGTACTTAATACGGTGTATGATACACATAAAGTAATAAAGTAACTTAAAAAACCTTCAGTATATAAGTGTCAATACCAAAAAGACTGAGTTGGTCAAGTGAATGGAGAAGTAAAATTTGACTCAAGCAGAAATGACTGCAAAATGTTGCACTTTCCCAAACAACTACAGCACACCAACATGTCCATGCTTTTCCTTCCATCCTACACATTCGTTCTCTCTATGCAAGTCCTGGCTGAGAGCAATAAAAAAAATATCAAAAATTACAGAGTGCAAGTAGTGAAAAATGCTGTACTTGCTGGGAGGTCAGGAGTGGTAAACAGGCAGTTTTAAGCACAGAGGACAACATGCTTTGTGTCAACAATTGAAGTGAAGTCCACTGTAAAAACATCTCAGTGGAACTGGTCCCTCATCTCTGCTGCCAGTGAAGGGAGGGGAGATGTTGGGATGGATGGTAGAAAGGACAGCGATATAACTAAACCATCCTTTTATTAATGGAAAGTCCCAATACTGTGGAAAAGTGTGGCATATTTACTCCAACTAAAATTAGATCAAATCCTCCTTGTCTGGCATACCAGTACAGAGAGCTGCCTCTCAGAGAGGCCCAAAATAGAATAGCTAAAGTGCTAGCAGACCAATACAGAAGTTTCTTTTTGCGAGGAAAACTTGAAAACAGACCTGATGTTAGTCGTGTCTAGGGGGTGACGCATGCCTGGGGAAAGGAGCCATCTCTCCCATCCTCAGTTATTATCATTACACTAGTCCTCCTTATTAAAGAACACATTTTTCAAAATGTCACAATGTCCAGGTGGATCTTGTGAGATGTCTCCAGTTAGACCCTGTAGTTTAGAAGCCATGGTGAAGCCACATGACCACAGCTGCCTCATACCTCCCTGGAGTCACAACAGAATGAATGGGGAAAAAGAATTAGATCTCAGCCCTAATGGAAAACTTTATAGGAACTAACATTTCTACCTCTCCAACCCCCAAGCCTTTCTCAACACTCCTGAAAAGCAACAAATGACTGATTTGCATTTCACGCCCCCTCCCTTCTTTCATTCTGCCTCACTGTCTGTCAGCAGAAGAATATTTAAAAATGACTGATAAGAAAGAATAAGAGGAGCAACAATATTCTGCAGCATGTCTAGCCTATAATTAGCTACTAATGACTCAAAAATTGGCTCAAGAGGCGTGGCCTCTGCCCACTTTCTGCTTTTTTCAACATCTTGGAGTCATGGGGGATACCCCAAATTCAGCATGACTGAAATCTCCTTTGGCACTGACCATTCAAGGACACTGCTCTTGCAGCCTCCCCGCCCCATCAAAGGCTCCATCATTCCACCATTGAAATCATGCCATTGTCCTGACTCCATCTTTTCCCCACACCAAGCCACAAGCTCTAGGTAATTATTACCATTCATTCCCTGGAGTGTCTCAGAATGCATCTTTCTTTTCCTGTCCTTTTCTTCATTTTATTTGTGTTGTTTAGACTGAGAGGTAGAGAGCCAAGAAAAATGTTCTAAGGAAACGTGTTAGAAGGGATTCTACTAAACAGAACTGTCTGCATCAAGAAGTAGGTGTGTGAGCACCAGGTACACTGAAAGCCACTGATGACCTGAGTGCCATCCAAAGTGGCTGGAAAGGAGGCAAGAGAAAGTTCTAGCAGAATGAATCTTCAACCACACAGTCAAGATCTTGGACTTCTAGTAGGCCAGTGTCTTACAGGCCAGTAATACAGCTACTTATGTACTGCTTATAATATTCTTACCTTCTTGATTACTTTTTCACAAATTAACCTATTTTTCCATATTAATTGATTTAATATCAAAGATTTATTTTAACTCTTAGCTATTCTATAAATAGTTTGTAATACATACAATAGAAAAAAATGGTTTATGCTATTGTCTCTATCTAAAATATTTCCCAAAGCCTGTATATCAAAGGCTTAGTCTTGAACTTGGGAAGGTAATTATTTTTAAATCACCTAAAAGATTTTGCATCACTTAGTGTATGCCCTCCAGGGGAACTGTGGAGCCTCAATTTCTTCTCTTTCCACTTGCCTACTATGGATGAACATCTTTCACTCATGCCATGTCTGTGCTAACACACACACACACACACACACACACACACACACACACACACACACACGTGCATGCACGCACACATGAAACAAGGCTGACCAGCCACAAACTGAAGCCTCCAAACCATGAGAGAAATAAATACTTGATCTCTAAGCATTAATTTATCTCAATTTTTTTGTTAAGACAGAAAATCACCACATTATAATAAACATGTACCCAGCACAGTAAATGTCAACCAATCCCTAAAGTTGCTTCATCTACATCCCCCTAAGCACTACCATCACTTCCACCTGCATATACACATGCATCATCGCACTAAGTAGACCATAGATAGTTCATGCTTTCACCTGTACATATATAAAGAATAACAACTTTTTCTTAACACATCCATAATACAACCATCACACCTAAGAAAGTTAACTACAAGTTTTAAAGATCATCTCTAGCCCAATACAATAAAGTTGTATGTCAATGCCATTATAAAAAACTGAATGAATTTATCATAAGCTTTTAAAAGAAAATCTTAGCATAATATACTTATTTTGGGGAATATTTACCTTGAAATCTGTTCTCTTTCTTAAAAAAAGAGATTACAAAGTATTGTATGTACTGTTGTGGATTTATACTTCCTCATTGTCAACAGCAGGAAGATTAAAAGATTGCTTGTAAAGGAATTCATTTCTCATTTAGTAATTAATTCCATGTCTTAAGATCACCTAAATCATCATACATTTACCCAGGAATATTTCTCTTTCACTTTCAAAGACTCTAATACTAAGAATAAGAAATCATCTTGGAATTCTGATTTGATAGAACCCATGACTTTGCAAAAGTGTTCTACATAGAAGGGAGATACGCTGAAGCCATGAAAGAGAAGCGGAAAGCCTCTTACTGTGTCTGAGATGATCCAGCCAACCCATCACTACCTGAGAGCTTGCTGGGTCCTGATAGAATAGTGCTTCTAGTATTCATACACCCTTGGCCAAGAATAGACTTCTATGGGAAGGTTGTTGGCTTTGGCTGATACCACAGTTTTATGGGGAGGGGGGAGGACACACATGGATATAAGGGGAGAGAGGAGACAGCACCTAGGATAACAAAGAAACCAAATCAAATATGCCAACCATTAAGATTTCTGATGTTACAGACAGATGGCCTTCACATCCCATGACATAATTTCTTTTTAAAGACATGATTTCTGTGTGTGTGTGTGTGTGTGTGTGTGTGTGTGTGTGTGTGTGTGTGTGTGTGCCTGCATGTGTGTAAGTGCACCATGTGTATTCAGGAGCCTCCCCAAAGGTGAGAAGGGCCAGTTCCCTTGGAAATGGAGTTACAGGCAGTTGTGAGCTGGCACACTGGTGCTGGGAACTGAACTCAGCCCCTGTGAGAGCAGCAAATTCTCTTAACTCCTGGGACATCTCTCTAACCACTCAAAACATCATTTTCTAAATTCTACTCTTGTCTAAGCTGTCTCTACCTCTCCAAGACAATTCCCCCAGGAGGAATTTCAGTGTCAGGTCTCAGGTCCTCATGAATTACCCCTGTCTCCAAGTAAATTACCAAGCTTTCAATAAGGTCACAATATCACATTTTCTAGATTATTTCTCACTGTAAGTCTCCCACACAGATATTCAAATATGCCCGTGGCTTCTTTTTCATATAGAAAAATTCCACTGTCTTTCCTGTGTTGTTTTCGAACCTCCCAGATATGATTCTATTATGATTTGAATTTAACCTATTCCTTTATATGTGTTCATGTGTTGAACACTTGGTACCATTTTAGAAGGGTCTAGAAACCTTGGGAGATAGGCCTAGCTGATGGATAGAGGTCATAGGGAGTAGGACTTTGGAGGTATATTTTTTTCTTGGTGACCTTCTGTCTCACTTTCTGCTTCTGGGTTGTCCACATGCTACTGTCCATATGATATCCTTCCTGAGGACACAGGATCAGACTAACATGAGCTGAATCTTTTGAAACTATGAACCACAAGAATTCTTTCTTTCCTAAAGTTGGTTCTGTTGGGTATTTGGGGCACAGTGGTGAAACTAACACAGACCCTCACTTATTCTTCCAGATTTACTTTCTGGTATTCTTCCAGAGGCCTCTTCATTAGGTCATCTCTTCTCATTGCCGCCATTCAGACATAGCAAGCACAAAAATCATTTATGGACACTGAATGGTTTAATGGCACTGCCACATCTTACTGACTTTCCCATCTTTCTCAACTACCTGGGAAAGTCACATCTCAAGTCTTTCCTTAGGGTTTGGGAGTGTGTGGCTTAGCATCTATATGTTCTCTGGCCCAGCTCTGCATGAGATCTACGTGTCTTTTAATAAATTCATTTAAAACATTTTATTTTAATTGTGCATATATGAGTATGTCTGTGGGTATGTGGACATGAGTGCAAGTGCCCACAGGGACTATAAGAGAATGTCCAGTTCCCTAGAGCTGGAGTTAAAGGTGGTTGTTAGCCACCCTACATAGGTGATGGGAACCAAATTTAGGACCTCTTCAAGAGTAGGAAGTCTTCTTAACCACTGACCATCTCTCCAGCCCTAAATTCCGTTTTTTTGCTTAAACTAGCTAGGGTTGGCTTTGTTGTATACAAGAAAAATCCCTTTCCAGGGCACTCACTGTTCCTTGGGCTACCTCAGTCCAGGTGTTTGGAATGGCCTCCTCAGTTCACTATTGACTACATCTGACCCTTCTATCACATTCCTCCTTTCCCAAGTTTCCTTCCCTCATCTTTATCCAACACTTTCCAAATCCATACAGCTTACTGGTTGTGTCACTCATAAAAAAAACTCAGTGCTTGCCTGTGTACTTCATCGTCCATCTCTGCTATTTATCTCCACAACTTGATTTGAGGTCCCGTGCTTTCGCAATGACTCTGTAGCTAGTCAGTCCTCCCTCTGGGTAAAGAGCTGTGCTTAATACCTGGGTATCAAGGTGACTCAGGAAAACATTTCTGTGCTCATCAGTCCACATCCCAGTGGGATAAGTGAATGATGGGAGAGAAAGCAAGCAAATTCTGTGAGAGAGGCCCTGTGAGCTTGGGCAGGGAAAGAACTCGCTCTCTCTAAGGAGATTCTGAGAAGATGGGGAGGCAGAAGTTCAGCCTCAGGAGTGAGAGGCATTTGCCAAGTAGGCAAAGAAAGAAAGTGGTGAAAGTTTTCGACTCCTGAAAAATGCTAGGATCCCCCAAAATGTGTCTTGTTTCCCAAATAGTTCATGTGCCTCAGCAGTCTTCTAGTCAAAGCTTTAGCACATGTGCCTAAAGGTTTCAACAAACATGGATTTTGATAAAGAGACCATGAAGGAAAAGCAAGAAATGAAACAAATTATAGTCAAACCAATATATTTCCCCCCCCAAATCAACACTGTGTTATTGAGCTCTTGCTACATGAAATACAATTTAATGTTGCCTCTGCCTTCAAGGTCCAGTTGTTGGTTTAAATGCAGTCTGTCTTGTAAGCTATACTTAAAGAAAGTTAAACTACAAAAAACTTGGCAGTTCAATCTCACAACAGAACATAAAAGGCATATGTAACACATGACCAAGCACTGAAATAAATGCAGCCCCAAGGATGGTTTTAAAAGAATGATCAGCTTACAATGCACAGTCAGGGGAAATGTTATGGAAATGATAGATAAACAGAGTATGTGTTTAGTGCAAGGCAGGAAAATGCAAGTCCAAAATTAGTAAATAAAACCATATGGCTGAAACAGAGAAGTGAGGTAGGAAAAAGAGAAATTAATGAAATTAATGAAATTAATTAAAAATGGGTGGAGATCATCCCTGGTTGACCTGGTATTTGCTTTGTAGACCAGGTTAGCCTTGAAATCACAGAGGTCCACCTGCCTCTGCCTCTCAAGTGCTGGGATTAAAGGTGTGCACCATCACACATAGTCTGTGAGCTCACTCTTTTTCAACACAAGGATTCACTATGTAATTCAGGCTGGCTTCAAACCTTAAACTCATGATCCTCTCACCTCATCCTCCCAACTGCTGAGATTTCCAGCATGGGCTGCCACATCAGTGATAGAGATCACTTTTGAGGATGCCGTGGATGAAACCTCAAAGATGAAAGCAGCTTCTTTTAGAACACTTATGACTATACAAGTACCACTAAGTAAATTATAAACCAATCCTCAAGTAAAGCATCTTAAGGAAATTGTTTGTTTAAGGTCTTTCTAGGAATGTCCACATGCCAAAGAGAGGGATGGCTTCTGCCTTCCAAGGCTTATAGTGTAACTCTGTACAGCCTAATGAGTGAATTACCTAATGAGTGAATGGACTTTAGAGCCAAGGAAGCTCCTTCTCCAAGACTTTTCTGTATTTGGTATCAAAATAGATCAAAGATTATAAAACCTCAATCTGTCTTTGTGTCACATGCATGAATTACATTCCATAGTCATGGTGGCAGTAATTATTGACCCAACCTGAGTACCAGAATCATCTCTTGGGTTTTGGAAAAATGCACATGCTTAGGGTCCAGGCCCCAGAAGTTGGAACTGAAGCCCAGGCATCAGAAATGCTGAAAAGATTCCACAGAGGAGCCTGACGCACAGACAGAGCTAAGGGCTTGATATAGATTAGCATGAATACACAACACCTCACCTTCTTTCCACACCTTCTTACCAAAGACCTAAATAAAATGCACAAGTGCACACTTTAGTCTCCTATATGCCATCCAGGTAACAGCTACTAAGATACTAATGTACTAATGAGACAGTATGGAAACATTGCACTGATGTTAATAGCTACCTCTCTTTTCTAACATTTTTATTTATTTATTTATTTATTTATTTATTTATTTATTTATTTATTTATTTATTTATTCTTTGTGTCTTTCACATCATGCCCTCTGATCCCCCCAATAAAACAAGATAAAATTTAAGAAGAAAAAGGAGGAAAAAAGGAAGAAAGAGAATATCTCATTATGGAAGCTGTAGTGTGACATAGTGAATCATGCAGTAAATCCCTTTATCCATACATTTTATATGCAGGCATTTATCATCACAAAGAATCACTGGTCTGGTTCGAGGGCCCTGGTCTCTGCTGCACCATTGACACTGGGCCCTCACTGGGACTCTTCCTGGACATCCCATTGCTGCTCTTTGTCTTGGAGATCCTGCAGCCCTGAGTCCACAGGACTGACACCCCCCCCCCTGCATCCCCTATCACCTCCCATCTCCCCATGCTTCAGCAGATCACAGATTGGTGGGTGTTGTGGTGGGATAACACATAACCCTTGTTCTGGGCCTGGGTAGTTTCAGGGTTGGTCAATCTGCCAGCTCTCACCTCTCTTCACCACCAGGGTGAGCTCTCCAGCAATGCCCTGGCTAGTTCACTCCTTGTAGTGATGAACAAGGGGTGGGGCCAGTTCTTTGGCTTTCACATCCTCAGGGTCAGTTTTCCCACACCTACATCTTCAGGGCCAGCTCTACTGTGTTTCTCAGGTGAGGTGTGGGGGCCACTTTCCTGGTTGCTGCAGCTGATGAGGGAAAGGGACAGTTCTGCTCTTATGAACCCAGGGCCAGCTCTTCCACTTGTCTCAGGCATTGATGAGTGGCAGTGGAGGATGGAGGGAGGAAGTGGAGAGGATAAGGCATCTCGTCCCAGCCTATGCTGCCACAAGACAGATGAGTAACGGGGACAGACACAACATAGGGATGGCTCACCCACACATCTGCCTACAGTGTCAGCTCTACTATACTTCTGTCCAGGAGAGGCACAGGGCCTAACAGCCACTTTTTATTGGTGGCCTACTCTGTGTTACCATGTGTTGGGGGCACAAAGGTCCTTGTATTCATAAAGTGTCAGGGAACCAGGAATGTTAAACACACAGGGGCCTCTCCTCAAAGGAGGAATTCCCTATTTTCCACCCAGAAGGCTGGGAGTGCATATTGTTAATGACCTGGTGACCTCTTTGCTATCCATGGGGGCAGATGTCACCCACCTTGTGCTATAGAGGCAGACCTTGCCTATAATGTTTTCCCCAGACTCTTCCCTCCCTAAACCATTATCTTTAGCTCTCCATTCTTATGAGGAATTGTGTTGGCCCACAAAGGTTCCTAGTGAGTTCTGAGCTTGCTTTACTCAGCAGAGCTTCATTAGAGGATTGCTTGACCATGTGCATGGTTACCAGGTATTTGGAAGGCTCTGCACTTGGCTGTGCTAAGGGGAGGTCTTTTGCTCCACTCCTTGGTATTCCTTTAAAAAGCCCTTTAGAAGAGACAGAAGGGGCCAGTGGATTAGGATCCAGGCCCTCCCAAGGTTATCCTGTGTTTCTATCTGTCTCTCTCACCTCTATATTTCTATCTAAATCTTTTATCTCTCACTCCTCAAGAGTACCCTGGGGAAAAAAAGTGGGAGCTGGTTTCCCACCGGTGATGTCACATGAACTTTATAGCCAGCTGACCTCTATGCTATCTTAGTCAGAGACCACACTAGATTCTAGACCCTTTAGCTATAGAACTCACCCTCATGGCCACATGTACTTTATAAAGGTGTTTCTAAGTAGTCACACCTTGATATAAAAAGACTGATCCCTCCTGGATTCTCACTTATGTTTTGATTGGGTAGGGTAATGCTTTTAATCTTTCTCCTTTTTAAGTGTCTCCTACAGCAATCTGGCAATAATGAGTAGCCACTAAGGTGACTCTACAGGCGTTAATGGCTCTTAGACATCCAACTCATAGCCCTCCACAGGATGTTATGCATGCCTGGCTTCCTGAAATTCAAAAGGCGACTGCCTGACCTTCCCCACTGTGGGTGACTTCCCGGGGATAGATGCTCTTCAAGGGCTGACAGTCTATGACTGGTAAGAGCCTGTTTGGCAAGCCAACCTAACACAGGCACAGTCTAGTTGCTGAGCCCCCTTGAGATGGGGTCAACAAGGCTGGAGCAAAAACTCTGACTCCCACTGAGTGGCTATGTAATAAAATAAAAGGGTGGATATGTAGTCAGACAGGTCCATAGGGTTGAGGAAATTGGCTCAAATCATTTGTCCAGGCATGCACATAATGTACTTCCTTATGAGCCAACCTGGAGTCTGCCTGAGGGCCTAGCAACAGGCACTGTCAGAGTTCCTGGTCCCTGTCAGAGTTCCAGATCATGTGGAGTCTGCCTGAGGGCCTAACAACAGGTGCTGTCAGAGTTCCTGATTGTGCCCAGCCAATGAGAGATCACCACATATGGCCACAAGATTGGGGCACAGTTTGGGTTCTGGGAAGAGGGTATATAAGGCCTTCCCTGTTATTGAATAAACGAGTTTGATGTTTGCCTTCAACTGACTCCTGGTGTCTGTGCCATTGATGCCATGCCTTCTCACTCCCTCTCCAGAGGGAGCCGTTAGGATCCAGCAACATCACCTTAAGCTTTATTGTACACCTGGAATTGAAATGATTGTCACCTGAAAACCTGGAACAGGAATGATTGTTACCTGGAAAGTTTTTTCCAAATTATACTGTGCTTTGAATATGCTGACAATGAATGACCTAGTGTCAGACTCCCCAAGTCTGATTCACTTCCCTGCCTGGATACCAGCAGGGCCCCCTTCAACCATGCTGTCTTTAATTTTATTTTTTTACACATTTGTTTATTTAAATCTTACAAAATAATATGGGAAGAATCTTTAATATTCCCAATTTCAAAGGCACAAAGCTAGACTAGAGAGCCAAACCCCAAACCCAGGAGTTTACTGACTAAAATAAATGCTCTTTATGGCCACTCCACTAGACTGAATTTCCAAACAAAGGATAGCCAGTAATTCATTGACTATGTGAGTGACCATTATCTCTAAGCCAGGCACTGTGCCCTCACACACACACAGTATGAATCAATATCTACACACTCAAAAGGAAAGCATGCATTTTGGAGTTCTAAAAGATAAAATTTATCTCAGAGACTACCCCAAAGAGGCTGACAGTAGGATGAACAATAAGCTTTGTTACACATGAAATAAGCAAAGATTTTGCTATCAGAACATCAAGTTTTCTAGAGAGGGTTTTAAAGTATAGGCTATAATGATGGAAACATACAAATGAAGCCTCTAGGAAATAAGTCATGGCTGATGCCCAAGAGTCCAGGCTCCCTGAATCTCAGTCCCTCTCATATCTGTTCATTTCAAGATGCTAAAGGCTAACCATTAGATTTTCCCCTTATTGGTCCCTAAACAAAAACCTCTTACTCATGACTAAGGTCACTAAAATGTCATTTGATGTGGATTGATTTTCAATGTGCTTTTAGAGTACCAAACACCCCAGAAGAACAAATGTTTTCAACAGAGCTGGTTCTGGGTCCTATCCCTGGTAGGTCATCTGAAGCCTGAGGATGTTGATCTTTTGAAGATGATGGATGCCACTGATAAGCTCTAGAATCTTCTGTAGAGTCTCATGACCATGCAGAGCAATCCACAAGTAAATCCTTCCATAAAGGTCACTGACTGAATCCACTACTTCATTTTATCTTTATTTTGTGCCGATATTTTTAAAAGGAAAGAGAAGTAGGTTATTGGATATAACTTCATTAAAAAAGAGTGAAGAGTGCCTTGTCCCACAGGGCCTCCTCCACAGTGTAGCAATCATATTTATTACAAGACTTTAAAATTATATCAAAGATAAGCTCTTAATAGCAGTACATCCACCATGAATGATTGGGATATTTGAGCATCAGATGATGACATATAATTATAAAAGGTAAGAATCAGGTATGTCTGGAAAATTTGGCAATTGTGGAGATCAGGCAAAGGAGATGGGAATTTATTCACAGGTGTCTAGTTCTTAAAAAGATCTGGATCAGGGACAAAGACCAATTATCAGGCTCAAGGATAAAAAGCAGAAAGCCAACACAGAACTTGAGGCAATGGGGCAAGAAGACCCAAATCCACTCATTGGCATCAAGATTTGGAAAGTACTACATCAAATACAAGCAAGCAAGACCTTGTACTTCAGTGAAATAAGTTTAGAACCAGATCTTTGTTTGACTCACATGGAACAGAACTGGGAACTACTGGTCTGTTCTTTCTGAGTCTCAGAATTCCAGTTTCCTAAAGGTCAAAAATTAGTATGGAGAATCATGGTCAAGTGTAAATGGTGGCAAGTATTGAATGCCCAAATCCTGTGATGGAGATTATAGACTCATGAACTGAAGTCAGGATTATTGACAGTGAGCTTCTACATAGTACAAGATATCTTCATTACTCAGAAAGATGGTGCCTGAGTCTATTCCAACAAACAGGATGAAAAGCTGGCACAAACCTTCAGCTAAATACTTAGAAATGTTTTGTCGGATGAATATTGGGCTTTTTAGTATCTGGAAATTAAGCAGAGGACATCTCTCAAACACTAAGCTATTGTTTTTTCTCATCATATTTTGGAAAAAAACAATAATCCATTTCCCAGTTGAAGCAAATTCTATACTATAGGTAATTTATGTATTAAGTTGTGTCTCTGTCTCTCCCTGTCTCTCTGTTTCTATCTCTCTCTTTTAAGCAGAAATGCTGTACTATATTCTGTTTATTCTGAGAATATTAAAAATGATTGAAAAATAACCAAGCTAAAAAGGTTATAAATCTAACAGAAAATAGCATGGCTGATAGCTCGTCTATGATGTTTATTTAAAAAAAAATGTGTGTTACTTTTAAGCTTTCACACACCATCTAATCTATTAGTTTGTAACAAATAAAAAAATTAATTTCTCCAATAAAAAGGCATTCTGAAATAGATTAGAGTCAAAACAGGTAAACCTAAAGGAAATTTCCCTTGTTAGAGTGCCAGAGATGTTGTATTTGCCTCCACATACCCAATCTGCAATCAATCCTACCCTCCTTTATGCCCTAGAAGCTGAACAGTTGCAGGCTCCCACTAGGAGACACCTTAGTCTTTAATTTCCATGATGTTTGGTCCATAGAGAGCACCCATCTGGAGGCAATGGGAGAGAAAGGAGAGAGCTATTACTGAAATCACTGGGAGACAGGTTATGCCCTGAAACTCACGGTAGGACGTAGATGACCTGCCCACTCCATTGTGTCAGGAAACCTTTCCCACACAGCAATGCTTGGTGAAGTGTTCCCTCGCCTTGAACTCTCATGATCCGCTGCTCCTAATTCTTTTGGTGTCTCTACCTCCTGCTATCCCTCCTCTAAACAATCAATTTGAGGGTTTATTGATTTCCTGCCAGAACTTGGACAGAATATTGTGAAATATTGTTATTCCAGAGCCTCTTCTTCTTGGGCAGATGGGAGGGTAAGGGAACTATCATGGATAATTCTGTTTGGATTAGTGGGGGATCTGTTAGTCCTAGGGGTACAGAAGAGGAGGCTTGTTATTTCCTGGCCAAGTACTCAGAGAATAAGGCCAGATCACCCTCTTTCTTAGGTCAGCTCAACAAGTTAGGACTGTCTTGATATTGTTAGGAAGAAAAAAAATTCCATGGCACCTAAAAATTAACCAGCAAGGCAGAGCAACGAGAAGGAAGACAAGAGAGGCTGGGGGCTGGGGAAGGCCTCTTAGCTCATCTCCACTCTGGACTTTTCCTATGCAGAGAACAGAACTGTTCTCTGAATTATATAATAAAAATCTTCAAAGCTGAATATGTACTTAGTCCCAGAAAAAGACTTTACCAGAGATGTGTGTTGCACTCTGCCAAAGACAAAGTAGAAGTTTGGATTCTCTCTTCAGACCTTCAGGTAGAGGAAGACCTGAGCCATGGAAGAGTGTAAAATCCACCATGTTGACTTCAGGTCCCTCTCTCTAGTGGAGAACAGGTTTGGGAATAGGGAGTTCCCTCTAAAGTCGAGATCTATCTGTGACTCCTGTGATAGCAGCCTTTGGGCCGGGCAATCTTTTTGAGCCACCATTTTCTTACCTGTCACAAGGTTACAGTGTCAGCAGTTCAAAGAGCAGTTGTGAAATCATGGGTGTTCTTACCTGCTGATGGTTGAAATGGGCACACCCGTAGCATCCTAAGTCCTCTGTGTGCCATAGCAACTTAAGACTCTTGCCATTTCACTGTGTTTGTTCAGGGTCTTATAAGCATTCAATCTCCACCCAGTCTTAAAAGATACTCTGCAAAGACCTCAGCCTGATATTGGTTATATTCCTATTATGACAGTGTATCATGAATACATGGATGTAATGTTCTATTAAAAGCTGTGGAAATGTTAAATATTCAGTTGTAGTGTAAGCTGAGATTTCCAAATTCCTGGTTTTCTTCTTGGATAAGCATTTTAAGTGCTTTCTATGAAAGATGCCATGTGTGCTTTGTATGTATGAGCTTTACATACAATCTGTGACTTAAGAGAAGACAGAAATCTCAAGAAGGCTTGAGACCTCACGTCTTCATTTTCTGTCCTTTATCAAGTGTGGGTTGGGAGAGGCACCTAAGTACAAAGGCACAGAGCTTGTGTTCCTCTCAGAAAAGAGACCCAAGCCACACTAAGAAAGCCACCATCCACTCTACTTTCCCAAAAACTGTAACTGGAATGTAACAGAAGTCAAAGGAAGTAACAAGGCCACTGAAGACAGCTTTGTTAAAGACTACGCAAGGGGCAGAGAGTGGAATTCACAAGGTTTGAAGCAAATTTTGTTTTCCTAGTGTGGCATCCAGTTTGAAAAGGCTACCTGGTGTCTGTCCTTGAGAGGAAAGAGGGGGATCTTAGATGAAGGCCATCAGATAAGCTGTTTCAACTAAACACTGCAGTAACCTGTCCAAATCAGAACACATATATATGTCATTCTGAACTTCCCCCAGATGCAGATCCTACCAATTCTAAACCTCACTCTCTACACCATGCTTCACCAACCTGATGAGATTCCTTCCACATCAGCAAACGCACATGTTATCAGAATAGTGGGGCTTGTTTCCAGGGCAGCTGCGTGTTGCAGCCTGTTTCCTTTCATTTAATCTTGCATAAACAATGGGTAGCACACTGGTCTCTGAGTGGAATTTCCCTGAAGTTCATGTGCCCACCTTACGGATTAGGTCCACCATAAATATATATGAGATCACAGTAAGACTTTTGTAGTCAAGAATATTTCCTGTGGGGCTGGAATGAAGGTTCAGGGTTCAAGAGTACTTTCTGCTCTTCCCAGAGGACCTGACTTCAGTCCCAGCACCTACATCAGGTGGCTTACAATTGCCTATACCTCCAGCCCCAGGGGATCCAGCACCCTCTTCTGGTCCCCACAGGTACCAGCACAAGCATGCACTGGTACACACATAGGCACATAAATGGTAAAAATAAAAGAATTGTTCTTGAATTACTGTAGTGATGAGAAACAGCCCTTGGCAACTCTCAAATGGATGCAAGAGTTAGTTATCCACAGTGATTCATTGCATGCTCTGAGAGCTAGGAAATGCATCCAAGTGATGGTGATGGATGGCGGCAGGGGGTGGGGGGTGGGGGGAGTGGGGGGTGGGGAAGGAGGGCACATAGAATTTGTAGGAATACGCACTACTGACCCAACCCTGATCCTCCTGAGTCTACAAAATGACTCATTCCCCTAGAGAGAAGACGATTAGAAACCATGCTGTAACTGGAAAAGGGAGCTGCAGACTGTTCCTGGTCACCAGCTGTTACCAGTCCAGGATAAATATAGAAACTGAAAGTAAATACTGAGAAACCAATACATCAACTCAACACTACCATACCACTGTTCAGTTCATGGTTGTGGTTTCAAATATTAACTTTCATCAATTTCCCCACACCTTTGATTTATGATAGGTTGAAACTTTAAAATATAAATTGTTTGATGAAGAACCAGATAGTTGGATGAACACAATCCTAGATTCTTTTCATGTTTCAGTTACTGCTTGGTATCTCCCAGAGAGCTTTATGAAGTACTGATGCCTAGGTCTTCTTCCAAAATAATTTGTTTTAACCAGGACAGGATGCAGTGAGGACAGTGGGGATATATTTAACTCCAAGGTGTTTTGAATATGAAATGAAGTATTTGAGAATCATTTGTTTCATAGAAGTAAGGAGTAAGAAACATATTTAGAGACTGGAAAATTGAGAACGCCCATGAAAGTAATCCTTTATGTTCTGTTACTTTGGAATTTTGAAAAAGGAATTTATTATGTCTAGTTCACATATACTTCAATCTTTTCTTGTAAGCAAAGGTAAAATGGACCAGCATACTATCATATGTAATTATGTGAGGTGCAATTATTATTATTTTTGAGACAAGGTTTTACTATATAGCTCTTGGCTGGCCTGGCACTCACTATGTAGACCAAGCTGGCCTCAAGCTTGTAGAGAGCCACCTGCCTCTGCCTCTGGATTGCTGGTATTAGAGGCACGTGCCACAACATCTGACTGTGAGTTGCAAATTTTTTTTTTGAGACAGGATATGTGTAACAGAGACAGCCCGGACTGTCATGGAACTCACTCTGTAGACCAGGCTGGCCTCAAACTCAGAGAGATTCACTTGTCTGCCTCCTAAGTGCTGGGATTAAAGGTGTGGGCCACCACTACCTGGTGTGAGCTGAAATTTTTAAATTTATATTGCAGTATTACCTGCATACAGAAAAGAACACAAACTTTGACTATACAGCTCAATGACATTTTTGTAAAGCAAACACATCTGTGTAACCAACATTCAGATCAAGAGATAGTATATTATTTGCTCTCATGTTGTGATGTCTAAAACAGCTTCCCACTGAGAGGAAATAGAGATATTGTACTTTGCCACTAGGAATATGCTATTTATTTTGGTTCATAAAAATCTAATTCACATCAGAAAATTTCAAGGAAAGAAATAGAAAGTATAGTGATTCTTGTTGTAGAATATTATTTTAAGGTGTGTTACTTTTGTTTATGTTGCATTTGTTTAATTCTGTGAACCTGTGTTACTTTGCCTGTCTAAAACACCTGGTGGTCTAATAAAGAGCTGAATCGCCAATATTGAGGCAGGAGAGAGAAATAGGTGGGGGATGACAGGCAGAGAGGATAAATAGGAGAAATCTTGGAGAAGAGGAGTGAGAAGAGGAGTCAGAGAAGGTGAGGACATCAGTGACCAGCTACCCAGGAAGCCATGGAGAAAGAGTAAAATTTACAGAAGTAAGAAAACAGGAAAAGTCCAGAGGTAAAAAGACAGACAGGTTCAGTTCAGGAAAGCTGGTAGAAACTAAGCCAAGCTAAGGCTGGACATTCATAATTAAGAATAAGCCTTTCTGTGTTTGTTTATATGGGAGCTGGGTGGTGGGCCCCCCAAAAGAGTAAAAAAAAACCAAAACACCAGATTCTTTCTAGAAAAGATGACTGATTGAGAAATGCATCCATCTACATTTCCTCATTTAGGAGATCACATTAAAATTTCAATAAATGAGTTTTAAAGGCATAAATCTATAAGAATGGGAGAACCAAAAGAAGATATGATTATAAAATTTTAGAAGATGGAAAGTATGAAATGACTTGGTAAGTTTGAGAAAACTGAAACCTAAGCAGAGAGGAACAACATGGAAATTACTTCCTTTTACAACAAAGACTTTCAAAGCCCCAGAATTGTGTTGCTAGTTACTACAGTGGTGTCTATAGCGAAGTCTATCTGATATAGCTGATGGCTTCTTAACTCCAGCTCTTGTTCTGTACAGCACTGGGCTGTGCTCCCTTCTCTGTGGCCATGACAACAGGTTTATCCTCTGTGGATGTTCAAGCAGTCCATAGGGACACTGGACATGGGTGAAGACTGGATCGCTATACTAAAACCATAGGATAATTAAATGAACCTACGTATACTGCCCACTGGGACATGCAGGCTTCTTTCCAGTTCAACTCACAGAATACAGGACATCAGGAGATTAAGAAAACCTGTGATCCAAGAGAACAGATCTTAACAAAATTATTGGTTAAAATATTAAGGCAACTCTACGTAGTTAAAAGGGAGGTTTATTTTGTGGGGTAACTTACAAGTGAAGGGATAGGTTACAGGGTCTGGGAAAGGTGTAGCGTAGTCCGGCGGTGTTCTCTGGAGAACTCTGCTCGGTCTACCTCCAGCGTCCAGGGTCCAGGAACTAAGAGAGCCAGCCCATCCAGATCTCCAGTCTTCAGGGGTCCTCTCTCAGCTCTGTCTTGTAGGCGTGACAGTTACCGAAGCCTCAGTGGGGGTGGTACTTCCAGATGAAAGCTGGGACAGATACCCACTACACAAAATGATACTGAATAGCCAAAGAAGCCCTATTGTTCAACAACAAGGTCCTAGCAGACAGGTACTTGTTGGGAAGCAATTATCCATGATCTCTCTTACACTCCTACCCATTCTGTGCAAGGAAAGATTTTGGTTCTGGACATCTTCTCAAGAGCCTATTCAGTCAATAAGTTTGGAAGATAAAAAGTTCCATGTAGTACAGAAGGCAAGTTTGTTACCTGTAATAATTACCCTCAGTTGTCAACCTGACATATCTGGGAAGAGAGACCCTTACCCGAGGAACTCCCTCCACCAGACTGACCTGTGAACATGACTATGTGACATTTTCTTGATTGCTTATTGATGTAAGAGGGGCCAGCCAACTGTGGGCAGTACCATCCCTGGGCAGGAAGTTCTGGGTTGTGTAAGGAAGGTAGCTGAGCAAATGGGGAAGCAAGCCAGTAAGTAGTGTTGCTCCAGCGTCCCTACTTAGGCTTGTACTTCCAGGTTCCTGTTTGGAGCTCCTGCCCTGGCTTCCCTCAGTGATGAACTGCAACCTAGAAATACACACTCAAATAAACCCTTTCCAACCCAAGCTGCTTTTGGTCAGAGAGTTTTATCACAGAAACAGAAAAACAAACCAAGAAAATCGCCCAATGTCTCACAGTTTCGGAAGGTATGCCTGTAGGTCACGTATGTAGAGTCTGCCTTTTGTATTTGTGGAACTTGGAGCAATAAGGCCAAGATGAACATGAAGTTCATGCTGCTTGCTATACTGTGAGGGACAGGTCCTTTGACTCTAGTCCAGTATTCTCAGGACATTTGTCAGCATCCATGAAACTGCAGCATGCAAACTTGGTACCTTGAAAGAAGGGTACACATCAAGAACTCCTCTTAGTTTTTGACCAACTGTTGAGATTTGACTCCAAAATGTCTCCTTTCCCTGTGTTCAGGGCTTAGTTGTCAGCTGATAGGCTCTTGAGAAGTGATTCATTGCTGAAAGCCTTGACCTAGTCAATGGAGTTTGGATCCAGAGGGGCCTAGTTGGAGGAAGTAGATCACTAAAAGCATGTCCCGAGGCAGCCCCTTCCTATAACACCTTTTCTCTGCTCACTGTCCACTGTGAAAACGTTTTCCACCACAGTCTCTTGTCACCACATTGTTTTAACCAAGTGTGCCACAATGAGGAACCATAGCCAAATTCTCCAAAACCATGAGCTCCAAAACCGTGAACCAAAATAGAACTCTCTTCCTTAAAGTTGCTCTTTCAGATGTTTTTGTCATAGCTATGATAAAACTGACTAATTCTTCATCTATTGTCATAGATTCCAAATAGTTTTTGGTTCTTTTGTATAGAATATAAGCAGTTAAATGAACAAGCAAACAAACAAATAATAAAACAAAAACTTTCAAGATTATTGACTCACACTGATAGATTTTTTGAAAAGGCAATTTGGAGGAAATAGCTCATTCAGAAGAGGAAAACTTCAAAAGTATATTTATATCATTTAGGGAATAAATACATATTACACCCATAAAATAGGAAGTGTGTCATATTTTTAAAACAAATATTTGTAATACAAAAGAGAGCTATTAAAACTTTAGTGAAATTTTAAGTCAGAAAATTAATAGCCTTGAAGCGAAGAAATCTTTTGTTAAGGTTGTCATGGTGTCATTGTCCAGCAGGGACTGCGGGATGGTGTACAACAACCTGGAGCATATGCAGATGCAGACGCTACCTCTGAGCCTGCCACCTGGCTGTGGGATCCCCATGGCTCTGTGCAACTACAGAGGCCCCAGATGAGGAAAGTTTCACTATCTGGATTGGACCTCCTCAAAGGACCACTGTGGTCCATGATGCCACCAGAGACCATGATGATGCCTGCAGTCCATTCTTCTGCCCCCAGCACAATGAAATCTGAGATCATGTGATCGTATGCAGTCTGTACTGCTGCCTGAAGCTTTGGTGACATTCTTGGGCTTTGTGGCCTCTGGGGGCCATCCTTATGTGAGTGGAATGTGTAGCCATCTGAGACCACGTTAAGATCCAGTGGCCTCTGCAGCTGATGAGGGCCATGAATGGGTCAGCAGTCCTGATATGGCCAAGGGCCAGGTTGATGTCTGTGGCCCAGATTACCATCTAAGCACATGTGGATGTTTGTGGTCTGGGCTGCTGCCTGAAGCCATGTCAATGTCCTAGGGCATGGATGAACTGATCCTGCCCCTCCTGGGAGAGCAGGCCCCACCCCTGATGAAAGAGCCCGCCTCTCTCCAACCAAAGCTCAGGGGCACCAGCTGTGGCATGGGTGTGGGGAGAGCTATCCCCCCGCCACTGGAAGCCACACATCAGTCCCAACAGTGGCATGAGTGTGGGAAAGACAGCTCCATAACACAGGCGGTGGGTGGGCAAGGCAGAGCTGGCCCTGTCCCTCTCTGGCCACCCCATGGCTTTCCCCCTCAGTTGATGGCTTCTGGCATGGATGCAGGTGGAAGAAGATTCCTCCTCTCTTGAGGGCCTGGCCACTAGGAATTTGACCATGCTCTGGCGAGTGTATGAACAACACAAAATGGACTCTTTCTTTTTTTAATTGGGGGAGGAGGTCATGAGGGAGGGGTGGCAGATGTGGAAAGACTGGGAGGTGAGTGCAGTCACGGTACATGATGTGGGATTCCCAAATACTCAATAAAAATGATTTAAAAAAAAGAAAGACATGCAAAGAGAGAAAGAAAGAAAGTAAGTAAGTAAGAAAGAAAGAAAAAAAGAAAAAAGAAAGAAGGCTTTGCAAAATACAACACAGAAATAAGGTAAATAGCAGAAGAATGAACTAGAGCCTGGCTACCTCTTTCTAGCAGAAGCCACCAAGTTAGAAATGCAACACTGTGCAACTTCCTATGATCCAAGGGAGTAAGCTTAGTTATTGCTACCCAGTGTAAGCTAAGTCCTTTTCACTTGCACCCTAAAGCATTCTCACTGCTTGCTGAGCAGTACAAATGCTCATCATCTGATGAAACCTTGGGAGCCAGTATGACTTGGAAAAGAACAGTAAACTGGTCTATGGTAAGAGCAGGGGATAAAAATGGAAGCAATACCTTTATCAAATAAAATCCTCAAACTCACTCATTTGCATTAATTTTGACATAGAGATGCCAGCAGCTATGCGATTTTCCTCCAGCAAAACTGAGCTCCTCACAAAGCTTTTAACTCCAGATTTCCTGTGCATGTTTCTGAATGTCTGAAGAAAGCGTCTGGGAGCCTTTGGGGAGGGACAAAAAGTTGCAATGCCAAGCAGAACTGTACTTTGAGAGAGAAATAGGTTGGGCTGCTTCGGTGATGAAGCTGTCTTTGCACACCAACGCAGCTCACTCCCTTGATCATCAGCTTGCAGGAGCACCTGAAATATAGTCAACGACCCCACAAACAGCCTTCTCCATTGTCTTCTAAGGCGGCTCTACCAGAATCAGGATCTAAATCATTACCTTCTCCAGATGTTTTTAAAGCGAGAAAGGTGAATATAGTATAGGATTCTCCTTGACTCCCTGGAAGCTGCTGTGTTTATAGAAAGCATGGCTTGAAGTTTTAAATAACGTTTAGGAAGACGTCTGCATCACCTTTCAAAGAAAAGGGCAACCCACTCCTAGTGTAATTTAACAAGAGGAAGAATTGTCCATGGCTTTGTTCACTTGGTAGCTATGAAGTGAATACATTTCTTCACTCAGTGCCTTTCAATGACCATTACAAGGCAGCGGGAAAACCACAAGTTCTTTTTGAGATACAGATTCACGGGAAAATAAGGTCCCCCAAATGAAAATGTGTCATAATATGTTTCTGCAGACAAACCCTCTGAGGCTACCTGGATGTGCTGCAGGATATTTGAATGTTAATGCTGCCCGAATGACCTCAACTTTGAGACATGACTTAATCTTTCCTTCCCTGCTGATAAAGATAGCATAGTTAGTACAGATCTTTCCTCAAAACCCATTTCATTGACTTGAGTGTAAATGAAATGATGTGACTCGTTCCCTATGGGGAGTTGTGGGAAATTTGATGTTTCTTGAGGCAAGTCCACCTTCTTCCTGCAAAATAAGCTGTGAGATTTCTAAATTAATTTGCTACTTCATGTCCTTATGAGTCAGAGTTTTTAGAAGTTGTTAGGATTTCATTAAGTGGAAGGCAACTGAATGTCAGAGGTGGGCTGCAGGTCACTGTGCTCAGACCACTCCAAAATTATTGTCTTCACACGACTGATGCTTTCTCAGTAAAACCAACTTTTGAATAAAACTGAGGGTCCTTTTCAGTTAACCAGTTTGAGTTATTTCAATTTTCTAGGTAATACCATTATATTTTACACCCATAATAATAAAATATAAAAAGCAGATAAAATTCAATAGAATTACATTTTAATAATCTGTTCATAGAAGTAAAATTCCCACATAATAAAATAAACTGAATAAAAATTGGCATACATATATGTGTGCATTTGGATTGAATTATTAATTAATGGATTTATTTATCTTTTCAAATATGTGTGTGTCCCCTCCAAATATTAAACAACTGAAATGTCAAGAACTCACTGTTCTACACTGTAGAAAAGTCCCTAAGATGCCACATCATGTCATATCAAGAATCACTTCAAATATAACTTTAATCCTATATCATCTTGAAAACTAGCAGTTAAAATTTAAAATCTAACCTAATTCAAGCCATAAAATATCCAGCAAATTTCTCAAAAATTGAAATTGCTTTCCAAATGCAATGCATTCAATCCTACTTGAGACACAGAACAAGTAAAGGCAGAGGGGGCACCCTGGGTTTAAATTCCAGAAGAGAAAGAGAAGATGAATAGAAGAAATCCAAATAAAGTCTAGAGTTTAATTAATATCCAAGTACCAATATTGGTTTTACAGTTTTGACACATGTAACATAGTGATGTAGTGTTCACAGTGGGCCAAGCTAAGAGGGAAACACGGGAATGCTCTGTACTATGTTCATAACTTTCCTGCACACCTAAAAATATTCCAATCAAAAAGGTTGTTTAAGTCTCCTTGAATTTTTTAATAAGGCCCAATCATTCAACACAATTTGTGAAGTACACATGCACTGTTCTTTGTGCTAGAAGCATAATACTGAACAAACGGAGCCATCCTTACGCTGAGGGAACTAAGAGTCTAGCAGGCAGGGAACACATTCAACAGTCACAAAGATGAACAGAAACGGTAATCGCAGGCTGCAGTAAGTGCTTCAAAGGCAGAGAGCATGAGATGATGGAGTGCGGAGCTGAGCAGCCCTCTCTGAGGTGATGGCACTTAATATAAGGCCTGATCAGCGAGGAGGGGGCCACCAGGTAGCAGCCCAGGAAGAGAGAACAAAGTCTTTGTCAGTCCAAAAGCATGAGGGTTCTGGAGCATGTGCCAAGATGACACAGCACAAGGACAGTGAGGGGGAGTAGAGCCAGCTGAAGAGCCAGTGACAGAGGACTCTGTGGTCTGGGTTCAGAATCTCGTCGTTTTCTGACGAGTCTCAGAAACCACTTGCATTCGTTACCTTTCTGTTGCTGTATTAGAACACAATGATCAAAGCGATTTACGGAGGAAAGAGTGTACTTTGACTATGGTTCCAGAAGGATAAGAGTGTATCAATGTGGGAGGCAGGGCCGCAAGCAGCGAGCAAGGCTGCTGAAGAAAACGGAGGGCTTGTGTCTTCAAAAACAAACAGGGAGTAGAGAGCAAAGAGAAAGTGGCTAGGGGATTTCAGTGCTCAAAGCCTACCCCCAGTGACAATCTCCAGTCTCCCCAAACAGTGTGACCAACTGCGGACCAAGTGTTCAAATATCTGACCCTATGAGAGACGTTCTCACTCAAGCTGCTACACCACTGAAGACCTTAACCAGAGGGATGGTAAGAATCAAGGAAGGTTCTTGAAGGATCACCATGAGGTGCTCACAATGGTGCTGTCATCCTGTAACCTCACTTAGGAGGTGGAAGCAGGAGGGCTGTAGGTTCAAGATCATCTTGGGCTACCTCGTAAGGCACTTTCTAACAACAACAACAGCAACAACAATAACAACAGCAACAAAAGACCTGCCAGCATTATTCTAAATCACTGTGGCTACTAATTCAATGTGGATTGGAAAGGTCAACCAAGGCAACATCTGATTCATGTATTCACAGTTGTGAAATCATTGAAAACCAAAACTTTCTCAACTTCTAAGTATTTCTGTTCTTTTTTTTTTTTTGGTTTTTCGAGACAAGGTTTCTCTGCGTAGCTTTGCGCCGTTCCTGGAGCTCACTTGGTAGCCCAGGCTGGCCTCGAACTCACAGAGATCCGCCTGCCTCTGCCTCCCGAGTGCTGGGATTAAAGGCGTGCGCCACCACCGCTCGGCCAAGTATTTCTGTTCTAAAAAGACTCTGGAAATTCTAGTGGAACAATTTCAGGTGTGCATGCCACTTTTGCAGAAACTGTCACCCTGATTCCAAGCAGGGATGATGGTGCTCCAAATCCTTCCTGAACTCACTGGGGCTGAATCTTTCCTATAAAATGCATATAATTAAACACGATCCTAAGCAAAAGCTCAAGACAGACACCAAACACATGTGGTGTGGAGCATGGTAAGATGGTTGTAGGAAAACTTTCCTTCTCTGACGCCCTTAGGAATCTCATCTTTACTAAGGCAAAAATAATTCTTACTTTGTATGCCCAGTTTTCAGGACCAAGAAAACATTATTGACACCTCACTGGGGCCATCTTGGCTCTAGCCCAAGTCTAAAAATAGCAAACCCCAGGCTGCAGAGGACTGTAATTTTTCAATCCCTGTTTAAAAATACAATGTTAAATGTCATCCTTGATTACAGTACACTGAGTCTGAAGGCCCTGGGATGTTGCCCTCTCTGACCTAGAAAAAGAAGTATGTCTTCTAAACTTGATTTAATCAGTGACCCTCAATAAGGCTTCACAAGCAGCTGGCAATGCCATTTGCAAGCTCCTTGGAGACTTCACCCTGAGCAGACACCTGGAGTTTTCAAGTTTGTAAGATTGGACAGTGTCTATAACTCCACCAAATTTGCTGTAGATCCATGTTAAAAGTGCATCAGAGCCAGAAGAACAGATGGAAACTTGGGAAGAAGAGGGTCTCATACATGTGTCTGCATGTGGAAGCTAGAGATTAATGTCAGGGGCCATTGCTCAGGCTCTGTCCACCTTGTTTTTGAGACAAGGTCTCTCCTTGACTTGGAGCTTATCTATCAGTTTAGGCAGGCTGGCCAGTGAGCCCCAGATATCTGCTTGTATCTGCTTCCCAAACTTGGGATTACAAGCACATGCACATTTGGCTTACATGGGTTCTGGAGATCAAACTCAGGTCCGTATGCCTGCCCAGCAAAACCTTCACCTATTTGTGCTATCTATCCAATTCTAGTATTAAAGTCTATGATTTGATTTAAAAAAACAAATGTATGCAAAGCTCTGTGAAACAAATTGCTATCAAGATGACTTTCTGGTCAACTGACCCTTTTCCCTAAAAAAGTCCCTTGCACCCACCATGAATATTGCAGGCCAGTCAGGTAGCCAGGAAGCAGTAAGTCTGCCCTACCAACATCAATAGCATCTAGAGTATGCATGTGCCATAAATTGGAACAAAGAGTGGCTTTTCCCAGGAATCTGGATTTAGAAGTAAGAGACTCTTGCTCAATCTGTCTGTGCTCTTGAATAGAGGACACGTAAACACTAAAACTGGTGGCAGTGACTATTTTTGACCATTTGGACAAGGAAGCAGAGAAACCAGCCTGCTGCAGAGATGAGAATGAAGAACACCTACCAGAAAAGAGAGGGCTTCCTGTTTCCCGAATCACAGGATCCTGCTTGATTCCCACATAGAGCAGTGTGTCCCTGTGCTTCAATCCCACAGAGACACCGCAGGACCCTTCAACAGCTTCCAAATCTAAATAAGCCATTACTAACACTCTGGGTCTTTCCATTGTATTTAGTCTCAAATGACTGAGACCCAGTTTGTACAAATTCTGTAAGCCAAGAGTTCTGAAAGAATTCAATTCTGGCCTCTCAATGCAGATAAACAAATCATCCTAAGAAAGTAGTTTAAAAAGACAGGGCACAAAAGTGTGTGTGTGTGTGTGTATGTGTGTGTGTGTGTGTGTGTGTGTGTGTGTGTATCAGAATTATAGCTACAATGGTAACACTATAGTTTCTATTTGTTAAAAGATCAAGAAATGAAACCCCATATGTATTTAAGAAGATTTCAAAGAAATTAGCCAAAATATCAGTAGTTATGTTAAGAAAGCAAGATTATTTTTCTTCTTTATATTCCTCTATTTTTAGAAGTAATTACATGATTTTAAACTAAAAAACTATAACTATAGGGACTACAAAGATATTTTTTTAACTACAACATAAAACAGCCTGTCTGTTATATTTACTGCTATAAAAGTAGCATTTAGAAAGAGCTCTCCCCTTAACATTCCACATAGGGGAAGAACAATGCTACTTCCCATAGACCATTGCCAAATTTACCTTACCTATTACTTCCTCCACCTCTGTTGCCTCTTATCCTACCTGTACCCCATCCACTCCAGGCACACAGCCTGCTTCTGGGAGTCCACTTTTCCCTCCCCCTTTTTCTTTCCAGCCACTCTTCCCACTTCGATGGCTGAGTTCCTGTATCTCCAGATATGCAGACTCATTCTATTTCTTGTTGATTCTGGATTTGCTCCCCTTTCTTTTGGATTAGTCTATGATACAGATATTTGTGGCAAATGAGTTCCAGTCCATTTTAAACAAAATATGTCTTGTTACAGTCCAGGTAGGAGTGTTTCAGTTACAGCATTGGGTCAACCATGAGCAGATGGAAGGGAAGGCATGTCCACAAACAGGCATCATTGTGAATGTCATAACTGGTAAATTGCCTTTAACATCTTGATAACATACTTTTATTTTTAGCAACAACCATGCAAAATACAATGTGGGTATAAAGAAATAATTTCTTTAAGGAAAAAGTGAGTCCCTTTGGAACTGTATACCTGTTCCTTTCATTTCCTCCAAAATAGCAGTTTTCATATACTGAATTGGGCATTAATAGGCAGATATTTTGTAGGAAGTATTTATATAATCCTCTCAACCACTTGTGTGTGATGGCTAATCTTGGTTGTCAACTTGACACAGCTGGGGAGGAGGACCCTCAGTTTCGGAGTTGACTCCACCAAATTCTTCTGTTTAGGGGGTGCTAACTGATAGAAGAGGTCCCAGAGAACTGTGGGCAGTACCACACCTGAGCAGGTGGTCCTGGGATAGATCAGAATAGTAGCTAAACACATCTGGAGGCAAGCCAGTAAGCAGTACTCCTCTACAGTGTCTGCTTCAGTCCCTGCCTCCAGGTTCCTGCTTGAGCTCCTGTCCTGGCTTCTCTCCCTGATGGACTGTGACTTGTAAGATGAACTACATCCTGTCATCCCTAAGTTGGTTTTGGTCAATGTTCTCACAGCAACAGAAGGCAAAAACAATAAAACAATACACTGTGAAACAGATGTTATCACCTCTTTTTTTTTTTTAACAGAAATAAAATTGTTATCCTGATAAATTAATCCTTGTATACAAATTTAAAAGGCTGCCAAGTGGCTGAGCAGAAGGATGGGCTTGTCTGTGTTTTCCCATTGTCAAAGTTTATGGCCTTTGGGCTAGATCTCATTCTCCAACAGGTCATAGAATAGGCAAACAACATATATCTGAAAGGTAATGCTATACCTAATGTGGATAAATAGCAGTGGTATTTTATAATAGGTGTCTTAGGGTTTTATTGCTCTGAAGAGACACCATGACCATGGTATAACTCTTATAAATGAAAACATTTAATTGAGGCTGGCTTATAGCTCAGAAGTTTAGTCCATTATCTTCATGGAGGAAAGTATGGTGGCATGCAGGCAGACACAGTGCTAGAGAAGGAGCTGAGAGTTCTACACCATGATCATCAGGCAGCAGGAAGTGAATGTCACACTAAATCTGGCATGAGCATTTGAGATCTCACAGCTTGCCCCCTAGGGACACATTTTCTGCAACAAAACCACACCTCCTAATAGTGCCATTCCATAGGAGCCTATGGGACCATTTTTATTCAAATCACCACAATATGTTTGTCTAGTTTATTATACATTTGTGTTTTCAATTCATATTCTATGAATATATAATAAACTACCACACTATACAACAGCACAGCAAAAATTCTGATCAAGGAGGCATGTAAATGGTACTTATTTATAACTGTTTACAAGACACACCCCTCATATATAAAGAAGCACAAATCTTGTCACCAGGATATACACTAAATATAAAAAGGAGTAAATATCTATTGCAGTCATTTCACTAGTAAGATGAAGTTACATAAATCACTCCTATGTTAAGAAATACAATAATGTGTCACAAAGATCAATAGGACCATTTCAAAAGAGAGAGTGGGGGAGACTCCATCGTCTTTCTTATGCTTTTCATAAATATACACGGTTTTGTGTTTCTTTTATGTCTTCACTCAAACACAGAAAACTTTAAGACAGCCATAAGGACTCATGAATTCACAAGCTTCAATGCATCGGATCAGATGATCACAGGCTGCTATTTGCAGCATCCTCTTGACCTGGCCGTTGGTGGTGATAATCGTTCTTGTCCTCCCGTCACTGGCATCCTGAACTCTTTCTTTTACAATGAAAAAGGTTCCTTTTTTTCTGAAGGAAACTGAAACCATTCATTCATGAGTACAACAAACTTGACAGAGAAGAGCAATTTGCCAAGCTGAAATAAAAGTAAGTCCTCATCTTCCCCAAACTCTGAGAGTCAAACAGTCTCATGCAAAGCCAACAGCCCCTGATGGCTGACTAAGTCTCAGAGGAGATGTGAGCACACAATATTGGGAACACAGAGGGAGAATTAACACAGCCTGGGGCCAGCAGACAATTCCTATAAGACAATATTTAAAACAGAGACTTTAAATATAAATGGGAGCTTTTCCTGCTAGGAGGGCATGCAGGGAAGGAAGCATCTGCACCAGTGTTTAGTAATGCTCAGAGAAAGAAAAGCTCGTGGAGGCAACAGTGTCATTAAAACACCAAGCTACTTCTTGATGAGACTCAGATCAGGGTATGTAGAGACCAGATGGGATTTATGAGAGAAGAAAAATCAGGCCTAAAAGCACATGCTGGTGATTAGTTAAGTAGGTTAAGATACTTGCATAGATGAAAAAGGATAGATAAATTAAAATTAAGTTATTACTATAGACCAATAGGAGAAATGTTTGGTATAAAATAAAAACATGTACATGTGCAGTTATAAAAAAATTAAAAGGATGTATACTAAACTGTTAACACTAATCACCTCTGGGTGGTGGAATTATGAATAATTTTGTCCTAATCTTTCTTTGCTTTGGTGCCTTCCAGATTTTCTGCATTAAGCATGTATTATTTGGCACTTCGGATGGAGAGGAATGTGTGTACTAAAATAGAATTTATAAGCTGGGCTTGAATTGTGATATCCTAAAAGAGTTTGGATTTTATTTCACAGAAAATGAAACACTCTTCCAGGTATTTGGTTAGGGAAGTTGGACAAACAGACTTTTACAGAAAGAAATGTTAAGTAGGCATGCTGTGCTAGAAGGGCTTGAAACTGGGAAAAATATGATAGACACAGCCATGCAGAGACAGGAAGGACAGAAAGCACATAGCTGGAGTAGAACAGATAGGACTTATTAACTATAAAAGGAAAGGACTGGGGAAGAACTCCAGAACTCTGGTGTGGGTAATTGCTTCTATACAGATATTGGAAGCTAACAGGCATAATAAGAAGGAAAAAGGCGGAATGATTACTTGTTTCTTTATGTGACATGCCTGGAGGAATTCAGGTGGGTGTGCTACTAGAAAGTTTGGAATATGGGCCTCGATGTAGAAAACAGAGGAGCCTAAGAGTACACTTGCATAAGACATGGAGGAGTCTGAGACTGAATGAGCTCAACTGGATAAAGCAGAATGTAAGCAGGACCTTGGGAACTGCTGAGTTGAATCAGCCATTGGCACACTCAGAGGACCATAGTGTCAGAAGTGGGTGGAATTCTTTTCTTCATCTATTTTGATTTACATATATGATACATATTTCTGAGACACAATGGGATGTTTTAATGTTTTGCGTGTGCATTGGGTAGTGATCACACCAGATACATTGATCTGTCACCTTAAACTTTACCATTTCTGGATGGGGAACATATTTAAATTTTTCTCTCCTAGAAAGAGTTCTTCTTTGGATAGAGTATGGTCACAGCTGGCACAGAGCAAGGGGCAGGGCTTACCACAAATCTTCAGCTGCTAATAGACTATCACTACAGAACCCAGTCTCAAAGAGTCTACAGAAAGAAAATAGGACAAGAACAAAAGCATGGGTCAAGGAAAGGCTGCTGGCTACCTGCGACCAGGGATAGGTAGGAAGGTTTTTAGAAATTACTGATGGATTCTTCTGAGAACCGCTGGACTCTTGAAAGCCAAGGCTGACCTGCAGCAAAGCTGTGCTGAGACAGTGATTCCAGACCTCTTTTGACAAACAAAGATATTTATGTCAATGGAGAAGCACCCCATGTCCTATTTCATCCTACATTTCAGCCCTCCCTCTAACCACATAACTCCTAACTTTATTTCCACTAACTTTAGTGATGCTGAGACCTTCAACACCTCAATCTTCCCATGTTTTCCCCAACTGTTCCTAATTCTCTTTATCTCCTCTCTTCTCTGCTTCTGCCAACTTTAAGAGCCATGTTCAATCATATACCATCTCCCCTGATACAATTCATTTGCCGTTGTTATTCTTATTAAATTCATTGGAATTTATTAAATTCAAGGAATAAAATAACCTTCTCCAGCCCAGCTGAATTCCACTTGACTCATTCCATGCCTTTGCTGTGTCAGAAGAAGACAGTCTATTGGCTACTCTCAATTTAAATCTGTGACCAGAAATTTGAAATACCCAGTGACCCCAATGCTTGAGAAGTTCCTCTGTTTGTCTGTTTGTTTTAACAACTCATGCATTTTCTTCCTGACAACCTCTATTGCCTCTTCCCAATCCTCACTCAGTGGACAGTTTTGCTTCAGTCTGGAGAACACTAAAGCAATCAGCAGAGAAGTTCCAAAGACCTCCACCATTTCAGAGATCCATCTTCCAGAGCCTAATCCACATCTTTGGCCTCTCCACATTCCTTTGAAAGCAATGTCATTTCTATATTCTGTCTCTCTGCCATCACTAACTTTTGTACATTGAGTTATTCATCTTTTCATGCAAATGTCCTATTTACTTTAAACCCATTTTGACCCTACTGCCCTCATTTCTTCTTTTCCTTTTGCACAAAAATCCTTAAAGAATCTATATTTACAGTTTCCAATTTCTCCCCTTAAGTCTCTTTTACACGCATTCTAGCGCATGTGATCCCACCCACAATATTCTTGTCCACAGTCTCATTAAGTCTCTATGGCCCTCCATTGTCAAGTGCATGGTCAGCTATCAGCTTCATTACACTTGACATTTTGAAGCACTGGACTCCTCTCACCATTCCTCCTGAAACATCAATGGTTTCCACCGCATTGCATTCTGCCAAGTATCCTCCTACCTCCCCTTAAGGCTGTCTCGGTCTCCTTTATTGGTTTCAATTTTTCCTCCTGACCTCTTAATGTCTGAGAGCTCCTGGGTGCAGCCCTTGTACCTCATCTCTTCTCTACATACACTTACTTCTTGGAGATCTCATCCAGTTTCAGATTAAAATTAAAAAAAAAACATTTAAGTGCTGGAAAACCCCCAGTGCATTTCCAAGTCAGACATCCTGGAACTCCAAACTTATTCTACCTCTGGCATTCCTAGTATATCTGAAATGTTATCCATCATTGACACTTTCCACACATGGGCTCACGACCACTCCAACTTAGTCAAGCCCCAAACTGTAAATTCTGTTTTTCTCTTTCTTATCAATACCACAAACAGTTCACCAGGAGATCCCTTTGGTTCTAATTTCAAATGTACCCAGCGTCTGAACACTTATCACCACCTCCAATGCTGTCATTCAGGCCACCATCATCTCTCACCTAGGTTACCAAAATAATGTACTAATTGGTGTGATTGATCCTTCTGAAGAGCAAGCCAAGTTATCTTATTTCATCTTCAGCACCCAAGCAAAGCTCTCCATGCCATTCAGAGAACAACCCAAAGGACTGACAAGGACCTATAAGGTTCTGTCTCATCTGATTCCCTCTGTTCCCAGGATCCTCTTCCAGCTGCTCACTGCATCATGCAAGGCCCCCTTACTGCTTCTCTGCCATGCCAGACAGGTACCCAGCACTGGCTGATCCCACTGCCTGGAATGTCTCCCTCCTGATGTTCACATGGCTAACTCTTCCACGTTCCCCACAGATTTGCTTAATTTTTCCCATGTAACATTGTGACAGGCTCTGCCTCCCCACTCCCAGAATTTCAGCCCTTTCATCCTGTTGTAATGTTTTGAAAATCACTATCACCTTGACACATACAAAAAATATGGTTATTTTCTGGTTCCTTCTCTCTGAGAATTAAAACTCTAAAATTGAAAAGACTTTTATATGTCTTTTTTGGACATATTCCTTATATGTAGGAATTGCTCAATTAACCACTAACAAGGAGATGAGTCTATGCCTCCTCTGTGTGTGTGTGTGTGTGTGTGTGTGTGTGTGTGTGTGTTCAGTAAACTGATCAGTACATTGAACAGAAATTTTTAATGGATCAGTGGCCCACAGAATACCTTGATTTATTTATATTTGATTAAATTTCTTTTAATTTCTTCACCATATCAGAGTTTGTTCTTGATGAGTTATAAGTTTAGAAACAAGGTACATTGACATGAGGCTAATCTTGACATATTTTCCCAAAAATGAGCCCCCAATCTATCTCCAAAACGGCAAACAGCATGGATCTCTAGAGAGCACCCCATCCTGAAGATCTCATATGTGATGAGTCAGGAGAGGGAAAAGCCACCTTACCTTTGCATATCTGATACTCCTTGCTGTAGCTTATTCCTAAATAGATTCCTCCAGACTTTCCCCAAGCTGTTGCTCAGTCCTGGTAGCAGCTAAATCAATTGACCATATTGTACTGGTTTGCTTCAATGTGTTTGTTTACTAGTTGAAGCCTGCATCAAGAGCGGGATTATTTCATGGTGTTTGGTTTCCTGGCCCTCCTCCAGCTTTCCTCTCTCTCTCTCTCTCTCTCTCTCTCTCTCTCTCTCTCTCTCTCTCTCTCTGCGAGATGACAATGTCACTCTTACTCAGAAAGAACATACATCCTGAGAGTTAAATTTGACTACCCGTGTCTCTCTGTTTTTCTGAGATTTGCTATCTTTAGTGGTTGAACTATGTGGCCTGAATTTAAGCAAGTGCCTACCACTAATAGCAATGCCAAAAGCATCTTTATCCTCTTTTTGCTTCCAGTTACAGCCTTGGCTGATGCACTTCCCTTTTTTTGCCCTGTTATTGTCTTGCAAATGAAACATGTGCAGCTCTTTGAGCAAGTACAAAAATAAAATATGAACATGTTCTTATCTAAAATGCTACTTTCCCAGTATTCTTTCTGGGTTGCTCTTCATTAACCGAAATACCATTGTCACAAAAATTATAATACTCTGTAATTTTAGAGACAAGTTCTAAATTCTCTTGACCACCCAAACGCCTGGTTTCTAATTTAAATATTCAGAGATGGCGTTCAAATAATTTCCATAAGATCTAGTAAAGATTTCAGTTCAAGTGTTTAAGGTTAAAGAAGACACCCTTTGCCAACAGGAAAAGAAAAGAAAAACTACAAAATTTTGAGCCTGTAGTAAAAATGTTTCAAAGAATGTTCCACAGCATGTTATTTTCCTTCCAGAAAATTCTAACACTATATAATTACTTTTGTATGGAAATGAATAATGTAAGCCACTACTGCTAAAAACAGCTAGATAGAAACATCCAAAGCAGACAGGCCTTTCCTGAGAGCAGATAAAATACTAAACTGGAAAATATCTGTATGAGGATGGCCCACAGGACAATGCTCCCAGGTTATTATTCAATGGTGAAACAGCATATCCCAGGACAAAGTTACATGAGAAATGAAGCGCTTTTTCATCTATGTGTCAAGATTAGTGTGGGTTCTCTGCTTCACACAGAACCTGTAATATTGATGATCCCAAATTGCCAGAGATAAATACCAATCAGAATGCATCTAAGGCACATCTGGTTAAAAATAACAGCAGAATCATCAGTTAAGGTCCTTCTTTTGTGGCAGAAATGCTTTGGTAAGGAAAAACTGAAATTCCACCTGCATGGAAATTAAAGCGAAGCTACTCTCCCAGTTCAGAAAAAAACAAACAAACAAACAAACAAACAAAAAACAGGCTTCACTTTGGTGGTTGGCAGAACTAATCCCAGCAGATACAGTGGCGGGTTTATATATCAAGAAAATAGAATGTAGAGACTAGGAACATAGAGCCCCTCACTGGCCCCCTTCACCTCTATTCTCAACAACACGGTGTGTGTGTGTGTGTGTGTGTGTGTGTGTGTGTGTGTGTGTGTATGTGTGTAGATGAAACTGCTCCCCAAACCTAAGATCATCCATGCAGACTGGCTTAGCCTAGCCAGAATAAAACTGGAATCCAACAGCTCAGAGGTGGCCGCGACGTGCAGCGGGGGCGGGTGGCTGTGTCTGGCTTCCCAGTCCCACTCTGCCCGCCTTTTGCATGATTTCTCGCTTCAAGCTCCGCAATTCAGGCACCTAAGCAGGTTCTTTTTCTCTGCTCAGGATGGAGAACCTTCTAAGGACGTTTTATCATGAGCAGTTCCAATACTGGCAACATTTCAATGGCCCACGGTGAACAAGCTGACCCACCCAGCCAGCCCAGCCGCAACCAACTAATGCCCCCCACTGTCTTCGTCCCCAGCGCCAGGTGAGCACCCTGGCACCCAGTAAAGCCTTTCCGAGTGGGTAGCCCAAGGGCTGATGGTCAGCTAGTGGAACAGCCATGTTAGCCTCCTTCAGGCATAAATCAGCCACCAGTGAGCTGACCGACGACGCTCAGGAGTGCTCGCCTATCCTCCGCACGCCTCCACCCCCAAGACTGCGACTGTCCCCAAACTCCTGGTTCAAGCGGCCAGCTCCCACGACTGCCTCAAGGTTCAGCACCGAGGACAGCAGACGGCGGACATACTTTTCTCCCTAGAGGTCCAAGAGGCCAGGGATGTGATTGTGACAGCACAGACCAGGCTGCAGGTGTCCCACTGCGCGCCCTCCCGCACCCCACCCCCATGCTCCGGAGCGCCCACTTCCCACCCTCATCTCTCTCAGGACGGCCTCCCGGCGTCTTACTTTTCTGGCTGGAGTAACCCGGGTAATAGCCATAGTAGCCAGTAATCCGCAGGATCCGGTCCTCGATGGTGGCTACCCCGTTGGGGGCCGCCTTGACATCCATAGAGAGCGCGGGGCGGCGGCTCCCGGCGCCGCGGGGCGTAGATCAAAGCGCGGGTCCCGGGAGCTGCTGCAGGTGCCGCCGCCGCCGCCGCCGCCGCTGGTGCTGATGTTGCAGCTCGTGCTCCCGCGCCCCAGCTCTGACTCCACCGCCCGGCGCAGCTCGGGCTTCGCATCACAGCGGCGGCGGCGGCAGCGGCGGCGGCAGCGGAACGGCCCCCACTCTGGCCGGCCTCTCCGTCAGCCTGGCAGCTCTCCCGCCCGCCACCAGCTCACTGCTGCCCGAATAGCGCCCCCTCACCTCGGACGCCCACCCAGGTCTGGGACGCATGTGGGCGCCCCACCTGCTCTCTGACTTTCACCATTAACCCTTGGGCCAAAAGTAGACACCTCCCAGCCCACTTCAGGGAAGGGATGGTCGCTAGGTGCTCAGGGTGGACCGCTGTGGGTGGGAGAGACCCATACAGAACTAGGGGCAAGTAATTCAAGAGATGCACACTGTAGTTCAGCACTTCTTCCCCTACCCTGCGTTTCTTCCATCCTGCTGCCCATCCCGCCTTGGATCTGAGCATATGAAAGCACTCACAGGCGTTGATCCTTGCAATTCGTCTAGACAACCAAAGATCCTTTTTTTCTTTCTACGAATTGAAAAAAGAAACGAATCCCCAGCAGGTGGTGTGTGGAATGATTATCCAGGTGGACACAAAGACTTGAAGAGTTACAGTCCTCACAGGACCCTCTGCCCTCCAATAAACACAACAAAGGCTAGGGCCACGCATCTGAGCACAGCACACTCATTTGCCCACTCCAAATATCCCATAATCTAAAGAAAACGTATGTTCTTCTTTCTTGCCACACTCATCAGAAGTGAGGCCTTTCAAATTGTATCTGGGCACATGAGTTGTTGCTACAGTCCGAAGAGAAAGACTTCCTGTCTATGCAGAACATTCTTGAAGCTCTATGATCAGAGTGAGCAACGGTTAAACAAATGTGGCTTGTCAGAGTTGATGAGAGGCCCTGGGGTTAGGTGAATGCAAGGAGCAAAGGGCTACCCTGCTTTGGTTCACAGCCACAGTCTCCTAAAAATAATCTTCCAGTCTTCACCTCCTTTGGGAAAGGACACACGAGAGAGGAGTGGAGGCAGCCACTATCTTGGAGGCAGTCAGATCCACCTAACCCCCAGAGGTATTTGACATCCCTGCCAATTTTCACATTTCTAAAGGTCATTAGGGGTGGGGAGCAGAAATGTGAGTTCATTTCCCAGCTCCTTTCAAAGGCCTCCCAATAGTCTCTACACTGTGGATGGGCCCTTAAGAACAAAGAAACCAGCCAGGCCATGGTGGCACAAAAGCCTTTAATCCCAGCACTTGGAAGGCAAAGGCAGGAGGATCTCTGAGTTCGAGGCCAGCCTGGTTTACACAGTGAGCTCCAGGACAGCTAAGGCTACACAGAGAAACCCGGTCTCAAAACACCAAACCAAACCATACCAAACCAAACCAAGCAACCAGCCAAACAAACAAACAAAAACTAAAAAAAAAACAACAACAAAGAAAAAACCAAAACAAAACCACAAAAAGAACAAAGAAATGTGCAAATCATTTTCCTAAGATGACATGGGCTTTAACATGTGAAAGTGCAGCATTGCATTTCACAGTGGGCTGATCATCTTTATTCAGACACAAAGCTCTACAAGGCATCTTGAGAACAGACTGAGTCTCAAATGGGTGTGGCTGTGAAGAGAGTCCCTAAAGAAACCAATTTCCTGCTGCACCTGTTTACTGGGTTAGAGGAGAAGTGTGAAAGCAGAGAAAAGGTCAGACAGAGCCAAAGGTCAAATGTGACGCTTTTCAATGGGAGAAATGCACAGAGCTATGGGAGAAAGCTAAATGTTTGAAGCAAAAAAAGGAAAGCATTATATTCATCCCGACTCCAATGTAATTTGTAGCATGATTTTGTTAGTTTTACTATTTGTATAGCAAATCGTATATAAAATATATTCATTGCACACAGAAAGATATATCAGTCATATTAATTTAAAATATTCCTTTTGTTTAAAGTTTCTATAAAACATAAATTGCCTGTATTACATATAGTATGCATTTAATATCATTCGTTATAACAGAACACACTAAGGTGCATTTAATAAGAGAGTAATTGGGAAATGACAAAAAAACCTTCAGAAGTAACAAATATATTAATATGCAGACTTGGAAGGTAACTGATTTTGCCCTGTGAGTGCTTATACTGTTCATAGTCTGCCTTGGAAATACAATTTTAAGTAGGAGAACATTTACAGATGTCTTTAACCATTTGCAAAGGTCAATTGATCACAGGTAGATGCTATACTCTAGAACATGCTTTTTCAATGGTGGGAAATGAAATTATATATATAAACTTCTGCTAGTGATAAGGGCTCACTTGCAAATATAATAGTGGTTTTTCTTTGGTTTTATAGATATTTTTTCTGGACATCCTTGTAAAATTATAGAAATTATATGGAGAGGAGAATTTGCAAAGCATTTTTATGCCCTTACATGCTAAATTACTTTCCACAATCAAGACAGATATTCAATTTTATAAAATTGCCTCAGATCTATTCTGGAAGAATTAAGGAAAGAGGTAATTTAACAAATGAAGATTCAAAGTGGTTCACGATGCTTGTGGCAATCCTTCACACAGTTCCTCTACTCCTCATAAATCATTCTCCAACCTTAAAAATTGCCTACAACTTTTGAAAAGATTTAAGTATTGTGTGAATATACATGGACGTGTGTGTATGTGTATCCATATGGGTCAGAGGTCAGAAGAGGGCATCAGATTTCATGAAACTGGGGTTACAGTTGTGAACATCTGACATGGAGTCTGGGTCCTTTGGAAGAGCATGAAATGCTTTTAATCATGGAGTCATCTCTCTAGCTCCTGTTTGCAACATTTTAGTTATATCATCAAGGCATTTAACCAAGGGCATCCAACTGTGATTCTGAGTTTTGATATCTGGGACATATTTATTTTAGTGATCTGGTAGACTCCGCTTAGATATTTATGCTAATTGTGTATAAAAACCAATCTATGTTGTTAAAACATATCAAATCATCTGCAAACTAATTCGTGTGATGGGCACATCACATACAATCACATGGATATAAGCACACACAATATACACACACATTGCTAAAAGGAGTGGAAATTACTCCCCACTCCTCTGAGAAATTAATGTAGTGTGCATGCTTTCTTGAGCTAAAAGTAATGAGACTGCTTGAAGCTTCTATTCCTGAGGGAAAAGTCTTTTGTACAATCCTAAGGGCTGTGCCCAGAGTTGACCTCAAACAACTTGCACAATGTTAGTGTTTAAAAACCATCTGGCTTTTAGCCAATCAAGAAAGGGCACCTGAGAAGGAAAAGTCATGGCCTTCATACACCACTTTAAAGAAAGCTGTTTTGAATATTTAGCTATTACATCATCAGCTGCTCCATTTGGAATGCTGACAGGGCCTTTCTATTCTAATTTTAGGCAAAGGCGAGCATTGCTAATTTACCTTTCAGCTGAAAGGTGCTGGGGATCCAGAAATCTGGGTGTCTGTGTGGGAAGTCAGGGCAGAGTCTATGCTTCTTCACTCTGAAGTGGCAAACTTGTTCTAGGGAATATTTTCCATGCTCAGTTCCCTGGAAACTCACTGAGCTTCTTTAGAGAAAATCTTAAGTAATTTCAACAAAATTGAATTTTAGAACACGTCTGTACCTTTTCTGTCTGTCTGTGTCTGTGTTCTTCTGTCTCTTCTCCAGTTTCCCTTCCCTCTCCTTCAGTGGTATAGTTAGTATAATAGTTTGGAACAAAGACTTTGGAGCCAGACTGCCATGGGTGCTCTATGACCTCATCATTCTCTAGCTGTGCAACTTTGGTAAGTCTCTTAAATTATGCATGACTCCATTTCCTCACCTTTAAAATAGGAACAGTTATGATTCTTTGTACCCCCTCACATAGCCGTGACTGACACATCACAAGCTTTGTAAGCGGTAGGTAGCACTGTTTTCTTCTGTGCCTATCTAGGGCCCTCCGAGTTCCTCTCTTCTTCTGTGAACCTGGCTCATTGCCTCTACCTCACTGTATTTCTGTGGCAGTGAAGTTGGTAGTATATAAAAATGTGGCCAACGCCTGGCTCCAAGAGACACACAAGGAATGTTAACATTGCCTTTCCAATCCTACCCTTGTTCCATCCATTATTTATTACTTAAGTAATTCATACTCTAACACCCTTAGGAGTTTTTCTGTGGCAGTTACTTTCACAGGTCTCCTTCAATTCTTTGAACCAGGACAGGAATCACGGGAGGCAGGTCTTGTTTACCCAAGGAACTTGGTTGACTTCAGGAGTTGACTAGTGAAACCCAGTTCTAAGACACTACCTTGCCTTAGTGTTCTCTGGAAGTTGAACATCCTTGGAAGATCTTTGGGGTGCTCTGTGGGAGGCTGAACTATTGCCACTGGGCTTCTCACCCTCAGCAATGTCTGGTGCCTCCCAACTTGTCCAGAGCAGCAGAGCTTGAATGAAGTAAATCTGTGAAGCGCCCAGAGAACTGAAGTCTTAAACATATCCCTGACATTTATATCTGGCCAAATATTTTCGGTGGCTGCCTAGCCCTGCTACAGGAGCCTCAATAATACTGAGACTACACTTTCTACTGTTTTTGCTTTTATTTTTGGTTTTTTTCTAAATCAGGGTGGGAAGTCAGAGTAAGATTTACAGTAACTTAGAGTAAATAAGACTTTTTCAAACCTTTCTGAATAGCTGTGTTGTTCGTTATATACTCAAACTTCGTACATACTTTACAAATAAGTTTTTCTGTAATTTAAATGTCCTAATATGCTCTACACACCACAGTCTCAAACATGCTTTGTGCTGTTTATCACATGAGATTTCACATAACATTAGCTGTAAAAATGCAAGCCTGCTGAAGTGGTCATTAGTACTGTTGGCCAAATGTTTATCATCCTCCCCCATTTCAGCCATAGGATAGAACTGCACTTCCTGCCCCCTTGTGGCTGTGGGAAGTTATGTGACTGATGCTCTTCTGTGATCAAAAAGGGACATTTGTCATCCCAGCCGGGGGTGGTACAACACTTAAGTGTTTTCTTTCCCTTTGTCATTGTGATCATCAGCATTCAAGATGACTTTGACATATAAATGTAATGTTACTAAAATATTAAAATTGAAAGGAATTTGAATCCCTTCTACCAACACTATATTTAATTTTAGATCATAATATCTTTACCCTTTGGGTTTTGTTTTGGTTGGTTTTGTTTTCTTTTGTTTGGGAATTTACTTGTTTGTTTGTCTGTTTGGTAAGGCCTGGTCTGGACTTCTCTGTGTAGTCCTGATCAGGCTTCCAATTCATAATTTTCATGCTTCAGTCTTCTGAGTGCTGGGATTACAGGCATACACCATCACACAAACTCCTCTTTACCAAGGACATACCACACATATTTAAAAATCATCAATAAAGCAGCTCATCAATAAACCATAAGAAGACAAAAATACATTGTTAGAAATATCGTGAATGAACAGAAATCATAGAGAACAAAATGTTTCAAACTCATTAGAATACAGCAATAAGATAGAAAGCCCACAACATGCACTCAGTAATCCCACATCCGAACCAATAACTGCTATTAAAGGAAATTTCAAGAAAGACTTCAGCTTTTGTGTCAAGAACTAATTTTTAGAAAATATATTCCCAAGGCTTTATTTTAACATTATTTCAATGTCTGTGACGTTCATCCAAAAATGCTCTTTGAACACCATGAGGCGATACAGAAGCAGCATACTGGACAGTTCTCTTTCTTTCTCTGGCTAGTGGATGATGCTGGAAGAGACTCCTGACCAATCATAGACAGCTTAGCTCTCAACTGAGGCACAGAAAGGATTGTGCCAAATACCTTTCATTCCCTGGTTCTCTTGCTTAACCTTTGGAATGATCAGCTTTGCATGGATTTCTGTGGGCTTCAAAAAAGCCAGAGACTGACAGCCTGGGACACTAATAAGGTGCTTCTGGGACATAACAGTCCAGCTCCAAGTACTAGCTGATGCTGTGTAGTAGAACCAAGTGATGAGAACATCCATGCTTGAGTACTCTTGGGTACTACTTGGGTAGATGCATCTTTATCTGACTAATGCTATCAGTTGTTCTGCTACTTATAAAGATTTTCTTTTGAGAAACCTTTTCTGATGACCCCACCACCTTTCTGAAGGGGCCAGATATTTTCTCCAACAGAACTCTTATATGTCTTTCCCATGCTGCATGATGAAGTTCCTCAAAGGTAGATACTATGTTTTCTTCATTATTGCTTGACCAGTGAATGACCAGTGCTTCTCAGAGTGTCTGGCACTGTCAGGCAGTCAGAACACATGAAGAACAAAATAATCATTGTAATAAACAAAAACTTTCATGAGGAGCCTTGAGCCACTTCCCGAAGTAGAGGCAAGGCACAGACACTCATAGGCTGATTAGACTCAGGACCAGGAGTGTAAGAACCTCTTAGTACAAAGTTTAAAATGAGAATACTGCATTCTGGACATCTAAGTCAATGGCTCGGTGGCCTTTCACAGAGTCTGTGGCAGCTCTTCATAGTCTCAGGGAAGCATTCTTTTCATGACACTACAGAATGCTGGCTTTTCCTACATGGCTTTCTAACTTGTCCTTGTGCTCATTCAGATATATCCTTCTCTGATACCCTTCCTAATCTGACTATCTGCTTGTCTTTTTCCTCTTCATTCTCTCTTGCCCTGCCCAAACCCTGTGCTCAGCAGGTAAAAGGATCCAAGGAGCCTTAAATTAGGTTGAAACTTAAGATGTCTATTCTCCAATCTTTGCGAGTTGCATTTCTGTTGTGATCAATACTTGCTTAGTTAACCAATTTAGCATCCAGTCATGCTGAAATGCTGCTCCTTCATCTTTTGGAGGTGTAGGGTAGAAATAAACCAAGCTAGTATTTGCAAATGAGTGGAATTATTCATCTTCTTTTTTTCCTGGATGACGTTTTCAGTATCCATTGCTTAAGTCAATACAAGCTCGATTTTACAAATTTCTTGGGATGTATAATTAGTTAAGAGGTTTGGATTTTCTCCTTTACGTATAATCTTCTGCTACCATGTGCAAGACACTTGTTTACCCACGTTTTCCTTGATTTAGGTGAAAAAGTCATCTGCCATGCAGAAACTCAGTGAGAGCATGTTATTCTTTTCATCTTTTCTCTACCCTCCTTCTTTCCTTAATCCTGCTCTGTTCTAAAGTCTACCATAGCTTTCTTATCACTGGGGTGTATCAAAATTATACTCCTATTATCTAGCTTTTACTGCATACTAAATAGCCACAAACCTTAGTGGTTTTATTACCATTGGTAACTCATCATTATTGGTCAGTTGATGAGTCTACTGATAGTTCCAGGCTTGCTAATCATGGCTCGGCTCACCAAGACATTGATGCTAGCAAGTGGCCAGTTGGGAACTGGTCTATGTCTCCAAAGTTTTGTATAGTTGACTGTTAGTCTCCAAACTGTGTTGTTCTGAGTAAGCCTGGAATAACCTTTTATGTTCTGAGACAATGCATGGTAGTAGATGTGGAGAAAAACCTACTTAGACAATCCAGTCGCCTAGTGGCTCACATGCTGACAAGCAGAATCAATTTCTCTACCTTTCTAATCTGTTCTTGCCCTGTAACTTATTTAGACCAACAGAATATTTCATATGTAATATATTGCAAATCCTTCTAGTTGATGGAATTACTGTAAAGAAATGGGGCCATTTCCATGTTCTACCACATCTAAGTCATGGTAACTCAGAATCAGTATTGCTAAGAATCATAGGCTTGATGACTTCATTTTTTTTGTTTTGTTTTGTTTTTTGTTTCTTATTTTCTCAGAACGTGATCTTTAGCAGAGTTCCTTGGTTCCAGATCAGCACCAAGTAATCTGCTAGTAGTGGGTTAACCAAGGCCTAATTTTATTAGCCAGAATCTAGCATTGAAAGGTTACACTTAGCAGTGAGAGATCTGAACAGAAACTGAAGCCTTTTGCATGACATGGTATTCCAAAGCCCTGGACTTCAAAATGGGAAGCCAGATGTCCAACACTCACCAGGGCTGAGGCCTACATAACACAGGCACAATCAGATGCCAAACAAAGACTAGTGAGTTTGATCAAGTGGGGCTGTTGTCTCTCAGTCATGATAAAAGTGGGGACCTGGACAGTTAGGACATTCTCTGCTTATTGGCTATGAGAGCATTTACCACAATTGGTAGCAAAGATCTGATGGACGCTCCTCCTTACCCCACACACTGTATTTCTAGTTTCTTAGAAACACAAATAAATCTTTTAAGTCCATACTTCTTTTCTATAATTGCAGAACCTGGCTGTTGGAGGAAGAGAAAGAGGGAGGAAATAATTTCTATGACTCAGAAAAAGACTAACCTAATATAACCACATTTATATTTTTAAAATACCTATTTTAATCAAATTCTCAAATATTCTAACATATGAAAAACACGGAAATGCCAGGTGAAGATAAATTACTATTTCAAAACCAGAAAATGCAGCTAGTTGCCTTAAATCAGGAAAGTGATGATCAAATTATAAGCCAAAAGGAAAAGAATTGAGAAATACATGTTTTTGCTTATAAAGGACCTGAAACCTTTGCATTAAATTTTTTCATCTACATTTTTGATTTACAGTTAAATACTTAAAGGCTACACACACACACACACACACACACACACACACACACACACACACACACACACTTAGTATTAACTGCTGTCTGGCCCATAGAGACAAGAGAGATTTTTATCCATTACATTATATTCAGTTTCATCCCAGAAAGGAATTAAGGAGCAAGTGCAAGTTTTGAAACAACAATTACAAGCAAGTAAATACTAGTGAGAAAGTAAAGTTAAAAGTAGAAGCCAGAAAACAAAGCCAGAATGAGGTCAACAGTGCCGAGCGGGCCAACACATTTTGTTAGAAGCAGCAGCAATGTGTCTTGAGGCTTCCTAGACACCAAAGCACACTTCTTTCTTGTGGTTTCTAATACCTAGTGGTCAGAAGCTGAAGACCAAGAGAAGCATAAGTCAGTCCTAATGTGAACACTGAGAATAAGTTTTCCCAGATATGTCCCTAAACAGAACCTCATGCAGTGTTCCAAACAGCACCCTGAAGAACAGGCACAGGAAAACACAGAAGCCCAGTGTCTGATAGGACCATGGTAAAGCACCGTGGGGTGTAAATTGACAGTGCACTTTAAACATAGGACTTACCGATCATTTTTAACTAATCCCAAACCAAAGAGTGGAGAGCAGTGGGCTACCTAACTCTCAGGCAATCTCTGTAAACATGGATTCCCTTAAATGAGAAACACAAGTACCACTAAATCCTTTAGATAATCCATTCCCTACAGGTCTTTCCTCTTATTTTTCAGTGTTGTTAGGCAAAGTCAGGGGATCTTCCTTCTAGTGTGGATAGCCACACAGCCTTCTGACTGACTTTGTACAATTTAAATCCCCTCTCTTAAACCACAAGTTGCTTTCTCTAAAATAAAGCCCTGTTTAAGTATATAAATGGCTCAACAAAACTTTTAGAGTAAATCCCATTCTCCTAAAATTGGAGGCTTTGGGCCCTTGTCTACATGTTCAGCTCCACTGAGAGAGTTCACTCCACTCAGGTTCCAGTTCAGCTTCCTGAATGAATTTCTTTGAGATCCCCAAGAAACACACATTGTCTTGCCCTTCTGGATTTTAAATGTGCTTTTTCTTCTGTCTGAAACACTCCTCAACTCTTTGACCTCTTTCATTGGCTGGAACATTCCTTTCTCATCTCAACACAGAAGGTATTTCCCCAACAAAGGCCTCTTCACCTGTTGGTCTCCCTCTCCAGGCTGTAAACACTGGCCACAAAGCTCCACCATCTGTTTCTTGCTCATTTTAATCCCAATCAGCACAATGCCCGAGGTGTTTAATAGATGTCACCATATTTATTGATTAATTAGTCAATACTAGTTATCACAGAAAAGCTTTTGGAACTAAATAGTCTGTGTTACTCCTTAAAGGAAGATCAATTTGTTTCCTTTAAAATAAAAACAAATGTAAAGATATTTTTGATAACTTTAAAAACATTGACAAACCAGCTCCCCGAACTAAACTGAAAAAATATACATTGCAGGACCAATATTTTCCTTATAAAGCAAGCTGTAACCCATTCCTCAACAAGGACTTATATTGAGGTACTGTTTTTTATAGTCTGGAGAGGGAACTACAGAACCAATGTTTTTGGTCTTGATGAGTGAGTTTATTAAACATATAGCAAGCCAAAGTAAATGAACAAATAGTGGTAGGTAGATATGAAGACAGACAGGAAAGCTTCATCAAACTGAGTGCTCGAAACATCCAGCAGAAACTGTCTGGAAAGTTCCATTGAGGCAGTCAGCTGGAGTTCTGAATGGAGAGAGTCCCAGGCAGAAGATGGTAGCCCTTCAGGCCAGATGTTCAAGTAAAAGAAAAAATGGCAACAGACAGAGATAACTATCAAATTAGTCACTCCCAGCATCTGGTAGACACCAACTGGGGAAGTGAAACAGTCAGCCAGAGTTCCCAACTGAGCTTCCTATCTCCACAGACAAGTCTCCCATGCAAGCATTTTTATATCATCTGACAAACAATTGCAACTTCTGTTGGAAATGATTTGCATTCTAGTTATTGTCAAGGACACAATGTTTTTATTCTTGGCATGTTTTGCTGTTATCTTCCTTTTTTTTGTCACAGAGGTAAGGGGACAATCCATATCCAGACAAGGGGCCTTGGAAGACACTTTGAGACAGGCAGCTCTAATTCCAGAGATAACTTTAGTGAGCTCAAACAGAGCATGAGAATTTATCAGTACAATGTGGAGTTCAGACCTCTCCACATGATATACTTTTAGACCATGATGGTCATTTTAGTGTGGAAAAAATTTTAAAGCAGGTGATGCTGAATGCAACATTCTCAAGAGATTTACAAAATATTCAACATTGTCATTTTCCATAAGATAATTTGAGTTTGAGAATCTTAACCCATGTGTAACATTAAGAAGACTTGGGGACATAGAGCTTATCTGGAGAAATAGGATAAGGTTCATACCTTCCCCAGAGTTGGACAACTCCCCCACCCTTACCTTGAGTCTGCTCTGCCTGACATCTCAGCCATAAATCCTGGGGATCTCCAAGGGTTACCACAAGTACAACAGAGCTCTCGGCTCTCGCTACCATATCATCCTGCCAATATTGTCTTTTACCCATCCAAGCACTCTTCATCCAAGCTGGCTAGTACTGCAGGTTGTTTCTGAACTCTAGACTGAACTCCATTCTCTTTGCATTTCACATTTGAGCAACCTCTCCCAACCTGACCATCATTCACCACCAGGAATGTAGTTAGAAGTTTTCCTGTATCCTGACCAGTCCACAGACACTCAGACCCAAATGAACACACAGAGGCTTATATTAATTAAAACTGCTCAGCCATTAGCTCAGGCTTCCTACTGACTAGCTCTTACATTTAAACTCAGCCCATTTCTATTCATCTATATGTCACCACGTGTTCCATGGCTTTATCTATGTGCCATTACACGCTGCTCCCTGGACAGCGGGCTGGAGTCTCCTGACTCAGCCTTCCTCTTCCCAGAATTCTCCTTGTCTGCTTATCCCGCCTAGACTTCCTGCCTGGCTACTGGCCAATCAGCATTTTATTAAATCAGTATACAATAGCATTATCCCACAGCACAGGAAGAACTCCTTCAAGTCATAATTGTAGCAAGACTTCCATTAAAATATTTCTTGAGTCCTCTGGTGGCACTGGAACCCTCCCCCATTCCTTTGCATTTCTTAATGCTTGGTACCTCCTCTCATGATTTCTGCTCTGCTTCATTGAAACTGATATTCTCACATCTGTCTTACCTACTGGAAATCAAGAATTATAATACAAGGTTTGCTTCTGGGTTCCTTTTGATGTGTCCATTATAAAATGTTGCATTTAGAACAGAGTAAGTAGAGAAGGTAGGAAGAGTGGGGTGGGAAGGACAAGGAAAGGAGGAATGAAATCATAATATCCTTTGAAATATTTCCAGGGCTTCATAATTTTCTGAAATTTTCTTTATTTCTGAAATAGGAATAAAAATGCAATTTGCCTCCTAGAAACGATTATGGGATAGAATGAAATGAGCACTTAAAACAATTAGCATGCTATGTGCATGCAGTAAGAACTCAATAAATGCAGAGCAATGTGAAAGCAGGCCATGATAGACGTGGAACAGAGCTGAAGGCTTATTGACAGGAAGGTTTTATTTTCATGGCCCCAGTTGTTTAGAGGCAGGGTGTAATGCTTCAAGAAGTAAAGCTACCATCACAGGGAACTGTCAGCCTCCTCTGGAGAGTTACCTGGTGGTTCATTAACCAATTATTTATGTTTTAAATGGATAACTGTATGTCAGTTCTCAGGATTCAATTAATATTTCCATCAGGTTAGAAACTGATAACAAAGTATTACCATTATATTTTTTACTTTTAAAAGTGTATTTAAAATTTTCAAGATTCACTTATGAGTGAGTACATACTATGTTTGTCCTTCTGAGTCTGGGTTACCTCACTCAGGATGATATTTTCTAGTTCCATCCATTTGCCTGCAAATTTAATGGTATCATTGTTTTTTGTTTGTTTGTTTGTTTTTGTTTTTTTGTTTTTTTTTTACTGCTGAGTAGTACTATATTGTATATATGTGCCATATTTTCTTTATCCATTCTTCAGTTGAGGGGCATCTAGGTTGTTTTCAGGTTCTTGCTATTATGAATAATGCTGATATGAACATAGTTGAGCATGTGTCCTTCTGGTAAGATTGAGCATTCCTTGGGTATATGCCCAAGAGTGGTATAACTGGGTCTTGAGGAAGACTTATTCCCAATTTTCTGAGAAACCACCATACTGATTTCCAGAGTGGTTGTACAAGTTTGCATTCTCACCAACAGTGGAGGAGTGTTCCCCTTGCTCCACAACCTCTTCAACATAAGCTGTCTTCAGTGTTTTTGATCTTAGCCATTCTGACAGGTGTAAGATGGTATCTCAGAGTTGTTTTGATTTGCATTTCCCTGATGTCTAAGGATGTTGAGCAATTCCTTAAATGCCTTTCAGCCATTTGAGATTCTTCTGCTGAGAATTCTCTGTTAAGCTCTGCAGCCCATTTTTTAATTGGATTGTTCAGTATTTTGATGTCTAGCTTTTTGAGTACTTTATATATTTTGGAGATCAGTCCTCTGTCAGATGTGGGGTTGGTAAAGATCTTTTCCCATTCTGTAGGCTGTCGTTTTGTCTTATTGATCAAGTCTTTTGCTCTATAAAAGCTTCCCAGTTTCAGGAGGTCCCATTTACTAATTGTCACTCTTAGTGTCTGTGCTACTGGTGTTATATTTAGGAAGTGGTCTCCTGTGGCCAGACTGTAACCCACAACTTCAGAGAGGCTAGCTAACAGGGAAAGACCCTAGGAGGGACACATGGATGAACCTGTGAAGGAGAAGTGGATGAGATCTACATGAGTGGACTGGGTGTGGGGGTGTGGCAGAGGGCAAGGAATGGGGGATGAGAACATAGGGAAATGGGAGGGTCAAGCTGGAACAGGAACAGAGTGGGAGGGCAGGGAGGAAGATACCATGACAGATGAGGACATCATGGAAATAGGAAGAGGCAGGGTGCTGGGGAGGCTTTCAGGAATCCATAAGGTTGAACTCATCTTGGTCTGCTGGCAGTGGTCCAGAGGGGGCCTGGACTGGTCTACTCTGCTGACCAGCCTAGCAAATAACCTAGCTGTCATTATAGAGCCTTTGTCCAGTGACTAATGGAGGCAGATACAGAGATCCACAGCCAGGCACCAGGCTAAGCTCCAGGAATCCAATTGATGAGAGTGAGGAGAGATACTGCAGGTGAAGAATGTCAAGATCATGATGGGAGGACATGTAGAGATGACTGGCCACACTAGTGGAAGCCCATGAACTGTGGACTGGTGGCTGTGGAGCCCCCATGGGACTGGACTAGGCCCTCTGGATACGGAAGATGGTTGTTTGGCTTGAACTGTTTGGGGGGCACTTAGGCAGGGGAATTGGGATCTATCCCTGGTCTATGGGCAGGCTTCTGGAACCCTGTGCCTGTGGTGTGACATCTTGCGCAGCCTTGGTGTAGTGGGAAGGGCCTTGGACCAGCCTAGGCTCAGTGTGCTGGGCTCTGCTGACTCCCCATGGGAGACGTCGATTTGGGGGATGTGGTGATGTGGGGTGGCTTGGGAAAGAGGGCTGGGGAGTGGGAGGAGGGAGGAGGGGAGATTTGTGGATAGTATGTGGAGTGAGTAGAAAATTTCTTAATAAAGAAAAATGAAAGAAAAAATTTTCAAGATTATAATTTAATTACAACGTTTCTTTCTTTCCTTTACTCCCTCCAAAGCCTACCATATACCTCTCCCCACTCTTCTTCAAATTAATGGCCTCTTTTTTTTACTGTTATTTCAGGCATACATGTAAATATATAGATGTAGATACACACATATATTTATTCCTAAATATAACATATTCAGTCCATGTAATGTTATCTGTATATTTTTTCAGGGGTGATCATTTGGTGCTAGACAACCAACTGGCCTGCTCTTTTCCAGGGAAGACCACCTCTCTCTTTCTCAGCTTTCTTCAGTTGTCTTTGTGAAGGGTTGAGGCCTCGTGGGCTTTTCTGTGTCTACCTTTGCATGTTTATTTGTGTCACCCTGGTTCAACCAACATTTGGGCAGTCGTTTTGGGGGGACTTTATGCATGTGGTTTCTGGAATTACTAGAAGACAGTCTCACAGACTCCTTCCTGATCCTCTGACTCTTACAATCTTTCTGAGTTTCTCTTTTGTAATTGTTCCTGAGCCTTAGGTACAGGAGTGTTTTAGATTGGGGCTGGGCTCCACAACTCTGCATTTGAACTGGTTATGGTTTTCTGTAGTGGTCTACATTTGTTTTGAAGAGAAGTTTACTTGATGAGGGGTGAAAGCTATGCTTATCTGTGGGTATAAGGACAGATGTTTATAGATTGGTGTTAGGTATGATACTGACTTTGTAAATTAGTGGTTGTAGATTCTCCTCTAAAAACTGTGACTTCACTAGCACTGTGTAGTTAGTTAGATTTCCAGTACCAGGTATAGTCTCCCTCTTGTTGAGTGGGTCTTAAGTCCAATTACAGAGCTGTTGGCCACTGGCAAGATATGTATGACACTACTGCACCCTTAGAATTATCGTGCCATGTTGGCCATTGATGTGGTTCACAGCTGGGTAGGATTGTTGGTTGCCTCCCTTTTTGGAAGCTTGTATATCACCTCCTGGTACCATGAAAGCTAGTTCTCAGGGAGGGGACATTCAGCTCACTTCCAGCTCAGGGGTATCTAGGACCTGTTTCTGAAGTGCATGCTATCTTAAGCAATAGGAACTTAGCTTCAACCTTTGTGGGGACAACCAAAGTCAACAGCAATAGGCTGTATGTTTTGAGAATCTTTTGGACAGTCTTGGCCAACAACACAAAAGAGGGCTTTAGTGTCTGGTATTGGAGTTTTGGCTAGGTGCTTAGAGGGAGGATGCACTGTCAGTACAGATGAGAACGGTTCATTAAAACTATATATGTAGCCTGGCGGTGGTGGCTCACGTCTTTAATCCCAGCACTCAGGAGGCAGAGCCAGGCAGATCTCTGTGAGTTCGAGGCCAGCCTGGTCTACAGAGCGAGATCCAGGACAGGAACCAACGCTACACAGAGAAACCCTGTCTCAAAAAACAAAACAAAACAAAAAAACCTATATATGTATATTTATACATTGGGTTACATGGATTAATTTTTTTTGGTAAATTGTTAACAGTATGATTCTGTGTGACTTCTTCAGACATCCTTATTGTCATTTTACCTCCCTCCTTCTTTAGTATTTAATTCCCTCCGCCTCCCTAAGGAGTCCTTCTTTCTCATTTCCCCTATCAGATCACTTGTATTGTATCATTCTCCTTAGCCCTCTTTCTCATCTTCTATAGTCACCCCATAATCTCTCCCTAAGGAGCTCCCCATTTTCCCATTTCACTGCACCCTGCTAATCCCATCTCTATTGTTCTTCAACCCCCTCTTCCTGAATATGATTCTGTTTTACTTTCTTGGTTTCTGTAGTTACTCCAGGATATGTACTCACAGCTGAAGATTTAGAGCTAGGAGCCTCCAATGAGAGAGAATGTATGATTTTTATCTTTCTGTGTCTGGGTTTTCCCACTCAATATTACCTTTTCTGGTTTTATCCATTTCTTGCAGGGTTTATGATTTCATTTTTCTTTACAGCTGAATTCCATTGTGTATATGTACCTCAGTTTCATTATCCATTTGTCTGTTAAAGGACAATTATGTTGTTTCTGTTTCCTAGCAGTGGTGAATAGAGCAACAATGAATATGGCTGATCAAATATCTTTAGAGTACAATATTGAGTCCTTTGGGCATATGCTAAGGAGTGGTACAGCTGGGCTATATAGTAGACTTATTTTTAGATTTTTTGAGAATTCTCAACACTGTTTTCCATCCCTTCCAGCATTCCTTGTAGGTTGTTACTTTGATCTTTGTTATTCTGACAAGAGTAAGATGGAATCTCAAAGTTGTTTTGATTTAAATTTCCATTATATTTTTGAAGAATTAAAAAAAAACCGTGTGTATGTTCAGTGTATATAGATTTATGTGCATTACATGCCTGTGTGTTGTCTGAGGAGTTCAAAAGGCATCAGGTCCTCTGCAACTGGACTTATAGATGGTTGTGAGTGCTACATGGAAGCTGGAGATCTAATGCAGGGCTTTCTGCAAGAGCAGCAAGTGCTCTTAACATCCCAGACATCTCCCTAGCACCCACTCCTTCATTCCTCAGCCTTATTATGTTTTAAAATGTGGGTGGACAATGAGCCAGTGAGATGGCTCAGCCAGCGAAGATGTCTGTAGTCAAGCCTGATGATCTGTGTTTGATCCCTGACACTGATGTGGTAGAAAGAGAATTAATTTTTAGAAGTTGTCCTCTGACTTGCACAGGTACACTCATACACATATGCTCACATATGTACACATGCACATAAAATAAGCCAATAAAAGTGTAATGCTTTTTAAAAGATAAAATATGGACCACAACAGCTAGCATTTTAAAACTACATCTTTTTGAAGTTACATCAGTTGGATAGTGACATTAATGTTTTTATACAAATCAAAATAATAAGACATTATTTTAAGTGCTGACATTTGCCAGTGTGCTCAGAATGTTCTTAGGAGGACATTTTTCAGATTGCCTGGAGACCTCATAGGGTGCGGCTACCTTTATCCTTTTCAGAGTTCGACCCCCATCTTTGCAGGTCTAGAAACTTCAATTTCTTGGCACAAGTCTTAAACAAGTTCTTTGGGAAAGAACTCAGACCAAAATGACTCAGCCAGGTCATCGTGTCCCGATTAATGAGTTGGTTTGCTAAAGGATTCATCCATAATGAAAACAGGGCATAAGTAGCGTAAGCAAACTGGTACAAACAGTACTTTTTTTTCTCCTACTTACAGATCTACCAAAATAGTCGAGATATAATCAGAAATTTGCTTACTGAATCTAGATCCACAGAAAGCGTTATGTTTTAAAAATGCAATGGAGTCAATCCCAGTGTGCCTATCCCTAACACAATCAGCAAATGACCTATACCCTGATCTTCCCATAGTTAACATTGGCCACCTCGTCTTTAAACTCAGACTTTTCCTTCTCAATGTACTATGACCATCAATCATAGCTTTGGGCCAGGTAACTAAACCACATGTTCCCACTCCCCAAAACACTTTGTAACTGAATGTCTTTCACACATATCTTGTGAGCTCATTTCATCTTGAACTTCCTGACCATGAAGGGCACCTCCTGTCCACTCGACAGATTTCTTCCTCCAACATTTCTCTCTACCAGGACGTTTATGTGAAAGAAAAGGTGGAGATGACACAAAATGTTTACATGAATGAAGTGTTCCATATACGTATATAATAAGGGTGGTGATATTAATGCAGTTGGAATATCTGTTGTGCTCTGCATTTGATAATCAAAATAACTAACTTCTTTAAGCCCCGGACTCCATTTTAAAATAAGCATAAAGCTGGACATGGTAGCTCACACCTAAAGTCCCCCTTGGGAGGCTGAGGCAGGAAGATATACAGTGAGAGCTTGCCTCAAAAAATAAAAACAAGCTGAGACTTAGAGGCCGGCCCCCAGCTCCCAGCTCCCATCTTGCCCCGGACTTCCCTTCTGAAGCACAGCCCCACCGGGAAGGATCCCCTTCTCTAAGACCCCTGGCAGACCCTGCAGTCTCCACGCCCTGCCCCCACGCCCATCCGCCTGAGCCCCAAGCCTCTTCCTGAGACTTAGAGGCCGGCCCCCAGCTCCCATCTTGCCCCGGACTTCCCTTCTGAAGCACAGCACAGAGAGCTCCCATCTGGACAAGAGAGAGAGACTTCCTGAATCTGTCAGCTCTGTCTGAACCAAGTGTGCAGATAAGGCCAAGAACGAACCACAAGGAGATGGGCAGACGTCAAGGCAGAAACACATACAACAAAATGAATAGCAATACACCATCACCAGGCCCTAGCCCTCCTCCAACACCTAGACCTGAACATCAGAAATTGGAAGAAGCAGAGGAAAATAGCCTTATGAATGTCATCATGAAGAAGCTAGAGGCTTGTGTAGAGGAAAAGACAAAAAAAATGTGAAGAACGCTGTAAACAACTAGAGGAAAGGGCAAACAAATTAGAAGAAATCAAAAAAGTCCTGGAAGAGAACAATAAAATACTGAAAGAAAATCAAGAAAAATCAATGAAACAAATGAAGGAAACAGTCCAGGACCTGAAAAGGGAAATAGAAAAAAATGAAGAAGACACAAACAGAGGGAATGCTGGAAATAGAAAATCTGAGAAAACGATTGGGAACTTCAGATGCAAGTATAATCAACAGAACGCAAGAGATGGAAGAGAGAATCTCTAGTGTTGAAGATACAATAGAAGAAATAGATTCATCAGTCAAAGAAAACACTAAAGTCAACAAAGTCATGAACCAAAATGTCCAAGAAATTTGGGACACCATGAAAAGACCAAACCTACGAATAATAGGGGTAGAAGAAGGAGAAGAATACCAACTCAAGGGCACAGAAAATATATTCAACAAGATCATAGAAGAAAACTTTCCCAACTTAAAGAAGGAAATGCCTATGAAGATACAGGAAGCCTATAGAACACCAAACAGACTAGACCCCCCAAAAAAGTCCCCTCGCCACATAATAATTAAACAATTAAACGTAAAGAATAAAGAAAGAATATTAAGAGCAGCAAAGGAAAAAGGCCAAGTGACATATAAAGGCAAACCTATCAGAATAACACCCGATTTCTCAATGGAGACTTTGAAAGCCAGAAGGTCCTGGACAGATGTAATGCAGACACTAAGAGACCATGGATGTCAGCCTAGACTAATATACCCAGCAAAACTTTCAATCATCATAGATGGAGTGAACAAGACATTCCATGACAAAGCCAGATTTAAACAATATTTATCCACAAACCCAGCCCTACAGAAAGCACTAGAAGGAAAATTCCAACCTAAGGAAGTCAGATACACCCTCGAAAACGCAGGCAATAGATAAAGCCACAGCAGTAAACCCCAACGAAGAAAAGTACACACACATCACCACCAAAAAATAACAGGAATGAACAATCACTGGACTTTAATATCCCTCAATATCAATGGACTTAATTCACCTATAAAAAGACATAGGCTTACAGAATGGATACGAAAGCAGGACCCATCTTTCTGCTGCATACAAGAAACACATCTCAAATTCAAAGATAGACACTACCTAAAAATAAAAGGCTGGGAAAAGACTTTCCAATCAAACGGTCTTAAGAAACAAGCGGGTGTAGCCATCCTGATATCCAGCAAAATAGACTTCAAACTAAAATCAATCAAAAGAGATCAAGAAGGGCATTACATACTCATCACAGGAAAGATCCACCAAGATGAAGTCTCAATTCTGAACATTTATGCCCCAAACACAAGGGCACCCACATATGTAAAAGAAACATTATTAAAGCTTAAATCACATATAAAACCCCACACATTAATAGTGGGAGACCTCAATACCCCACTTTCACCACTGGACAGATCCCCCAAATCGAAACTTAACAGAGAAATAAAGGACTTAACTGATGTCATGACTCAAATGGACTTAATCGACATCTACAGAACATTCCATCCTAACAAAAAAGAATATACCTTCTTCTCAGCACCCCATGGAACCTTCTCTAAAATCGACCACATACTTGGTCACAAAACAAATCTAAACAGATACAAAACAATTGGAATAACCTCCTGTGTTCTATCAGACCACCATGGTCTAAAGTTGGATTTCAACAACAACAAAAACTACAGAAAACCTACAATCTCATGGAAACTGAACAATACCCACCTGAATCACCAATGGGTTAAGGAAGAAATAAAGAAAGAAATTAAAGACTTCCTAGAGATCAATGAAAATGAAGACACCACATATCCAAACCTATGGGACACTATGAAAGCAGTACTAAGAGGGAAATTCATAGCACTAAACGCCCACATAAATAAGCTGGAGAAATCTCACACTAGTGACTTAACAGCACACCTGAAAGTTCTAGAACAGGAAGAAGCAAAGTCTCCCAGGAAAAATAGATGCCAGGAAATTATCAAAGTGAGAGCTGAAATCAATAAAATAGAAACAAAGAGAACAATACAAAAAATTAATGAAACAAAGAGTTGGTTCTTTGAGAGAATCAACATGATAGACAAGCCCTTATCCAAACTAACAAAAAGACAGAGAGAGAGCATCCAAATCAACAAAATCAGAAATGAAAAGGGGGACATAACAAACAGACATTGAGGAAATCCAGAGAATCATCAGGTCATACTTCAAAAACCTCTATTCCACAAAACTGGAAAACCTAAAAGAAATGGATAATTTTCTGGATAGTTACCACATACCTAAATTAAATCAAGACCAGATAAACTATTTAAATAGTCCAATAACCCCTAACGAAATAGAAACAGTCATTAAAAGTCTCCCAACCAAAAAAAGCCCAGGACCAGATGGTTTCAGTGCAGAATTCTACCAGATCTTCAAAGAAGAGTTAATACCAATACTCTCTAAATTGTTCCATACAATAGAAACAGAAGGAACATTACCAAACTCCTTCTATGAGGCTACAATTACCCTGATTCCCAAACCAAACAAGGATACAACAAAGAAAGAGAACTACAGACCGATCTCCCTCATGAACATTGATGCAAAAATACTCAATAAAATACTGGCAAACAGACTCCAAGAACACATCAAAACAATTATCCACCATGATCAAGTAGGATTCATTCCAGGGATGCAAGGATGGTTCAACATACGAAAAGTCTGTCAATGTGATACACCATATAAACAAACTCAAAGAAAAAAACCACATGATCATCTCACTAGATGCTGAAAAGGCATTTGACAAAATCCAACACCCCTTCATGATAAAGGTCTTGGAGCGATCAGGAATACAGGGAACATACCTAAACATAATAAAGGCAATTTACAGCAAGCCAACAGCCAACATCAAATTAAATGGAGAGAAACTCAAAGCAATTCCACTAAAATCAGGAATGAGGCAAGGCTGTCTGCTCTCCCCATACTTATTCAATATAGTACTTGAAGTTCTAGCCAGAGCAATAAGACAACATAAGGAGATTAAGGGGATACAAATTGGAAAGGAAGAAGTCAAGCTTTCCCTATTTGCAGATGACATGATAGTATACTTGAGCAACCCCAAAGATTCCACCAATGAACTGATACAACTTATAAACACCTTCAGCAACATAGCAGGATACAAGATCAACTCAAAAAAATCAGTAGCCCTCCTATATACAATGGACAAAAAAGCGGAGAAGGAAATCAGAGATACATCACCCTTTACTATAGCCACAAATGACATAAAATACCTTGGGGTAACACTAACCAAGCAAGTGAAGGACCTATATGACAAGAACTTTAAGTCCCTGAAAAAAGAAATTGAAGAAGATGTCAGAAAATGGAAAGATCTCCCATGCTCATGGATAGGCAGAACTAACATAGTAAAAATGGCAATCTTACCAAAAGCAATCTACAGATTCAATGCAATCCCCATCAAAATACCAACACAATTCTTCACAGACCTGGAAAGAATAATACTCAACTTCATATGGAAAAACAAAAAACCCAGGATAGCCAAAAGAATCCTGTACAATAAAACAACCTCTGGAGGCATCACGATCCCTGACTTCAAGCTGTACTATAGAACTACAGTAATAAAAACAGCTTGGTACTGGCATAAAAACCGACATGTGGACCAATGGAATCGAATTGAAGACCCTGACATTAATCCGCACACCTATGAACAAATAATTTTTGACAAAGAAGCCAAAAGTGCACAATGGAAAAAAGAAAGCATCTTCAACAAATGGTGCTGGCATAACTGGATATCAACATGTAGAAGGCTGCAAATAGATCCATATCTATCACCGTGCACAAAACTTAAGTCCAAGTGGATCAAGGACCTCAACATAAACCCAGCTACTCTGAACCTGCTAGAAGAGAAAGTAGGAAGTAGTCTTGAACGCATTGGCATAGGAGACCACTTTCTAAATATAACACCAGTAGCACAGACACTGAGAGAAACAATCAATCAATGGGACCTCTTGAAACTGAGAAGCTTTTGTAGGGCAAAGGATATGGTCAACAAAGCAAAGCGACAGCCTACAGAATGGGAAAAGATCTTCACCAATCCCACATCTGACAGAGGACTGATATCCAGAATATATAAGGAACTCAAGAAATTAGATAACAAAATGCTCAACAGTCCAATTAAGAAATGGGCTATAGAACTAAACAGAGAATTCTCAACAGAGGAAACTCAAATGGCTGAAAGACATTTAAGGAATTGCTCAACATCCCTAATCATCAGGGAAATGCAAATCAAAACAACTCTGAGATACCACCTTACGACTGTCAGAATGGCTAAGATCAAAAACACTGAAGACACCTTATGCTGGAGAGGATGTGGAGCTAGGGGAACTCTCCTCCACTGCTGGTGGGAATGCAAGCTTGTACAACCACTTTGGAAATCAATATGGCGATTTCTTAGAAAATTGGGAATCCATCTCCCCCAAGATCCAGCTATACCACTCTTGGGCATATACCCAAGGAATGCTCAACCACACCACAAGAGCACTTGTTCAGCTATGTTCATATCAGCATTGTTTATAATAGCCAGAACATGGAAACAACCTAGATGCCCTTCAACTGAAGAATGGATAAACAAAATGTGGTACATATACACAATGGAATACTACTCAGCAGAGAAAAACAATGACATCATGAGGTTTGCAGACAAATGGATGGACCTAGAAAAAATCATCCTGAGTGAGGTATCCCAGACTCAGAAAGACAAACATGGTATGTACTCACTCATAACAGGATACTAGATGTGGAACAAGGATGACTGGACTGCTACTCACATCACCAGGCAGGCTACCTGGAAAACAGGACCCCAAGAAAGACACAGGGATCGCCCAATGACAGAGAAATGGAATGAGATCTACATGAACAGCCTGGACATGAGTGGGGGTAGTGAAGGGCGAGGGTCGAGGGAAAGAGAGCTTGGGTGAGTGGGAGATCCCAGCTGGATCAACAACAGAGAGGGAGAACAAGGAATAGGAGACCATGGTAAATGAAGACCACATGAGAATAGGAAGAAGCAAAGTGCTAGAGAGGCCCACAGAAATCCACAAAGATACCCCCACAACAGACTGCTGGCAATGGTCGAGAGACAGTCCGAATTGACCTCCTCTGGTGATGGGATGGCCAAACACCCTAATTGTCATGCTAGAAACCTCATCCAACTACTGAGGGATCTGGATGCAGAGGTCCATGACTAGGCCCCAGGTGGATCTCTGGGAGTCCAATTAGCGAGAATGAGGAGGGTTTATATGAGAGAGAATTGTTGAGACCAAGGTCGGATAAAGCACAGAGACAAATAGTCAAACAAACGGAAACACATGAAATATGAACCAATGGCTGAGGGGTCACCAACTGGATCAGGCCCTCTGAGTGGGTGAGACAGTTGATTGGCCTGATCTGTTTGGGAGGCATCCAGGCAGTGGCACTGGGTCCTGTGCTCATTGCATGAGTCGGCTGTTTGAAACCTGGGGCCTATGCAGGGTCGCTTGGCTCGGCCTGGGAGGAGGGGACTGGACCTACCTGGACTGAGTCCACCAGGTTGATCTCAGTCTGTGGGGAAGGCTTTGCCCTGGAGGAGATTGGAATGGGGAGCGGGCTGGGGGGAAGGTGAGGGGGGCGGGAGGGGGGAGAACAAGGGAATCTGTGCCTGTATGTAGAACTTAATTGTATTGCAAAAAATAAAAATAAAAAAAAATAAAAAAAATAAAAACAAACAAACAAACCAAACCAAACAAAACACAATTAACTAATGATAAATAAAATGGGTATAATATTAAGAACATCTGTCTGAAGTGCTTGTTATAGGGATTAAATGAGAAGATGAAGTTCAGTATACAGAGTGGGTCCTAAACATGTATTGGTTCCTGGCTGGAGTGATGGCTCGTTGGGTAAGAGTGCTTACTGTCCAAGCATGAAGCACAATCCTGCACATACGTGTGTACAAGACCCCCCACTCACTTATACTACACACACACACACCCTTTACCTTAATGAAAGTTATCATAGTAATGGAAATGTGGCTATTGCTTACACTATAATTCAGACATGCAGAGGCCAAGCTTGCTTCTTTATTTTGTGTATAATTAGTATGGTCTTCTTGAACCCCTATTACATGGATTTAGGGTTTTAAAAGTCTGAGTCAATCTGGTTTCAAGCCTAATAAAATAGATACTTTAAATAACCCCTCTAGGTATACTTAATTTTTAGGATATTTCTTGCTTCATTTTCACGCTTCTTCTTTAGTTTCTCTTCTGGGTGGCATTATCAAGTGAGTGAGGATGAGCATATCTTACAAATCCTCCTGGAGAGCGAAGATTCTGAGTTCGCTTGGCATTTTCTGGGCTTCCTCATATCCTTGATCTCATACATGGCTTCTATCCAGATCCAGTTTGGGTGGTGGGGTTTCTGTGCAGGGGATATTTGTGCCCCTCCTCCTCCCCACAGCTGCTCTTGGAAAGTAGCTCAGATCTTAGCTTCCTTCTGAGATATACACCTGACTCTCTTGGAAGAACTAAGGAACATCCTTCTTCCCCTCCGGTTTACACAGGAAGCACATCATCTAGAAACGCATCGTAGCCATTGTCTGCCAAATTACACTGTATCTGCACTTCAGGCATTTGTGTTTTGTGCTAGGGCAGATCCTAATGAGAAGCAGAAGAGAGTCTTTCTGCCTCCCCACCTCCCAATTCCTACATGATACTTCAGGAGAGAGGGGGTGAAGGGGAGGGAGGGAGGAATATATACTTGTCAATATGAATATGCTATCTACCTATCATCTATTTGCCTATAATCTATCTATCTATCTATCTATCTATCTATCTATCTATCTATCTATCTATCTATCATCTCTCTATCTAAGCTCTCTCACATTTTTATGCCTTGCATGTGAAAACATTTGAGATTTTCTTTTAGTTCACACCCTTGATATTCAGTTTGTGCAGTTAGGCAAGCACTTACAAGCGGAGTCTTCCCTGGACTGGAAAAATGCTACAATCTAGATTCGTTGGCCTATTATTGATTTGTCAAAGGGAAGTCAGCAGTCTTGTGCCAAACCTCTTGCTTCACACATCATGGTTTTCCAGACTGTTTTCTTGCTATAGAGGTCATGTTTCCACCTTCTCCCACTGGGTGGTAAGGTTCACTAGTAAAAGATTGTAATGGCATGATTTTTAAGGACATATGAGTTGTTGTGCTTAGTTACTTACCTCCTCCTGTATTCACACCATAAACCATGCAATAGTGCTGTTATAGCCAGGAAAGAATGATTGTTCTTGCCAATGTTAACTTCATGCCTGACCATGTAACTTGTTTTAACTAAAAATATAATATAAGCAGAAGCTAGGGCAATTGTGTATGCCTTCTTGTACCTTTCATTTGTGAAGAAGAAGAAGAAGAAGAAGAAGAAGAAGAAGAAGAAGAAGAAGAAGAAGAAGAAGAAGAAGAAGAAGAAGAGGAGGAGGAGGAGGAGGAGGAGGAGGAGGAGGAGGAGGAGGAGGAGGAGGAGGAGGAGGAGGGGGGGGAGGAGGAGGAGGAGGAGGAGGAGGAGGGAGAGGAGGAGGAAAAAGAGAGAGGAGGAGAGAAGAGATTGGAGAGAGAGAAACAAGAGCAGCTGGACTCAAGAAGAGAGAGTTAGGGTGAAGAGCCTGATCTGAAGCTTGAAGCAGAATCCAGTCTACATAAGCTAACTCCATTATATTGCAGGTGTGTGGGTATGTGGAAAATACATGCTTAAAGGGATATGCCTATGAGATTTACTAAACAACATGACTGAAGAACCAATTAATTCAAGATGGAGGTTGGAATGCATCAGTTAAATATTTGTAAAATATCATATCTATCTCATTATCGTGATCTTTAAGCGATTGCATTCCCTGGACTGGTCCTTCTTCCAAAGGCTGATTGCTCAAACTCTGTGATAGAAGGAACCTAATATTAAAACATCATTTTAATATTTATCTCTCTAAAAGAAATATCACCATTAAATAAAAATATCCTGACCAAAAGAAACTCGGGGAGGAAAGTGCTAATTTCATCTTACAATTCCCAGGTTACAATCCATCACTGAAGGAAGTCAGGGCAAAAACTCAAGTATGAACTGGAGGCAGGAACTGAAGCATAGACCATGAAGGAATGCTGCTTGGTGACTTGCTCTCATCATAGCTTGCCCAACCTGCTTTTCTTCTACAGCCCAGGACCTCCTGTCCATGAGTGGTAATTGCCAACAGTGGGCTGGACCCTTCCACATCAATCATTAATCATGAATAGGCCCCACAGACTTGCCTTCAGGCCATTCCGATGAAAGCATTTTCCCAGTTGAGGTTCCTTCTCTCATATGTGTCAAATTGACAAATAAAAATGTAGGCAGCACATCATGGTGGCTCTGTCAGTGGAAGCATGTGGCAGTGGCTCTTCACATGGCCCGAGCAGGAAGCAGATAGCTAGGCCAGAAGCAGGCCAACTGATAACCCTCAAGGCTTGCCTTCTGACTCAGGTCCACCAGCTAGGCTTCTTGCTCCAAATGTTCCATGATTTCCCCAGATAGCAACACTATCTGGGGACAACATATTTCAAAACATGAGTCTGTGTGGGAAATTTCACAGTGGAGTCATATCAAGAGACAATTTAGGCTCAAGTTGTGATCGGCTCTTACTTCTTTAATGGGTGTCAACATTGTTATTCTAAAAACTATCTTTGGTAATTCATAATCTTCTCTGGGAATATGTAGCCAGGATGAGATGGTGGTGATGAAGGTTAGATCTATATTCTCCACTTCAGTGTATGTTTAACTTTGACTGTGTATCCTTTAGTCTGTCTAGAATAATCTATTTTCTAACCAATATTCCTTTCTAAGTCTTTGTACATGATTGTCAGGGTTATTTATAAACTCTAACTAATTTTAAACTTTAAAATCACAAATGCGAGGAGAAGGAAAATTTCTCCAACTAACAGGTCTGGTGATGGAGTTAAGAATAGAAGTGGATAAAATAACTTCCAAATTATAGTGTCAGGTTCCTGTACTATTTAAACAGCTTTTCTAGATTTTCTAGGTTCTTCCTCAGCCTTTTAGTAATTTTGACAAATTTTAAGTGCCTTTATATCAAGGCACTGACTATATAACTCTTTCGTAGTTGACTCTTATTTTCAGGACTCCCAGTAAGCAAAGCTGAAGATGATCAGGACATCTGTCCTTCCCCAACAGGCTTTGGCTTTTAATTACTTCTGAAATCACCTTCCACAGCAATACCAACTCAGCCAGTAGAGTATGTATAGTCATAGAATTCACAAATAAGAAAGTGCACACCCACTCCTCCTAGTGTTATGATTTCCACATACTGGGCCTGAAATTAGATTCCAATGTTCAAAACAAATGGGGGCTGTTTTCTGTTTGGTTTCGTTTCCATTCAAGATAACGATTCTAAGCTACCTCCCCAAAGGATAAAGTTCTGAGTTTCCTAACGGGGCATTTCCTGATAGAAGCAGCCATTTCTTTCCATAGTTTCCAACAATTCATGTATGCCATGCCTTGGCATAGCAATTGCTTTCCTCTGCAATTCAGAAATCAGTTGTCAAAATCTAAGATCTGACACAGGGATATGTATGCTATTATGACTAGCACACGACAAACAATAATAGCAAATGCCCTCTTAGTAAAGAGTCAGTCAATTTATAGAAAGGCATGGGAGGTGTGAGCTTCCATGTTGGAGAACTTTCTCCGCTTGCCTCTGCTGTGACACAGACTTTATAAACATCAAGAAGGCCAAAGACGTCCCGTAGGACCCGTCAATGTTTCCTCAAAAAAGAGCTCATTAGATACACATATTGCTTATCATTATTGGCTATGTTGTCATTTGGAAGTTTAAGTAGGGAAAATCTGCTTTCAAGCTCACCCAGGTTTTTGGCAGAATTTCCAGAATTAGAGTAGAAATTGTCTCCATAAAGTATCTATCTGCCCCAAATGTAAGCAGAGTTGTTTTGCAAGTCAACATCATAATGTAACTCCGAGAAGAGGATGCCATTTTATTCCTTGAGCTTCTTCTAGATAAAAGAAAGGACACAGGAAGGAAGAGATTTATATATTTCCTCACTATTTCCTTCCCATTACCAAGAATTTGAGGAGAAAAAAAAATTGTGATTTCCAAGAGTCTGCTTTTACTTGTATAGCTAAAGTCAGGGGCTGGGGTATAAGATCATGTCCTTTAGCAGAGTTAGCTATTAAGTGTTCGGCCACACAGAAACAGGTGAAGGAACTAGTCAGAGCATGGAAAGGAAATATACAAAACAGGATTACTGTGCATAAGAAGAGAAGAGTAGATTGGGTGTTACAAGTTCATTTAGGAAAGAGGAATGACCTAATGGGATAGGGTTCCAGAGAAAGTCTGTGTGGCAAATAGATAAGAAGCTTCAGAAGAGAACTGATTTAAAAATAGCTGCCTAGACTATGATGGTTGTGCAAACCTATAATTTCAGTGATAGGGAAGCTGAGTGAGGCAAAATGATCTCGATTTCAAGGTGGTGTGTGATACGCTCATTTTTAAAAAAAGTGTGCTTGTGTTTAGGACAGCAGAAGGGTATGTGGGGAATATTCCCACTCTTGCTCTGCCATTCTACTGCAATGCTCCCCTGTTGCACACTCATGTCTTCTTTCCCTCAGTTGTTCCCAAACTTTTGCTAAAAGTCTGAACTCACAGAAGGCTTCAGTAAAGGAACCTGGAAGGGAATGGGAGAATAAAGCAGTAAAGGCGGTGATAAATCTCATTCTTCTTCATAACCAAATAAACCTCCATTGCATATGCACGCCTGCTCTTTATCTATTCATCTGCTAGTGGACACCTAGACCAATTCCTGAGCTTTACCTTATCTCTTCACACTTATGAGGGTGTTGAAGGTAAGAAGTACCTAAGAGGAAAGGTGACTTGGGTACCTCATGAAGTTCAGACCAAATGAAGAAACATGGGTCTTTATTATTTCTGCTGGCTATAGGAAAGATGGATTTTCAGCGGCATCTCGTAATGTGCTCTTCTTTCAGCTGTTTCTTGATATCCATTTATTTCTCTGTAGTCTCCTCCTGTTAGAAACAGTAGTGAGAGCTACAGCCTTTGTTTACCATGGAGAGTTAGATTCTTTTGCAGAAAGATAACAGCAAATGACCTATTGCATACATTCATTGTAAGAATTAACGTAAATAATCATGCTTAATGAGTGCTGATAAGTATATTATTGTTGGCACAATCATTATCATCATTTTAAGTGATATGATCTACACAAGGAAGACATTGGGAAGACAGAGAGCCATGACTGAGAAATTAGGCCGTTTACATTGTTTCGAATTAGAAAAAAATGAAATTGATCTCATTCTTGTTTTGAACTTAACTTTACACTATTAAACACAGTAGGCCTTTTAAATAAATTTTATTGAATTTGTTTATATACATATATAATGCTTTCTTATTGCTCTCACCCCAGACCCCTTCTCATCTCCCTTCCCCTCTTCTCAGCCTCCCCTTCACCCTTACAAGTCTCTTTCTCACATGCATGTATTTTTGTTTTATCTTGTGACTTGCTGGCTTTAACCAGGGCCATCTGTGCGACCATGAGTTTGGAACCATCCGTTGGGCCTGTTGGACTCATCCATAAGTACGCAACTGGAGACAATGACTTCTCCTCACCTAGAATCCATCATCAGCAACTAGTTCAGTAGGGAGATGTAGGGTCCTGTATTAGCTACTTTTCTGTAGCTATGATAAATACCATGATCAAAAACACATTAAAGAAAAAAAATAATTTATTTTGGCTTATGGTTCTAGGGAAGTAGATGTCCAAAATGGTGAGAAATGTGTGGCAGTGGGAGCAGGAAGCTGAGAAATCATATCTCACTTAAAGGAGCTCAGAGAAAGAACAAGAAATGGAACAAGCCTTCAAAGCCTTCCTCCAGTGATATATTTCTTTGAGCAAGGCTGGTACCATCAAGCTGGTACCAAGGATTCAAATATATGAATCTATGGGGGATGTTTCTTATCCGAACCACCACAGGCCTCATGAGCCCTTCCCTCTCTATGATTGTCTGTTGACTGCTTACAGGCTCAGTCTGTACAGGTCCAGTGCAGCAACCTCAGCTGTTGCTCATTATTGTAATGGCATTTTCTGCCCTTCTCTCTACCTTTCAGCTCTTAACATTCTTTTTTCTTCTCTTCCTGAACGTTAGAGGGAGTGATATAAATGTCCTCTTTAGGACTGAGCACTCAACCATCACTTAATCTTGATGGTTTGGCCAGCCGTGAATTTCTGCATTCAGAGCTATTCATGGCAAAAAGACATTTCTGTGATTAGGGCTGAGAGTAACATTTGTCTATGGGTAATATATATATTTAGAAGGCATTTTAGCACCATGTCAATTTAGCTGGACATCAGTAGGGCCTAAAAACCTCTTCAGCCATAGGTTTTTGTCTGCATTTACAATATGAAGCACAGATTCCCTCCTGTAGAGTGGGTCTCAAATCTAGCGAGAGAGCAATTGATTACCCTTATAACAGTCATGCCTCTTATACCAATGGATGCATCTTTCCTGGCAGATTAGTGTTATAGTTACTCAGCTGTGAATACTGTGATTGTTATTATGTGCCTTTTAATGCTCTAAACACAGAAACTTGTCATTTAAACTATCGCACATTAGACAGTATCCATATTATGGCATATTGAATAACTGTTTGAAAGCTAAATGTAAATAGTTTGGGAAATGCATGTGCTTTCTTTTTATTCAAAGATTAATAGCTGAATGGCCACCATAGGTTTTCCTTGGTGCCAGACACTGAGATGACAGTGTCAAACATGATTGATAAGTCATCTGCCCCAAATTTACATTCTGCTCAGATATTTGAAATTTGTTTTTTTTTCTGCATTAAGTTTTCATTCAGACCAAACTTATGATAGTTTAGCTATTATTTACCAGTAACTTTTAGATCCACCCTAGACACACTGTGAGGGTTCCTAAGGCAATGGCTCTTCTTGGTTGCTACCTCTACTACATCTGGAATAATTAAAATGCTAATTGCTGGGTACACCTGTGAGAGATTTATCTTGATTTCATCATTTGAGGTGGGAAGACACATCTTTAAATCTAGCCAGCATCTTCTGGTGGCAGTCTGTGTAAACAAGATGGAAAAAGGAATCTTTTGTTCTTTGTCAGCTTGCTCTCACTCTCACTGGTAAATTCATTCCTTCAATGGTATTAGAGCCCACTTTTTTGAGACTCTGACATATACTGAAGACCACCTGAGACATTCAGCCTTGTAGATCAAACAACTATTCAATTCCTGGACTTTTCACTGGTAGACAGCTATTGTTGGAATAGTTGGACCACAACCTATAAACCACTCTTAATAAATCCCATATATAAAATATGTATATTATACATATATATTTAGTAATCCCATATATTATATATAATAATGTATATAGGCTTATAGGTTGTGGTCCAACTATTCTAACAATGTAGATAAGTTCTATTCATTCTGTTTCCCTAGAGAACCCTGAGTAATACACTCTAGGAGGATCTTTGACACCTCTCTGAGATGCAGTAGCAAGACACGCTCAGTGTCCTGTACAGTGCCAGCATCAGCAACAACAGGCCACTAAGGAAGTATAAGCCATGTTGGCAGACTCTAACTAGAGTGGACAGCACAACAACTTGAAATACACCTTGCAGGATAGCTTCAAACCATGTGATGCAGATGGTCAGGGCCAGCACAACAGCAGAAGCTACCACACACCAATCTCTGCCATGCGATTCATGTTCAGCAAAAACACTGGTCAGGCCAGGAGGCTCAGGGCCAGAAAGTTCAGTGCAAGGAAGTGCATCATCAAAAGTGCATCATCAAAAGTTTCAGAATGTCATTATGTTTCTTCAGTGTGGAGAGGGCATCCAGCTAGAGCAGTGCCTATTAACTGCATTGATGAGGGCACATCAGTAGGGCAAATAATAAGATGTGAATGTAGACTGCATCTATATTATGCACAATTATCTTAGGCAAATTGTGCCGTAATTTTTAAAATGTCTCTTATTAAGATGAACACTTCTTTATAAGAAGTGTATCTTACTCTGTGACCACTAATGCTGTCATTAACCAGGCAGGGTGGACCATGCCTATAATCCCAACATTCAGGAGGATTTCCACAAGTTCAAGGCCAATCTGGTCTATACAATGAATTCCCCCCTCAAGAAATAAAAAGCCTATTATTAATCTATTATTGCAAGAACTAAATTATTGACTTATTCACACAATAGATGATCATTGAGCCACTGCAAGTACCAGGCATCAAGGATGCAGTAAAGAACAAGATGGACACAAGTTCTTCCCTTGTAAAGTTTATGGTCTATGGACCAGGCAATAATTCATATTACTGCTCAGTAAGAATTTCCTCCCTGCCCTCTCACTATGAGCAATTTATTCTTCTTTAATCCATTGAATTTGGATTTGGTTGCTGATATTGGAATAGGTTATTGATTTCCTGTAACTAAAAGAATGTTAGCAGTTGAGAAATGAACACACTCCCTCAACATGCTTGCCTCCTTCATTTCCTTCTTCTTCATGAGAACAATGTGCTTTGGGCAACCATTGTCCAAGATGTATGAGAGAATATGTAAAGACATGGACCCAACCATGTCCCGAAGACAGACAAAACCCAACTGCCCAGACAGCGCTGGGGAGATCTGCCAAATTAGCTAATCTGCAGACCCAGGACCCGTGAGAGTGAAAATGTAAGTACTTGTAATTTCATGAGTTTGGGGCTAATTTGTCCCACACTATGATTATAGCAATGATGCTCTAATACATAATAAATAAAATATCCGGTATTCTTGATGTTGGATTTTCTATTGATACTATCATATCACAGTGGAAGCATTTTGAAAACTTTCTGAAAATCTTCACACAAGCTATTTGTACTCCACACACTCACCATGACACATCTAGTTTGTGGACTTGTAGTTTAGGCAAACTGTGAGGAAACTGGAGAAGATACAGAAAGTAATGAAAATTAATATAAATACAATATAAAGTCTTATATGCAAGGCATGGCACTGTAGGAGAGCAAAGTACTAGGTCCATAATCTAGTGTCTAAAAATAGCACTGATTGACGTCCGAAGAGAACAGTGAAGGAACAAACTAATTTTAAAAAATCATATAAACACAAAGGATATAGAGAGAATCTTTTCTCTTCCTCACTAAAGGGGAAACAAATTAAACAAGCTTTCCAGGTCACTTTGGGTTAGACACAAGAAAAGACAGCAGCCGAGCAGATTCCCAGGGCAGGCTGGTCCTGCTACACTCACTCAAGGAAAGGAAAAGCAAGGGATGCTGAGGCCTGATCAGTGTTGGAAGAATGGACCGGCTCATTGATCCTCTGGTATTTCCAAGCTCTGAATTCTTTTATGAGGCAAAAATCCTGGTCTACCTATTCCTCTGTTGCCTTCTATAAGTATCAAAAGATACCTAAACAAACAAACAAACAAACAAACAAACAAAACACTTCCTGTGTCTAAGGGCAAGACCAAAGTTTCCTTTGGCTCACTACTCTCTTCATTTTAAGTAGAAAGAAGGTCACCCATTCAACAAAACTTCACAAAGCATCTACAACAGCGTGGCTGGCACTGCTTTATATTGTCCTAAGCTAGCCAAATCACCTGCCAGTGGAGGCGCCCTGTGGCAACTAGGGTAGGGAAGAGCAGTAACAGTAACAGACTGACTGCTGCCAATTCTAGTTATGTGTGAACTTCTACAAATACTGCAGAAATGTCAGTGGATTTATTCATTTTAAACATTATTTTATCATTACCATATACTCATTGAATAAAATACGAGTTTCATGATAATATTTTCATACACATGTGAAAGATGTGCTTTGCTCAATCCACTTCCCGTTGCCCTTTCTTGTATCCACTTAATGAATTTATTGCTTGTGCATATTAAATAAAGGTAGACAATTCCCAGGGTTTTCAAAGGATTCCAAAAATTTTGAGAAAACAGTAATACATATATATATATATATATATATATATATATATATATATATATATATATATTTGTTAATCATCTTTCAAAAATCTATATGTTCATTTATTACTCAATAACTTTCTACTATTCAAAGGTACAGTTAGTTTGGGGGTGTCTCTCACATTTTGGGCTAAAGATATTTTCCTTCATCCTTTCACTCTTAATCACTTCAGAATGAGATCAGGAAAATGTGGCCTGAGCACACTCTGTATAATTCTATGATACCGTATTGTAGGGAGGCTCTGACATTAAGCCTGTGTCCCGGACTTCTCATTTTTGAAAGAATGATGTTGAAATGCTTTACCCAGATGATGCTTCTGATTTTACCAGGAATCATTTTCTCCATATCTTCCCCCAATATCTCCTGTAGAACTCCCGGAGTGATAGTCTGGCTGCACAACCAGGGTCAGCATGCAGAGGATGTGGCTGCCTATCGACCAAGTCCATTAGCACATTATGGGCAGCTAAAAGACTTGCCAAAAATAATTCCACTCTTCCATCCACAGCTCCCAGACCACTTGGCAGGAGAGAAGCTGGCAGATGTTACAGGAGCAATTCATTTAGAATTTACAAGACCCATTATGGATATCAATACCCAATCAATCCCTGGAATGAGGGATCAGGAGTATATTAGATATTTTGTTTTGCATCTGAGGAACAAATGAATTAGATTAGAATTTTGATTTTAGCTGCTGCCTCTACTGGAATTTTCCTCTGAAGTCATGAAGCTGTCATATTCATCCCGCGAGGCCACACTCGCAGCCCAACATCTCCTGTGTAACATCCTTTCTCCACAAGCAACATTATGTTTCTTGTTTTGTAGTTTTATTAAGGTTTCTAACAACCTGGAACCCTATGCAAGTAGAGACAGTTTTTTAAATGCTCACTTGTAAAAGTCAGTCTGTGAACAGTTGTTATTATTGGCTGCAGTTAGTTTATACAATCCTGTTTCTTTCTTAAAAGAAAGCAAACAGCCACAGAGTAAAAGTGGGCTTTATTAAAGACAGAGTTCAGCCATGGCTCACAATGCTTTCTATTAGTTGGTGGACACAGCTCGGATCTCTGTCATCAGCACAGTAGACCTTTCTGAAAGCTCTGTGGGAAGAAACAAAGGTTTGTGTCCTTTCCTGAAGCCACTGTGGTGAGACACAGAAGCAATACATTCCCTCCCTGGGTTCATTTTTGCCTCCACCACCAAATGCACACTGTCTCCATGGGTCTATCCACGCAAAAATACTAACAGCTAATGATGCACACTGAACATGTCCTGTCTATTTTATATATACATATAGTGTATATATAGTATATATGTGTATATAATATGTATATAGTATTTCATTGAAATTTGAACTTTATTCTTTGAAGTAGATATATTCCCACCTTTTAGATTATTAAAGCTTAGAGAAGCTAAGAACTCTTCTTTGAGGTTACATAATCAATAACTTTAAGAAGTGAGGATTTAAATACAACTTTACTAGTTGCCAAAGTCCATGCTCTCCACTATGATGCACACCACCTCTAAGAAGTCACTGGTTTATGTAAGAACAATGTCCAAGAATGGAGTTGTGTGAGGAGATTTCTGAGTGCTTGTGAGGAAACTCCAAGAAAACAAGGTAAGAGTCTTGTGACCTCAGCTTCTTTAGGACACAGAATTGTTCTTGGAATTCGTTTTTATGCTTCTCCCAAGTGTAGCAGATAGGAGTAAGTTTACTTCAGCTGTTGTTATTTCTGCGCCTTTATTGAAAAACATGATTTTGCCACATGTGGCTTGTCCTTGTGATTAAACACTATACTCACGTGATTCTTCTTAACCCTCAAAGTATAATCGCCTGATGCTCTCTGAAAAAAGTTGGCTATTGCATGAGACTTTAGTCCACCTCATTTTTAGGTTCTGCCCTCCCAGGTTCCTGTTGACAACCAGAGTGGTAGCATGTGTCTTCTGTAGAATAAGTTGAATTTTGTGGGCCACTCAGGTAAAGTCCCAGTGCTGACCTGTCAACGCATGTCCATCATCTGACATTTATCACAGGCCTCAGCCCCTGGTGGCTTCTCTATTTTAAAAGGAGAAACCTTATTTTTGACTACCATTCTGAGTCATCCTGGACCACAGGACACTTACAGCCATATTACAAGAAAGTAAGCCATGCTTTGCCATCTGTCCCAGCTGTTTAGATGCACTGTTTACCCTCTACTCTTTACAGAGCTAAATGATGGTTTCAGTTAAATGGGACTTTCTTCTCCATGGCAACAACAACAGTAACAAACCCTCAATGAAGGTGCTACACAAATTTGAACTTAAGTTTATCACATTCAAACCCTTTTTCAATCCAAAATGAATAATGAGATTTTTTTCATGAATGTCAACAGTAATTTTATTTAATTTTAACTTCAGATAACTAAATTATCTATACCTAAAAATACCTTGAACATTAATACAATTAAATGATGCCCTGCACTAGTTTGTCGAAGCCATGCTAGCCAGTTAATAGAAAATAGCAGATAGAGATGAGATAGATCAGAGCATGCAGTTTATACAATTATATTCCTCATAAACTAAAGTAAATAGCTATTCATAAAACTATGTTTGGCATTATTGTACAAGTTTAAACAAATATTATTTATGGCATTTTTTTTGTTGATGTCAAGACATGCAATCTGAAATTCAGGAAAAAGACAATTCTTAAAATAATTCATGATTTTATAAATCATAATTTCCCATTTCAAGAAGATGGCTTAAAAGAAAGAAGTTGAGTAAATAAGTAGTCCCTTTGCGGCACTATTTAGTAATGCACAAATGGAAACCCAAGTGCTCAGCAAGAAACAGATCGCTCTGCAGCTGTTTTATTTGTGTAAGTGTGGCAACCTCTGAAAGAAGGACATTTGAACTCTGTTACTGCCTAGGTGGGTAAAAGAGCACCAAGCTGCAAAAATTAGAATAAAAACAATAACAAAAAGCTTCCCAAAATATAAATGCACATACATACGTGGAGCTGTGCCAATGGCATTCCCCTATGGTGATTTGTTGAGCTGTACCTTTGTAAGTACCTCTCTGTATTTCGCTGATCTTATAATACGTGTTAGTAAGGGTTTTTTTTGGGTTTTTTTTTTTTTTTTGGTTTTTTCAAGACAGGGTTTCTCTGTGTAGCTTTGCGCCTTTCCTGGAACTCGCTTGGTAGCCCAGGCTGGCCTCGAACTCACAGAGATCCGCCTGGCTCTGCCTCCCGAGTGCTGGGATTAAAGGCGTGCGCCACCACCGCCCGGCTAGTAAGGGTTTTTTTTTTTTATTTCAAATTTCAATTCAATTTTATTATATATTTGTCTAACTTTTAGTGAGGATACAGTCTGGAGAAGTTTTATATTACATATTTGTAGAAACAAAACGTAACAAAAAAATCTTGAAAGCAAGGGACAACTTCAAGATACAGACAAAGGCAATAATTTTCTTAGTATGAATCTATTATTCAGGAAATATTGTTACCAGTGAAGAAATAATAGCTCATTAAATTGAAGATTCTGCACAGTAAACAAATATAAGTATATAAAGAGACTTCCTATATAGAGAATTGAAAAAAAGCATTTCTAGCTAAATAGCTAACAGTAATTACTATATTGTATATTCTTGGTTATCTATTTGACAATTATCTAGAACCAACAATAACTCAAACACCTGGGATGGATTTTCTTGGGTGAATGATGTGAGGTTGGAAAGTCCATCCTAACCCCTTCACACATCTCTAGGTTGGCAGCTTACATAAAAATATGGAGGAAGCAAGTTTGGGTTTTTTTGTTTTGTTTTGTTTTACCAAATTCCGACACAAAACTATTTATTGGAATAATTAACTTTTACTCACCAAAAAACAAAACAAAACAAAACACCACCAGTCATTTTCATACCCCTCTCATGGGTAAACTTACTGCATCATGAAGTCCTCCTTTCTGCATGAGTCTTGAAAGTAAAAAGACACTTGGGAGTTTCAGGGGTAGACAGTTACTTGAAATTGACTACTAAAAGAAGTTACATAACTGAAGAGCTGACAAATTTTCTTTGCTTCAACATTTATCTTAAGTCAGCATGCAAGCCTCTTCTCCTACCTCCCTGACAGAGCATGCAGAAAAGTGTGCAGTGAGTGCCTAATTCACACAGTGTTGGCCACAGTTAGAAACTACAAGGCTTCAGTTATGCTAGTAGGAGGCTGCCCAAGCACTCAGCAAAGTCATTCAACAGGAAACAGAGCTCAGAAACTTTCCCAGCCTTCCATTGTACAACCCATACTTCTGTTAGTGGACAGAGACCTGGCCCAAGCCTTCAGGATGGACTTAGATGGCCCAAGCACATGGCATATCACTCTGCCATCCTAGGTGCTTCAGGTACCATTTTAATAAAGATATGCTTGACTGTTTCTGCCTTCCTTGGGAACTACTTCCAGAATCTACAGTGCACCAAAGCCAACTACTGCTTAGAAGACATGTCAGTGAGTGTCCTCAAAGCTAAGGAAGGGAATCTTGAGGATTTTGTGTTTGTTGTGCTCTCTTGTCCTGGCCTTCTACTACTGCTGTAAACCAGCCACGCTCAATGGTATTGATGTGTCTGTACAAACACCTCCTGGTGAACTCACTGTATACTCCTCAAGAGCAGGATTCATGCCCTAGAAGCACAATAAATATATGTTAAATTAACATTGTCAAAGTGGACTTTATTCACCCTAAAATATAATTTTGACAGATCAAAATAGCTTTTTTGTCAGAGTTAATAATTATGACCTTTAGAAAGTAGAGTGAAGAAAATATAGGAAGGCAACTGAATATACCAGTAGACCAAGCAAACCCTTTAACCACTAACTTGGAGAAGATACAATCATGGGTTGATATTGATATATCAATTGGGAAAGTATATAGTAGTGAAAAAGAACAAATTATTATTAATGTATTCCATGGCATGAATGAATCTCATAGACATGATGATATGAAACATTATCCTAACAATATCAAATACGACTCCAGTTTCTATTCAATTGAGTTACAGAAAAGATACATTTTGCTGCAAAGCAGTCAGAATAATGGTTTCCTTAGGAGAATATTAACTAGAAAGCAATATGAGTGAATCCTCTACAATGTTAGAAAATTTCTCTATCCTGACCTGGGCACTGTGCATAAGAATGTACATGTATATGCCTTTAAAATGTGAGTTTTCATTGAGCTGTGATTTTATTTTCCTAGAATCATTTATGGAATGTAGTGACTTTTCACTGAATGGTAGATATCTGAGAAACTGAACAGACTATACCCTTTTCCTGCATGCATTCTGTTGTGTGTCACTCTGTTTTTACCGCAACCATCCATCTGGAAGCCCAGCCATCTACCCGAGCTCACTGACATGACAGTCTATATCCTGACCTTCAGAGTTCCAGAGACCTGTCTTCTTCAAAACTTCACCAAAAGCACTGAAGATAAATCACATGAAGATGACACACAGACACTCCTGCTCTCTTCCCACTGGCTGCTGTCACTTTGGAAATGTTAGCAAGACACGTTGTCTTGGTGTGTTAAGAGATCCCTGATAGAACTGGATGGTCAAGCTGGAACAGGGATGGAGTGGGAGAGCAATGAAAGAGATACCATGATAGAGGGAGACATCATGGGGATAGAGAGAAATCGGGTGCCAGGGAAGTTCCCAGGAATCCACAAAGATGACCCCAGCTTAAAATACTAGAAATAGTGGTGAGGGTGCTTGAACTGGTTTATCCTGGTAATCAGTCATTATAGAATCTTCATCCAGTAACTGATGGAAGCAGATGCAGAGATCCACAGCCAAACACAGGCTGGGCTCTAGGAATCTGGTTGAAGAGAGAGAAGAGGGATTCTATGAGCAAGGGGCATCAAGATCATGATGGGGAAACCTACAGAGACAACCAAACCAAACTAGCAGAAACTTAGACCAACACCTGTAGAGCCTCCATGAGACTGGATTAGGCCCTCTGCGTAAGCAAGACAGTTGTGTAGCTTGATCTGCTTAAGGGGCCTGCTGGCAGTAGGGTCAGGATCCATCCCTGGTGCATGAGCAGACTTTTTGGAGCCCACTGTCTATGGAGGCAGACTTGAGGCAGGAGGACAGGCTTGGACCTGCCTCTGCTGAATGTACCAGGCTCTGCTGACTCCCCATGGGAGGGCTTACCTTCTGGTAGGATGATGAGGGAAGGCTGGAGGAGTGGGAGGAGGCAAGAGAGGGATCTGTGATTGGTATGTAAAATTAATAAAGAAAATTTCTTAATTAAAAAAAAGAGATCCCTGATAGGCTTAAAGCTCCTTAGCATTGTGTGGGAGAGGACATCCTCACACCATCTGCTTGATCTGCAGTTCTATTAAACTGTCAGTATGATAAATGACAAAGAGAAGACAGAGGGGCAGGGCCATCTCCACGGTGAAGTGCTGCAGTCATAAAACATGGAGAACTGAAAAGGATTGAGGCCAAATGCACAAACCATCCTTTGTAATAAGATTTTCCCTTCGCAAGAAAAGAACTAAGAGAGTGAGCTATTGACGCCCAGGTCCAAGCAGAAGGCAGTGGGGACTGTCAGCCCTCAGCCCTGAGGTGCAGCTCACAGATCAGTGATGTGCTGTCCAGTGGTTCAGTGGCTCCACCTCTGCTCCATCCAGTCCCTCTGGAGTTCAGTAAAAATACACGTTGTTCACTTACACAAATAAAAAAAGACATCTTTGAAATAGAACTATAATTTGGTCATTGGCTCCACCTACAAGTTTTCTAAAGAGCTGCTACCCAATGCCTGGTCATCCTGCCCCTAAATTTAGCCCCAGTGGATGGCACAGTCTATAAACAGGGTGCAAGCTATTGGTTTCTGAATGCTGGGGATTTGAAATGAGTTCAATTGAGTCTTATTTTAGTTTCCAGGCAACAATGAGATAATATTAAAAAATAACATTAACTTGTGATACAAACCAGTGGCTATAAAAGTGCTACAAAGTTAAAACACCTTTGAATATCCCTTCTTCAGGGTGTAGTGGGATTCATAGAACAAAATTTATAAATAATCTCCATTAATATCTTGTTACAAAAAGGAAACGAGAAGGTTCGGTTATCTTAAGGAAAAAGTTAATAGTCAATAATAATTAGCATGTATGGGGCTTATTTATTTGACACTTTAACAAAGATTGGTGGTAAGAGAATAATGAAATTATCTCAATAACAAAATGGGGCCTATTGGATTCATACTGGCTCATCCCCCCTTTCTGCTTACCTGCTTGTCACCACAACCAAATTCTTACATGGAGCAGGTCAAATCCATGTATTCCTTGACTTAAGACACTATGATTTTCCTTCTGGGTTTAAGATATATAATAGTGGAGTGTCCCACTGTCAAGGAGATGTTCAGAAGAAGAGCTACTGTCTCTTCCAACACTTGCATCTTTAAAGCAATTATCTGTCCAGATCCAGCTAGACAGCAAGCATTTAAGATGTTTGACATTTTTTTTTTGCAGCTACTCAATCTGCATGTCAAGATTTCTATTGCATTAAAAGAAAAGAGATATGAGGTCACCAACTGTGGTAAGAGTCCTATTGCTTCTGACAAAGTTGTTCGAGTGCTTACAAACAGTCAATGTTTGATGCATTTTTCCATGTTCCTTTATTGACTTGCTTATGGATTTTTAAAATGGGTTTCTTAAGAATATCCATTCAGTATTTCTGCAAGTCAACAATTCATGGTTTAAAACTTGTTCAGAAAGTTGATAGAGGATTCCACAGAATGGCAAGCTCACACCTCCAGTGTGAAATTAGCTTTTTTTTTTCTCAATTGCCATAAAAATGCTTCTCTACTGCTCTTAAGCTCTAAAAATGTGTCAGTGAAACACTCAGAAATGTGTGGTCATTGTTGGATACACACACACATTAGGAAAAAAGGAGATAGATACCCTGTGTATAAGAAACAATGAGTTGTCACAATGGTGACACTCGCCATCCTAGAGTTCTTTGGAAGTTACCATGTTCATTATCTTTGCTGGGTGAGCATCTGCTATTACTAGATACAACACTGAAAATCTGCTCTAACTCTCCATTCCACCAAAATTCTTCATGACCAACAGTATAACCATAATTCTTCAGAAGCCTGAGGCAGGAGATAACTCACTGTGGTCCCACAGAAGGAAATGGCAGGTCTAGCCTGAGTTTTGAACTTGCTAGTTAACTACCACAAACTGTGTTAGGTGCTTCACCCTTGAAATTACACTAGCACACCTTACATAGGGGGTTTCCCAGAGCTGTGGGAAGAAAGCAGTGCCATGCTATGTGAAACTCTCTGATAATCATGGAGTACTCCAATAGCACCAAAGGTTCGCATAATTCCGAAATCATTTGGCTTCAAGTGACAGAATAGCCTTTGAAACTGGCTTTAGCAGAAGGAATGCATCGTCTCATGAAACAGGCCAGCTGAAGGCTGAATGGAGGACAGCCACACTTGAGGGGTCACTACTGGAAATTTCTCTGCCTCTTTCTGGGATCTGCTTTAGCCTACTGTGATGAGGTTCTCAGGCATTCTTTCTCAAGATTGCAGTACAATCAGTCTCTTCATATACCAGCAGGAATAATGTGGATGTCCTCCAGTATGCTTCAGTAAACATTCTATATAACATCTGATCACCACACAGACCTAGTCCTGAATGGATTACCCCTTGAATTATATGCTGGTTGCAGGTGCTGGTCACATGATACAGTACATGTCAGAGACCAGCATTTAAATGAAAGACCAGTTTTAAATGAAAACATTGTGCATCTTGTCAGTGAGATAATGATAGAGAATGCCTAGTCCACACTAGCGTCCTTCCAAATTAGAAAATCTTTCCATGCTATGTTTCATTTTATTCTTTACCAAGTGTAATGGCTATACTTGGTTGCCAAATTGACTACATCTGGAATTAACTAAAACCCAAGTGGCTGGATACACATGTGGGGGTTATTTTCTTAATTAAATCATTTAAAGTGGGAAGACCCACCCTAAATCTATATCTTTTGAGGTAGAAAGGTCCACATTAAGTATGGAACACACCTTCTGCTGGGAGCCTATATGAAGGACTTAGAAAAAGGAAGAAGGAAGCTTTTGCTCTTTGCCTACTTGCCCTCACTCTGACAGGAAAGTTCATCTATCCTTCAATTGAGGATTTCTTCATTGGCGTTAAAGCCTACTGCTCTGGGATTCCTGTGTACTGAAGACCAGAGGAGACATTCAGTCTCATAGGCTGAACACTACTGGATTCTTGGACTTTTCATTGGGAGATAGAAATATATCTAGAAATATATATATATATATTTCTATCAGTTCTGTTTCTCTAGAAAATCTTGACTAACACTAACACACCAAGTCAAGCCACTCTTTTCTGGGTGAGAAATGAGTCAGTGTAGTTAAGAGTCTTACTCAAAGCCATCCAACTGATGGCCAAAGCAGAACATGAATCTGGCTCTTCTTATGGCAGCTCAGAACTCAGTGCAGCCCCTCCCCACAATCTTGACTGGCTAGTGTGCTTTGAATAATAGGATTTTTTATTTAATATTCCAGAAGAAGTGAAGAAGGTACTAATAAGTACAAACCTCAGATCTCAGTGCATTTCTGCCCTTTACTGTAGGGAAATATTACTGCCCCTTTGAGTGTGGACATTAGCAACAAACACACTCCCCCAATATTTCTCTGTATACTTAGAAATGGCCAGTGGCAATGTGAACTGTGGTCTTTCACAAAGTGGGATAGTGATAACTTCAAGAGTCATAAAAAAGTTCATATCTTCTGCTTTGAAATTTCATTCCCAGAGATTTATTCAACTGAAATGACCTTGTGTATAATAATATCCCTAGTAATTGCATTAATTAGTGCCTTTAAAATATTAGGGTTACACTCTACCAAGCTCTTATTCTCTGCCTATTCTTGAGTGTTTGTGGCCTCCATGTCTGTGCTCCTTCTACATAGAGGGCTCCTCTCTCCCCAAACACTCGCATGATTCTTTCCCTTTTTCCTTCTGGTCTCTTCTCAAACATGAGCCCATCTAATGCACCCTCTCTAAATAGCACCTCACCAATGCCTTCTGTCTATCTCATTACCCTGGCTTGTTCTTGACACTCACTTCATATTTATATTTTCTCTCTGCTGCCCATGAGGTTAGAGATTGTGATTTAATTCATTGAAATGTATTATGTAGTTTTAACAACAGTTGGAACGCTGCTGGGATAAATTTTTATTCTTGATCTTTGAGCATGGTCCTCCATATTTCTGCACTTAACAAAAGTTTTGTTTTGCAATTCATATTCTTTTGGAAGAATAGCTCAGGCAGAGACCAATAGACTAGCTTAAGAAGTAGATAACAAGCAGATCGTGGCCATGCTGGCCTGTCAGAGGGCTGCAATCTGAATGCAGAAATACAGCAGAATTGATAAATATTTTGTAAAGAAGGCACATATAAGGAAAGCTGGTGGTCAGGTCAGACTGGATAATAAATTTACCAGAAAGGGATGGAGACCCAAGGCATCTATCAAGCCAGGACTCAGAGAGGCACAGTGAGTTTATTTTCAGTGATTTTATGATAGGAAAAATAAGGTTGTGTGGGGAAAACTGAGATGCCAAGGATAAAGTTTATTGAAGAAATGTATATTCAAAGTGGAGATTTTAGACATTAGGGCTTACAGGAGATTAATCTACTTGCCCCTTGTTGATCAAAGGAGGCCCAGGGACATAAGCTCCATGCTATTTATGTGGAAAGGAAGTCTAGAAGCCTGATCTATGAGTTATAGAAACAAAACTGTAACAGGTGATGCCTAGATCTAATTGAGAAAAGATTCCAAAATAACCAGACTAGAGTGAAATAAGGAAATATGGTCAACATCCACTTTCTTCGTCCAACTTCCTGTCCCCACAGGCTTCAAAACCATCATCAAAGACAGACAATAGCCCTACAGAGACTGCTTAACTACCTCCCACAGCTGAATAAATGAAGTCCCTAGTTTAGACACCCACATGGCTTCCAGACATCCATACACACAAAGCGCCCACACATAAAGCAAATAAAATTTTAAGTTAAAATTAGAAATCCCTATTTAAAAAAAGAGTTGTGCATACACAAATAATGGAGCCATATAATCAGATATATGCAACACATATTTGTGTATTTATACATTTACACGAAGTATATATACTACATTATGCATGTGTTTTTCTAACAGGACTCTGAGTTTTACAGGGGCATTTGTCTAAATGACTAACCTTTCCACCACAAGTCTATTAAAAGTTAATTTTCTCTTGGAAGCATTAAATTTTGTACATGATGAAAAGCTAGTATAATCTAATTAATATTTAATTGAAATGTCAGTCCACTGCCATAAGACAAGATTTATAAAGAATGGTCTAGAGGGCAATCATAAATCTCTGAAAAGCTGGGCATAGTGGCATGGCACATGCCTTCAGAGGCAAATGGAGCTCTATGATTTCAAGTCCAGCCTGGTTTACATAGCAAGTTCCTCGACAGCCAGAGATATATAGTGAGATTCTATCTCAAAAAAAAGGAAGGAAGAAAAAAGAAAAAAAAAGGAAAAGAAAGAAAGAAATCATTGACAAGAAAAAAATAATGCATAAACTGAATTACTCGTACTGAACAAATGAACACTTAGTGTAGAGGTACAGATCTACTATAATGGACATTAGAACATAGGTAACTATCTCCCTATGACCCAGCAACACATCTTCATGAATATCTTTATTTCCATAAATATTGTATGTCTTAGTTAGGGTTTTTATTGCTGTGAAGAGACACCATGACCACGTAACTCTTATAAAGGAAAACATTTAATTGGGGCTGGCTTACAGTTCAGAGGTTTAGTCCATTATCATCATGGCATGGTAGCACACAGGCAGACATAGTACTGAAGAATTAGCTTAGAGTTCTACATCTGGATCCTCAGGCAGCAGGACGAGAGCATGACACTTGGTCTGGCTTGAACACTGAAAACCTCAAAGTCCACCCCCAGTGACATACTTCCTTCAACAAAGCCACACCTCCTAAGAGTGCCATTCTATATGAGCCTGTGATTCTGACAATGATGTGAATTTTACAAAGTCTACTCCTAAGCAGTATACGTAACTAGTTGAGGATTGAAAGATATTCTCGCAGAGAAAAAAAAGTACTGCCATTACAGTTCTAGTTATTAACTTGGGAAAGTGGAGTCACTTAATATTTGAATAAAGAATAGATATAAATATTTAGGAGTTTTACATCCTGATGCAACTCGACACTAATGTGTCTCACTGGCAGACCCATTAACCATTTAGCTAGGAATGTGAGGTTTACACAAGCTGAATTATTTATTTCATCACTATTTTGCCAACATCTCTGGAAGGCGTATCTGCTGGTGGTAAAGTTCCACTAATGTGAATTTATAGTAGGATAAAAAGGTAACTGAAACCTTGGTATCTCTCTCATACTCTAGACTAGAGGAAAATGCTCAGTCTACTGAGAAAGTTTCAGTCACTAGTGGCATTCATACCCTGGAAGTAACCAACATCTCTTTAACTTGAACATGTCTTGGACTAAAGACACGATCAATAAGAGGGAAATCAAAACCTGGTATTGGAAACTTAACCAACTACCCAGGGCTAGTGAAGTCATGGAACTTGAAGAAGAGTCCATATCAATTTACCAAACTGGCATAATCCCTAATGACATTCTAAATATTTGAACATTTAAACCTACAAATAAATGTAGTACTCACCCTGAATCAAGGAAATCCCTCTTTGCAACAGATGGAGACCACTGCAGAAAAGCATATCCAGTCAAACTGCTGAGTTGTGGAGCCCAGTTCCAGAGGTTACATATACAAAAGATCCACTCCTAAGGTTCAGGAACCATTGAGGAAGCGGGGACAGGAAGATTCTATTAGCCAGAGGATTAGGGAGTTTTCTGTAAAACTGTGTCTCCTAGGAATGTTAGAAGCTACATAAACAAAATTTAATATTTAAAAGTATACCTCCATACATATACAATGTAAATTCTCAATACTGTCTATCCAGAATGGTCTTTCCCCCTGTGTCCTCTGATTTTCACTTGTGTGCCATGGCTTGTCTGCCCACACACATGTGCCATATGCATACACTAAGAATACAAATATGATGAAATGAAAATATTGCTGACAGTGTAGTGAAAAGGAGAAAAAAAAACAAGGGTAATACACAGAGCACGAAAAGAAAAGGAAAAATATGAAGAGTTAGAGCAACTTGTTTCTGGGTCCTCAAAAACTGGAGATGGCCAGTTACACCCACAGGGCACAGGATGGAGAAGAAGGAGAGTACAGGCTTGATTTGTAGGGTATTGTTATTCCTACAGCATATGCAGGTCTTGTGTCTATGTTGGACAAATCCTTGACTGAGGACATTTCCACCATGGCTTGCTGAGATAGCTCCCAAAGTTGGTCCTACGTGTTATCAGAAGACCTCAGTTTCTCTCCAAGTGCTTGTCTTCCTAGGACTGGTTACATGTCCTAACAGCCTGACATCTGAGTTCTCAAGCAATAATGAAACAGACAAGCTGTGATTCCTTCCATGATTATTCACTATGATTTACACATGCGTTATTGGTCACATAGGTCAAGGCTAGTTCAGTGTGTGAGCATGCTATACAAAGATATGAGTACCATGAGGTCAGGATCTTAGGACCAGGGCCATCTTTGAAGCATATCACCTCTGTTCTATTGTTCTTCTGGCAGTTAGTAGAATGCCTTTTATCCACAATAGTGCTTCAAAGGCAGCCATCCCTCAGACTTGCTTTAGGTGGTGGAATGAATACCTGCAGTGGAAAACTAGTGAGCTCAGACTCAGCTGATGCTGGTAAGAGAGAATTTTGTACTCTGTTCTGAGTAGGTGACCACAGAAAACAGCAGCAGTTAGAGGGATTTGCCTTTAGAAGATGGAGATTTCAGAGAGAATAAAAGTTAGCCTGGAAAAGAACCTGTCAGCATGAAACAGACAGCAGAAGAACAAAGCATAGAGTGCTGGGTACAGATGGAAGAGCATAGAAAGAATCAAACGCACATTTAAAAGGATAGAAGTAAAGCATCAGATCCTCAAGATGAAGGCATTGATGGTGAGTTGGGAAGGAAACTATATCCAGAGCACCCCACACTGCATGATGGCACAGAAGGCCCTGGACCACACCTAACACTGCAGGCTGAGGAGGCTATGGCCACAACTAAGCCAACCTTGACACAGCATACTTTCAAAAATATTTTTATGTTTTACATTATCATGTGTTGGTAAATGTGTGTGTGTTTCTGTGTGTATGCTCATGTGGAGGCTGGAGGACCACTTGCAGGAGTCATTTAACTTCTCTCACTACGTGGGTCTTAGAGATCAAATTCAGGTGGTCAGGACTGGAAGCAAGTGGCTTCACCTACTGAACCATTTCATCAGCCCTCAAAAGATATGTTTATTGCACAGGCAATGTGTGTATTGAAAAGTCAAACAATAACGACAATAAAAGGCAGAAAGTGGAGGCTCAACCTCTAAAGAAGCTACAAGTTAGAATTTGTTACATCTCTTTATGAACATTTCCTCAAATTACGTAGCCACATAGAGAAATACAAAAGGTCGGAGTGTATGCACGGTATTTATTGTGGTTTCTGTTAGGTCCAAGGGAAACTCCAAGTCTCCAAACTCTGAAAGGTGGTCCACATATCAAAAATGGCTTCAATGTGGACTATAGGATGTAGTTGGCATTTTCTTTGGGCCTCCAACCAACTCACAAGTGAAGACACAGAGACTTACGCTTGGTCTTAGCTGGGGCTTGCCCCACTAGTTCTTTTTAACTTAAATCAACCTTTTTCTATTTATCTACATTTTGCCTCAGAGCTTTTTGCCATTCTTTCATTCTGTATGTCCTACTTTCCTGCTTCCTCTATGTCTGTCTGTCTGGCCCCTGGTGCCTTCCTGGCTCTCTTTTTCTTCTTTCCTCCAGCTCTAAATTCCTCCTCCTACTTACTGTCTTTGCCTGGAAGTCCCACCTACATCTCCTCCCTTGCTATTGGCCATTCGGCTTTTTATTTGACCAATCAGGTGCCTTAGGCAGGTAAGGTAAAACAGCAACACATCTGTATATAATTAAACAAATATTCCATGAACAAATGCAACACATCTTTACATATATAAACTAATATTCCGCAGCATAAACAAATGCAGCACATCTTTACACAGTTAAGTTAATATTCCACAACAATAGGAGGATTTCTGGTGGTTAGAGAAATGCCATCACTAGTTCCTGAGGTTCACCTCTACCAAAAGAAGTCATTTCTGTTACCTCTGTCAGAAGGGACATATGGCTACCTGTGGTGTCTATCAGCATATCAAAGCTCATGTTGGCCTCCTCAGTATCACAAGTATCTGTTACACATTTCAAAGTACATGCTAGTATACTAGCGCTTCTCACCTCTTTCCCTACCCTAAATCCAACTCAGGGCTTCCCACCCCACAGATACATATCCTCCTTGTAACCCTGATATTCTTCTTGTCATGTACTTATTTTCTTTCTTTCTTTTCTTTTGTTCTTTCTTTCTTTCTTTCTTTCTTTCTTTCTTTCTTTCTTTCTTCCTTCCTTCCTTCCTTCCTTCCTTCCTTCCTTCCTTTCTTTCTTCCTTCCTTCCTTTCTTTCTCTCTCTCTCTCTCTCTCTCTCTCTCTCTCTCTCTCTCTCTCTCCCTCTCTCTGTTGTGCTCCTGCTTCTCTCACTATGTTTTCTTCCTTCTCTGTCTCCTGCTATTCCCTTTTCTTACAGATAGCTGGCCATATCCAATCAGCTGGCAAAGTTCAGTCTTCTTCTTTTTGTGCTATGGACTCTTCCAGATGCCTCCTTGTTGTTCTCTCTCTCTCTCTCTCTCTCTCTCTCTCTCTCTCTCTCTCTCTCATATCTACAGCAAAATCCATGGAGCAGTCATGCCATCAATTTATACCGTTTCAATGTGTAATGTTCTTCATAGGTTCAAATATTGGGGACACTGTCTCCAGCTGGTAGCTTCATTTTAAAAGAAAGTGGTATCTCTCTTGCTTGAAGAAATGAGTCACGAGGAGCAGGCCTTGAAGCTTTATAGACAGACACCATTTCCTGTTCACTCTCTGCCTTCTGAGTTTAAATGCAAACGTGACCAGTTAGCTTCCTGCTCCTGCCCCCATGCGTTTACTGTCTGCTACCATCTCTTTGTGTTAAGATGGACTGTATCACTCTGGAACTGTCATCCAAAATAAACTCTGCCCCTTTAAACTGTTTGTGTTAGGGTATTTTATCACAGCAATGAGAAAGTAGCTAAGACAGTACTAAATTTTCTATTTTCATATACCAGTATAGCTTTGACAACTTCTGTATAAGTCATTCATTGCAGAAATACCCTCTCCTTTTTATTGCTGATTTGTATGTTGTCTTAGGGTTGTTGCATGACATATTTAACCCAATCTCCAGCAAGGGACATTGTAATTATTTATAATTACTTACAAATATAATACTTGGGAAACCTTTTTATAGAAATACCCTTGGTCATTTGCAGAGCGTTTCTGTGGGGAAATGTCCCCAAAGTCTAACTGCTGTCTCCAAAGGGATTCACACTTAAGTAAATATTGCCTACTTGAGATGTTTAACTAATTTGAATGCATTTTTCAATATTATGCAATTTGTGGTTAATTTACAAATAGACTCAAGTGTAAAAATTACACATGATGTGGATATACTTCTTGTCAAGTAGTTCTGAACCTAGTATTTCATAGTTAAAAATGTAAGTGTTTGGAATAAGTCATTAGTTATTACAGTGTAAGGTGAAGTATGTCAGGCGAGGAAGGCACTGTGCTTACCCAGGGAATTACATACGTGTATCAGCAAATTTGAGGTGCACACACTGAAATCCTCCGTCAATACAGCACCAGTCCAAAATCCAGTGTCTCCTTGACTTTCCCCTCACTTTCTAACTTCCAATATTCTTCATGAACTTTGTTTATCAAGACAAAGTATCTAGTAAGTCACTATCACTTTGGTGTATATCAGCTTTATCTGTAGCCTTGATTGTGGTACTTCAATGTGAGAACTGAATGCAGAAAAATTAACTTACAAAGGTGTTGTTTTTGAATGGAATGGTAAGGATGTTTAAATCAATTTTTAATGTTTAAGAAAGGGAGATAAAAATCAACCCAAGACAATGTAACAGCTGCCCAGGACCTACATCCAGTAAGTAAATGGGAGGCGCTACTGTCCTCTCTTGCATGTGTCTGCTGGCATAAATTTGTGACCCCAGTCAGATTAGCAAGCACTACTAAACACTTTCCCTTTCCTTCTCTACCTACTAGTCATCGTCCTTTCCCTGTATTCCCTGGCCCCTCCATCCTTCTCACTCTGCAGGAACTCAAGCAGGTGAGAGTACAGCCAGCAGTGTCATAACTCCCCCTTTTGAGTTCATAAGGATCGACTTTCCTGAGGGAAATTTGTCACTAATCAGCTCTAAGGCTGAAGCCTTTAAGGCTTAAAGAGAATTAGAAGAGGCACTTCTTGGAAAATAATTGAGGACTCATGGTTAATTTTATGTCAACTTGACACAGGGTAGGGTCTTCTGAGAGGAGGGAACCTCAACTGAGAAAAATGTTTTCATAAGATTGGGTTGTGGGAAATCCTGTAGGTCATAAAGTGTAGGGCATAAAGTTATTGATTGACTGGGAGGGCCCAGTGTAATGTGGGTGGTGCTATCCCTGGGCTGGTGGTTTGGGCTTCTATAAGAAAGCAGGCTGAGCAAGCCATGAGGAGCAAGCCAGTAAGCAGCATCCCTCCATTGCCTCTGCATCAGCTCCTGCCTCCAGGTTCCTGCCCTGTTTGGTTCCTGTCTTAACTCTTTGGATGATGAACAGTGATATAGAAGTAGAAACTAAATAAACCTTTTCCTCCTTCCAAGTTGCTTTGGCCATGGTGTTTCATCACAGCAATAGTAACTCTGACTAAGATGTGGATAGGTTTAAAAAACATCATGAGGTTTGCAAGCAAATGGATGGATCTAGAAAAAATCATCCTGAGTGAGGTAACCCAGACTCAGAAAGACAAACATGGTATGTACTCACTCATAGGATACTAGATGTGGAACAAGGATGACTGGACTGCTACTCACATCACCAGGGAGGCTACCTGGAAAACAGGACCCCAAGAAAGACACGGGGATCACCCAATGATGGAGAAATGGAAGAGATCTACATGAACAGCCTGGACATGAGTGGGGGTAATGAAGGGCGAGGGTCTAGAGAGAGCGAGCTTGGGGGAGCGGGAGATCCCAGCTGGATCAAGAACAGAGAGGGAGAACAAGGAATAGGAGACCATGGTAAATGAAGACCACATGAGAATAGGAAGAAGCAAAGTGCTAGAGAGGCCCACAGAAATCCACAAAGATACCCCCACAACAGACTGCTGGCAATGGTCGAGAGACAGCCCAAACTGACCTACTCTGGTGATGGGATGGCCAAACACCCTAATTGTTGTGCTAGAAACCCCATCCAACGACTGAGGGATCTGGATGCAGAGATCCATGGCTAGGTCCCAGGTAGAGCTCTGGGAGTCCAATTAGCGAGAATGAGCAGGATTTGTATGAGCGAGAATTGTTGAGACCAAGGTTGGATAAAGCACAGGGACAAATAGCCAAACGAATGGAAACACATGAACTATGAACCAATGGCTGGGGGGTCCCCAACTGGATCAGGCCCTCTGAATGGGTGAGACAGTTGATTGGCTTGATCTGTTTGGGAGGCATCCAGACAGTGGGACCGGGTCCTGTGCTCATTGCATGAGTTGGCTGTTTGAAACCTGGGGCCTATGCAGGGTTGCTTGGCTCGGCCTGGGAGGAGGGGACTGGACCTGCCTGGACTGAGTCTACCAGGTTGATCTCAGTCCTCGGGGGAGGCTTTTCCCTGGAGGAGGTGGGAATGAGGGGTGGACTGGGGGGAAGGTGAGGGGGGCGGGAGGGGGGAGAACAAGGGAATCCGTGGCTGATATGTAGAACTGAATTGTATTGCAAAATAAAAAAAAGGAAAAAAATAAGTATACAGATATAGAAGACGTAGATTAAGTTTTTGAACATAGGACACACAGTAAAAATGATGTTGATCTCTTGTTTAAAGGATGAAATAAAACTTATGTGCTTAAAGCAAAAAGAAAAAAAATCTGTGTTCCACCCATGCTGCCATAGATAAACTGCTTTTAAAACTATTTAGGATTTAATGGAGTTTTTGTAATAATCCATAAAGATGTGTACCACGGTTCTCTATACATTCATCTGGTAATGAATAAATTGTACCATAATTTAAAAAAAATTCATTTAGGCCAATCTTTACAATGTTTTCTTTTTTTTCCTTGCAAATAATTTTTGTATTCCTCTCTTGCCTATTTCTCTATTTGGTCTTTGATTTTGTTAACATCTGGTAACATATTCAACATCTACTTGTTTCAACCTTAAGAAATTACCACCTCATATTTTCCTGCTTTCAAGTGTTACAAAAGAGCACTCCTGCTGACAACCACCATCAGCAACTTCTGTGCAAGCCATGACAGGAAGAAAGATGGAGACCCCAGCTCTGACGTGCTCAGTTCTGTGGAGGTGGCCTGGATGGCTCAGGTACTCCAGAGCATATCAGCAAGGATTCTTACAGAGCCACACCATCCTGCTAATTTGGAAATTAGCAGAGTGAGTTGCAGTCCTAAATAGTAAAGGTCTACTTCAAGTGGGTAGAGAGGGGAGCTACCCACTTCAGTTGCCAAGATGAGACAAATTCCCTTCATAGTAAATGGTGACTGGAAACAGCATTCAGAAGCTTTATTCAATAAGCATTGACTTAAAGAAAATGAGTTGGCATTGCTCACTTATATCGAGTGAGTGCTAGACAGGTCCCTGCCAGCTGTGCTCGCACTTTTTTTCAATTCCTTGAAAGTGAGGAAGGCAGAGGGGACCGAGAAGAACAGAGAAAGGAAAATTACTGGCAGGTAGAACTATTTGGTTGCACTAGGAAGCTGAAAGCATTTAACATTGGTTGCCAATTTGACTAGAGTCAAAAATTTTTGATTGCGGACACACGTAAGATAGGACAGCATCATTGTGCAACATTTACTGGATTCAGATTCCTGGCTGCTGTTACATTTCTTTGGGTTGATTTCCTCTCCTTTTCTGTTGGCTTAAATTTCCTTACTACTTCCTTCAGAAATATCTCTCTTCTCCTTGTGTGGGGGCACAGCTTACTTGGTAAGTAAAATGTGACTAATAGGCAGCACCCCTTGAAAGTTGTCCAGCCATTAATGTTTGCCCATCATGTGTTGATGAGAACCTGGGTGGTGCTATGTTAGAACTGGACATGGACTTTTTACTCCTCTTTAAAAATACTTTATTTTTTGGAGTACTTTTAGATTCAAAGCAAAAAAATAAGTGGAAAATGCAAAGAATTCCTGCACATCCCTTGTCCTCACACACCTACATCATCTCTTGCTATTGATCCACAGTGGTACATTTGAAAGCAATCAAGGAATATCACTATCATCTATCTTGGTCTATGTTTCACCTTGGTCCCAGAGGTTCTAGGGCCATGGCACCAGCATCAGAATGGTTCTGAGGAAGGTGCCATTGGGATAGTATTATAAAGGTGCAGGTGGGTGTAAGAGGACAATTATGTGATGAAACAGGAAGTCAGAGTGGGAAGGTTCCTTGAAGACAACTCACTTCCTGTGTGTGTATTATGCGTAGGCATGCGTGTCTGTGTGTGCACATGTTCAATGCATGTGAGTGAGGGTGTATCTGTGGCATGGTTACACACATGGAGAGTTTAAGGAACATCCTTAAATGTAGGTAGGTCTTTGCCTTCTGCCTTTTTGGGACAATGCCAGCTTATTTGCAATTGTATATGTCAGACTAGTTGGCCCGTGAGCTTCCAGGAATTCTCTTGTCTCCAACTACATCTCAGCTTAGGAGTGTACTGGGATTGTAGATACACACCACCAAACCCAGCCTTATTTACACAGGTCCTGGGAATCTCACTCAGTTCTTCAGTGTGGCAAGCACTTTACCCATGGGTCCATCTCTCCAGTCCAAGACAACTTAATTTTGCAAAAACTAAGTTAGGGTCAGTCCACAAGCAACCACCTAAATTTCACCCACAGTCTTTGCCTCCAGTGACCCAACCAGTACCCTATATCCTCCACTTCTTGAAGCTTCTAACAACCTCACACCATAGACCAGAATCTGGCTTCTGATACACAAACTCTCAAGGAACACTCTCCAAACTGTACCATCCCCTAAAGTAGATTCACTCAGTGAGCAAACATATAACGGCGTGCATCTATGATTGCACCTTATAGAATAATTTCACTGTCCCCCAAATATGCTCCTTGATTTACCCCTCTTTATCCTAACCTCTGGAAACCATTGGAATTTTTACTGTCTCCATTATTTTATATCTCTTGAAATACCATACAACTGAAAGTATATATTACTTTTACACATCACATCAACACCTTTCATGTTATAATATTCATCTATAAAATGCCATGTGTTTGTTATTTAATAGCATTAATATTTTTAGTGCTGAATAATATCTCATGTCCAAATGCACTATAGTTTATTTTTCTGTTCATCTACTGAGAGACAAATTTGGGTGATGATGAATAAAGCTGCTATAAATATCTATGGATTTGTTTTCTCTTTCTGCGTTAATGTATGTGTGTACATCATGTGTATGAAATGTCCATGGAGGCCAGAAGAGGGTATTTGACTCCCAGATCGGAATGACACATGGTTGTGAGTTACCCTATGGGTGCCAAGAACTCAGTAGGGGTCCTCTTCAAGATAAACACGTGCTCTTAACCCCCGAGCCACTTCTCCAATCCTATTTGAGAGGGGTGCTGTGCAGACATAAGTATTTGATTCATTTGGGTAAATACCAGAAATAAAATTGTTCAGAGTATTTTCACCCAGGTATGGTGATGCTGGCCTATAATCCTAGCAAGATGAACGTCAACCTAGATTATGTGAGACTCTGATTCAAGCCAAAAATAAAAAATAAAAAAATCAAGAGGATAGTTTTAGTTTGTAGAACAGTCTTCAGGAGTGTCTGTACCATTTTGTAGTCCCATTTTGTAGTAGTTAACGGTAGCTCATCTCAGGAGCAGGTGATGTTATGTGTGCTTTAGGCTTTGACCATTCCAGTACAGTGGTGCTGTTGGGGTTAAATGACATTTTATTTATATTAGTCTGGGTTCTCTAGAGAAACAGAACTAATAGAATGAATAGTACGTACAGGATTTATTAAAATTTTTTGTTTGTTTGTTTGTTTGTTTGTTGTTTTTCGAGACAGGGTTTCTCTGTATAGCTTTGCGCCTTTCCTGGAACTCACTTGGTAGCCCAGGCTGGCCTCGAACTCACAGAGATCCGCCTGGCTCTGCCTCCCGAGTGCTGGGATTAAAGGCGTGCGCCACCACCACCCGGCTATGTACGGGATTTATTAGAGTGGCTTACAGGCTGTGGTTCAACTATTGCAACAGTGACTGCCTCCAACAGAAAGTCCAAGAATCCAGTGTTGTTCAGTACACATAACTAGAAGTCTCAGCCTGTCTTCAGTATATATCAGAATCATGAAGAAGTGAGCTTTAATACCAGTGAAAGAACATACTTGCCAGTAGAGAGTGAGGGCAAGCAGGCAAAGAGCAGAAGCTTTCTTCTTACAAGTCCTTTATATAGGCCACCCCCAGACAATGTAGCCCAGATTCAGGATGGCTCTTCCCACCTCAAATGATCCACTCAAGAAAAATTCCTCCCAGGTGGGCTCAGCTGCTTGAGCTATGGTTGATTCCAGATGTAGTCAAGTTCACAACCAAGAACAGCCATCACAACACTGAATAGCCCCTAATATGCTGCCTTTTTGTTATGGATCTCTTTAGATAAGGTTTTTGTTTATGTCATCTATTTTTTCTATTTATTTATTTATTTATTTATTTATTTATTTATTTATTTATTTATTTATTTATTTTTACATCCTGACCTCAGTTTCTCCTCCCTCCTCTCTTCCCAGTTCCTTCTCTCCCCTCCCCTCTGCCCCCACCCCACCCACTTCTAGTCAGAAAAGGGCTGGCCTCCCATGGAGATCAACATGGCCTATCAAGGTGTAGTAAGACTAAGCACCTCCCCTTATATTAAGGTTGGACAAGGCAACCCAGTGTGAGGAATAGGGTCCCAAAAGCCAGTAAAAGGGTCAGAGACAACCCCTGCTCCCGCTATTAGGAGTCCCACAAGAAGACCAAGCTACACAACTGTAACATATATGCAGAGGGCCTACGTCAGTCTCATGCAGGCTCCCTGGTTGTGGCTTCAGTCTCTGTGAGACCCCATGAGCCCAGGTTAGTTAATTCTGTGGGTTTACAGCCATTCCACCCTGAACACATCTGATCTCATCTAGTATCTATTTTTAATCAGGCTCCAAAGTTCTTATTAAATTTTAAGAGTTCTTAGGGTATTTGAATATGAGTCCTTCATATGGCATGGGATTTGCAATTGTTTTCCTCCAGTCTTTGGCTTAAGAGATGGCTATTGTTCCAGTATGTAAAAAACTGCAGCTGGTTGGAGATGGCCATTTCTCTTTCCCTGGAGAAGTCCAGCTAAGACAAAGGCCCAGCAGGCTCTGCTGAGGTTTCTGAAGAACAGGATGCTCTAGCATATTTCTCAATGGTTACTTTTTCTTTCTCCTTGTCAGAAGCCCAAGAGGATGTTTATTTATTATAAAAATTCAGATGCCCAAGTTTCCTTCCCTCTGGTAGCTCCCTTATCTTCTACTTTCAGCTAAAGGAAAATTCTAGATGTGGCTCACATAACTGTTTTCACATTCTGTTGGTGAGAACCAACCGATACAACAGTACTGTTGGATACAAACAGTACTAGGAAATGAGTTTGTGATTGAACAGTTGCCTCCCAACAACATTCACAGTACAGAAAATGGAACACAAACCATGGGCTATCAGCTAGCGTTCTCTGCTATGACATGGTATCTACAGAAGTATAAACCGTGAAGTTTGTATACTTAACCTTCTTTGGACAATCTCGCTCAAGTTTAGGAAGCATCAGTTCTAAAACTATCTTTAAGTTAAGCTTGAATGCAATATTCTCTGCCTGTCTTTCTTTTTTCCTTTTTGCTGTTTTATTTTTGAGACAGAGTCTCACTGTACAGTCCAGGCTAGCTTAGAATTCACTGTGTAGCCAGGCTGACCTTCATTCAACTCACAGATTCATCTCATTGTAACATCTAAGCCATGCTCTTGGGAGCTTAAAATGTGTATCATGATCTATTTTAGAAGGGTTAGCAGATCAGGATCTCAATCCATTGTCTGTAGCTTTATTGCTGAAACCAGTGTGATATGTATTGACCTAACTAGGGAGATATGGAATGAAGAATCAACACACACACACACACACACACACACACACACACACACACACACACACACACACACGGGGGGGGGGGACTGGCATCTGGTGGGTTGTGTATTCTGATGAAGACGCAGCAGCAACAGCTTGGAAACCCAGAATGTTTGTTTAGTACATCTAAACTAGGAGGTGAGTTTATTGCATACAGCTGAATGTGGGGGCATGCTTAGCAAATCTTAGTAGGAGGTCTCTGTAAGGGAGCAGTCTCAAGCTATAAAAATCTGGGAGGAGGAAGCTGCCTCAATTTTCTGCATACACTGTTAACATTGACACACAAACCAGGGAGAGTTTTGCCACTTCCCTGAGCCTGACCCAGAGAAGGCTTTGCCATTCCCATGGATCTGAGACCTTGTGGTCCTTGACATGGCTGTGCTCATGTCAACAACCTGCATTCGCTCGGCACTTTATTTCCTTCCCGTGTCTATCATTCTCCCTCCATTTTGAAATTCTTCACTAGATAATTACAAGTTTGGAAAAAAAAAAAGATTTGCTTATTCCTTTTCTATTGAGTTTGGAGTTTGATAAAATAAATACTTTTCTTTTATATTTTTATTTGCATTTTCATTCATTTATTCACCTGCTTAGGGAATCTTGCTGAAGAGAGGAAGGAAAAATTGTAGGAGCCAGAGGGGTCAAGGATCTCACAAGAAAACCCACAGAATCAACTAACTGGCTCACAGGAATTCAGAGTCTCAACCAACAACCATGGGACTCACCTAAGCCCTCTACATGTATGTGACAGTTGTGTAACTTGGTCTACTTGTAGGAATCCTAACAATGGGAGCAGGGACTGTGTCTAATGCTTTAACTGACTCTTGTGAACCTGTTCTTTATAATGGATTTCCTTGCCCAGCCTAAGTACAAGGACGGGTGCTTAGTCTTACCACAACTTGATATGCCATGCTTTGTTGATATCCATGGGAGACCTGCCCCTTTCTGAACAGAAACAGAGGAGGAGTGGATTAGGGGGTTGGGGGGAAGGGGATGGGAGAAGAGGAGGAAGGGGAAATTGCAGTTGAGATGTAAAATAAATAAATAAATACTTTTTAAAGACTGTGTCCTCTTCCACTTTGGAGTGTGATATACTAAACTCTTGGAAACTGTCATTCCATCCTAGCATGTTAAAATTTGCATGTTCCACAATCTCTGCTGTTACATAAAACCTTTGATTCCAAATCATGGGTCTTCTCAAGTGATCCCACTGTGGGACAGAATTCTCTGGAACATGTCAGAGGAGACTTATGGGAGACTCGGGGGAATTGTCATTTTGTCTTCAGTGATTCTCAAACTTTATTGAAGGTTATTGGAAGGTTATTAAACAACACACACCTGAAATGTAACAGAATTCAGCAGAACCTGTTTGAGATAGCCCGGGAACTTATGTTACTATTAATACTTTCCTCATTACACAAGTGCGGCAGATATCGTTAACCAATCATAGAACTCTATCTTATTCAGATCACAGAATTCTTCCTAACACAACAAACAACTACTGATACTTGATGGTGATGTGAGATCAACCTGCCATGTATACCCAAGGCTTAGAGTAGGTCTGAGTTCCCTATAGTGAACAAATTATGTGGCCTATACAAGACCCAATATTGTCAGTGCCTGAAGGAAACACTGAGACTCTTACAGAGATTCAGGATTCTTTGCCCCACCTTTCTTTGCCATGAGGACTGTTGAATGAATAAGAATACAGTGAAATGTAAAGCTCAACAACTATCTTGATCATCAAGTTTCTGGCATGGGCCACATGGATCCGGGCAGCAGAGCCTATACCACTGCCTCCTTTAGCAAAGTCCCTGGACTTTGATTTCCATGTTTACAAAATGTAACATTAGACTAGATGAATTGTCACATCACTTTTGCCTCTATGCAAACTGAATCTGGATCTGGGGCTAAGAGAAATCTAGAGAGAAGAACTTCGTTGTCCAATTTCTAAGAAATAAAAGCTAAAGATTTTGGTGATACGAATTTGGTAGTCAAATTAATATTTGAGTGCCTACTGTGTGAGTAAAAACTTTGTGCTTTATAATCTTTCATTTCATCTCTAAGAACTATGCCAGTGTCATTGTGTCTATCTTTCAGATGAGAAAAAATCAACTTGGAAAAAACTGAACTAAACAGCCTACAGTAACCTAACAAGCAGAAGCTCTGGGATTCAAACATCTTTTTATTCCAAAGTCTAATCTTTCTAGTTTTTCCAGTTTCAAAACCACTCCACCATATTCTAGAAAAGGAGTATGACTGGGATAACATAAAGTGCTAAGTCATGTGTCATTGCCAATATTTATTGTCTTGTTCTATAGAAATAGAAGTTCCCCATGTTCATCTTAATAGCTCACTCACAGATGGTCCTTCACATTGGCTGTGCTTGAGCAAATTTATTTTGCTCACATATTTTCCTCCAAGTACCCACTGGGCCAGGTGAACTGACCCCTGCTGATCTCTGAATTCTGAATTGTGCTGAGCTTGTTAGGTCATGCAGAAGCATCCCTGGCTTTTGGAAATAGAGGATGCCTATCCACTAGCAACCTAAAGCCACAGTAAAACAGAGCAAATTCCTATCTCAACTTTTTAAGTCTGTGGCTATATAAACCCCAGCCATACGGCTGTCCCATTCCACACTTGCTTTAAACACCTCCCCAGAGATGTCTTCCTTCCCCTTGCTCCTGTAATCCATTCCTTTATCTCTGGCAGGAGATGGATGATTTGAGTGTTCTTGGGTTAATAGTGTCTGTCTTTAATGCAGATCTCAGGTAAGTTTTTCACTTGTATATTCTTATCAGGCTATACAGAGTGATAAAGAATGAAGAGTTCTCCTGAATAAGGACTTTCTGTTGGTAGTGTGTTTTTAACATTTTAAAGGATGGGTTCACTTTCTGAGTTCCCAAAAGATAGCCTCACTCTGTGTGTCCTATTGCTGTCCCCTATCTGAAGCAAAGGTGGTTAAGCCCTGCTGTGACTATGCTGCAGCCCCGTGGACACTCTGTCCTACTGAACAGATGAGGTGCAGTGCTAAAATGAGTCATAAGCTCAGAGAATGAAAAGAGGCATCCTGAGTGACCAGAATTAAGACTGAAAGAAGCATCCCAAAGCCACTGAGTCTAGTCTTGCTTTATGGTGCAGCAGATGTGAGCTTCCTCAAACAAAGATAGCCTCTCTGAGGTAGCATCCACCAACTCTCCATTACTAGGCTTGACCAGTGATGATCACAGCTTGGCCACTCTGCAGACTGTTCTTTTTGCAGTCTGAAGGCACAAACTCCCTACAAGGGTGGTATATGTTAGTAAGTAATGGCAACAATGCCTACCTTAGAAGTCAGCCTTCAGGTCTAGAAGGTTCTCACGTGCATAATTTCTTGTTTCTCAAAGGATCTGGAACATACCCAAAGCTTGTCCTGGCTGATGGTTCAGAAGAAATAAAGCTTTAGAAGCACATGATTTCAAAATCTCTTCCAGGATTTCTTACTGGGTGCCTTAGGAAAACATTCACCTTCTGTCAGAGTAGCTGTGTGATAGTGTTGGTTTAAAATATCTCTTTTGAAACAAATGCATATTCATATACAAATATGATAAATAAAACAGAGAGAACCTTCTGACCTTCAGTCAGTTTTCCCCAAGGATAGATTCTTACAGAACTGTAGTGAAAATTCACAACTAAAAAACTGACTGTGATAAACTCAAAATAGAGTACATTTCTATCACTACAAGAAGCTTTGAATATTATCCTTTTATGACCCAATCCACTTCCTTCTTATAAGCACCCCTTCCCTCATCTGTAGGAACCACTCCTCTGCTTTCCATCACTATAATTGTGTCATTTAAAAGACATAGATGAGATCTTGCTTAGTCTAATTCTCTAGATATCCATTCATGTCAATGCTTGATTGCATTGCTAAGGAACATTCCAAGATCCAAATGACCCACACTTTAATAACTCATCCCCAGAGATGCTACATTATTCTTTATTTGGGGCTATAACAAGAAAATGGGCTGTAAACATATGTGAATGGATTTTTGTGTAAGGTGCATTGTCTTCTCTCTCACACAAATGCCCTGAATCACAGCTGTGGTCACTAGGTTACTAGTTGTGTGGTTACTGTACGGTTAGTTTTTTAAGTGCTAACATTAAATGTTAGCAACCAAGTGATCCAGTTTATCCACATCATCATCAGTGTTTAGTATTGCTAGGGTGTTTCATTTTAGAAATTCTGACTTGTGTGCATGGATATCTTATTGTGGTTTTAATTTGTACTTTTTAATAGATAAGCAGGGTGAAGATCTTTTCATGTGCTTACCATCATCTCTCCTCTGGGATGGGAGGTCTTGTGTTATTTGCCCATTTTGAAGGTGAATTCTTTGTAGATGTTAAGCTTTGAGCCTTTTACAAACTGCAAAGTATATTTCTTCGGTGGGTAAGTGGCTTGCAGTTATCTTCTTCAGATCTGTAGCTTGCCTTTTCATCCTTTTAACAAGATCCTTCACAGAACAGATTTCTTTTCAATTTGGTGAAATCTAATTAGCTCTAATTTTTCCCATTATGGATCACATTTCTTATTTTAGGTCTGTGAACCTTTTAAAAATATATCTATTTATTTATATCCAGTCAAGTTGACTATATGAAGATCAATCATCACGCAGTCGCTATCCTCTTCCAGCCCCACCATGCTACTATGGGGCACCTGTGTATCTACCCAACATGAGCCATAAGGAGCCCCTCCTCCCACAAGGATGGTACCACAGGTACACTAGTGAAGAATCAGAGCTCCCACCACCACTCAATGGCAACAGTCACACTTAAGACTTAACATGAACTGTCCCCCACAGATACATCACTGATGGGGTGGGTCCCTTAGTGCTGCTAGTTTAAAAGAGTCTGGGAACTCAAGGAAGTAGAGCCTAGCCAGAAGACGTAGGCAGGTCCTTGGTTCTTACCGTGAAGCCCTTTCTGCCTCCTGCTTTTCATTTATTTCTCCTCTATGTGTTCTCATCACCATGATGCTCTGCATCACTGTGGGTCCAGAGTCAATGGCACTTCCAAGACACAAAGCAAAACAAACCTTTTCTTCCATTAGTTGTTTATGTCAGACATTATTTAATAATGATGAGAAGCTAACATAGCCACCATCACTGAGGTGTTAGTGGGGGCCACTACAGATAAAGACCCCTGCCCCACCTAACAATAACAAGGATACTCCTTCCATAGGGGTTAACTGCTCCTGAAATTGGAGATGTGTGCTCTTACAACCATCTGGAGGTAATGGGACACTGCTCTCCCTTCCTCTTCTTGACAACATGGTGTCTGATAATTCCAGTTAAAATTAGTGCCTTGAAGTAGGAGCCACACAGGCCCATAGTATAATCTGAAAATGTTTCAGCTTATGGTTTCAACAGGAAAATCTTTTGTCATGTCAAGAACAGAAGATCTCAAACTAAATAGAAAAAGTACAAACACTGTCAGCACCAACATGACAAGAAATGGATCTAACAAAGATTTGGAAGCAGCTGTGATAACCACACTCCAACAAGCAATTATGAACATGATTGAGTAAAAGAAAAAAAATTTTTAAAAATCTCATGAAGAAAAAATATAAAGTAATCAATTGAGAACATATGCTCAACATACAACATACTTGTTTAAAAACTTAAAAATAAACAAAAAAATTTAAAAAATCAAATAAAAAATTTGAACTGAAAAATATAACACAGTAGTGGAACTAGAAAGCTCACTGGGTGTATTCAGCCTCAGAATGGAAGAGGCAGATGAAATAGCCTGTTGACTGGGTGACAGGACAATAGAAGATAGAACATCAGAGAGGAAACAGATTGGAAGACACTAAACAGATTCAAGCTTACAAGAGGAAAAATACTGAAACGTGAGTAGTCTTGAAGTGTGAGTGGTTGGGAAGCTGCGGTGGGTTTTGACTGAAGGCAACGTGAAGGTTTAGATGACTAGAAGGTGAGCTTTTAGTTTCCTTTCTGTTATGTTTCCTTTGTGGCTGGCCAAGGCAACTGATCTACTACCTTAGTCTCTCCTTACCCAATAGTCAAGCTGGAAAAATTACTAGTGAGATCAAAAGAAAATAAAAATATATTCTTGCTTATCTTAAATATGATTCTGAGTTTGGCAGAATCACCAGGCAGAAACAGGCATTTGGGAGATACTGACTTTAAGATCTATGATTGCTAGGGCGTGTTTCTCATTTTTGCATCCAAGCTTTCAAAACTTCTAAGAAGCACAGGTTTGTCGTGCACCACATTCTTTGGCCACTTCCTCTGCTATAACATCCACAGTTGCTTGTAAGGTTAAGAACATGAATTATTGAAGAGAGAAGAGAGTGTCTAATCTACTTCCTCCAGAAGACACCCACATATCATAAAATGTCAGAACAGCATGAAAGAAAGGCAATAAATGACTGAAAACTCTCCACAGCCAGCACAGCACCAAAGATAATCTCCCAGAATGCACCTCTAACTTTAACCCATATAGAAGCTTCAGGGTGGCTGTTATCAACACAAATATGGAATATAGGAAACTAATGGCTTCTTTTTCAAAGAACCTTCAACAACTCAACTTTATTGGATTTTTAAGAGAGATCACATCTTGTGATGGACAAGGGAAAAATTATTGTATTCTCCTGCTCCACAAAAACTTCCAAATGGTGGTGCTAGCAAAACTCTCTGTGCAGAACATTTTCTCCTCAACTCTAATAATAGATCTGAAATTCAGGCAAAATGAAAACAAAAAGATTCTGAACTAGCCAGCAGAATATGTAGCCAGTAAACTCACTTTGAACTTCTGCCTGCCTCCTTGTTCTAAGAGGTCATGGGGCCAGAAGGAAGTTCACTAGTTTCATACAGATTTCTATGAGTGTTTAGGCTCAGGAAAATTGGAGGGAAGAAGTTGTAAAATTCTTGGTATTTTCAGAGTCCCTTGCTCCCCTTTGACACCAGCAACATTCCCTACCACACAGTGTTCCACCAATCTCTTAGCCATCCCTAGTCAATGGCTCACAAGCTCTAGGAAAATGTCAGAACAGCATGAAAGAAAGGCAGTAAATGACTGAAAACTCTCCACAGTCAGCACAGCACCAAAGATAATCTCCCAGAATGCACCTCTAACTTTAACCCACATAGAAGCTTCAGGGTGGCTGTTATCAACACAAATATGGAATATAGGAAACTAATGGCATCTTGCAGATTTTTGATGAATCACTCATTTCTGCGGTGAGAACTTTTCTATTGTCTCTCTTCTGCTTTGGAATGCTGTGGTCAGGAAGGTAGCTCACTGAGGAAATCCAGATGCATGTGCTCTAACCAAGGTTTATCAGAAAATGTGCATATTAATAGAACGCATGTGCTTTATCTATAAGAGGCAAGCTCCTGAGGATAGAACTTCAGAGGCAATACAGTATAGGAGACATTTGTGTGTTGCCCTCAGCCCTCAACTCACGTTTAAAAGGGAACCACTGGGTCTGCCTAGGTGTCAAGACTAGCACTGTAGTGAGACTAAAGAAAATACAAAAAGGAGATTCAAAATAGTTAATACTTTGGGAAAGCTCTGAAGTGGGAATGAGAGTGAAACAATTTAGGTCGAATGAAGGTCAGCAAAATATTTGTGTGATTTTTCACGTTATAAAAGAATATAAAAGTATAAGAAGAAAAAAATTAAAGTATCAAAATTATCCATGACCTTACATCTGAAAAAGACCTTAATTAAGTGATGCTTTTACTTCCCTCATTTCACAGAGGATCAAAAAGAGCCCAGAGACTTGCTGAAGGTTATACAGTGGACCTGTATCTGTGGCAGAATCATAATTTAGGTCTCCTTGACTCCCAGGCTTCTAATATGCCTCATTGATGGTGTCCAATTTCCTGAACCTGACACATATGTCTGATTAGATACATTGGGATGAGCAAAAGAACTCTCCGATGATTTTATCACATAGCCTCATACTTGAATTATGAAAAAAAATTTCCATTTCAATTCGAATGATCGTATGTATAGCATTAAATGAGGAATTCTAGTCATTTTAACAAAATTATTGTCTGATAAAGATCAAGATTGAAAGAGAAATACAGAAACACAAAACTGGGTAGATAGATACTCTCAAAGGCATGTACAGATGTTTTAGCCATCTGGCTTGGTGATATCAATTTGAAAAACATCCCATTAGCAATGAGAAACTATCATGCAACCCATGCAGAAAGAATATTAGTCCTTTCCATACAGCAGCAACTTCCCAATAAATAAAGCACAAAGCACAGTCCAATAGAAGACTGAAAATGTCCCAAGGAAATAGTCAAGCATGGGTAACAGCCAGCGTTAATCCTCCCAGTCCCTCTGTCTGTGTGGGCAAAAACCCATTAAAAAATGTTTGTTTGCTTCGTTGGTTGGATTTTTGAAATAGGATCATATTATGTACCCCCATGCTGGCCTAGATCATGCAATGCTCCTGACCCAGCACCCCAAGGGGTGGGATTATAAGCAGGAGCCAACAAGCTGGAAAGGATGAAAATATCTCTACAAAATACAAAAGCTTATTATTTCACTGTGGGCTTAAAGTGGTCAAAATCCCCCAATTAGTTATTTAGGTTTATCAATTGCCTGTGTTAAAACTCCTTAAAGGAGTTCATGGGACTGTGTCATGGGTATGATAGAACATTTGTATTTTTTTTTTTTTTTGGTTTTTTGAGACAGGGTTTCTCTGTGTAGCTTTGCGCCTTTCCTGGAGCTCACTCGGTAGCCCAGGCTGGCCTCGAACTCACAGAGATCCGCCTGGCTCTGCCTCCCGAGTGCTGGGATTAAAGGCGTGCGCCACCACCGCCCGGCCATTTGTATTTTTTATACAAAATGAGTCCTCCTTATAACACATCCCCTCAGGTTCCCATTAACTTCAAAATTAAAATTGTGATACCGCCGGGCGGTGGTGGCGCACGCCTTTAATCCCAGCACTCGGGAGGCAGAGCCAGGCGGATCTCTGTGAGTTCGAGGCCAGCCTGGGCTACCAAGTGAATTCCAGGAAAGGCGCAAAGCTACACAGAGAAACCCTGTCTCGAAAAACCAAAAAAAAAAAAAAAAAAAAAAAAAAAAAAAAATTGTGATACCAAGCCAATAGACTTTAATGGAGTCTGTTAGTTTAGATGTTGATTGTTCAGTTGAACCAAAACTCTCCATAGTTTTTATGAAAACACTCTCTACAATCTAGTTGCTGCTCTCTACAGAATGTCTCCACATTTTTTACCCCCTTTAACAACAGTGTAATTTCCAAAGATGCCAAGAGAGAGGTTAGCTGCACACCATGATCTGTAGATAGTGTGGCCAAATGTTCTAATTGCAGCCTATTGCAACTGTGACATGATTTTTATTTTTAGTCTTAGTTTTAACATCCTTCCATATCCATATACACAAATGTATAGGTATGGTATCATGACCATCTACTTTAGCTGAACAAAAATCCTTTGACAAAGGAACCAGAGGTGGTAATGTATAACGGAGTGCTGTTAATAATTCATAGAGACAGCAGGCACCAGCTGGGAATGTTCTGGGTAAGTAAGAACACTTGGCCTACAAGTAATAGAATATAATTTGAAACTAACCTCCATGTGTAGATTAGAGAGAAGCTGTACACCTCATTCCCCATTTCCTCTGATTTGAAACTCAGCTACCATGGGAAAATAACATCTCTACATTTTCCTTATGAAATCAGCCTCAGAAGCATGAAGAGGCAAAGGCCTGTCTTAATTACCTCTGGGGTTTAGTGCAAAAAGCTTGGTGTCTCATTCAGAGAGCACAAATTGCTGGGCCACTCATTGCTTACAATACAGAGCACCTAAGCACAGATGCTTTGCTGTGATGACTGAAGCCATTTAATCAGTCTCTTAGTTTCATTAGAAACAACTTTGCCTCTTCGATAGTACCGATCCTCTTATTGAATATAAAGGAAAACAAGAGAAAAATGCTGATGCCAGTCAGTTGAGTAGTTAAGTCATCTAAGATGAGATCCTGCTCAGTACTGTGCCACTTGCTTGTAAAAGGTCACTGGGTGGCAATTTACTGAAGTCAGTGCAAATGGCTTAACCTAAGTGTTGACAAAATGAAGCTAAACCAAATGGGGGTGGGTAGGGAGTTTTATGTATAGATAACCAATGCTCTACTAAAGCCTTCCTTTTAAAATTTCATTAAATACAAAGAATGAAAAAAGAAAGAAACTATACTAAGTATCTGTCATTGAATATACACAGAGCAAAAATTCAAGTCTTGGTAAGAAGATATGATTAGATTACTTTAGTACTCTGAGTGGAATAGCTTTGTTTTCAAGAATATGACGGATTATTCTCAGTTTCTGTCCACATCATTTTTATTTCTACAAATTCAGATAAAAGCCACTTGAGGTCATGATAGAAGGCCACTGACTCATTCTGACCACGAATTACCTAAGGATGAAACTAATAGGTGGGTACCTTCATTCACGAAATCCCAAGCGAGATGGTTCTGTGTTCTTACCAGCCCATTCCAAAGGAGACTTATAATGACAGCAATCATAGAGGTGGTCATTATGTCACTCTCTTACCAGAAGCCCTGGCCTTGGTTTAAAACACCAACTCTGCACAGAAAAAAGGCCAGATTAGGCCAGCCACTTTGTGACTTCCTAACTGGGTACACCTGGTGGTTAAGAAAGTCTCTGGAGCAATTACCCTGTTGCTTAGTCACTGCAGCAGAAAGTTGCAAACCTCTCAGTGTTCTTTGGGAACCATAACCTTTCAGATGGTTTCCCCCAATTTAAGTCCCACTTCACAGACTGTGCTAGAAAACTGGAGTAAGAAAGGTCAGCAAATCTCCCAAATTCCTACATATAATTGTTTAAATTTTGTTTTGAATTACAAACCCTCTGAAGGAAAACCTAAGTTTAAGCCTTCTCCCATTAATTTCTTTAAAATGTACACCAAATAGATAGTCTCCAATGGATGCTCAATGTTCATTTTGTCTTCTCTTCTCTTAGTAATTGCATATGTGAAAAGATGGACCATTAGTTGAGTTCACATAATGACAGTGAAATTTACAAGTGAGAAGCAGATGCATTTTGTAATAAAATCAGTCTCTGTGGCTTTAAAAATCAGTCTCCCTTTACCAAGTGAGCTCTTAAGGAATACAGTCATTGTCTTAGTCTGCTTTCTATTGCTGTGATAAAATACTGACTAAAAAGACCCTGGGTAGGAAAGGGATTATTTAATCACACAGCTCCTAGTCTAACACAGATAGAAGTTAGGGAGGGCACTTCAGGAAGGAATCTAGAGACAGAAAATGGAGGAGTTCTGCTTACTGGCCTTGCTCTACATGGATTGTCCAGTCTGCTTTCTTATACCACTGAGGACCATCCACCCACAGATGGCATTCCCCACAGAGGACTAGGCCTTCTCATACCAATCATTAAACAAAAAATGCCCCTGATAGACTGGCCTACAGGCAATCTGATGGAGGCAATCCCTAGATTAAGGTTTCTTCTACCAAGATGACTTTAATTTGTGTCAAGTTAACAAACAAACACTAGCCAGCAAGCATGAAATGATGCCCTCCATCTCAATATTCTGTGTAGAGTTGAAGGCACCTTATAACATGACCTCTAAATCCCCCAAAATTAGTGCTGACAGTTGTATTAGTTTGATTCTCTTTAGGTTAGACTAGAGGTTTTCAAACCTAAGGGTATTTCAGTTATTCCATTATAGGGGACATTTGAAAACATCTGAGATATTTTCTGTTGTCATATCTGGAGAAGTAATTGAGGTTGACATCTAGTGAGTAGAGGTCGAATACACTGTTTAACATTTTACAGTGCACACAACAGTTCTATTGGTGAAATTATTAAGGCCACTCCATGTAGTTAAAAGGGAGGTTTATTTTGTGGAGTAACTTACAAGTGAAGGAATAGGTTACAGGGTCTGGGGAAGACGTAGCACAGTCCAGCGGCAGTGTTCTCTGGAGAACTCTGCTCAGTCTACCTCCAGCGTCCAGGGTCCAGGAACCAAGAGAGCTGGCGCATCTGGATCTTGGGTCTCCAGGGTCCTCTCTAGGCCCTGCCTTGTAGGTGTGACAGTTACCGAAGCCTCAATGGGGGTTGGAACTTCCAGATCAAAGCTGGAATGGCTACCCACTACACAGTTCCTACAATATGTTAATAATGTCATGACTTGAAAACTCTGTCATGTGATTCATAATATTCAGCAATCCTTTGATACATCCTGTGGAGTAGCTAAAGGAAGATTCACAAGAGAAGAAAGATGAATGTGCTGGATAGTTTTGTATCAACTTAACATAAGGTAAAATCATTGGAGAGAAGGAAACCTCAATTAAGAAAATGCTTGGTAAGATCAGGCTGTAGGAAAGCCTGTAGGGCATTTTCATAAATAGTGATTAATGGGGAAGGTCCCAGTCCATCATGGATGGGGTCATCCTTGGGCTGATGGTCCTGGGTTCTATAAGAAGGCAGGCTGAGTAAGCCATGAGGAGAAAGCCAGTAAGCAGCACTCCTCCATGGCCTCTGCAATTAGCTCCTGCCTCCAGGTTCCTGTCCTGCATGAGTTCCTGTCCTGAATTCCTTTGTGGATGAACTGTGATGTGGAAGTGTAAGCCAAATAAAACCTTTCCTCCCCAAATTGCTTTGTTCATGATGTTTCATCACAGCAACAGTAACCCTAACTAGGACAGTGAATAAGTAGAGGAATATTCCAGGAATAAATTACAATGGTCCCTGAGTAGGCACCCACATAGAATGTTGAGGGAACTCAGAGAAAAACTACCTACCATAAAAAGAGCCCTTACTGGGGCATACTTAGAATAAGTCTGATGTTCCACTTTGGAAGACATCAAATTTATTATGTCAAGGAACTGACATAGGTTTTAATATTTAACAATGCAGAATTGACAACTTTCATGTAAGTGATGAAGATGTTACAGTTGACATAAGAGTACCACTTTGTATAATCCAGGCTGGCAATGGAAAATCAGGAGATATATAAGCACCTTAAGTTATCGTGAAAATAAAAATATATAAGCCCAACATAAAAGAAAATTACAAGAAAAAATACATCTCTAAAAATGAGTTCTCTGGGTTAAGCTCTTAATCTTTGTTGCTTGAGGAGTTTGGTTATGCAAGGGATTTTCAGATGAGAAGGTGGGACTCAGAGATTAGGAATACATGGGAGTTTAAGTTCCAGGCAGGACATGAACCAACAACAAGATCAATAATAAACAGTAAAGAAGGAAACGAAACGAATCAAAACTCAGAGTGAAGCATTATCCATTCAAGTCGGCAAATAGGAATAAGGCAAATTCTTCCTTCTCAGCATTTCCCGTAAGAATTCCTACTTCTTTCTTTTATTCTCCAATTACCAACTGAGACTCATCTTGGAGTACCAGCAAAATGCATGTTTCTGATTGATACAACCATGACCAATTCATAGAAAGAACACAAAAAGATGGCTGGATGTTCACTCTAGGAAAATACAAAGGTATGTGGATCTAAGGAGACATTAATACTTAAGATTATAGATAGACCACAAGTTAGAGATAGAGCCTAGAATATAGCAGGACTAGGTCAGAAATGTTAGCAATTAAAGACATACCTGTTAGCCACCTTTCCATCATTGCAAAAAATGTGAAATGATTAATTTACATAATGAAAAGTTTTATCTTTGCCCACAATCTTACAGATTACCTTCCATGATCTCCTGGCCTTGCTTTGGAGCTGTAGCAAGGCAGCACATCATGGCAGGAGTTCACAGTGAAGCAAAACTTGCTTGTGTCATGCTATAGGGAGGAGAGAAAAGGGGGCCAAGACCCCACAATTCCAATCATGAATACCACCCACAATGTTCTAGAGACCTTCCATTAGGCCCCACTTTTTGAGGGTGCCAGCATCCCCAAAAGTACTATGTTGGAGATCAAGTCTTTGACATGTGGATCTTTGGAGGACATTCATTTCCAAACCATAGCAATTTCTGAAGGATTGATTTAACAGCTTCTGACATCTAAGTCTAGGGTCTCTTAATAAAACAGTAGACATGCAAGCAGTTCCAAAAGCCCCAGTATCTCATGCATGTTATGTCTGATTTGAAAGAGGAAAAGGGAAGTCCACTCCTTTCCAACCCTAGAGCATCATGGAAAGAGGACATGAAAGGAAGTAGCAAAATGAGTATATGCGTGTTTCAACTCTCCTTCCTCACTTCTGCCCCCATGACAGACTAATGGATAAATGTAGCTAACTCTGAAGGAGACACTGCAATTTTCAAGCTTCCCTGGATTTCTGCGTTTGTTTGGTGGGTTTGCACACTAGCTTAGATTCTGGCTTGGAAGCTGTTTAAGGAGATTCTCCCCAATAGTGGGCTCCAGGCAGTCTCCCTGAGTTGAGACCAAATGGGGTTGGATCCTCTGTATTTCCCTAGAATCATATAAAGCCACAGGAAAGAAACAGAGTGGGTAATGGTTGACAATTGTCTGAGAAACTGAATGATTTTTTATCTAATATGGACTCAGTATGATCTAGGGGAGCTATTTATAAGATTGGATTATCTTGGAATTTGATCATACAGTTAAATAATTTTCTCTTGTGGTTTAGGGTTGGGCAGAAGGCCAGATATTTTAGAGACAAAAATAAAAATATTATGTTTTTCTTCATTTGTGAAAGCTACTGAGTGAATTAAATTGGCAACCATCCTATAAAGTGCTTGGCAACATGCTTGCTCTCTAGAAGGTGAATGATAACTAAGCACATTAACTGGGTTTAAGTAAAGACTAATCAAAGGATTTGGCAATTAAGAAAATATTTTCATTTGTAGGCATTTTTAGTGTTGTTTTAGCTTTAGTAGACTTTTAGTGGTTTTATTTACAAAGTATGTTCAAAGACCACTGAGCTCTGACATCCTGATATACAGGGTTCTCATTCTGTACAAAGGTAAGAAGGGAAGGAATGGAAGATAAAGCTGTATACTACCTGGTCAGAGCTCAACATTGTCATCCTTTAGGCCAAAGTATCCCTTAAGGAATTTTAAGACTTCAAAGTAATTATCTTGCTGAGAATGAGTTTGTTATGTGAAGAATGACAGAGAAACATGAAAAAAATATCATGTCTTCCAAAGTTATACCTAAGGATTTGTTAGTCAAAAACAGTCATGAGAAAGATGAATTCTTCCCACATATCCTAAAAATGTGATTTTAGAGTGGGTTTTCACCACTTCATAGACTGGAAGGACTCTTGATTTTCTCAATGAGCCCCTGTCTCTTACCTCAGGTAAGGTTTGTCCTTATCTTCCTCCTCATTTCCTCCTCTTCCCTCCCCGCCACTTTCTCTCCTTTTTCTTCTTTCTCCTCAGATTACAACTATTGAAGTTCACCAGTCCTGTGTTCCATGATCTCATGCCCTATTGCCTTCAGGGACAAAGAGAGTAATGCCTTTCAGATGGTCTGACACTATTACTAGTGAGTATATGTATATATACATATATATATATATATGTATACATATTAAATACTATGTACAAATAATGTGAACATAATTAGTCATTAAAGAAATATAATCAAAACCACAATATGATAATTCTTCCTTCATATCCATTAGGATAGATACATCAAAAATGTGGAAATTGAACTGTTTGATGTGGGTACCAGGGAGCAAATGTGGGTGCTTTGGAAGAATATCAAATGCTTCTAACAGTTGAGTCATATCTCCAGCCCATGTTATGTTTATAACCTCTATCTTATCAATATTTCTTATGGTATGTATGTTTGTTTTGTGAACACTGTAACAATGAGGCTGTGGAAGAAGCTAATGCATACCTTTGAAGTGGTGTATTGTCTTGGCGTGAGTTTTGCACTGAGTTCATCCTTTACTTTTCTGGGCACAAATTTACTCTCCACTTTGTGGTAAGATATGCATTCACACCTACTCATTTTCTTGTCAGTTTGATAAATCCCACTGTCATTCCAATGTCATTCAAGTTTTAAGTTTAAATCCAAAGAAAGAAAGAAGGAAGGAAAGAAAGAAAGAAAAAAAGAAAGAAAGAAAGAAAGAAAGAAAGAAAGAAAGAAAGAAAAGAAGAAAGAAAGGTAGGAAGGAAGGAAGGAAGGAAGGAAGGAAGGAAGGAAGGAAGGAAGGGAAGGAAGGAAGGAAGGGAAGGAAGGAAGGAAGGAAGGAAGGAAGGAAGGAAGGAAGGAAGGAAGGGAAGGACAGCAAGTATTGCCGAGGATGTGGAAACCTTACTGCAGGGGTAAAATGACACAAACAATATGGTGGTACCTCAAAAACTTAGCCATAGTCTTCACCCAGGACCCAGAAAGTCCACTCTTAAGTATATATCCAAAACCCTGGAAACAGGTCCTCAGAGAACCACTTGTGTGCAAATATCCATAGCAGGCCTTGTTCATAACTACAATGTGCACCAGGCTCTGGACAGGAAGTGTCTCCCAGAAAGGCCTTGCTTCCAGTGCCAGCAGTGTTCAGAGATAGGTTTTAAGGCTCTGCCTTCTGTCATGATTTAATCTATTGACACATGTGAATAGTGTCAGGAATTCAGTGGCTAGGAGCATGTCTTTGAAGCCTGCATCATGCCCTGGCCCTTCCCTTCTCTCTGTTCCCTGGCTGCTGTGAAACAATCCACTTTCCTCCACCGTATCCTTTCTGATTGGTTAGTACAAAGCAGTGGAGCCAACCAACCACGGACTGACACTTTTAAAATGAGGAGATCAAAGCGATCTTTCTTTCTTTTTATTTGTTTCCCTCAAATATTTGACACAGCTGTGGAAAGTCTGACTAATATAACATGGAAACACCAAAATGTTCAACAGATAAATAGAGGTATGTTCCAGATTTTAATGAACTATTATTCAGCCATAAAAAAGGAACGGAGCACTGTAATACAGTTACAACAATGGCAATGAACTTTATGTACATTGTGCTAAGTCTATGAAGACAGATTGAGAAGGTCCCATGTTATAGTATAGGATTTCCTGCATACAACACATTCAGAACAGGTAAATACAGGGACAGTGACAGAAAGTAGATTATAGGGTGCCTATAAGTGGCGGAAGCAGGGGATGGTGAATGGCTGCTCAATTGATACAGCTTTTATTTTCTAGTAATAAAAATGTTGTAGAACTAGACAGAGGTAGTGGCTTCACAATGCAATATTTAGTGTGCACTAAATACCACCTGGTCTTGTGCCAGGTACATTTCACTTAACGTTTTTAGATTAATGCTTAAAAACATTTAAAAAAACCATAATCCAAGATTTAGAATACATGGCCTATAAACATCTTGAGAGTGAGAGATTTAAGTCATGAGATTTAATGTCCCTCACAGGAGCTAGTGAAATGCCTGGTGGAGTAGATCTGCAGAAGGAACGAGCAGCTAGATGTGCTTTTAGGATGCTACAAAGCATTTTGTAGTGGGAAACGCTCAGCTCTGCCCTGTCCCCGAGGACAGCTCTTCATCTCACTGGGTGACGGCTCCTAGAGGATAGATACACAGCGTCTGTGAGCCAGAACACTTTTTTATGTCCCAGTTCTTGGGGTTCTAGTAAGAAACCTCCTCCCCCTAATCATTTCTTCCCCTCCAAACTGCACATTTTACTCTTCTGGCTGGACAGCAACTAACTGAAATCCCCTGGTTCGGAGTGGAGGCCCCAGCAACCCACTGTCAAAAATTTCCCCCCTACAAAGCTTCACATTCCCACTGAGAACACTCCATTTTCCCATCAAATCGTTCAATTCCAGGTGACAGCTAGTCACCTGACAACTAGTCATGAGAGAAATAACTCAGTAGCAGCACAATGTGGCAGGATCATTCAAACAATGAAACAGAATTCCCTAAAAGGAGTTGAATCTCATCCCCAGGCCCTGATTCTAGGCTAAATTTAGTTTTCAACTTGCTCATTATCTCCAAACTTAAAATCCCTATAGTAAGACTCTTGTTTTCCTTGCTGCCCCAACTAACAGCAGATAAAATAATTTCAGGAGCCTTTTGAGCATCAAATATTTTATGATAGCTATGGTATCTTTCCCAAACAAAATATGAAATGAGCAACTCCTTTGGAGTTTGTGTGCGTACCGGTGAGGTAGCCTTTTCAGAATCCCAGGACAAGCCTATCAGCACTCCCTGGAATAGCTAATATTGGTTGTCAACTTGACTGCAACCTTTTTTTTTTTTTAATTGAAAACAGATTCTTTTCATACAATATATTCTGGTTGAAGTCTCCCCTCCCTCCTCTCCTCCCAGACCCTCCCCACTTCCCCACCTCCCTACCCATCCAACTCCACGTCTTGTTTTTCTTTTTAGAAAACAAACAGGCAAACAAACAAACAAAAAACTAGGATAGAAAAAAAAACAGAAAGAAAAAAACAAAATAAAAAGCACCAGAAGCACATACATGCAGAGATATACATGTATGCACGCATGTATGTGCACACACACACACACACAAAAGTCCAAAAAACCACAAAATTGGAAAATATAATGTATCAGAAAAAGGCAAGTAAGGTAAAAAAAAATGCCCAGACAAAGCATTATGAGACAAAAGAAGTCTCCAAAAATACTGAGTTCATTTTAAGTTGGCTATCTACTGATGGACATGGGGCCTACCCTAATGTATAGTTTGTATACCCAGTGAGACTTTGTGTAAGAAAACTAATTTTTCCTTTGTGAGCAGTTGTCAAGTGGAGATAGTTTCATGGTTAGAGATAGGGACTTGTGTCTACTGTCCCTCTCAGTGATGGTTGTACAATCCCCAAGCATGCTGCCACTGTCTCTGTGAGTTCATATGTGTGTCGGTCCTGCTGTGTTTAAAGGGCCTTCTTTCCTTGGTGTACTCCATCCCTTCTGGCTCTTCCAATATTTCTGCCTCTTCTTCAGCAGAGCTCCCTCATCCCTGAGGGGAGAGGTTTGATGGAGACACATCATTCACCACTGGGTATTCCAAAATCCCTCATTCTCTGAACAACATAATTGTGGGTCTCTGTATTTGTTCTCATCTACTGCAGGTGGAAGCTTCTCTGATGATGGTAATGGTGGCCGAGAGAGGCACTGATCTATGGGAAAGAAGAATATCACTAGGCATCATTATATCGCCACATTTATTTAGTAGAACTATAGTATTTGGTTTTCCCCTAGGTCCTTGACCTATCTATTCTAAGGTTTTAGTCACCTGGGCAGTGTTAGTCATGGGTTTCATCTCATGGAGTGGGCCTTCAGTCCAATCATATCATGGTTGGTTACACCAACGACCTCAGTGCTGCTATTACAATGACATATCATGTAGGCAGGTCGCTGTTTCAGATAGAAGAGTTTGTCGCTGGGTTGGTGTTTGCCTCTCTCCTTAAGAAGCATGCAGAGTATCTAATAGGTCCATGGACATTAGTCAGTAGGGGTGAAGGCTCTAGAAAGGCAGATGTTTAACTTCTCTGTGGTCAGTGAGATATGTAGGTGTTGTCTTCAGCAATAAGGACTATCAGTTTGTAGAGAGCAACCCATAGCCTTGACAATAGCCTGAGTTGTTTGGTAGTTTCCATGAAGATCCTTTGGTTAACCATCAATTAGATGCAACCTATTCCCTAAAATGGAGGTTTCATTTGGTCGTGAGAGATGTCTAGTTGGGAATTTCTCTCCCTGTTATTTGGTGATTCCATATAGATTCTTCCATTTTTGTATACCCCTCAGATGGCCCTTGGTTTTAGCTGTCCTTCTACATATTTCTTTCCTTCTCCTCTGTCCTCTCCCTCCTTCCTTTTGATCCTTCCATTCCTATTGATACCACCTCCAATGTCTCTCCATATTGTATATTCTATTTCCCCTTCCTTGGGAAATGCTTTCCTCCCCCTTCCTAGCCTTTGTGATTATGTGAACTGTGGCATACCTATCAAATGCTTAAAAGCTAACATCCACATATAAGCAAATACATGCCATATTTGTCTTTTGGGGTCTGGGTCACCTCACTCAGGGTGGTATTTTTCTAGCTCCATCTACTTACCTGAAAATTTCATGATTTAATTTTTAACAGCTTAATAATATTCTATTGTAAAGCTACCACATGTTTACTGTCCATTTATCTGTTGATAGGCATCTAGGCTGTTTCTGATTTCTGGCTATTATAATTAGAGCAGCAATGAACATGGATAAAATGTCTTTGTAGTAGGGTGGAGAGTCCTTTGGGTATATGCCCAAGAGTGGTATAGCTGGATCTTGAGGTAGATCTATTCCCAGCTTCCCAAGGACCCATCACACTGATTTCCATGATGGCTGTACAAGTTTGCACTTCTACTAGCAATGAATGAATGTTCCCATTACTCCACATCCTCACCAGAATGAGCTGTCATTTTTTTTTTAGTGATCTTGGCCATTCTAATTGTTATAAGATGAAATCTTGAAGTGGTTTTGATTTTTCATTTCCCTGATGACTAAGGATGTTGACCATTTTGTTGTGTTTCTCAGCCATTTGTATTTCATCTTTTGGGAACTCTTTGTTTAGATCTGTTTTTAATTGGGTTGTTTTCTTGATGTCCAGTTTTTTGAGTTCTTTATATATATTTTAGATATTAGCCCACTATCAGTTCTATAACTGGTAAAAATCTTTTTCCCTTCTGTAGGCTGCCACTTTGTCTGAATGGTGGTGTCCTTGGCTACAGTGAAGCTTTTCAGTTTCATTAATTTCCATTTTTTAATTTTTGAGTCATGTAAAACCCAAATTTCTAAGCAAGTCTGTGAGGGATATTCTTGATCATATTATTTGAAGCAGGAAGACCTACCTTAAATCTGAGCTATGCTTTCTTGTGGCAGCCCACATAAAAGGACATGGAAGAGGGATGCTTTCTTTTTTTTGTCTGCTTGTCCTATTGCACTGGCAAGTTTATCTATCTTGTTTCTAAGGCATTTGTTAGCATCAAAGCCAACTTCTGGATTCCAATGTGAGTAACAGCAACTCTCCAGGAATTCTTTAGGTCTCCAATACCAGATTGTGACTGCTGAAGACATCTAGCTTGGTGAGACTGAACAACTACTGGATTCTTAGGCTTTCTATTGTCATACAGTCATTGTTGGCATTGTTGGGCTACCCAGACCACATCTTATAAGCCAATCTAATGAATCTCATATAAATATTCAATCAGTTCAGTACCAGGTTCATGGGATATTGCTGTGACAAACATGACCATGGCATATTGCTGTGATGAACATGACCTTGTTGTTTGTAGGAGGGTTGTCAAAGGATTTTGGAACTACAGTCTGGGAAAGCCTTTGAGTTCTATGATGAGAGCAAAGAATATAAGAATGCTGAAAGAGATGCAGTCCTGTCTTGTGAAACTTCAGAGGGAAGCAAAGACTTTATCAATGTCATTTATGTTATATTTTGAATTAAGAATATGCGATGTCTGGTCAGGTGGAGCTGAGAATCAGCTGTAATTAACAAGAGACCAATATCAGTAAAATGAAACCTTTCTTTTGCTGGAACAATCAATGTTGTGTAACTGGAGCTAAGAAATTAGCAGTGATTAAGAAGAGACTAGCATCATTGAGGTGAAATCTCTGCGAGTATTTCTTCCAGATTAGCTGACAGAAGCTGTGAACTAGAAGGGACCACCAAAGCTGTATCTCATACTATCAGCTGAACTTGGTAGTGTTTAAGAGTCACCCAGATGGTATTTGTTTGGAATGGATGAAGGGGTCATGGAGGAGAGTTGAGATTTGACACTTTGTGGTTGGACTGAAGTCCCTGAATAGAGGACAGGAGAAGCCACTGATGAAGGTGCAGCATCAATTGCAGTACAGATCCAAGCACATGGGAGATACCAGTGCCATGGGGTGACCAACAAGAACAGAAGCAGCTGTAGAGGAGCCAAATCAAGTCTTCAAGACAAGCTGAACGTTCTGCAGTTGGCAGAGCCAGAGATCTGGTGCTTCCGGGGCAGTTCTTAAGAGACCAGAGGATTGTGAGTGGGTCCCAGATATCAAGTACTAACTTTGTAAAACTATTGAATTTTGGCTTTGCCCTAATTGTGATTCTTCCCTCTTGGAGTAAGAAATCATGGTACTTCTTAAAAATTTTATTTTACGGAAGCCCACAGTTAAGAGAGTTTGTACTTTTGAAATAATATTGGGTTTTTAATGACACGTTGGACTTCTAAGTTGAAATCTTTAAAGACTATGAGACTTTTAGTTACATTTTGTTTTATATTATGATATTAATATTAACAAGACATCTCAGAGGGGAAAGAAAGTTTATGGTTTAATAATGATATATTTGTGTTTCAAGTTAACAGGAGGTTAAAAAGTTAAACAACTGGGTTGTTTAGTGTTTCTTTGTTTTTGTTTGTTTTCTCTGAGAAGAGGGAACCCCAGATGAGAAAATATCCCTATCAGTTTGTCCTGTAGGCAATTCTGTGGGACATTTTCTTGATTTATGTGGAAGGGCCCAGCCTCCCACGGGTTAGGGAACATGTTACAGGCAGTCAAGGCAGGAGAAGCAGTGTTACAGACGGTGACTTTAGAGCTCTTGCTTTTCAAGACTGGATTCAAGGGCCTGGCAAGATGACTCAATGGATGTAGGTGCCTACGACAAGTCTGCTGACCTGAACTTCATCCTCAGGACCCACATGGTAGAAGGAGAGAACCAACTCCCACAAGTTGTCTGTTGACCTGCATGTGTAGGTGTGAGCATGTGTACCTGTTGGAATGTCCACAACCACACATGCTAAATAAATGTAAACCAATAGACACACAAAAGAACCAGATTCAAGCTTAGTTTGTGACTTTCAACAACCTCAAAAGCTCTTAAATCTCAGGGTCTGGATTTAAAGACTAGAGTTAATTAAGTTCCTGCTAATCTCATTGTTAGTTGGAAAGACAAAATCAGAAAAGGCATGTGAGTTGCTTGATAAACAGCAAAATCTTATGCACTCTTTCTTTCTGGCTGTCTTTTATTTTTTCCTTCTTTCCTTCCTTCTTTCCTTCCTTCTTTCCTTCATTTCTTTCTTTCTCTCTTTCTTTCCTTCTTTCTTTTGAGATCTGATCTTGTTATTTAGCTCAGGTTGGTCTGGGAATCGAAGTTCTCTAGACTTAGCCTCCTAATGCTGGGATTATAGGTGTGCAGCATCACATCTGTCTCTACCTAGACTTTTAACATAAGAACAATGAGCAAGGTTGGTCTGGACACCATGTTATTACCATGTACAAGGAGCTTCTAGGCAGTATGAGCATTGGATTCCAAGGGCACAGGCAGTAGCATCTCCAAGCAAGTGGTCCTGGGTGTATAAGAAGGCAAATTGAACAAGCCAAGAGAAGCATGCCAATAAGCATTGCTCTTTCAAGGCCTCTGCTTCAGTTCTTGCCTCCAAGTTCCTGTTTCGATTTCCTATCCGGATTTCCCTTCAAGATGGACTATAAACTATAAGCTAAAACAAGCAACTTCCCATATATATAACTAAGATGTCCATGAATACAACATAATTTCCCAAAGCCACGCACACCCCTGGAAGAGAAGTTTCATGTGAAACTGTGCTCTGATTCTTGGAATAAGAAAGTATGTAACCTACTTTTTATTTCACAGGAGCCACAGTTAAGAGGCTTTGTACCTTTGAAATTATATTGGATTTTTTAAAGAGACATTGGACTTACTCTTCTAGGTCACCCAATGTCACAGGTGACAGGCTGCTGTCTGGCCCTCATGGCTGCAGCTCGTGGCTTCAGCAGGCTTTCTTTTAGCCACAACTTGGCTTATTCCCCAACTGCTCATGTGGCATCCTCTGACTCACTGTTTTGGATGCACAGAAGTCACCAGACAGAGTGCATTCTCCTTCCTGTCCCCGACTCATTCCCACATCACCAAGTCCAAGGCTGACCAAAGCAAATTCTTCTATTTCTACTGATCTAATTGATTTTATTTTTCATAAGAAAACAAGCATTTCTAGATGTTTATAACAACTTCTGCAGAACTTCTTGTCAAAGTCTTTTCATGTACATATGAGTTAACTCAGTGGCTTATTTCACATCGGAAAATGGCAGGTTTTTCTACCAAATAGCTCCACCAAGGTCTCCGTGACCTGAAAATACATTTTTTTTCATATTTCTTATTTCCTAATAAAGAAGAGAGTTCAGCATATTCCCTGCCCCACTGTTTGTATTTCTCTCACCTTGTCCTCCTGATTGCAGCTCTCTGATCTCAGGGTCATCATTAACCCTCCAAAGCTGTATATTGAGAGGCCTTCATGACATACCTCCCAGCTGAGGTGACCAGGCCTCTGAAACAGGCTGTGACTTTGAGAATTACCAGGGAAGCCGCAGCTCAGCCTCATGAAGTTACTATTTCTAACTTGAGTCTCAGCAGAAAAAGGCTGCCGCACAAATAGGAAGGTATTCCCACTGCAGCACAAGCCATGATTAAGAGGCAGCTGCCCTCCCTGCCACCTTTTACCAGGTGAGAAAACCAGAGTTCACAGGAGCAAAGTGCATAGCCCAGATGTTCACAGCTGATAAATGGCAGAGCTATGTCTCAACCCTGAGTGAGGTTCCTGGCATCACTGTCAACACCAATTTGCCACAGCAGCCAGGCAGGTCCCTTGGCTGACAAGAATTGTCAACAAGGAAGCCTTTGCTTGGTAGTTTGGCTTCCTTTGGGACTTTCCAAAAGAGTTAGAATTTGCTTTCTAGCCATAATGAAGGTATTTGGCAATTGTGTTTATTTCCATAAGTTGACAAGTAAGAGGCTCATAATTAAAAGACACTGATTTGGCATAATATTTTATTTTCCAAAGTATTTCTGATGTATTGATATCCAAAACAAAGGAAGTTTACTGAAATATCCCACCATTTTCCTAAGCTCTTCTAATATGTGTATGGAATTACGATTTGTACTGTTGTGTTGGTTATTTCTATTCACACTGTTATGCCAGTCTGTGTAGCTAATGCTGGCCACTACAACAACCTTGTACAGTGAAGGCTTATTTCCCACTAATGGCATAGTACAATACAGAGTGAGTACCTCTTACCTGTCATATAGCTAACCCATATAGCACTAGTGGTCTTAAAGGTTATCATATGAGGAAAAGCAATGGTAGGAGGCCAAACTGATAAAATTAAGGAGCAGCTAGAATTATTGCCAAAACCATTTCCATTGGCCAGAATCAAGTCTTGTGAGCATGGAGCTGCAAGAGAGGCTGAAAATGTGGAAAAAGATAGAGATATTTATAACCAGGGGCAGGCTTTGTTGCAATTGTTCATATGCCAAGCCCAGAAATTGAGAAACACAGGAAAGAATAGAAAGGAAAAAAGATCCCAGTTTTCTCTTCTTTGAGGGCATAGCTCACTAGGTTCCTAGTCTAGTCCTGTACTCCTGGACTGGCTTAGAAATAGGTGACGCTATGTAACTGTACCAAGAAAAAAAAGTCATGAATACCAATCAATGTGACAAAAAAATAAGAGTTGCTTAGCTATTACACTACCCACATAAGGTCAAGGAAAGCATTCTGGACTGAATTAAAAGGTAGATATTCTCAACAGAGGAACAAATTATTTTTAAATAGAAAGTTTGGAACTGAAAATATAATATTAGCACCTGAAAATTTAAAACTTGGTGATAGGTTCAATATCAAAGTGGAAATGACAGAGGGAAAAGTCAATAAACTTAAAAGACAAATGGCTAGAAAACATCTAATCAGAAGAACAGATCTAATATTGAACAAAAATTTAAGAGCCTTACAGGCCTATGGTGCTATCATACATACCAATGTTTTTATCATTTGAGTTCCTGAAGAAGAGACTTCTGTAGAAAATATTATAGAATCAATGTCCAAAATATTCCTAAGCTTGGTGCATGCATGTGGCATGCACACACATGTGCACACACACACACACACACACACACACACACACACACACTCAATTAAATCATAGTGAAGCACAGACATGATGGTACCTGCCTGTAATTCCAGCACATAGTAGGATCAGGAGTTCTAGGGCATCCTTAGCTACATGATAAATTCCATGCCAGCCTTGCATTAAAAATAAGGTGATATAAAGTTGATCTTTATCATTCAAAGATTCCATATTTATAAATCTGCCTGCTCTTGAAAATTTATTTATCAATATTCATGTTACTTTCTTTGTCATCCATGGACTTGTGCAGAACAGTGAAGAATCTTGGTCCCCCAATGTACACACTTCCAGGTAATAGTAGGCAAGGTGGTGTATGACGTTCTTCTTCTGGCTCCATACAGAGATGGCCAGTGGACAACACAAGACAATACGAGCTGTGCTTGTAAAGGTCAACTGAATAGGGCTTGAACCCCAGCTCTGGAGTCATCTCAGTTAAGTCATGTAATCCTCTTATCATCATTTTCTCTTGTGTATAAGATATACTCTATTAGGGTAAGTCATTTATAGAATTTAAGATGATTATCTAGCGAGGCATGTTTTTCCATGTTCTGTATTGATTACTTTTCTTACTGTTGTGACTACATTTCTGCTGAGAGGTACGGTTTATTTTGGCTTCAAGATTGCTTTACAGTTTAAAGGGATGCATTTCATCGTGGGAAGGAAGAAAAGACTGAACACACTGCATCTACAGTCAGGAAACAGAAAATGAACAGGAAGTATGGTTGGCTATAAAACCTGAAGGCCTGCCTCTAGGGACCCACTTCCTCCAGTGAGGCTCCACCTTCTACAGGTCCTAAAGCCTTCCAAAATAGCTCCATCAGGTTGGAGAGCAAGTGTTTAAATGCATGAATCTATGAGGAGCATCTTATATTCAAACCATAACTTGGACATATTTTCCCTAAAAATAATGATGCTGTATTTTCTACCTCAGCATTTGCTGCAATTACATAGAACATAAAAACTGAAAAATGTGACTTTTATTGTATTATTCAGCCATAACAGTAAATGAAAAAAATGTTAACAATATGGATGAGCCTTGAAAACGTGCCCACTGAACAGTCACTCACAGAAGGTATATATATATATACATATATATTCACATTTATAAAAATGTCCAGGAAAGGCTAACCCATGGGAATCTATAGATTAGGGATCTGAGGGTGGTGAGAATGGGGAGTGACTCCTATTGTAATTTCTTTCTAGTGTGAGTAAATGTTTCAAACTGAGATCATAGTATTGTGAATATAGGATAAGTCACTGAATAGTGTGCTTTAAAGGGTATTTATGGCATGTGAATTAGATTTCAATTTTTAAAAGAAACATGATATTTTGCTGTATATGACTCAAATGTCTATGATTTTAAGGACAGAATTGGCAGTAGAAAGTGTCAGAGGATTGACATTCTCACTTGCTCTTGTTGAGATCTGAAATGGTGCAGCCACTGTGAGGACCAGGCTGGCAATTTCTTGTAAATTGAGCACATATTAACATACAACCAACAATCGCACCCCTGGGTTATCCACGTGAAATGGAAAACTATTTTTACATGAATGTTTACAGAGCCTAAATAAACACTACAATTTACAAATAATATAAGTATCCTTCAATTGGAGCCAGGCATGGTGGCGTAAGCCTGCAACCCCAGCATTCAAGAGTCTGAGGCAGGAGAATTATGAGTTTGAAGTTGCATGCACTGGGCTACCTAGTGACACACTGTCTTGAAAATGGAAAATCCTTTTGTTTGCAACTGGATAAAGATGTTGTGAAATAGTCATATAACTACACATTTATTCCACAACAAAACAGAATGAATTATTGATACATATAATGGCATGGATGGATGTGGTGATATATTGTGTATCAAATAAAGCTTGCCTGAGGACAGAGCTAGCTACTAGATTAAACACAGAAGCCGGGTGGTGGTGGTGCACACCTTTAATCCCAGCACTTGAGATCTCATGCCTTTGCTACCGGTATTTGGGAAGCACACATGCCATTAATCCCAGCACCAGGAAGGAAGTGAAATGGTTGGGCGGAGAAAGGTATATAAGGCACAAGGAGATAGGAACTTGAGAGCCTTTTGGCTCAGGACTCAGAAGTTTTCAGTCAGAGGATTTGTGGAGATAGGATCTCGCCTTCCATTTGGCCTGGGGATTTGGTAGTGGTGAGAAGTTTCTCCAGTGGCTTGTTCCTTTGTCTCTCTGATCTTTCAGCTTTTACCCTAATATCTGGCTCTGGGTTTTTTACTACAATACCATTTAGGATTTGTGCAACAGATAAACCTCAAGTGCATCTTGCTAAGTGGGAGAAGGCATGATTCCATGATTCCATTTATGTCAGATACTAGAAAAGGTAACACTAAAGGAATGGAAAACAAATTGGCAATTGCCAGAGGCTGAGGGAAGGTGGGGGACTTGACGAGGAGGCAGGCAGCAGGAGAGACCAGGGAGAAGGACAATCAGATTGCTCTGACCCTTCACTGTGAGGTCACTGCTAGATTCTCTGAATTTGTCAAACCTCACATAACTTTTCACCAGTAATAATTAATTTATTATAAGTAAATTAATAATAAAAAATTTGAACTGGGGAGATAGCTTAGTTAGTAAAATACTTGCCTCACAAACACCAGAACCTGGATTCAGTCCCCCAGAACTCATGTAAAAAAAGACTGGTGCGACAGTGTATGCTTTTAGTCCCAACACTTGGAGAAGTGGAAACAGGAGGATTACTGCAACTCACTGACAAGCCAGTCTAGTCTCAATAGTGAGCTCATGGCCAATGAGAGACCATTTCATAGAAGGTGGCTAGCCTTCCTGAGGATGAAACCTAAGGTTGTCTGCTGTCCTACACACACACACACACACACACACACACACACACACACACACACACACACAGAGGCACACCAAAGTACACCTGCACACACATGTGTATTGGTGCATAAACATGCACATCACACACATGTACACAGGTGTGTGTACACACACACAATACTCCTCCTGCATGCATAAAATAATTTTAAGCTCAGTGATGAAAATACAAATTTCTAAAATCATAACATGACTTCATAGACTACATCTTCCTCTATATATTATTTAGAGTATTAAGCTGACTTTTGAAAAAGCAATAGCTGAGACTGGAACCTGTGGGTAGCTGCTCAGTGCATAATATTCAGAAAATCTGCATGAGTCAAAAGGGCCAGATAGCAGTGAGCAGCCAAGCCATAGGTAACAGCCAATATCCTACATGCCACATCATTCAGGTAAACAAGACAGGCATTCCCCAGAGCGTCTAATCATCACAGAAAGAGACTTAAAAAGTTGGAGTCAGAATTGCTCCCAAACAGGCTTGAGGCAATTGTCACAGGGCATCTTGCAAAATCTGAGAGGAAACTAAGGCAGGGTGCAGTCATAGAGACTGGATCTGCACAGCAGGGGCAGGGTTAAAGCAGCCTCTATAAGGGATAAAAAGAAAAGATGGGTAGAAAAGGAACTGCTGGGGGTGGCTGGGCTTTGACCTATGCACTAAATAAACAGGATTCAGTGTTTTATGTACACGTACTGTTAGTTGTCATCACAGATCATTTGACAGTATACATTCTTATATAAGAATTCTCAATTTTTACTACCCTCTATTCATGGCTTTTTACTCATGATAGTGACATTAAATCAACTTGAAATATTACACAATGGCAAAAAAAGATTCATAAAGGTAGCATATGAATGCTCAAAAGTTTGGAAATCTACTATTCTAGCATCTTTTCTTTTGGTGCCCAAAACAACACAGTTCAAACAATCCCCAAACAACTTAGTAGAAGTTACGGAAGAGGAAACGGGGTCCAAGAGTTTAAATAACATGCTCAAGACACACAAATACGTGAACAGAGCTTTTCCTTGGGTCTGGGTGGCTCAGAAGTGCCTGCTTCATGGCTTGGTTTTACCACCACTGTGACCCATCAAAATCAACCAACAGAAGGATTTGTTTTGCTCACAGTTTCCTAGGATCCAGTCTGTGGTGGCTTGAGTAGAACATCATGGCGGCAGAAGCACATAGCAAGTAAGGTTCTTCATCTCATGGTGACCAGGCAACAGACAGACAGGAAGGATCTGGGTATCAAGTATGCCCTTCAAAGCTACTGGTCACCACTTAATCCAACTATATCCCACCTGTTGGGGAATTGTGAAGTCAGCCTGGCCTAGTCTCCTTGAGAGGCTTCTGTCATAGGTTTTTCAGGTTAGTGTTCATGGCTCCTGGGGCACTGTGTGGCTTTCAGTTCTCAAGAAATCAAGGCACTCCCTCAGTCAGTGAAGCATCCAGGCAGCTTTGTGTTTCTCTGTATGTTCCCTTAGAAGTCAAGGACGAATGGAAGCTTGACAGGACAATTGGTCTTAGACATTAATTTTGTGTACCCTGTGTAGTTTGCAGACATCATTGTATCCTGGCAACTCCAACTGTACTGATTCTGCCAGTTGCTACTATATTCTGTTTCTGATAAGGGCATACAAAAGTGTGAATGCTCTCTATAAAATTGTCACAGTCTCAGTTTTGCTGTGACCCCTCCAACCCGAGCCTGGATTAATTTCTCACCAGCCATATCAGGTAGCCTTGGGCTGGTAAGTAAACATGGGGGCTTATACCACCTCTTAAAGTTTCCACAACTGCCCAAAGCCTGTTAGGGCTATTTCATATTCGGAGTGTAATAGGATACTCTTCTGGATAATAGCTGGATCAGCCATGGTAAATGTGCCAGAAGCCCCTTGTGTCGACAATTTAAGTGTATATTGAGAATCAACACCTTAGGTTTAGAGTCAGGATCTGTTATTCACTCCTCCCATACCCCTGAAGGAGTAACTCATCCTGTTAACCTTACTTTCCTAATCTGAAAGTGGAAATGTCCATAATACATGTATGTAATGATGAGAACTTGTAATAATAAGTTAGCAAATACTTAATGAATACAGAGTGCCCCTTATATGTTAGCTGTGGTTGCTATTGTTACTTAAGATGTTTCCCGACTTTTTTTTTTTTTTAATTTTTATTTTGCAATACAATTCAGTTCTACATATCAGCCACGGATTCCCTTGTTCTCCTCCTCCTGCCCCCCTCCCCCCAGCCCGCCCCCCATTCCCATCTCCTCCAGGGCAAAGCCTTCCCCACAGACTGAGATCAACCTGGTAGACTCAGTCCAGGTAGGTCCAGTCCCCTCCTCTCAGGCCGAGCCAAGCGACCCCGCATAGGCCCCAGGTTTCAAACAGCCGACTCATGCAATGAGCACAGGACCCGGTCCCACTACCTGGGTGCCTCCCAAACAGATCAGGCCAATCAACTGTCTCACCCGCTCAGAGGGCCTGATCCAATTGGTGACCCCTCAGCCATTGGTTCATATTTCATGTGTTTCCGTTCGTTTGGCTATTTGTCCCTGTGCTTTATCCAACCTTGGTCTCAACAATTCTTGCTCATATAAACCCTCCTCATTCTCACTAATTGGACTCCCAGAGATCCACCCGGGGCCTAGTCATGGATCTCTGCATCCAGATCCCTCAGTACTTGGATGAGGTTTCTAGCACGACAATTAGGGTGTTTGGCCATCCCATCACCAGAGTAGGTCAGTTCGGGCTGTCTCTCGACCATTGCCAGCATGGTCTTTGTGGATTTCTGTGGGCCTCTCTAGCACTTTGCTTCTTCCTATTCTCATGTAATCTTCATTTACCATGGTCTCCTATTTCTTGTTCTCCCTCTCTGTTGTTGATCCAGCTGGGATCTCCCATTCACCCAAGCTCTCTTTCCCTCGACCCTCGCCCTTCACTACCCCCACTCATGTCCAGGCTGTTCATGTAGATCTCATTCCATTTCTCTGTCATTGGGCAATCCCCGTATCTTTCTTGGGGTCCTGTTTTCCAGGTAGCCTCCCTGGTGATGTGAGTAGCAGTCCAGTCATCCTTGTTCCACATCTAGTATCCTGTTATGAGTGAGTACATACCATGTTTGTCTTTCTGAGTCTGGGATACCTCACTCAGGATGATTTTTTCTAGATCCATCCATTTGTCTGCAAACCTCATGATGTCATTGTTTTTCTCTGCTGATTAGTATTCCATTGTGTATATGTACCACATTTTGTTTATCCATTCTTCAGTTGAAGGGCATCTAGGTTGTTTCCATGTTCTGGCTATTACAAACAATGCTGATATGAACATAGCTGAACAAAAATGCTCTTGTGGTGTGGTTGAGCATTCCTTGGGTATATGCCCAAGAGTGGTATAGCTGGATCTTGGGGGAGATGGATTCCCAATTTTCTAAGAAAGCGCCATATTGATTTCCAAAGTGGTTGTACAAGCTTGCATTCCCACCAGCAGTGGAGGAGAGTTCCCCTAGCTCCACATCCTCTCCAGTATAAGGTGTCTTCAGTGTTTTTCATCTTAGCCATTCTGACAGGCGTAAGGTGGTATCTCAGAGTTGTTTTGATTTGCATTTCCCTGATGATTAGGGATATTGAGCAATTCTTTAAATGTCTTTCAGCCATTTGAGTTTCCTCTGTTGAGAATTCTCTGTTTAGTTCTATAGCCCATTTCTTAATTGGACTGTTGGTTTCCCGACTTTTACACTGAGACTGTAGACAACTTTAGTCAGCGTATGCTATTTAACAAGCAGGGCTGTGACTTCATTCTAGAAGCAGCAGCAGGGACTTCTGGTGGGAGCAACTGGGGCAGGCAGATGTGTGGCCAGGGTCTAAAGTCCATCTAGCAAGGACAGTTAGCTAATTTAGCCCATCAGTGGCATGGGAATGGCCAAATAGTTATAATAAGAATTATATGCTGGCTTTTTTAGTGGCTTCTTTCTCTTTCTTTTCTTCTTCTTCTTCTTCTCTTCCTCCTCTTCTTCTTCCTCTTCCTCCTCCTCCTTCTTCTTTTCCTTTTCAGAAGATCTATTCACTGAACCAAGACTCAGTGACTACAGATTCCCTTGGTACTTGCTATGGGAACAGCTGACCCTGGTCAGCATTAAGAATACTGCTTTGAGAGGGTTTAAGATTCACTCAGTGACCACATGACCAAAGGCTTTATATCCGACCATCCTGTCTTATAGGATATATCTAATGACTCCTTTGGTCCCTCACTGAAAAACACCCAACCTCAAGCATTTTTAAATCTCTCTAATACACTTTATTTCCTGTTAAGCTGCTAATCTATGTCTAGGAATACTTCAGGATGCTCAATCATGGGGCTGGCTGGAGAGATGGCTCAATAGTTAAGATGACTTACTGCTGTTGCCAAGGATCCGGGTTTCGTTTCACAACCATTTTCCTAACCAACTCTAACTCTAGTTCCTGTGGCGGCTGCCACCCTCTGGCCTGCTCAAGTACCTGCATGCATCCGGAGCATACACACCCATGCAGGCACACTTGCATACACATAAATTTAAAAGAATACTTATGTTTAAAACGTGCTGAGTAGGGCTTTAATTGGGAGAAAAGGAGAGAGATAAATACAGAAGGGGAAGGAGAAAGGAGAGAAAGTAACACTAAAGATGTTTGAACGAGACATGAGAAATTCTAATTTTTTTATTTACCCTAGATTATATATAATACATATAAGTGTATGTGTATGTATATACATATACATTTTAAATGGAGTTAAGCCACTTGGGCTGACAATGTCTCTTCCAAGAACCATAGACTATCTAATACTAATTCTAGATCCAGGCATGAGAAACTCTGTTTTGAGTTATGGATCAGGGGTGTCCAAGTGACCCCTAAAACATCATAAGCTACTGCTGTTGCCCTTGATTGCCTCCCAGAGGTTGAAGATAAGTCTGTTTCTGAAGACACTGTGAACTTCAGACACAGGACTCACAGAATCTGAGCTGAGAATGAACTTTCACAGTCCTAGGAGGCACTATGCAAACTGCCAAGGGAGAGAAGTAGCCAATAGTCCTACCTAGCTGCAGTGCCTATGGATCACAACAATGAACAGCATAGCAAGATATCCCTAATGGTACAATAATGGTGCTCATATCTTGGTAGTAATCAAAAGCTCTCTACTTGGACTTAAGGCATGCTCAACAACAGGAAAATCATGCCTGGTTCTGGAAACCTAGCTAACTCCTCCAGGACTATTGAGGTCATTCATCTTAAAGGAGAATTTACTATTGACAGTTTACTAAATCAGGATTCCTAACTACATTCTAAACACTCATTATACCACAGCTAAGTGTAATTTCCAACACTCAACAAACTTCTCCTTGCAACAGGGACCATTATAGAAAACCACAACTAGTCAAAATGCAGAGAAAAACTGATCCTGGGGTTCCCAGCTCTAATGCATACAAATACAAACACAACTTCTGCATCTAAGGCTCAGGAACCATTGCAGAAGAGGGGGAAATCTGCCCTGAGATTGTGTCTCCTAGCAATTACAGGGAAATTTCACTCAACAATATGGCTTCCTAAACAAGACTTGAACACTGACAATACCGATAGATATGGTAACATGGAAGAAGGGAATCTCTTGGGGCCACACTCCTAGACAGAGAAATAATCTTTACCCAGGAAGGAGGCCCCTAATTGGCTATCCAACACCAATGGTCATCCCTAAAATCATGTACATGCAAGCAATACTGAACAGACTCATTAGGTTTTGTGTGTGTGTGTGTGTGTGTGTGTGTGTGTGTGTGTGTGTGTGTGTAACAATAACAAGATGGGGGAACATGGAGGAGTTGAAATATGAAATGGAATGGAAGGAAATGATGCAATTATAATTTAATTTTTAAATGCTCAATTAGGAAGAATAACAAACTCAGTAGAATCAATAAATCTCTGTCCTGCCAACATCCCACTTAGGAAGCAGTAAAGGACCAAAGACTGACAGATGAAGCACCATCAGGATTATGATGATCTCTAGAGGTATTTGAAGACCTAGCTTCTTCTCTATTATATGATCTATTCTCCACATCAGTAGGCAGAAGATTCAAAACAAGTAAAAAAACTGGAATCCCTCTGATGGGTGCAGAGACTTGTGGGATGAATGAGGCTGACCATTAAGGCAATGGTCTAGGTCCCCATGAAGTTAATGGTATGAACTCAGTCTTTCCCTAGCACTTGAAGTGGCTCCACCTTGAACGAGTATATAGACAACCTGGGTCCCTGAGGAAAACGTGCTGGCCCCACAGCATGATTCTGGCCAAGTGTGAAGAGTAGAGTTTTCACAGCAACTGTCAGAGAGGCCAAGCTGGGGACACAATGCCAGTCCCCAGGCGCACGCTTTGGCTCATTGTGAGTTACTAGCCAGGTAGGCTGCAAACCTCAACATTCTTCACTTGCTCAGAGGCAGAGGGATGTAAGTTTAAGGCTGCTATCATTTGGGACTTAGTAAGCTATGGGAACCAGTCGAGCTTCTTATACCCTATGAAAATCTGTAGAGATGAAAAACCATCTCTTGGAAAACAAATTATTTTTAATAATTCATTGGCTTGCCTAGAGATACAGAGTCCCAGCAGAGCCCTGAGGACATCCGGAGGAGGAGAGAGAAAACTCTGGCTGGCTGAGCTGCTGGGCTGAAAACAGAGCAGAGCCAGAGAGTAAACAAGTCCATGAGACAGAGGACAATTCATACTTGAGCTTTTCCTCTCCTCCATCTTTTCTCCATTCTAGAATAGCTTCTTTGGATCATCCCTATTTCCCCATTTAAAAACAAGAAAATTGATTTGAACTTCTTAAAACATTCAAGTGCTTTGGGATTAGAGTGTAAAATTGTTACCATGCCTTTAATCCCCAATGTTATCAGCTCCCTACCATCTCAGCCTCCATTTCCAACATGCTCCTCTGGTCTTTGTATCCTGACAGTCTTAATGTTCTGCCCCAGGACCATGGCCTATATTTCTTACTCCACCTTAGAGGCTTCCACATATTCTGCTCATTTCCTCCCTTTGTATTCCTCAAGCTTCAGCCCTCTCTTGCCAGAGAGGACTGGTCAGTTTCTGTTCACATTGTCCCTGTGGATTTCCTTCATGGTGTTCTCATCATCTTGCACTTAACTTACCAGGATGAGTTTTCTGTTCAGATGTAAGTTCTTTGAGACCTGAACTACCCAATTCCCAGCACAGGAAAAGTGGCTAACAAATACTTTTGAGGGAATAACTAAATAAAGGAGTCAATGTTTTGACCTACTTGCTTAAGGTTGCACAGTTGGAAATCCAGCTCGGGCCTATTTAAGCCAAAGTTTGCACTCCACGTCACTATATTTTTACTTGCAGTTTTAAGACTTCTTTGAATTTTTTATTTATATCCTCGCATTTCAAGATTCTCCAAAAAGAAGACAAATTACTTCTGCATAGTTAGAGAAAAAAACAAAACAAAACATTGAATAGACCCAAAACTGAGGCCAGCAAAAGACAGCAATTTGAGTGACCTGTTGAAAGACAGGGTAGGGACAGAACCAAGTGGGCATTGCTTCAGAAGTCTGTAGTCTGTTCCTCTCTGGCTGATGCTGAGATGGGATCTAAGCTCGAGTTGGTCTCTAAGAAAGAATAGGATGGAACAGTTGTAACCCAGACTCTCAGCCTAAATTAGGAACAATTTCTAATTAGGAACCTCTTTTCTAAGATCTTTTAGCCCCCTCCATGACACTGTGTTTTCTGTGGTGTATGGAGGACACTCCCTGGAAATACGCACAGCTCTAAATGTGCACAACTGCAAACATCAGCCCAGACGGGAGAGAGGCCGGTTATGTAAGTTACTGATTACAGCAATAAGGGACCTTGGCAATTGCCTAGATGTTCTTCTTTGTGCGAAGGAAACTTCCATGCTGGGATGTCTCCCAGGAGAAATACAGTAAGCTCCTCCCTTTCCTCTGGCCTTGCTCCTCCCTGCCCTCCCTCCCTGCAGCTGCAACTTCTGGCAGTGAACAGTTTCAAACCTCAGGCTCATTCATCCTCCTGCACTATAAATGTTTAATGGACACCAGACCTGCAATTGACTGGATGCTGGAAGCTGAAAGAACAGACAGGACAGGACAGGGCCTCTTCTCCACTAAATAAGGAAGTGGACAGACAAGAGAGCCTTGGCTAGGCTGTTGGGAATGTGACTGTGGCCCTGGTAATTCAGGAAACTGCAATATCAAAACAGATGGGAAACTTGCTCTGAGCCATCTTCTTCCTCTGGACCATTTCTGATGAGTGGTGAGTGATCTATTGTAGCACGAATCTTAGAAGGTCTTGTTAATAAAAATAAACTGGGGGCCAGGTATTAGGGTCAACGCTGGAAGATCAGAGAAGCAGAACAAGCCACAGCCATCTCGCCTTGCCAGTTCCTCAGCTGATCCTGTTTCCTCAGACTGGAAGCCTCTGAGTCCTCATCCAAATGGATCTCAGCTGAGCTGCTGCTCAAAAGCCTAAAAGCTTAAGCAGCTATAGTTCCTCATCCTTATGCCTTAAATACCTTTCTGTCTCCTGCCATTACTCCCTGGGATTAAAGGCATGAGTCACTATGCTTGGCTGTTTCCAGTGTGGCCTTGAACTAACAGAGATCCAGGCAGATCTCTGCCTCTGGAATGCTAGGATTAAAGGCATGAGTGCCACCATTTTCTGGCCTCTATATCTAGTGGCTGTTCTGTTTTCTGACCCCAGATAAGTTTATTAGGGTGCACAATATTTTGGGGAACACAATATCACCACAATCTATAGAAGGTCTGATGTCTTCCCAGGCAAATCAGCCCGTACTCCTAGTCTTGATGCTGAAGTGGATTCTTTCAGCCCCTCTGGGGATCCTGATTCCTTTTGCTCTACAGATATGGCTTGTTGGTTCTACAGCTGATTGCCCAGGGGGCAAGATTGACCAGCCAACACAGATGGAGCCAAGCACTCAGGCAGGGCTGCAACTGTCCTTTAGAGCATTTCATACATTTCTTCAGCCCAGCAACACTGTTTTTCACAGCAGCCCCTGGGACTGGAGGCTCACTGAAGAAAAAGAATAAAGAACTTCAGACTCCATAGCAAGTTCCATAGCAGAGTTTCCTGGAAGGCAGACAAAAACCTGCTATCACCAAGCAGAAATGTGCCATCTGACTTTCATAGCATGAGTCAGCCTGTCAGCTTTCAACTGCCTAGGTGCAGAGGATGGTGGCCTTGATGCCCATTCACCTAGCCCCAACAGTTTCAAGTCTAGTTTCTTAATACAGAGACTTGCTTCCCAGGAGCTACTGCATCTAAGCAGTTATGCTGATGGGCAAACCTTAGGGAAGATCCTGTGCTCATCCCAGATAACTAAATCACTCTTTGGTAAGCAGGTGGCCCACCTCAATAGGGGTCCCATCTCAGGAGAAGAAGTTATGGGGACAAAGGAGGATGAGGGAACTCAACTAGGAAGCAGAGGTCCCAGAGGAAGATCACCTACTTGTAACAGCAAACCAGCCATCTCCCATACCTGTTAGCATGCAGTTTCTCTGTGAAGGCACAGGGGGTGAGAGTAGAGGGAGGCAAAGGATGAACCGCCATTGTGGCATGAGCCTTCCTCCAGGAAGAAAGAGCCTGGACTTTACAAAGAATACATAAGTAAAATCTCTTGAAAACAAATCTAGAAATAATACTTCACAATCTGTGTAAATGTCCCAAGGTCTAAAAATGTAAAACCTACTCTTCTAAGTAACCTAAACAAACTCCAAAACCTGGGAGGTTATTACTGGAATCAAGAAAGTTAAAAAAGATCATTTTCAAATACTTCTGTCTATGTCTGGTGAGAGGGGACTTAACTTGGGATTTTCCTGGGAGGAAGGAATGACACAGAGCTTCCCATGCCGCACCACTGCCGAACATTGCAGTGGGTGCTTATGAGAAGCCACCGTGGGTAATGCAGAAGGGACTCAGGACCACAGGCAAACAGAAAAGTGATTGATGGGGTGTGGTGAGCACCCAGCAGGGGTGTGAGAGATGATGGTAAAAGGGAGGAGTTCCTGACACCGGAACACATGTTTGTACAAACATTCTTAGCAGAGACAGTGAAACTGACCAGCATTGCTAAGCTGCTGTGTACCTCTGGGTGTCTCCCAAGCTTGTCTTCCAGAATGACTTTTACTCCCCTGAAGAAAGCTACTGCTCTAGATTACATCTTAAAACTCCAGAAAGTCTCCTCTTAGAGAACTGGTTGCTATGGTTGCTATAACGAATTGCCATAAACTTAACAGCAGTGCAAGTTTGTTCTTTCTCTCACAGTCTTCTATCAGGAAAGGAGGTCTGATAAGAGTCCTGCTAGGTTAAAATTCCTGCATTCTTGTTTGGAGGTTCCAGGTGAGAATCTTTGAGTTTTCCAGCTCCTAAAAGTGCCACCACTCCTTGGCTGGTGACTTCTTCCTCCATCTTCAAAGCTAACAATGGCAGGTTGAGTCTTTCTAACATAGCTTCACTCTTCCTCTCTCCCTCTTTTCTTTTAAAGACACTTTCGACTAACTTTGGTCTGTCCAGAGGACCCCAGAGAGGCCTTCTAGTTCAAGATGGACTGATTGGCATCCCTTTGTCCATCATCCATCTTCTCTCTTCTTTACCTCACAAGGTGACTGTGGTGATCTGAAGGAGAATGGCCCCCATAGGCTCAAACGTCTTAATGTCTGGTTCCTAGTTGGTGTACTGTGTACAGAAGGATTAGGAGGTGTGGCCTTGTTTGAGGGGGTGCCTTACTGGGGTAGGCTTGAGATTTCAAAAGCCCATGCCAGGCGTAGTCTCTCTCTCTCCCTCTAACTTGCAGATAAGATGTAAATGCTCAGCTATTGCTCCAGTCCCATGCCTGCTCTTGTGCTCTCTGTCATGCTGGCCATAGATTAACCCTCTGAAACTATAAGCAAACCCCCAATTAAATGCTTTCTTTTATAAATTGCTTTAGTTGTGGTGTCTACTCATGGTAATAGAACAGTGTCTAAGACAGTAACATATCCACAAGTTCCAAGGATTTGGACATGGACATCTTTGGCAGTCTAATTTTCTGCCAACTGCACCTAGCATGAAGATTTGTTCCCTGGGATAGATAATCATAAATTACAAAATTGGATAATTTTTACCCATTAGAATGCATGAAGTTGAGCTTCTAAAATCGAGGTCAGGTACACGTTGATGAAAGGAAGGACTGAAAAGGCTGGAAGTCCTAATGGGGGACCTGATGTTTAGTGTGAAGACTGAAAGAAAGGTTCAGTCCACAAACTCTTTTGTCTAGGTGAGAGGCTTCACCTGTTTGCACACAGCCTAATTTCTTCCCCTATCATGTTTTCTTTCTGTTTCCTCAACTCCAGGCAGAAGAGTGAAGGTACACTTTGGCTGCAGCAGCTATTACACACCATACCTGACAGCAGGACACAATTGCCACTGTGCCCTAGCATGTGTTTGGTGTGTGGTCCACAGACCACTGCACGAGTCTCCCCACCAGTGTGTAGAATGTTAAAAGAGAGATCCAGGATCTGAACTATAAACTGATTCTTGGACAAGTTCTGTTTCCAATTCCCCCAGTCTGCACGCAACCTTTCGCAGCTTTCAGGGACATGTTTCCATAAACAATCTGTCCAATCCGTGTCTTTACTGGCTGGGACTCCCAGATGCACAGTGTTGCCTTTGTCGCCTGCGAAGAGAGTGAACAGCTTGCTTCTTCAGGACAACCCCCATAACTTCCGATTCTCTAACTTGTCTTAAATTTTTTAAAAATTTCTTTTCAGTTCTTTATCATATTTTTATTATTTAAAATGAATTTTAATTTTAAATATATTTTTATCACATTCTTTCCCTCCTCCAAGTCCTTCCAGATCCACTCCCCCTCCCCATCGATCCAACCTTAAGTTCTTTCTCAATAGACAAACAAAATAAAACCACACACGAAGTAAAAACAAACAGTAACCAAATAAAAGCAGGCAGACAGACAGACAGACAGACAGACACACACACACACACACACACACACACACACACACACACACACACATATACAGAGCCTATGGAGTTCATAATATGTTGATTAACTACTCTCGAACATGAAGCCTGTCCTGGAGTAGTTCATGTACCCAGCGTTACTCTATTGGAGAAAACTGATTTTCTAATTCATCTAATATTAAACCAAGAAGGAAACTTGATGGACATGCAGCTCATTAACACAGCTAACAACCCAAAGTTCTTCTCACAACTTAATAAATTGCCATACAAACTGCTTTTAATTATAAAATAGCAATGTAGATTTTTACAAACTAATTCTGTAAATAAATGCAATACAAAAAAAAAAGATATATAACTTCTACCAAACTGGTCATCATAGGCAACTTGCCTAAGGGATAGAGCAAGTATTTCCCAAAATTAAAACCCTCAAGAATTTAAAATCATTTTATGAAAAAGGAACAAAAGGCAAACATCTTAGAACAAGGTCAGATTTCCACTGGCAATGGAAACCAATAATTAGATATTAATAGGTCTTTGAATTCATTTATCCATTTGAAAAATGAATAAACTTTATGTTTAAGATAAGAATATTTTCATATAAAATGATGTTTTATTTTCCTACTTTTTACTTCATCATTTAATTATTTTGTGTTTTTTTTTTAAAAAAAGAAAATTAGGTGACCTCTTTCATAGAAAGCAAATGCATTGCCTTGGTAACTTTTAATCCCATAAATTTATTTACATAAATTACTAAATAAACACATTGTGTGGAAGTAAAAGTGGAAGTAAAAGATATTGTTCAGAGGAAAGTCCCCACTGAGCATGTGGCCAATTAACCAAGACTCTCCTTTTCCCAAGGTGAGAACAATCACCAGCGTGTTCTTCCATGTCCTGCTCTAGGTTAACAATGATGGCTGTGAATCATCATCCTCTGAGCCTAACAGCCATTTCTATCCTGATCAGATCTTCTGTGGTTACCCACAAGAGATCTTGCAAGCTTAGGCCTGCTCATATTGCTGACAGAAAGATGGATAGGGAAGGCAAGGACATCTTCCCTTAAGAGTCCAGCCTCTCTTCTGCTCTTCAGCCATATGCTACCCCAGCTGCATGTGGTCATGGCAGGTCCTGGAGAAGGAGAGGACAGAAGCTTTACTGAAGCAGGTCTCCAACCATGCAGCCTAGCCATTGTCACCCATGCTACAGTAGGGTTTTCAGGGTTATACAAGCTCCTGTTAAGCAATCCCTCAACCACATTCCCAGAAGTAACCCCAATAAATTCACTGGCTCACCATGCTAGCATTTGACAGAATCACTGCTTAGGTCTGCAGCTGGTGCCCCGTGTGCAGTGAAGGGACTTTTTCTCAGATCTCCTCTGGAAAAGTTAATACAGCATAAAATATATTCAAAACAGTTTTGAGTATTTTTTTTTCTTTTATAATTTGCATGTCTCTCACTTCAGTCATGGAAGTCTTCCTAGGTATGGTAGTGATAGTTATGGACCAAACACGGTTCTGTGTGCGCTCTAAGGTGATCCCCATAGCAACTCCTTAAGAGTATAATTATCACAATCATCTCTCAGAGGGGGATCTGAAGTACAGCAGTACATTGAGAAGTAAGGGAACACATTTCCAGGCTGAGGATGCGGCTCAGTAATAGAGGACTTCCCTAGCATGCACACTGTACTCCCAACACAAGAGAGAGAGAGACAGATAGGGAGGGGAAGACTAAGAAGAGGGTAATAGAGAGAGGATAAGTGAAGATATATCCACAGTCACTTGCCTGTAGTCAATATAGAGTTAAATAGTATAAGTCCCAAATAATTCAAGTTGCCCTTGATTTAAATTGAGACAGGGAATCATCAACCTTAATAACAGGAGCCTTTGGAAGACATTTGAGGCTTTCAAAGGTAACACAATGAATTCACAATGAGCCTTTGTTTTTATACGTAAAAGAGAAGCTCAGTAAATATTTAAATTCCAGTTATAAAGGTCACACAAATTTATAATTGTTTTTGCATCTTGATGGCATGCAATTTTAAATTCTTGCTCTTTATGAAAGGCCAAAAGTTTTATGCAAAGACTTTGACCTTGAGATCATGAGTCCTTGTTGGGGAAAATGCACATGTGTCAGACATTCATTGGGGACACCATTGCTTCTGACCTCAGGTGATTCCCCACAGAGTCTGCCTTCACTGTCTCGCTCCGCTCCAATTAACTCAACAAGTGCAGAGCCACTTAAGGAGCATAGCTGTGGGCATTCTTCTCCTTCAAAAGTTACTTTGTAAGTAAAACAAATTGTCTAATATATTCAACGTAAGTGGTAATGTGGGTCCCTCATTTCTGCAGAGTTACAGAGCTGCTTCCACATGTAGGTTAATGCTCTGGAGAGAACACGCTCCCTTGCCACAGTGACACAACTCTACAGACTCTCTCATGTCTGCTCCATCATTTTTCACGGGCGGACTCCTGCCATGCTGGCCATTCTCCTCTCCACAGTCCTGCCAATCTACCACTTCACAGTTAGTACTGCTGCAAATATGGCACGCCCTCTTTCTTTTACACCCCTTCTTACACCACCATCTACATTTCTCCAGAGCAGTGGTTTTCAAAGTGTGCTCCCTGGCCAAGGGCAACTGCCACTAACAGAACTGATTAGAATGTAGTCAGGTCCAACCCTTGACTTCCAGAGTGAAAAAACTGAGAGAAGCCTACCATCTTGTTTTTCCACAAGTCCTCAAGGAGATTTTGGTGTACCCTCCACATTGATGATCATGGGATTAGAACTATAGAACAGTACATGCTTAAACATGAGAAACTCCATGGTAGCATACCAAAAAATTAAATCTCTTCACAGTGTCAAGTATAAGATAAATTGTCAAAAATAGATCTTAATCTTCCCCTAGTTAGAAAAATCAAAATTAGTTTCATAAATCAAATATGTTCTCAGATAATATATAGAACTTAGAAAAGTAAATCCAAATTTAAAATTTATATTCAAATATTAATATAGGTTTTAAGATAACATAGTCTGAGGAGGTTATGTGACACCGAGGACACTAACAGATGTTAAAGATGTTTTCCAAACCCCTGGTCAGTGGCAGGGTGATGATGAGATCCTTGAGTCCTGGCCCCAACCCAGTACACCTAAAACAACAAACAATGCTGTGCTTTAACCAAAGAAAGCACTTGAAAGAATTTTCTACAAATTTGGAAAATCTTAATATGTAGAGTACTGTGGTAATGATTTTGAAAGGAGTAAGAACTAGATGTTTATCCTAGAATACTGTCACAGCCAAATAATGTAAAGAAAATATTAACCCGAAAATGTATTCTGGCTGTCTTATAATTTTATTTGACTACTTTTATTACAAAATACAATAATTATATTTAATATTATAACATGAAAGAGAGGTCACTGTGTTAACTGATATAACCCAAATGTTCATCAGAAAAGTAACAACAACAACAACAAAAAAGACATGAACATAATGTAGACAGTACTACAGAAGAAGATGACCAGTAGGAGAGGAGGGGGCAAGTATGATATGGACTAGGAGGAGTAGAAACGACAACCATATTTCCTTTCTGCCTAGGTGGAGATGTCATAATGAAATCTGCCATTGTGTATCATTAACACATGTTGGCAAAAACAAGCTATTGAAGCACACCACGAGCATTCCCAGTACAATGTTTCTGCACAGTTCCATAGAGTCTATACGTCCTTAAGACTGTGCTTGATCTCCTACAAGTTGTGATAGAAATTACACAGTTCTCTATTTTCTGCTTTAAAAAGAACATTTAGTAAACATCTTTCATGTTTCCACATTGCTATATAATTTTCATAACTAATTTATAGCTGTATAATAGCCTAGGAAAAATGCCAAGACTTATTTAGCTGTGTTTTGAGAGCTATTAGTGGTGTGGTGTAAGGGGTATGTATATATATATATATATATATGTATATATATATATATATACATATATATATATATATATATAATAGTGCTACAATAAGATATTTTCCTTCTTTGGAGCTAGTCCCTTTGGCTAAATTGCAAAAGATAGCCTAAATGTGTGTCCATAGTAATTGATCAGAAATGCCATCCCCCCATTCCCATCTTCTCCAGGGCAAAGACTCCCCCGAGGATTGAGATCAACCTGGTAGACTCAGTCCAGGCAGGTCCAGTCCCCTCCTCCCAGGGTGAGCCAGGCGTCCCTGCATAAGCCCCAGGTTTCAAACAGCCAACTCATGCACTGAGCCCAAGAAAGACACGGGGATCACCCAATGATGGAAAAATGAATGAGATCTACATGAACAGCCTGGATGTGAGTGGGGGTAATGAAGGGCAAGGGTTGAGAGAAAGAGAGCTTGGGGGAGCAGGAGATCCCAGCTGGATCAACAACAGAGAGGGAGAACAAGGAATAGGAGACCATGGTAAATGAAGACCACATGAGAATAGGAAGAAGCAAAGTGCTAGAGGGGCCCACAGAAATCCACAAAGATGCCCCCACAATAGACTGCTGGCAATGGTCGAGAGACAGCCCAAACTGACCTACTCTGGTGATAGGATGGCCAAACACCCTAATTGTTGTGCTAGAAACCCCATCCAATGACTAAGGGAACTGGATGCAGAGATCCACGGCCAGGCCCCGGGTGGAGCTCCGGGAGTCCTATTGGCGAGAAAGAGGAGGGTTTATATGAGCAAGAATTGTTGAGACCAAGGTTGGACAAAGCACAGGGACAAATAGCCAAACGAATGGAAACACATGAACTATGAACCAATAGCTGAGGGGCCCCCAACTGGATCAGGCCCTCTGAACAGATGAGACAGTTGATTGGCTTGATCTGTTTGGGAGGCATCTAGGCTTTGGGAAATTTTTATTTTCCAATATTGCCACCTACAAAATAAGAGTGAACATGTTTGCCTGTCTTGAGGAAGGACAGTAAATAAAGCTGAGAACACACTGGTGAGCAAATGCTTTCCCTTTGTAAACATCAGTCCTGACCATCACTGCTAACAACAGTTCAAAACAGGCATGGTGGTGCACATCTGTCATCTGAGCAATTGGGATGCTGAAGCAGGAGGATCCCGAAGTCAAGATGTGTCTTCACATATTTGTGTGTGTGTGTGTGTGTGTGTGTGTGTGTGTGTGTGTGTGTGTATAAAGTAAAAAGAACCATTCAACTCTAATAGGGAGCTTTGAAGTCACAAGGACAGCTATGTGACAGCTGTTAAAGCTAAGGAGCCCAGGAAGGATGACGGACCCAACAGAGATGTATAAATTAAAACCTATTTGTAGCAAGAAGTAGCCTACAAACCAATTATTTATAAAAGAAATGTATCTGCCAAGATTTCAAGTGTTCTGGCCAGCATTGTAACTCCCTATTGGGTAAAACTGTTCCAGGAAGCCAAATTTGTAATTAGGAAGAAGGCTGCTCGGTGAGGTCACAATCAGACCTGGGTAGCTGCCTCCAAAACTCAGACGTTTGAAAGCATCAGGCCCTGCAGCATCTGACTCAGATGTCCTTGGCCCTTGGCCACCTCTCTGGGTGACACTGAAACTGCACAGAGGCCTTGGACTTGGAGAATTCCTTTCCCTCACTTGTTCCCATGACTACCATCTTTCTGAAAGGCATTTTCCCCCTTCAGATATGATAATATCTTAGAGAAAGTTCCCCTTCAGGATTTGTTACCCTAGGATAGATCCCATCCTCAGAGTCCAGACTGCTCTCATTGATGGGCCGCACTCAGGTTAATGAGTTAGTAATTTGACGGCTTGCTTCAATATTACTTCCATCTCACAACTACAATACAAAAATTAACAACCAGCAAAGTGTCTCAATTCAGGCTTGGAAAGATTCAGTGCTTCTCTGCCAGAAGAGGCATTTAGAGTGAGCACAGCCCTCATTAAGATATGCACAGAGTTCTAAAAATGTCAACATAATATAATCTCTGTAACAAGGTGGACTGGATTCCTACAGTCTTGTAAGTTAAAAGTTTACATTGTAAAGCTCTGCTTCCTGGATTATAAACTTTAGGCCCACCCAATACCACTACACTTTCAAAGAACCCAATTTTAATGGTTTAAAACTAGTGAACTTAATGCGTTAATCTATGAATCTGGGGGTGGGGTGGAGGTATAAACAAGAACATAGCATACAAAGTCAGCTCCCCACACTGTAAAACACCCCTCTATTGGGACTCCACTGAACTGCAGGACAGGTTAGGTCTCAGCTTTTCATTTTTCTTCTTCAGCACATGGAAAGGGGTAACCTTAGTCTTGGGAATCTTTTGGTTATTTTTTTATCACTATTCCATTTATTTATTTATGTGTGGGAGGGCTGCCAATACCACAGCATGGATGTGAATGTAAAAGAACAACACGTGAGAATCAGTTCTCTCCTTTTACTCTATGGTTCTGAGAGATCAAGCTCAGGCCATCAGGCTGCTGAGCCATCTCCTGGCCCTTGTTATGGTTTTAATGTGTGTTTTTGTGCTTATTTATTTATTTATTTATTTATTCACTCATTCATTCATCTATCTACCTATCTATCATATCTCTATCTCTCTACCTCCCTACCTCCCTACCTCCCTACCTCCCTATCTATCTATCTATCTATCTATCTATCTATCTATCTATCTATCTCCCTATCTATCTCCCTATCTATCTATCTATCTATCTATCTATCTATCTATCTATCTATCTATCTATCTATCTTTCTATCTATCTCCCTATCTTATCTATCTATCTATCTATCTATCTATCTATCTATCTATCTATCTATCTATCTATCTATCTATCTATCTCCCTATCTATCTCCCTATCTATCTATCTATCTATCTATCTATCTATCTATCTATCTATCTATCTCCCTATCTATCTATCTCCCTATCTCCCTATCTATCTCGCTATCTATCTATCTATCTATCTATCTATCTATCTATCTATCTATCTATCTATCTCCCTATCTATCTCTCTATCTATCTATCTATCTATCTATCTATCTATCTATCTATCTATATGCTGTTTGCCCTGGCTGGCCTGGAACTGACTACATCAACCAGACTGATCTTCAACTTGGGACAATACTCCTGCCCTTGCCTCCCAAAGTAATCCCTGCTGGGATTATAGGCAGGTATATAAACATAGTATTTAAACTAAAATGGCACCACGCACAAGAACTTAACCAAAAATGATTTCAGTTATTTATCAACTATTTTTTTCTTTCAAAACCATCTTGTTATTTGCAACAATGTGAGTGATGTCACAGTATGCCAAGCGAAATTAACCAGACACCAAAAGTGCCACACCAACTCCAGTGTCGTCCATGTGACATAAACAATTATGGTTATAATAGCAGATGGGAGATACATGTCCTATGGGACTATGCTCCCTGGAGGTCCCTGGCAGAGTGCCCGTGTTATGCCGTGTTAAGACCCCAAGCTGCTAGATAAAGAAAGTATAATAGTTCAGGCACTTCTAGGGAATGAACACTCACCCACTAGGAATCCTTTAGGAATCCCAACTAAAGTGATTTATGGCAGAAGACATTATCTCATAGGAGGCAGATGGTGGGCCCCTCTGTTGAGGAAGTTCATGGAAAACTTAAGGACTACAGCAGAACCCCTTCCCCTTACAGGCATAAAAGTGCAAGAGTCCATATTCCAGCAGGTAAAAAGGTTTTATATTAAAAGAGATATGTGATAAAAGAACCGAAGAAAGACTTAGAGAGGGTCTACAGCATCCAAATTGGCTAAATGGATCATGAGAACCAAAAAAGTAGAAATGCATAATAAACTAGATAAGATGAAGGACACAGCCGCAACCACAAAGAAGTCTACACAATCTACACAAGTTTAGGGACTTGTGTAGACTAAGTTTAAAAAACACAGACTGCTCTTTGGGTCATAAAGTTCTTGTGGGTGAAGGGAATATGTCTAGCACCGATTAATAATTGTGTGCTTGCTGTTTTTTTAAAGATGATGTAATTGAATTATTGCCAAGCTCTCGTTCCTTGTATGACTTGATAGTTTTCTGTATACAAACTACTGATTTGCAGAAGTAAAATTGCAGCAGATTCAAACCACTTCTGAGTGTGTTGTCTGTCTGTTATTCGCTGAATCCTTGCCTTCCTGACTGCCCAAGCCCTGGTTCTCCTACAGTCGTGGTACCCCCATGGACAAGTCCGTGGCACAAAAGACAACAAAAAACTTCATTGAATTACTAAATGTAAAGAGTAGAGTCGTGGCTGTTTAGGGCTGGGGTGAGGGGAGTAGGGAGCAGTTGGTCAGAGAATAGTTTCAGTTATAAGATGAATACCACATAAAAGGTAACTGTGAAGTGATGGGGGTGTGTTAATTAACTTGATGTGGTAATTACTTCTCTCTCTCTCTCTCTCTCTCTCTCTCTCTCTCTCTCTCTATATATATATATATATATATATATATATATATATATATATATATAAAACTATCACATTATAAACCCTAAATACATACCATATGACTTTTATTTGACAAGTATATTTCAATACCACTGAAAATTATATGAATGTAAGTTCTGAGATTCATCTACATAAAGTAAATGACTGGTTTTAGGGTTGGGGAATAAGCATGGAGAGAAAAACTGATAAACATAGGAATGATACTTTTTTTTTCTTGAGTTAAAGAAAATATTCTGGAATTAGGCAGTCATAGTAGTTGTACAATCTGTGGATAAAAATTACTGGATTGTAGTTAAAATTCACTTTTAAAGAATGGCTTTCATGTTATCTGACTAGAAATAAAGTAATTCAAAGCAACTTGGATCTCTCCAGAATACTATGCTTCAGGGTCATTCATTGCCCATGGGCAAAAGTAACGAGCATAAAGAAAAGGACTTATTCAATCATGCTGGATTTGAAGGATTCTAGACTCTGAACTAAGTAGAAACCAAAGTCATACCATGGAACATTGAGGCCCTCCTTGTGGCTGCCTGTCTGCAGAGGCGGTGGTGAGTGACTATAGTTGGGCTCTCCCCCACACGTTTGGAAATCATGAGAAGACATTCTGTAGTGGACACATTTAGCAACATTTTCTGTGTCCCATTAAGACTTCGGCAGCCTGGTGTATGATGGAACTAGGGTACCCACCAGGTTAATTCACTCACTGCTTAACCAGTGTCAGGTGTCCATCCTTTTAAAAGGAATCACACTCCTGCTAAACCCATTCAATTCTTGTGCATCAAGAAGGGCACACACGTGAACAAGGAGGCCTAAGATTTCTGAAAACGTGGTCTGTAAACTGAATTCTTGTGAGGGAAATCACCACTCCTCCATTCAACCTCAGAAAGAGCCCAGCAGTGCCTTTGTTGTGGTGGTGGTGGTGGTGTACTACTTGGCAATGCAAGATTAGAGCTTTCACTCTCTTCCCAGTGTGCATGACAGCCTGGAGGATAGATGCAGGCTGTAGCTTTACCCTTCCCTCAGCCTGTACCCTCCTCTTCATTTGGGAGGGAATGGAAATACAATGAACATGGTTTTTATTTCTCCACTGTCTTCACGAAAGGGCCTTTCCCAGCATCCTCACTGAATGACCTCAGACTATTCTCTTAACCAAGGAAATACCTGAATTTTCACATTTACCCCACCCTCCCACCCCAGCTACTGTGGGTTGAAGTGAATGACCCAGCTGTAAGCTATTACTATCACAGCATTTCAAACACAATGAGACTTAAATTCATAAAGTCAAGTGTAGCATTTATAAGCAGGAAGCTGGCTTCTAACTCAGGTTTTACCACTACCTAGCCTTGTGGGCTCAAGGCCTTTAACTAGCAACGCTGAGTCTATGCCCTCCCCTGAGAGAAATCATCATATTCTCCCCACCCGAAGACAGAGAGCCGGAGACCCAGTCAGCAAGAAGTTAGGTTAGTGAGGATCTCGGACAACTGTATGAACAGCCAGGATTACCTAACAGAGGGGTCTGCTACGGTAGTTGACAGAAAGGCCGACTTTAGAGAGGAGAGGAAGAGACCACGTTTTAGGCAGGTCAAGCCACTAGCACGGGGAAGAGATGGGAACAGATAAGGCAGGAAGCAGCTGTGTTTCTGAAGACAGGTCATCTTGACATCTGAGGACTCACCCGAGCCAGGGAAGTGTTTGCGTAAGACTATGTAACAACACTCTGAGTGGTGTCTTTTTAAGGCACCGGGATCTTCTCTCGTCTTCCTCTGCCCATCCATTGCTTTGGAAAGCCAGGATTATAAAAACACGATCCCACCCCTATGGCTACAGATGAGCCAACCAGAGGTGAGCTCTAGATCAGTAGAACCAATCAGAATGCTGATGACTCAGAAACTGACATTTGAAGATTCTGGAGCTGAAACACTGTGAACTTTAGAGCTAGATTGACTATCACTGGCGCACTATGCCACCTGACTTCAGAAAAAGCTAGTACACTGGGAATAAAACAAAGAGCTCGCAAATGTACAGCTAAAGCACAGCCATGAAGCAGAGAGAAGCCAGGGTGGGTCTTTCATCCTCTTCCAGATCTCTGGGTGAGTTCTCCTAGAAGCTTGGATATTTCAGACGTTCCAGTTTTGTGAGGTACCTTAACAACCTTTGATCAACTTTCTTTCTGCCTTTTGAAGTAGCTGAAGTTGACTTACACTATTATAACCTCAAGGATGTAAACTGTAAGGCTATGGGCAAGAGATCGTCGAAGTATGATTGCAGTTCTCACAGGCTACCAGGCCAGGAAATGAGAGAGGTCATCTGGCTGTCTCAAAATTTGGTTCTTAAAATTGTCAATGCAAATGCAAACTGAAATGCTAACTTTTGCAAAGTTTATGCATCCCTTTGACACATGAAGACCAGTGGCACAGAGGAAGAAAGTTAATGACTGAAAGATATAAAACGTATTTTCATATTGAAGCTTTACCTGAGTAATAGATATTATGTTATGTACCTCCTGAACTGGTGAATCAGACTTGAATTTGGTGATTAAACTAATCCGGTGAATAAGACAGAAAAAGTCAGTCAGTGTGTTTACAGGGGTTGTATTCTGATGAAAAACAATATAAAGTAAACAGGTTTAGAAAACGAAATTGTGATAAAGTGCTAAGAAGAAAATAAATATGAGGCTGAGATGGACAAGCAGTAAGAGAGCCAATTTCAACTGTGATGATCAGGGACGGCCTTGATGAGAAGGCATGTCTAGAGTAAGAACTGAGTGTTGTGATGGCTCAGCTCCCTGAAGGTACCGAGAACATCACAAGGAAGCTTGCTGTGCTGAAAAAGAGTCCAGAGAACGGAACGAAGTGAAATGTGGCATCTGAAGCAGTGCAGAAGGCAGGTGCACATGGAGCCCTGCAGATCACAGGCAGATCCTTAGCTCACTCTAAACTTTAAGATTTAAAATTGAGAACTTTAATCTGGGAAGCGGTGTTCCACTTAGGATGCTGTTTTAAATTAGTTTTATAATTAACTAATTTTATTCTTGACAATCTCATACATGTATGTATACAATGTGCTGTGATCACGGTCACCCCTTGCCCTCTCTTACCTATTCCCACTTCTACTGACCCCCTTCTTCTTCCCAACCAGTTCCCCTCCCATGTCTCTGTGGGCGAGTGAGTGTAGGTTATTCAGGTCACTACAACTGCTCTGGGTTCAGGATTGCTCCGACCGTGTCATATCAAGAAGACAGCATTTCCGAGCACTCTTTCCCATCATCCTGCTTATAATCTTTCTAGTCCCTTTTCTACAGTGTTTCCTTGGCCTTGGAGAAGATGATATAGATGTCTCCTTTAGGCTGAGCACTCAGTATTCCTTGTTCCCAGACTCTAACTAGTTATGAGTCTCTGCTCTGAACTCTGCCCATTATTTTATAAAAGCTTCTCTGACCCAGGTGCTTTTATTTTTTTTTTTTTAAAGCAGACTGCTGTGCACACTCCGTGTAAAGGATCAGAACCTTAGAGCTTTCAGAAGGCCACAGCAGGGGGCCAGGTGGGACACAACAGTGACCAGAGCAAAGAAGGTAGCAGCTACATGGAGAGAAGCAAATGGATTCACAATAGAATGTTGAGATAATCTCCCGGGGCGTGCTACAACCTAGTAGTAAGTAGCTCTAACAGTAGAAATAGGAGAAAGGGCAGCTCAAAGTACTGTGTCAAAGAGGGGAGTGGCTGTAACATAGTCTCACTGTACAGAAAGGCACAGAAAGGCACAGAAAGCCCAAAGTACTGAGACAGTTGATTCAGAGATATGTGGCTGATTCACCTAGTCCAAAGCTCCTGGCTTTCACCCTTGGGTTCTAGTTTCCCTTTCTTCACCCAGAAGCATGCAGTGGCCCCAGTCAGGGGTCTAAGAATAGGATGTCTACAGGACGCCACATCCCAGCCTGTGCCATCTTCGTCTTCATACCTCCTGAATGCTCTAGCTGGGAGGAAGCCTAAGTGTTCCCTGCCCACTACTACAGACAAAATCATACCAGTTAGCCTTTGATACGGAACACAATCATGATAGTGATAAGCAACTTTTAGCTCCTTCCTTAGTACAAAACATGGATGCTAATGCGCTGCTCATGCTGAGTTAGTCTTCACAATAACCCTCGGAGGTGGGTACCATTGTTAAACTCATTCAGTAAAATAAGACATGAAGAAGTCTTAACCAGATGCCCCCAAACCGCATGAAAACCGCCTATCCTACCACACAAGCTACCCCACTGTCAGAACACGGGCCAGGAATGGAGTCCTGTGAGGAGAATTCTGAGTGCTTATGAAAACACTCTAAGAATAAAAGACAAGGGTCTTGTGGCCTCAGTTTCTGCAGAACACAGAATTGTTCTAGGGATGTATTTTTGTGCTCCTCCCAGGTGCAGCAGATAGAGGTGAGTTTACTTCACATTATTCATTATTGCTTGCTGTTGTTATTCACTTAAGTGATCCTTTATATGCCTCAATGGAAAACATGGTTTTGCCATGTGCAGCTTGTCCTTGTGATTCTACACAGCTCGAACTCAGGTGAAATTTACTCACATGACCTTTCTTAACCCTCAGAGGATAATCCTCTGAGGAGCTAAATGAAGTTGGCTGTTACATAAGATTTTAGTTTGCCTCACTTATCGGCTCCATTCTCTCACTGCCTAGAGTGGGGACACCCCACCATTCCCCCACTCCTACTACCAACACCACTTGCAAACAGAGAGTATTCTAGCTGTCTATTGCCTTGTGGTAATTACTGTGAAGAAGCCATGCATCTCTCACCAAAGAAAAAGCTGAGGCTCCTCGCTGCCCACAAAGCATCACTCTGCTTACTCCTATCTTACTCCTGCCTGATGGAGATATTTTTCTGTTTCTAGTAGCACACGCCAGAGTCTTTATGTATGGACTGCAAAGCAGGATATGAAAGATGTATCTATTAAGCACCCAAAGAGCCTGTGTGGCTGCTGGTAACCAATGGGTTATTTGTCTTCACAGCAATGGATTCCAACTATAAATCAATCACTACTTCAATTGGGTCCACACACTTTACCATTTTTCCAAAATGTACAGTAACAATTTTCTAGAAAAAAAAAAAGGAAAAGAGATATTCTGCCATCCTGCTTTGCTACTGAGAGTTTCCTGTTAGGAGAAGAAAGCAGATGTTGTTTCCTGGATGTTAACCTGACCCATAGCCACTGAGACCAAGTCTTGAGGATCAAAGAATATATTCTAAAGGTCTTCAAGTGGAAAAAACTCAGGGACTCCAGGCTTGTGGCTCAAGAGTAGTACAAATAAAGCACTTCTTGTTTTCACTATTAAAGCAAGCAAAACATGAGGTGATATTTTCACAGTTAAGTTAAGCAAATACAAGTACAGTGATGGAATATACCTGGAGTTATGTCTTGTCATCTTTGGTCATACATTAAGAACCAAGAATATTCACCCCAGGCCTTTGTCTTTTCCACAGAGATAATGGAGAGATGCCAGGGCATTCTCTTCATGTTCTTGCTTTTAAGAGCAAGTACTTATCATAGTTATGTGATTCTTTCTAGAAGACCACCTTATGGGAATAACTTTTTGCACTCTGCCTTATCCATAGTTCACATAACTTTCTTGCACAGGCTTCCATACCTGGAAAATCAATGCAGTGACCATCTGAGCCATAAGTCATGACTCAGGACATGAGGTGGGAGGGACCTTAGAGTCTTCATTTAACTCATTTGATTCATGAAATGAAAGCTTAGTTTAAATCACCAAAGCCAGAAGAGAAGGGACTAGCTCCTGGTCCTAAGGAAGAAAGTGCAAACAGGCACTTGTGTCTGGAACTGAAGGTGACCAGTGTATTCTCCTCTTATTTAATAGAAGCTCAGGGTGAACACAGAAAACAGAAACTCCAGGGCACATTTATACTCTCTAAAGCCTAGCCTGTCCCACCACATCAACTACCCCACCATTCCCCCATCCAACCACCACTATCACACTTCCAGACAGTTTTCTAGTGGTCTATTGCCTTGTGATAACTACTACAAATGTTAATGGCTTAACACCCCACCAAAATTAATGGTTTTCATGATTTAGGAGGTTGGGAATCAAAACAGGACTCATGTGGTGCTTTTTCTGTTTTGTGTTCCTTCAATGAACAACACTTCGTGGTAGTCAGCTGACAGTGAATTCATGTTACACCCAAGACAGCTTAACTCATGTCTGGTACTTGGCAGGGTTAGGTGGAAGGCTCTGTTCAGCTGGGGCTGTCTGCTAAGCACTAAGACATATCATCCCATTTCTTACAGGGCAGCTCATGACTTCCCAGAAATCCAAGTGGGAGCTGCAAAGCTTCTTTGAATCTAGCTTCTAGGTGTCTGAGAACATTGGGACTCCATTTTATTAGTGAAACCAGTCACTAAAGCCTGCTCATGTTCAAGCGGAAGGACATTGAGCTCAATGGGAAAAGAATGAATGGATGGATTTGTGAGATTCTTTAATCACATACAAGTCACCATATACATGTCCACACTATATAAATATTTACTGCTTGCTTATATCCAAGATAAATGAGAAATGGAGATTAAAAATCACATTTCCACAAGCCTCTGAGGAGTTAAATTTTGATGCTTACTTGTGGTTGGGAAGTATTTTTATTATGCCATGGTGGTGATGATAATGATGGTGGTGGTGGTTATGATGCATTTTGTGGAGGCCCAAATTACTCAGGGTCAGAGACTCTGAGCTAGCTTTACTAAGCAGGACTGCATAAGAGGATGATTGGACCACCATCATTATCATCACCACCATGCCATAATAGAAACACTTCCCAACCATAAGCAAGCATCAAAATTTAACTCCTCGGAGTCTTGTGGAAAGGTGATTTTTAATCACTTGACTCAGGTTATAAGCAAATTGCCAACAATAATTCATTGAGGTTTCTTCAAAGTAAATAACTTTCAGTTCAATGAGTTCTTTAATCAAAATAAGGTCATTTGAAAGTTCTCAGAAACCTGTCTCCATGAATCACAGGAAGGATTATACTATAGAAAGAGTCAATGGTCAACTATGAGGGATCAAGCCAGACAACATTACAGGATGAATTCATGAATGTGGTAGGGGCTCACAAGTGCTCACCCCTACCTCAGGAGCTACTGGCAGTTGATGGTTTCTGGGAAAGAGAGAGTCAACTTTCTCCAGTGGGATTAGTTCCGGGCAGTTTGTTCATGGTCCATACTCATGTTCAAACTTATACTCATGGACAACACTATTTGGACTCAATGAGTTATTGAAGGAAAAAGAAGAAGACATGAATATGTGAGAATATGTTGGGGTAGAAGATACTGAGAGAGGGGGAGGGGTGAATGTAATCAAAGTACGTTGTATATATGTATGAAATTATCAAATAATTTTAAAAATAAAAATAAATGGAGTTGATAGTCAAGAAGAACATTTTGTTACAATGGCTACTTTTTTTTTTTGCATTTCCCAGAGTCCTAAAGATATTTGGTACATATCTCTGTGGTAGAAATGAACTGTTTTCTTCACTGCACACCAATTGCTGGGACTAGTTTGATGTCAAATATGCCTTCTGGTTGAAGTTGGAAGAAGTTCCTGCTCCTTAGGAAATAAAAGTTGTAGACACAATTGTTATAGTTTCAAGACCCCACAAATTTCTAGTACCATTCTTACTTCCACATAGAAGACATGGGAGCAAAAATCTCACATGGTACTCTTCTGTAATTCATGGTCCCCCAATCTGGCTGTATATCCAGAGCCAGTTCTGCTACAATGGCACTTAGAAGTCTGGAGACAGTAGTGATCTACAGTAGCAAGTGGGGTAGAGATGCTGAATGTAATTGGGAGATTCAGAAATGTATATGACAGAATAGAGATAGCATAGGGGATCTGCAAACCTATGCAATGAACATTCCAGAGGAGGGGCCAGAGAACACTCCCTTGTTCTAGGCAGTGAAGAATGCACTGTGAAGAGAAGCCCTGAAATATCTGAGTTACTCATCATCTGGAAGCTGGTGTTGAAAATGAGGGAATCTGCCACTGAATTGGGAGCCATAGAACAAATGAAGCTAGGAAAATGGCAAATGATATCACTTTGTTGTCAAAGGCAAGGTGGATATACACTGCTCAGCAAGACTTGGAGTGGAAAACAGGGTGCCTAGAACAGTAGAAACATGCTGGAACCAGTATTTTAAGGAGTGGAGACAATGCAGAGCCAACCTGAATGTGGGCAGCACCATTTCATGGCCTGGGATCCTAGACTGAATAAAAAGGAGAAAATGAGCTGAGCACCAGCATCCATTGCTCTGCTCCTTGGCTGCAGACACAGTATGACCAGCTGCCTCACATTCCTGCAACCCTGACTTCTATGGACAGTACCCTCAAACCATGAGAGAGATCAAACCTTTCTTTCCTGAAGCTGTTTATGTCAGGTTCTTTGTCTCAACAACGAAGAGATAAACAATCACAAATCAGGGCTATGTTTTGTTTTTGTTTTTCCCAAAGAACTAGCTAATAAACACTAATACATCAGGGTTTTCTTTCCTTGCTCCCTCTGTTACTTCAACATGCTTTCTCCAATTCCATTACCAAATAGTCACCTGAAAGTAAGCTTTTGTCTCAGACTCTGCTTCCACACTGGTCCAGGCTTGTAAAAATATCCATCTCATTTGCTATTATTGGAATGAAATAGGATCATATTGTAATAACATGGCTCTTCCTGAGACACAGTGGTCTAGACCTAGAAAAATATAAACACTGTACATGGTTTTATTTTTCTTACTGGTTCTTAGGAACTGTGAGACCAAGATACTCAGAATTTCACTGCCAGGCATCTTGAGAGAGAACGCAAGGTATATGTTAAAATTAACGGTAAAAGAGATTTTCTCTGGTCTTCAGAGCCTGGATGGGGTGACTTGAAGACACTGAGAGAGAAATGTTCTGGTAGTGTCTGTCTTTAGGGGCAAGCATCTCTGGACCATAGCCTGCTCTTCTTTTCTTATTCCTCCTGTCAAATGTTTTGTGAAGCCTGTGCTCCAGCTCCAGGAAGAACTAGAATGAAAAATCTGATTCTTGGTTTCTCTGGATGGATAGTTTGAAGCAAAGCATGACACTGGCTTATAATGCCTTCCATCCTTTCCACGCAATGGGCATGTACTTCACAAACATGTATAAAACATGTATAGGGGTTTGCATGTCTTCTCTCTCTCTCTCTCTCTCTCTCTCTCTCTCTCTCTCTCTCTCTCTCTCTCTCTGTGTGTGTGTGTGTGTGTGTGTGTGTGTGTGTGTGTGTGTGTGTCTGTGTGTCTGTGTGTGTGTATCTGTGTCTGTGTTTGTGTGTAAGAAAGCTAAGGCTTCACTGTCCAAAGGGTTCTCTGTCATATAAAACTATTTTGGTATTATTTTTATTGATGCTTTTGCTATGTGACCCAGGGTAACTTCAAATTAACAATCCTTACACCTCAGCCTCACAGTGCTAGAATTGCAGACATATATGCCATCATACCTTATTTATTTAAAGCAATTAAAATGAAATAAAAACTTTTCATTCATTTCTAGAGTCAATTTAGCCAGATATCAAGTGCTTAATACCACATATGGTCAATGGCTACTATATAGCACCACATAGATACAGAATACATCTATCATTACAGGAAACTCTTTGGACAGTTCTTTGAGAGGGAGAAGCATTTGGATCCCAGTTCTGAAGTTATGTGAGGAAATAGCTTACTGATCAGGAAGAGAGATTGTCCTGTATTCTCTATGCCTGGAAAACTGTTGCAAAGCCTTTGAGCTCCCTTCCCACACAGAAGCCAAAGAAAACAACACTAGCTCTTGGCGCCATGAGGATACCCTGTGAAGCAAGCTGGTCTTTGTTTTTATGCTCTAAGCACATGGAACCAGAACCGCCCCACTATGGGGGGGGGAGGGGGCAACTGGGACTATTCTTTATCACCTCCCATGAAGCAGGGCTGGCTGTGTTTTTCACATGTATTTTCTCATCTAATCAGAACAATAATTCTATGTGGTAGAAGGTATCACCATTATACCTATTTCAGAGATGAAGAAACTGAGTCTTAGGGGACTAATCTGAGCTCATTAGTGAAAAGGATGAGGAAGAAATTTGTTTTTGTGCTAGCAGATGGGATTACACTGCTTCATAACTTAAATATTAAGGGATATGACCTCATTCTACCCCCATATTGCAAGAATAAGGAAATGGGATACAGGGCATGCAAACACAGAGCACGGCAGCAATGTTATTTATGTAAATTTTGTCTCCTCTATCTTTTAGAGGGCTACTTTCCTGCCAAACTTAGACTACTCTCAGCAATAAGTCAACAAGATGTGGCTCTTCACAGAACACTAACCTCAAAAGAAAAATACATTCAAAGACCATATTCAGCAAGATCGCACAGTATAGAAAATAAATTCCGTTAGATTTGAAACTTCCTTGCTACCAAATGATAGGATAACCTGCTTAAAAAAGCAAAAGCAATTGGAGACTATCTCAGATGCTTTTCTTAAATGTTTAGCTAAAGAATTAAAGGTTAGCATTACCTGCAAAGATTTTTCAAGGTCTCCAATTACCAGTTATATGTATTCTTTTTTTTTCAACAGAGACACTGACTTCTGCTGCATGTCAAATGTGCTTTCTCCAGCTTCCACCATCTGTCAATCATTCCAAGTCCTTAATTAGGACTCTTCCAAGGAGACTCTGACATCTCAAAGAGTGATGCTCCCACATAGCCCCTCATTCTCTATTCCAGATCAAACACCATGTCAGTAGATATGGTCAAAGGAAGCACTTCCTATTTTTTGGGGAGGCGTTTAAGGAACAGATTTTTCAGTGCAGGTGGAGAAGATGGATTGTGCTTTCAGAGTGCTGAGTTGTCAGAATCTGGGTACTAGGATTTGCTTTGCCCAACAAAATGGCTTCCAGAGCACCAGTCTAGTCAAGAGCGCTTTTGAATGGTGTTCTGAGAGCTTTGTGTGGCTAAAATGTTTTGGGTAATGCCTCCTGAAAAGTATGTACTCATCAGAAACAGAGTCGGGCAGTGCCAAAGGGCTTCCAGACAACAGCTGTGTTCACAGCTGCTCAGCCTCCCAACTTCCCTGATGAACCAGCATTCCTGTGTTGGGTAAGGAATGTTTTATTCAGAAAAGCCAGAGAGAGCCATGGAGAACAATTTGAACAGTAGTGAGAAACAGAGGCCAGGCAAAGAGAAGAAGGAGATCATGAGGGTCCCTGGTTGGTAGTTCTATGAAGATGGCATTAACATTTGGAATGACAAGTGTGAGGTCCTGAAGATGTCACAAGACCCCAGCCTGCTTTCTTATGTGATCTATACCCTTGTTTCTGGAGAGCATGCTAGCTACTAGAAAAGTCAAAGCCCTCTGTGGTCCTCAGCATAGTATGGTCCTCACCCCTATTCATATTTTTTAAATCTTAATACAATGAGCTTATATTTGCTGCCATTTTGTGGAAAGTAGCTGGACTTCCCTTTTCTGCTGCTGCTGGACATGCTTCTCAGTTTATTCTCCTGGCTGCTGTAGCTCTGACCCAGACCCTGAGTGTAGCTGTTCAGGCCTGCACCCGAAGGAGGAAGGCAGGGGCAGCCTTCTTGTCCTGGCTTCTCCTTTGAACCCCAGGTTCGCAAATCTTCCTACCTCAAGCATTTTTCTCCCTTAGTCCATTTACATGGTGGTGTCTCACACTGGTATCTGTGATGATTAATTTTAACTGTAAACTTGAATGGGTTTGAAATCACCTAGAGTGATTCCAAATCTTCCATGTAGAGTATAAATGGAAGAAGTGGGTCACAGGAGTGTGCCTTCTTATCCCTGCTTGCTGCTTACTAAAAAGTAAAAAAAAAAAAAAAAAAAAAAAAAAAAAAAAAAAAAAAAAAAAAAAAAACCTTCTCTACCCAGCCTTATAGTCATGATGCTCTGCCAAAATGTATGGGACCAACCAACCATAGTCTGAAGCCTCTGAAACTATGACCTAAAGTAAACCTTTCCTTTCTTAAATCATTTACAGTGTGCATTTTGTCACACCAAGGCAAAATTGATTAATAGCGAAAGTGTTTGAGAATCTCAGACTCTCCAGTCTTGCTTTTTCCTCTTTCTGTCTTTTCTGTCTCTTCAACTCTCTGAAACTTAGACTAGAGATGACATCTCTTTGAGCTTTCATTTCTTCATGTACTAAAGCACGGTTCTCAACATGTGGTCTCCAGGCCAGGTACATCAGCATTACCTGTGAGCACGTTAAAATGCAGATTCTTGGGCCATGTCAGGTCTATAGATCCAGAAGTCTGTGGGTAGGGCTCAGCAGTCTGTTTTCATCAACTTTCCAGGTGATTCTGATGCATGCTAAGTTAAGAAACAGTGCTATGCATTTGCTGTTTCATGTGCCTCCACATACAGTGGCATCCTTCGTTGGCTGATTTTCTCCTGCAGATGCCCATAGCCCTCAGATTTTCTGACCCATTTCCTGGTTGAGAAACATTGTAAGAGCTCTTGCATGCACGTACTGTTCTCTCTGCCTCCAGTACTCTTCTGCTGTGGGATGGTCTGTATGTCAAATGTGTTGCTGATTGGTCAATAAATAAATCACTGATTGGCCATTGGCTAGGCAGGAAGTGTAGGCGGGACAAGGAGGAGAATAAAGCTGGGAAGTGGAAGGCTGAGTCAGAGAGACACTGCCAGCCACCACGATGAGAAACAGCATGTGAAGATGCCGGTAAGCCACGAGCCACGTGGCAAGGTATAGATTTATAGAAATGGATTAATTTAAGCTGTAAGAACAGTTAGCAACAAGCCTGCCATGGCCATGCAGTTTGTAACCAATATAAGTCTCTGTGTTTACTTGGTTGGGTCTGAGGCTGTGGGACTGGCAGGTGAGAGAGATTTGTCCTGACCGTGGGCCAGGCAAGAAAACTCAAGCTACACTCTTCACATTGGAGTCTTCATGTTATTTCAGCTGTGCACAATGGTGCTTCCCAATGTTCTTTTTGCATAGTACATGTTTGTTCTATTACACTAATTACACACACACACACACACACACATATATATATATATATATATATATATATATATATATATATATATATATATATATATATATATATATATATTTCTTTAGCCCTCAAAATATAATCTCATAAAGTAGGGGCCTCATCTATTCACATGATGTATCCCTAGAACTTAAATACTGTGACATAATGGTCAGAACTCTCTGGTAGAAGTTTTGGTAATGATGGAAGTGTTCTGTGTTCACTTCATCCAACATGGCAGCTGCTGGCCATATGTGGTGTCTATTTGAGCAGTTGAAATGAGGCTAGTGTGACTAAGATACTAAATTTAATTTTTTTAGTATAATTTTAATTCACTTAAATTTAGATAGCAATGTGTGGCTACTTCCTACTGTACTGAACATCACAACCCTAGACACAAAATATGTGTGTTGAATGAATGAATGAATCCCTCATAAAAACACTAAGAATATGATGTTTTAAATTGTCAATGATTGACAAAAAAAATGTTTTTATTGATCCTGACTTACAAAACTACCTTGCCTGCTGTGAACTTGATGGGATCTAAAACAACTTAGGTGGCAGACTTATGGCCGTGTCTGTAACAGAATTTCAGGGTTAATCTGAGGTGGGAAGACCCACCCTGATTGGGGCAGTACTATTCCACCTGCTGGGCCTCTGGACCAAACAAAAAGGAGAAAGTTAGCTGGGCATTAGCTTTCATCTCTCTCTGCTTTCAGACTGTGGACAACATGTGACCGACCAGCTGCCTCATGCTCTATGGCCACACCTTCCCCACTATGATTGAGGGGAGCCAAAATAAACCCTTCCTTCATTGAGTTGCTCCTCCCTCCCTTTTGTTTTAGGTCTCTTGCCACAGCAGTGAGAAAGACAATTAATACTTCTAAAAAAATTTGATTTTGACTTTTAGAGTAAACTTTTAGAGTTTTAGAGTAAAGCTGTTTTCAAGTCAAAACTAGTATTTTGGTAGAAAGATCTTAGCAGAGAGATTGGAAGACAGTAATGGAAATGAGGCATATTAATGAGCTTTGAGGCAACTTGAGTAGTTCCTTTTGTAGAAAGTTGTTGATATAGGGACCAGAGGAATGGCCTGTGATCTAGTCCCAATTCAATGGACTTTCAGAGCCCTGGCTAGATTGCTTAGAAGCTCCTGGGAGTTGCGGGAAGATGAGCTTCTCTTTGATGGAGGAAAAATGACAAGGTGGACAGGAAGAATATATCAAACAACGTTGATTAGAAATCATCTTGGAAATGAACTTACATTCTCTAAACTTCCACTTCTGAACCTATCAAACAGACATGGGAATGCCCAGCTGGCACGGTAGGATGTGTTAGTTCTCTTCTTTTGTGAGCAAAAATTTAACACGACTTGACAGAAATCTACCTACTGAAAAGTATGTTTTTCTAACCTAAAATATCTCCACCTCTGGGCTGAGCCTGTAGGTCCATGGTAAAGCACTTGTATGTGTAAAGACCTGATTTTAAAGGTCCACAGAAATGGCTCAGTGATTACGAGGACCGGCTGTTTTTCCAAAGGACTGAAGTTCGATCCCCAGCACCCAAATGACTGCTGTCCTAAAACTCCAGTTCCAGAGGATTTGCCATTCTCTTCTAATCTTTGAAGGCATTACACTCACATGGCACACAGAAGTACATTCAGGCAAAGTATGCATACACATAAGATAAATAAATCTTCTTTTAAAAGCCCTGGGTTTAGTTCTCAGTAATGAAAAATTTTGAAACAACCTACCCCCATACTGTTGAATATAGGGCAACCTTCACTTCATTTAACATTATCTTCACCTAATTTCTTTGTCTTTTTTCCTTCAAGACTCTTAGGTATGTAATTTTACCCCCAAGATAATTGCACAATATTATTCTGGTTAGTCCTGGATGGTTTGACACAGAGTAAACTCTTTTATCAAATGATTAGAATAGAATAGATTCACAGCCCAAGCTCCCTTTTCTTTAAAAGAAAATATAGGCTGAGAATGAGATCCAAGGATCCTTCCAGCTCTAAAATTGCTCTATCCTCTGGCTAAAGAGTCTCTAACAAGGAACGTGTGGCCTAAATGTGTCATCTTCATTATTAGAAATATCATAGGACTAAATTGGGCTCTGATGTCCCAAAATATTCCTGCAGTTTAATAGCACATCATAGTTTATTACCTTGATTTGACTCCCCCTTCCCCCCTCTCTCCCCATCCCCTTCTTCCCTTGTATCTTGTCTTAGTTTATATCCCCTCCAAAACGGAACCCCAAACAAAGGCGTAAACACCATAGATGTGATGTCCTGGAGCCAGAATGTGCATTAGCAGGAGAGATTATCACAGATCGTTGGGATGCTCCAGCACTTGGGAATGGAGCAAGTCACAGCACAAGGCTAGAGTCTGCCATGTTGCACCTGTGCAGGGATGATGGACACTTGCACAGATTTGGTTACCATGGTGTTGGCGTAAAAATGAAGATATAATTCCGTTTTGAGCTCTTTTGTATACTTCTTTCAGTTTGATCTATCCCAGAATCTGCTTCAGGGTGGCAGCCAACCATAATGTCTAACCAGAATCATTCAAGTACCATTTGCTGCTTTTGCAGCCCCAAGGCCACAATAGCATACTTCATCTTTCCCCTTGACCACCTTGTTCTAGCATTCTCCACCTCTGACCAGTGTCTGGGCTGCTCTAGGTGTGGGAGTCTGCCAGAGACCAGCTCCGACCTGCAACCACCTTACGAAGGGTTCTTGGGTGGAGGATAGAGGAATGAGAAAATATTAGGTAGAAAGATAGAAAAAGACAATAAGAAAGACAGAGACACAGGATAGCTTCGGGAGGGCCTGGATCAATACCCAGCCACCAAGAACTTTACTCAACGGGGCTTTTTATAATATGCCAAGTGGAGAGGCAAAAGACCTCCCCCTTGCAAGGTCAAAGCACACTGTACAGCTAAGTGTAGATCCTTCCAAACAATTGGTAAACATGCCTGTGGCAAAATTATCCCATCATGTAGCCATGCTGGGTAAAGCAAGCTCAGATTCTCTGACCTTGAGTAAGGTCTCACTAGGGAGTCTTTGTGGGCCACCACATCTAGGTTGCTTGCTTGACTAGTGATCTTGAATATAAGAATCTCATGACTCTGTGAAAGAGAGCACTCTGAAACACTTCTTCACAGACACTAGCTTTTAAAAACATTACAGTGTAGATAATTGACTGACCTAACACCATCATTTTCAATTTTCAGAGTTTCCAGCAGTCTTAACACATCAGTCAACTCTTCTCAAATTTCCATGTCTTTTGTTTATAAACCACAGTTTGCACACAATTAATGCTTGCCTTCTGTCTGAACACCATCCCAACCTAACATGGGTAAGAGCCTTCAGTAATTGAAACACTGCTGGCTAGGTATCCCTACGCCATCTTCCTCTAACAGGAGACTCGTTATTATGACAACCAGTGATCTTGTTCTGAAATTCCAACACTGGTTGCCATAGCCTCAGTTTTCCTGAGAGCAGAGCCTGCAACAAAGTCTTGTACATAGGAAACATTGAAACGGGGAAGAAGAGAAAGCCAGCACAAGAATGAATTCTCAAGGTCAAGGTGACATTGTCTGAGTGATATTCTGAGGACTTTCATGAACTCCCTAAAAGGTGGCCTGATGAGATCTAGATGGTGGGAGTATTTACACACCAGCTTCCTTCTCCACTGGTCAAGGCTGCCAGGCTAGCTCCCTGCTTTGTTGGGCCATACGTATGAGTGTCAAGTGAAGTTCCACGGTGACCCACAGCAGAGCACACAGGAGATGGCTGCACAGACTGGCTCGCTACTGCAGTAGCTGGAATAAAGGGGGGTTTGGGGTGGTACAAGTTGTCAGAGACACCCCCTCTCAGGCAACCTTGGGGGTTCCAGTTTACCCAGAATCATTCTAATGGTGTTAATGATGTTCCCTTTTGCTTCCAGTTATGTTCTAGTTTATACTACAAGGACATTGTTAACTACTTGCTCTCTTCTCCTTTCTCTGTCTCTGTCTCTCTCTTTTCCATACACAGGCACTTTAAGAAACACAAGAAAACCAAGAGAATTTCTTCGTCATTTATTCTCTCCAGTTTTTCTACTGTTCTCAGCAGAACTGTCTCCAGAAGGAATACACTTTGTCTTTGTTAGGGCAAATGAAGCTTGAGCCCAAAAGAACCACTTTTACTAAGTCTTATGCATGTGAGGAATCCTTTCTCACACAGATTTCATTACTTAAAGTGAAGTACTGCATTCTATAACTACAGTCTGGACAATAATTCTCCTCTGGGATAGAAACAGAAACATTAAGCTATGTTGACTGTGATAAAATATATATGGCAGCCTTGTGGATCCAGAAGTCAATGACATATAACACAGGACATTCTCAACTTTTAAAATGTGGCCATTATAAGAGGATAGGCCCTCTAATAACCCAAATAGCATACCACTGATTTTGTTTACTTTGGAACCAAAGCATGTATAAACTGTAACTTTGTGACAAATCTGATGAGGGACCAAGTCACTTCCAACCACGTCTCTAATAAATGAACAAGCTAACAATAAACAAGACCCTGAATAACTCGGGTGTATTATACATTACCTATTTCAGCAGAGGACTATTTTGGTAATGTCAGGATATGATTCGCTATGCGGTACTCTTTGTGATTCCTCTCCTTGGAGCAATTGGGAATGGACTGCTTGGCCAAAGCCAGTGCTCACTGGGCTGATGTAACAAAAATTAAATATCTTAAAAACAACATCTGAAAATACCATATAGTTCCAAGAGCAAGGAACTAAGTCAAATTAGGCCTTCCTTGATGTTTGTCTTGATAGGTCATCATTACCACCAGTGAGATACGCCATCAGTCGAGTCCATGATGACCTAGAGCATCTACCATAGCAGGTTTTGGAATTCTGTCAAGTAAGCTTGTCCATGTTAATTACATGTTAAGAACACAGTATACGGCCCACAGAAGGAGCTTAGTAGACATTTGATTTTGTTATTGCTAGATTTAAAGAATTGAATTTCATTCAGATTTTTTAAATTTGTATTTGAATTATGCAGCATAAAACTAAATTATTCAATATTTCTCCAAAGTAACTCAAAGACCCTCATCACTTAGAAATAAGACTACTTTTTCTATGAGCAGTTTCTTTTAACAGAATCCAGACCTTAAATATGATGAACTGAAATGTGTTTTCAAGAGCCTAGTCATCCCAGGAAAGATTCAGTCAAGCCGTTTGCTGAATGCTTTCCCCATCCTATTTTAGTCCAATTTCACATTTTGCATAAGAATCTGTTTTCATTCCAAAATACTATACTTTCAGAATAAAGGTCATGGCACTTTGTTGTGTTTTGATCGTTCCTGCTGCTTTTTGCAAGAAACCTGGAGGAGAGTTGGCTAGTGGAGATACTTAAAAAGTCTTGGTCAAAACAACAACAACATAGGGTTTCAGACAGACACTGTCATCAAAGATGTGGTTTTCTGAAAATATATGGTGTTAAAATGATGATGACATGTGTGCTAGAGAGATGGCTCTGCAGTTAAGAGCACTTGCTGTTCTTGCAGTGAACCTGGGTTTGGTTCCCAGCACCACACTGTGCCTTTGACTCTCATTCCAGGAGATTCAAAAACCATCCTTAGGCACACTCATGGTGCACATAGAGACACGCAGGCAAAACACTCAAACACATAAAGTAAAAAGTAAATTTTTTAGGTAAAAGAAAATAACAAAAACATTTATTAAAAAATGAATTCTATTTAGTCATCTTATAGCTGGGCATGGTGGTAAATGCCTGTAATCTCAGGAGGTACAGCCTGTAATCAGTATGCTAAGGCAGGAGAATTGATCAGGATTTCAAAGTCAGACTAAACTACAAAGTAACACATTTGTCTCAAGGGGGAAAAAGTCTGTACCTATTGACATACGAGGATTCTTTAGGACTCACAGGGCTGAGAAAGATTATATTAAAAGATCTCATGCGTGAAACCCAGAAGGGGTATGAAAGCCATAACTCCTCTTTTTCTCAAAGACAAGAAAAAAAGAGGCAATGGACATGGTAGGAATGTTTTCTTACTTAATGTTAGTCAAGTGGAATAAAATGTAGAATAAATGCATGCCCTATTATAAATAACACAAAAAATACCAATTAGATAGGAGAGTTGAGTCAAACAAGCCTTTAATCAATTTCTGTCACTTCAGCGAGTTTATTTTCCTTGAGTATTTCCTGAAATGTCACACATTATCTACCCTTGTGGTAATTAAGTCTTGCTGCCTAATTATAAAAGCTTACAGTCTTTGCTTTGAGGACCAAATCAAGAAGGGGAACATGCTCTCTAATCCTCTAGCACACGTGAATATCACATTTGCCAGTGGATGCTCTGGTTTTGGAGTCTTTACTTTTCAATTGCATACACTGATATCAAAGCAGGCATTCGTGGACCACCAGATGCCAAATAAATCTTGTTCATGATGAAAGTCAAACACAAACACAGGATTTTTTCCAAGCTCTTTTCCTTTTAGACAATCATGGGAAATTGCAGCCACAGAGAGGTGACAGGATAGTATGTAAATTATAATCCCAATATTGTGTCACATTAAAACTGTATTTGCCATACCATAAATACACCCGAATGAAAGATTAGAAAAATACAGGCCAGACTCTCAACAGTACTTAACTCTGGGAGTAGGACTCGGTGGGTGATCCAGATCTTTTTTCCTATGCTTTTTACGTTTCCCCGATTTTGCATTGTCACCACTGAGGCCCTCCCGAATCCATCTTTGTGTTGATATGGCAACCATGGAAAAACTTGCTTCATGTCCCATATTCAGAGGAAAATAAAGTGCTTGATTTCTGTCCATGACAACTGTCTAAAGTTCCCAGAAGGCACTCAGTACTGTAACAACATGGCTCATGTGACTCCCTAGGCTGTATAAGTGGCCACTGACATGGTCTTCATCAAGCCGGGCCTTGAGGGGGGAGAAGCTTTGAGATTTGTTTCCCTGAAAAACCAGATACTAAACTTGGTTTTCGTGCCAGAGGACAAGAGACTTTTATATTAGTCTTCACACATTAAGAAAATCAATCAAATTTTTGGTAGTAACTCAGACCTCAGGCTAAACCAAAGTCACTGGAGAGACCTAGAATTTTCTCCAGGGTTTAATAGAAGCTTTATTAATTTAAAGTGATTTTTTTTGGGCCCCTACTGTTGAAAGTCACAGAGAATGTACATACATGTACACACACATTTTATCAACTTGAAGCTGCCTCTCTACATTTTTGTCAGAAATATATACATTTTTTTTCATATTTGGGGATGCTGGAATTTTCTGCAAGAAGTAGGACACTGAAGTCCAGGAGAGCTGAAGGGCTTCAAAGGTCTGTTTCTTCGTTCATGTTTGTATCTAACCAGTCCCTAAGTCTTACCATGTACTGCTGCTTCTGAACACCTACAGAATCACCCTCCTCTCCATAGTCAGATCTTCGCTTTCATCATGACTACCGTCATCTCTCACCAGCATTGTATCATCAGCCTTGACCTTGACTGGTATCCCTAAATGCAGATTTCTAAACTTGCCATTGATCCCAAACCTGACCATATTACTTTTTAGCATAATATCCTCCCACAATTTCTAGCTATCCTCAAAGTAAACTCTTGATTCCTTGGCATGGCCTAGAAGACCATTTAGGATCAGCCTTATATTTGCCACCACGTGTATTCCCTTCCACTCCAGCCGTCCTCTGAATGGTGAATTTCCCATGATCTCCCACCTACTCTGGTCCACCTAGCTAGAGCAAGCACCCCTTTATCCCTTTTTTTTAAAACCTCACTAACTTTTACTCATCTTCTGGTCCCAGGTTTGGTATTATTGGCTCTAGAAACACGCCCTGGTCTTCTTAGAATGGTTGAATACTCCTTTTCTGGATTCAACAGACCTTGGCATGAAGCTGTTATTTTAAACCCCCCCTCCAATTAATCTATAAACTCTTTCTGGTGATGTACTGACTACATCTTACTACTCTTGCTTCCACAAGGTATCCCAAGGGACGCTGATTCAAAAAACAATAATCCTACCCAGTGCCTTCACTTACTAAAGAGAAAACCTCTGGCCGTTACCACTCCTCTTGACACAGAATGTTAACGTGGTTGTTTGTTTATTGGGGGGGGACTAAACCTGGGGTCTCTTGTGTGCTTTGGAAACATTTAAAATGAGATCTAACTGGTTCAATTATAAAGTCATTTTGTATCTCCCCCTTTTCTTTATCTCTTAAATAAGGAAACAGGAAATGAAAAACAGCATTTTTGTATTAAAATTCCTTCTTGGAAGATTTCTTGCCACTTTCTAGGGATCTATTCCTGCCTTATCTCTCACCAAAAAAAAAATTGAAGAAATATTTCCAATGTTTTGGTTCCTTCTTTTACTTTTATGTTACTTGAGAAGAAAGTGTTTGGCTTCAGAGTTCATAAAAACTCAGTTTCTTGACCTTAAACCAACTTTCTTACTTTGACACCCAAGTAGATGACCTTCCTTGCTTAATGGTAACAAAATAATAGAGTTCACTGGCCTAACTTGCCACTTTCCTACACTCTATTCCTATACCTGTGAACACTGTGAAGGTAAAAATGGATTTTCTTATGGAGGTAATATAAATTATTCTTCCATTTCTATTCCCTCTCAGGTCTTCTACTCTCATCCCATAACATGTTACACCTCTTAGCAGTATCAATCCTGAACATCTTAGCTGTAGACTACAATCTCAGGTGAGAATTTAGATTCTGTCTTGCTAAGTACCTGCTTTTCTATACTGGATTGTATTTGTGGCTATCACGTGTGCTACTGCACCTGCTGCTCCTTGAGGAAGGACAGTAAGATGTTTGCTTTACTCAGAGGAAGATTGCAGAGTTCACTTTAATATCATCCTGAGCTTTTGAGTCAACTAGAGCGAGAGAGTAGACAATTGTCTTTGTACTCATGCTGCTTCCTCCCTCCCTTTCCCCTTCCCTTTCCTTCTTTTTCTCTTCCTTCCTGTTTCTCTTACTGTGCATTTGCATAACAAAAATCTGAGTTGATGAGTAAAGAAGTAGATCCATCTATTACTCATATGGGATACTTCTGGTGCATTTATATAACACTAGCTTACAGGAGAAATTTAACAAGATGATGTTTCTGGCCATGTTGACTGCCAAGATTTGTAATTATCAGAATAACATAATGAGATGTCTCCCCTTAGTCCATCCCAGCTTATCAGTTTAATAGCTACCCAGAAAAGGAGTTGTGTGTCCTATGGAGTGCTACATGTCCAAATATGGGACCTATTATGCAATATGTAAATATGTCCAAATAGTAACCATTAGGTTAATACCATAATTTTTTAAAATCTATTTTCCACCCTAAAAGCTTACATTCAATAATTTGAAGTCTGTGCAATTAAGGAAGACAATTAACTGAGCTTAAGCTCAATTTAAGAAACCAGGCACCTTTCATCCCCCCATTCATCCTGGACTTCAGTTCCTTCATAGCCATATTCACTCCTCCTAGTATAATTTCCTTTGATAAGAAATATGGAAATTAAATGGGTACACACACACACACACACACACACACACACACACACACACACACACAATCCCTTCCCTGTTAATGATCATCCTCATTTGTTTTCTTCTCCTTGTTTTTCTAAGTAGCTAAATATGAGGGTGGAGGGTATATATAGCTCAATGGTGGAGCACTGGGCAAGCACACATGAAGTCATGAGTTTGATCCTTAGCACCGTAAAAATAAAAATATATTCATGACTTTTTTGTTCCAGCACATCATTCAATCAGGTTACATGTGCCTTGTGTTGGGATTTTCTTCCATCTTTTTTTCTATTCCTATTTTTTTCTTGTTATTACATTTGTTTACTCTTACTTGTTTAACTGACATTTATTACTTTAGTTGAACAATGTTTATACACAATGATTGGTTTTGTTGAACAGAAAAGAATTCTAGGTCTCAAGATTTTGAGTTTAATATTTTCTGGAAATCAATAAAATCATTCTTAAAATTTCTCAAGAGAAAAATCAGTTTAAGAAACGGATCAATAAGATTTTGATATTAAGCCAGCAAACCCAGATCTGTGATAGGGGCAATACCATCTACTTCTTCCATACTCAAACTCATTGTGGGAAACTAGTCCAAGGCATGGCACAAACAGAAATAAAACAATGTGGTGGTTATATGCGGCCTTTGTAAAATGTCAACAACTTCCAGGCAATATACCAGGGACAAGGAATCCCAGCCACTCCCTAAGGGTAGACTGTACACAGTGAAATCATCCTGCTAACTGGAGAGGTTGATTTCTTTCACTGTAATCTTTCCTCTTCATATTTATCTTTGGTCAAAGCAAAGCCTCTTTCTACAAAATACCACACAGCTATAAGCTTGTGCCAAATAATATAGCTTGTTTCCAAAAGCTGTTTTTCAGCAGTTGGCAGAGATAATGATTATTCATATCCACAGAAATCACAATGTCCAAAGATGATTTGATCCTACACACACACACACACACACACACACACACACACACTATGGATGTAATTTAAATGATGTTTCATTTGGACTTCCACAGGAAGAAAATATCCAGAGGCACACAGAGAGGGAAGCACTAGACATTCAGACTATTATTCCATATTGTTCTCATGGCAATATTTAACTCTTGGGTTTCAAATGTGTGTGTGTGTGTGTGTGTGTGTGTGTGTGTGTGTCTGTGTCTGTGTGTATATATGTGTGTTTTACAATGAGGACACTTGCTTAGTGTGCATGAAGTTATGAGTTTCATCCCCAGTACCACAAAAAATAAAATAAAATAGAACAGAATTAATGAAATAATGAATTGCTTTAGAGTTGACTAAGATAGAATCATTTTTGATATGTACCCAAACTGCACTTTAAAATTTTCCACGCAACATTTTTGACTTGTGTAAGAGATACTGGTACTTTAAATTTCTGGAAAAATACCACTAAGGCAACATATGAGCTGCAGTCAAGGCTAAGGCATTGCTAAGGGAATCTGTTACCCTGGGATACTAATTAACTCTAAATATTGCATATAAATTAAGCCAGCAGCTAGTAAACGAATCAGCTCACGGAAGAGGGAAAAATCAAAGATGTTCAAAATAAAAATATTATCTTCTGATTAGGCAAAAAGAACCCAAAGCATGGTAGCATGGTAGAAAACTTCCTCTCCTCAGCCCTGCCTTCTGTTCTTTTTTTTTAGTAGCTTCTCTCATTTATCTTGGCTTTTATTTTCCCTTCCTTACTATGGCAAGTGTGATTTGTTGGGTAGGGTGACTAGGGAAAAGCGTTCCTTCCCAGAGTCCTGCTCTCCGTTATCTCTTTGTCTCATGGTAAAAATATTTAATGTGAGACCTACTATCTTAACAAAATTTTATATGAAAAATATATTGTTAAGAATAGGCGCTATGCTCTACAATACAGCATTATTAACTGTAGGTGCTACGCTGTACAACAGATGCCTAGAACCTATTCATCTTCATAAATGAAACTTAACACCTCCGACCAACACCTCCTCATGCCTCCCTTCTCCCTGGCAACCATCAGGTTTCTGAATTTGACCACTTTAGATGACTCATGGCCATTAGAATCATGAAGTACTTCTTATGTGCCTGGTTTATTTACTTAGCAGACAGTCCTCCAACATCCATGTCACAAGAACAGGATTCCTTTCTTCTTTTTAGCACTGAGTAATAGTCTAATGTATACCACATTTCTTTATACAGACAGTTAAACAGATTTGTACAGAAATCTGCTATAATCTAAGTAAACCCCTTTTCTGTCCCTGTGCCAAAGGGGATGTAGAGATTGCTGTCAAAGGACAAATTCACACACGCTATCTTCAGTGTGAATTTATGATGGTTATAGATGACCTTTTTATTCAACAGTTTGAAGAGGCACTATTAGCCCTGAGCTAATCTAACGCTACAGATTGAGCAGCTCTAGGCATGACTGACCATCAGTTTCACCCATGTGTCCTTGAATTAACAGAACCTATGTTAGTTTGCTCTATACGTATTGTCAAGAATGCAGGTGACAGTGTCCCCTCGTGCTCACAGCAAGAGACTGCTCTTAGAAAGCATCACTTCCTCAGAAGCAGGACAGCTGTCCTAGTGGGACTGTGATTCACTGATGAGAGTCAGGACTTAAGTTCTACTTTAAAAAAAAAAATCTGACTTCAACCCAATTTAGGAACTGCTAACTTGTCTTTGTCTCCATGGAACTTCGATTTCTCTTCATCAGCTTTACACAGTTGCTTTCTTGACCAAAAGAGTTAAGCTTACTTGATGAAAACATTTTTTTTTTTTTTTTTTTTGTGTGTGTGTGTGTGTGTGTGTGTGTGTGTGTGTGTGTGTGTGTGCTAGCCATCATTCAAAAGACAGGTTCCAAGAAATTTTCCCTATTAGATTCCTAGAAATGAGACTTAAAGCCCTTGTGGGAGGGAAGAACTTGTGTGAAAAGTTCATTCATTTAACAAACAAAGAAATGAATAATAAATATTCCTTGATCAAGTAGCCTTGGTTTTAAAGAAGGACCTTCCAATGTCATAATACTTCCCAAAGCACAAAAAGGGCACCGAACTGAAGATGCAGTACAGAGTTTGGGCTAAGGTGGTCTTCATGCTGAGTCCACAGACGTAAGTGATGATTGACTCTCTCCTCCACTTTCGCTCCATCTTCAGTGGAATGGAAAAAAATAAAAATAAATGCTCTTCCTCACCCAGAAGCTATGTGGAGTAATTAAATAGACCCTGTCAGAGTAGAATAGGCTCTAACATCTATGAACAAATTCTCCATGGTAACAGCATTATTGGTAACCTTTATCTATCCTTGGAACTGATCCAAGCCACACTGCTAAATACAGTGAGCTACAAATTCCCAAATACCCAGATTCAAACAGGGTGTTTGAATGTGTTATTTGGTATAGAAGAAGGAATTGCATTCCAAGGAAAAGAGAGAGGATTTAACAGTCCATCATCCCATGTGAGGGACGGCTAGAGCTCATTTGTACATGAGGACTCTGGCCACTGGGCCACCTTCTACCTAAGAATGCCTGCCTTTTGTAATAAAGCCAAGAAAAGACCCCTGGCGGCCGACTTTTCCCATAGCAAGATCCTAGACATGGAAAAGTGACACTTTGACTTATCCATGGTACTGGCCACACAAACACAGAACCAAACGGCAGGGACAAACACCCTGGGAGCCTGCACACCCTCGTCATCCTTTTTGCTTCTTGGCTAATTTCAGCAATATACCAAAAGAGTATTTTGTAATGATAAACAAATAAGAATCTTTCATCATACCCATTGGACTAACTAACACTATTTAAGAAAGCAAGTATAAATTAAGGTTAAGGGTTCATTTAACATATAATTTCTAGTGCATGTTTTTTTTTTTTTACTAACAGTGAGACTAAGAGAGAGATAAAAATAATAAAAACAAAGAGACTGGAAGGTTTAATGTAACATTATGCAAACCTGTACATAACCCTAATAAGCTGCAATATCTCAGGAAAAAAAAATTCATTCCAGGTGGTAACTAGTCCTTGATGCAGACATAGGATGCACTGATGTTTACAAGTCAACAATTTCAAAAAATCAGAGAAGGATTATAAGGAGTTTCTCTTCCTTGGAAATTGTCTATTAAAATCAAAGATGCTCTCATGGCACCACCATTCACTGCAGGCCAGTAATCCAAACCAAGGAAAAGGCAGTGGAAAAATACAAGGTATTGGCTCTACCCAACCCAGCTACTCCTACTGAGCATGTGTGCTATATGTCTCTAAATCACAACCCCTGGTGATGGCAAACACACTACAGAATAACCAAACACTGAATGCTGCATTTAGAGTACAGGGTGTCTTTTCTGCTTATCACAAGAAAAAATCTACTCTCCAGCAGAGACGAGGGCTGGAGCAAAGGCCCAGCAGCAGCAAGGTGGTGAGATATTGTTGGTTTTTATTCATGTATTTTCTTTCGTCTTTTTGCCCCCAAATAAAAAATAAAACAATTATCTCATTGAATGAACCCCAAGTCCAATTCAGAATTCATCTTCAGAGCTGTCCGCTAACAGCATCACTCTATCTTGCATGCTGTTGAATTCTCTCTGCTGGGGAAAGAAAAGAGAAAAGCATTAAATTCTTTCTCCTCAAAGCCCAGAAGCAGACCCACCCTAAAGAACAAGGGAGTAGCTAATACAAAACACTCTGAGCAGAAGTCTTCTTGCACCATTAAATCCTCCATATTTTATCAGGCAAATTAGGCAGGCAGTGAAGAATTCTCTGCAACCCATTGGGTTTGCTCTTGTTTCTTGCATACCTTCCTTTTATGCCGTTTGAAGCCGTTTCTTCTTCGGCGATTCATAACCTTAATGCTGTAGAGTGCTCCCAAGATGAACAAGGCTCCAGCTATCCCTACCCCAACAGGCACCAGCATTCCAGACATGTAGCCAGCCTGAACAGAAAAGGAGAGAGACAGGTATCAGAATGCTACATAGACCATTGGATTCCAGGTTCCTTGTCCCTGATAAGTGGTAGCAGGTTTTTAGATGCTTTGAATTCTTCTGTCTGCTATGTTATAATTTAAAAGGGAACCTGTAACAAAGGTTCTGCTTTAGGGCTTTAGGGGAAGAGCAACAGAGAAAAATAACAACCTTTTTTTTTTTATTATTTCAAATCCCTTAGAAGTAAGTTCTGAAATAAATCAGCCAGACCTAGTGGCCCCTCCAGCCACTTGATTATGCACATTTGTCAACATCAATTTTTGATGACAGAAATATAATTTGTACTAAAGATGGATGGAGTGGGCTTCTGAGAATGCCAGGGCTATTAAAATGCAATAAATTGGAAACAGCCTGAGTCGCATGCCAAGGAGTTGAAGTGTCCTCTGGAATACTGTGTTCCTTGGAGGGTAAAGGAGGGCTGCTCACTTTCTTGCCCTCCCTTCCTACCTCCGGCTCCCACTCTTCTCAGCTATATTACAATAAAAAAGGAATGATAAAAGTGCATTATGAGAAGGTGAGAGCACCATAAACAGCAAGGAAGGGGCAGGCACAGAAATTAAGAGGTGGGTTAATTGCTGGGAGACAAGGACAAGAAGATGTGTGTATGCAGAATGGATCTCCGAGGGAAGCAGTGTGCCCAGTGAACAAAACTGAAATAGAGTGTCTTCAGTCCCAGGGAAGCAGTGGCCAAAAAGGGCACAAAGAACACCTGCCAGGAACATGGCTGCTTTCCAAGGAGCCTCGGGTGTTCCCAGTATACCCAAGGTAACTATGGACTCCTGAGTCCTCAGAGAACAACGTGATCCCTGCACATCCCAGTGCTTCAGTGAAACTCCCAGGACCTGCTCACTCTTGGAGTAAGGCCCTTGTCCTTAGGTAGATCTTTGCAGCAAAACCCCTGTGGGCTGCATGGGTATGCACTAACCTAGAGCATTTTCACAGGAGAGCGCAAGGCTACACCCCAAGTGGATAAAATACATTACAGTTATAACTTTTAAAATCTAGAATAAGTAGATAGGTGTTTTTCTGAGAGAGGATGACTCTTCAACTATTTCTCCTCTTTTTGTTTATTTAATTTATGTCTGTGTGTGATGTGTATATGTGTGCCTGAGTGTATGTGTGTTGCCAAGTAAGGGCAGAAGACATCCATCTCACCTCGCACTAGAGTTACAGATGGTTGTGAGCCACCACATAGGTTATGGGAACAGAATCTGGTCCTCAGCAAGAGCAGCAAATGCTCTTAAACCACTGAGCCATCTTCCTAGCTTTTATTTAATTTCTAATCAACAAAAACTATTTCTAGTGCCTTTCAGGGTGATCCAAAATGAGATAGACAGACAGACAGACAGATAGATAGACACAGACACACACAGAAAGAGAGAGAGAGAGAGAGAGAGAGAGAGAGAGAGAGAGAGAGAGAGAGAGAGAGAGAACAAGCCAGCAAGTGAGTGGGAGAAAGATTTTCAGAAAGCACTGAGGTCTGTAGGCTGTGATTCTCTCTCTAAACTTACACATGGAGGAGCAGAGGCCCCCTCACAGAGCAGAACATCCTTGCCTGTGCTTAGCAGCTTCCTCACTGGTCTTGTATCCCAGAGTTTTAAATTGGGATAAAATATGGATTTTTTTCATTAATTTAAGAACAATGGGATTCTTTTAAATCAGTGTAGTGTTTTCCATGGAGAAACAAATTCCAGTCATTCTTCAGCAAATTCATACACTTTGTTGAAAATCAAAGTTTTTCTAAAATTCTTGAAGATCTACTTGAGTCTTATAAAAACTCTATAATTTTCCACATAGGGAAACATAGGGAAATATTGGACAATAAAAAACTTGTGGTGCTCTCATCAAAAAATACAGAATTTAAAAAAAATCAGCTCCAGGAGTCCAGTCAAAGAGAGAGAAGAGGGGTTCTATGAGCAAGGGGCATCAAGATCATGATGGGGAAACCTATAGAGACAACGAAACCAAACTAGTGGGAACTCATGAAATTTAGACCAACAGCTGTGGAGCCTGCATGGGACTGGACTAGGCCTGCTGCATAAGCAAGAGTTGTGTAGCTTGATCTGCTTGAGGGTCCCCTTGGCAGTGGAATTGGGATTCACCCCTGGTGCATGAGCTGGCTTTTCAGAGCCCACTGCCTATGGTGGGACACCTTACACAGCCTTGAGGCAGGGGGAGGTGCTTCGACCTGTCTCTACTGAATATACCAGGCTCTGCTGACTCCCCACAGGAGGCCTTACCTTCTTGTAGAAGGAATGGGGGTGAGTTGAGGGGGGAGGCTGAAGGGGTGGGAGGAGGGAAGAGGGGAATCTGTGATTGGTATGTAAAATGAATAAAAATTTCTTAATAAAAAAATCAGTATTTTCAGTGCATTGAAATGTAACACATATTAAATATGAAGAATGATCAAATTTCATCCCCGTTAATGAACTTTTTCTAGGTTGTACATTCAGAGGACAATATTCTGTTCCTTGGAATATCAACCTAACAACCACTGCCTGAGCCTCCTGCAGATCTATAGTTTAACTCCATACCAATAATGTGGGTATTCCAAAATACGTCACTCTTGTCATATTTCACACACACAAATTCAGCTATATCTTTCATTTTTAATGGTATTTGCTTTGCCTTCAAGTCACAAATACATTATAGGATGGGGCTGAAGCCATCAGCCCACCTTCCAACACTATGTCACTACATATTCTTCAAAATTGACTAAGGCAAAATAAGGTCTTACTCAACACTGCCTATTACTTATTTTTTCTGAAATAAAATAAGAGGGCATGCACTTATTTTTTAAGTTTTTAATTCTGTCTAGTAGCTTTTTTTTGTTCAAAATCATTGGCTGTGCATATGCTTCCAGAAATGGCATCCAGAAGACACAGTTTACCCATGTGCTTTTCCAACCAAGACTGCACAGAGTGAGTCTAATCATGATAAAATAGCCAACAAGCCTAAAATGATGGATATTCTATTTTTATATAAAAACTATATTTTCAAAGATAGGTGTATTGTGAAAAAAGATAGCTGTAAAATGAGGAAAGGACATGGAAGAAGTATGATAAAAGGGTATGTTACATAATTGCTTATGGGATTTTATACTAGAGGAGAAATAATATTTTTGTAAGTGTCATTTTTGGTCTGTTGAAAAGTTGCACTGCAGATACCAGAGAACATAAATGTGCTGTAGCTATGTTAAATGGGCTCAAGCTAAAAACTGCAGTAAGATTTGATAACAGAATGTTCTCATTCTTAGAAAATATGCACTGAAGAATTAGGAATAAATAGGCCATAGTCTATGCAATTTATCATCAGATGGTTCAGGTAAAAATAAGGAAGAGAATGTGCCCATAAGTAAAAATCCAAGGTAGTAAAATGTTAGCAGTTGGTGCATCCAGGCTAAAGGTGGTAGGGGGATTCTTGTTGCTATACTTATTTTTATATCTTGCCTATGAAAGGTAAATTATTCCTGCCTAAAGGTTAATCATTTAAAATACATTGTAAATGAAAAGCTGGCTAGACATACCTGAATTTATGTGTTTGCTTTTGAAATTAATTTGTTCAGAAACATCTGTTTTTAAGAAAGCTATAAGAAAAGCTCATGAAAGGCACTGAGGATGTAATTCACTTGGTAGTGTACTTGCCTAGCATGCACAAGCTCTTAGGTTCAATTGCCAACACCATGTTAACCCAAGCATAATGGTACCCACCTGTAATCACAGCATTTGAAAAGTGGAGGCAAGAAGATCAGAAATTCAAAGCCATCCTAAACTACATAGTGAGTTAGAGGTCAGCCAGGCCTACAAAAGACCCTGTCTCAAACACACACACACACGTACTGCATTGCCCTGCCTCTGATCTGCTGCTCTGAGACTGGGCCTTGTGTTTTCTATGCAGCAGTACCTCTCCAACTGGAGCACATTTCAGATTGACTTGTTAGGCTTGGTAACGCAGACTATTGGGCCACATCATCAGAGTTCCTAACTCAGGTGTAGAGTGAGATCTGAGAATCTGCATTTCTAACAAGCTTCCAGGGCTTCTGAAGATTCTGGACCAGACTGCACCTTGAAAATCTCTGCTATGAAATACAACCTGGGTCACTTTTTCTTCCTTAAAGCTAGAAGAACCAGAATGGCTTTGGTGACCTAACATCAGCACTGTCTTTATTATATTATAATATAATGAAGCTTTATTATTATATAATCTAGTCAAACATTTTTATTTCTGAGAAACAATTCTGATGTTGAAAAGACATATCAATAGGTAACCAAGATAAGCCTGGTCTAACAAACACCATCAACATGTACAACAATCAGGAAAGTTAAGGGACGAGAACTAATTGTCTATTAACATCCATTTTCCTTTTGTAGTAGCTAATCAATTTCTCCGTGTAGCCCTGGCTGTCCTGGAACTCTCTCTGTAGACCAAGCTGGCTTTGAACTCATTGACCCATCTGCCTCTGCCTCCCGTGCTGGGATTAAAGGTGTGTGCCACCACTGTCCTGCTGGCTAAACAATTTCTAATCTCAGATGGAGGGCAGAATTAAGATTACTTCCCCTTCCTTAGCTTCCAGGAAGCTGAGTATTATTGAGGGATTAATTTATATATCCATGTGTTCTGGCTAGTTTTATGTCAACTTCACACAAAGTATAGTCATCTGAGAGGAGGGGACCTCAACTAAGAAAATACCTCCATAAGATTTTTTTGTAGGTCATTTTCTTAATTAGTGATTGATGTGAGAGGGCTCAGGCCATTGTGAGTGTGGCTACCCCTGGGCTGGGGGCCCTGGGTTCTATAAGAAAGTAGACTGAGTAAGTCAGTAAGCAGCACCTCTCCACAGCCTCTGCATCAGCTCCTGCCTCCAGGTTCCTGCCCTGCTTGAATTCCTGTCCCGACTTCCTCTGATAATGAAATGTGATATGGTAGTGTAAGGCCCTCAAGTCGTGTTTTTTTTTTTTTTTTTTTTTTTTTTGTTTTTTTTTTTTTTTGGTCATGGTGTTTCATAACAACAATAGTAACCCTGACTAAGACACCATGACACATGCAGATTCATATGGAGATAGCTGAGTTGGACATGCCATCCAGAATCACGAGTTATCATCGGAAATGAACTTCAAAAGTGGTGTATCATCAAACTGAAGCCATTTAGCCTGTTTCTGTGTCATTACCCATGAGCCTTTGACTGCAGGTGTGATGGGAAGGAGCTTCTTGTTACTCATGATTAAACCTTAATATTAACATTGAAAACTTGAAAAATCAATAACAACAAAAACAAATTAGAACTTTTGAAAACACCTTCATTTTTAAAGCTCCTGTAGTTAACAGAGAACCAACATTGGAACAATTCATGAAACTAGATTGGGAGGGTGTCCTGGTTGGGTTTAAGAGCTCAGTTGAATATGTGTTCAATTCAGTTTTCAGTCTAAGGGATTTTGTGACTTTCATCAGAGGCAGTAGCTAGGCTCCCAAATTGTAGCTGAAAAGGGTAACTAGTAAGAATTGATATTTACATGCAGATTATAAAGTTTGCAATATCTAACCTCAACGCAGCTTTATGCCAAACTTTAAGCCTATTTTAATCATTTTTGTAATATATTTGAGAAATCTTTCTCAGGATATTCATCTAAACCTTTCTCTGTCCATCTGAACATATCCTTTGACTTAACTAGATCCATAACAAGTACCAAAAAATGGCACACACTGACCTCAACAGCGTGAAAATTTCCTTTATCATGTTTAACATATATAAAAACAAATTAACCTTGTTCTAAAAAAAATAGAATTTTTTACTGAGAAGCAAAAAGGTAGAGAGAACTACTGTAATCACATAATTTTAATTGCAATTGGATGTCCTATTCTTTAACAATAAGTTGTAGCAAAATTAAAAACCCGTAATTCCAATATAGGAAAACTAGCTCAAATAATAAAATAAAATATATGGAAATCCATAAGCCGAGATGTTTTGAGGCTGGGGAACTGAAGGCAACTAAATGCCTGACCATTAAAAAGGTTTTCAAGCAACTGAAATCCCAATTAAACCTGAGCTGAGGTGTGCTAATGGAATCTGACATAGACTACAACCAAGGAATTCAGAATTCCATCAATATTTTGAGGAGTAGTTCCAGTTAAAATTACAAAGTTACCAAACGTGGAAACTTGGAGAGGATTCAAAGTCAAAAGAAAATGAAAATATGAACCTGGAAAGGAATTAATATTGTCAATCAGTGTGCCAAATGTATGCAGGAGAGGGAAATACTTTTCCATAGCTGGTCATCTCGGCAGGGTGGCTTGCTAGTGCCTCCTGGGAAGCAGCATCGCAATAAGCTACACACCTAGGGAAGTTTCCTCTTTCACAGACAGAACTGAACCACACTGCCAATATTCCCTAAAAGAAACTCTACCAGGTAGATCAAGGATATTATTCAGCTGGGCGTACCACTCACGGTAAATGTTTACACATTTGTGACAAACATGGGGTGGCTCAGTGCCTAGGGGGGCTTGCTCTTTGGGCTAGAGAGAAGACTCGGTGATTGAGAGCCTTGGCTGCTCTGGCAGAGAACCCGGGTTCCATTCCCAGTACCCACATGGTGACTCACAACTGTCTGTGACTTCAGTTCACATAATTCAGGCAGCAAAATGTCCAGACACATGGAATAAAAGGAACAAACTTTAAAAAAGAATGTTTTGAGAGTGCTTGCTCTGCAAGTACAGGATCTGAGTTCAGATCCCAGAGTCCACACTGCAATTAGATGGCAGGTCTCTCTCACGCCTGCAACCCCAGTCCTGTAAGGGGTGGAGACATGAGAACTTCTGGGGCTTGCTGGCTGCCAGTGCATCCCAAAGCCACCAGCTCTGGGTTCAGTCAGAGATCCTGCCTCAAAAGAATAAGGTAGAGAGTGACAGGAGGGCACCTGACTCCATCAGTTGGCCTCCATACTTGCATATCTGCACACACATATGAGCATATACCACACAGGCACGCACGTGCACACGCGCACACAGAAAGAGAGAGAGAGAGACAGAGACAGAGAGACAGAGAGACAGACAGAGACAGAGACAGAGGAGGTGGGGAGAGGTGCTGAGGCTCCAGAGAATAAGGTGCCTGTCTCCTGTGTTCCCAGTGAAGGAATCTGAAGGGAATACCTCTCCTGCTCATGGCCCAGAACAGCAAACTGAAGCTCCGTTGTTATTGGTGGTGGTGGGTTGTTTTTTTTTTTAATTGCAATTTAATTATAACATTTATTCCTTTCCTTTCCTCCCTCCACACCCTCTTATGCCCCTCCCAGCTATACTTCAAAGTTATGGCCTCTTATTACATGGGCATATGTGTTTCTTTGTAAACATATAAATTCCTGAACGACAACCTGTGGTAGCTCTGCTGTTTTGCAAATCTTTTATTTGCCCTTCAGTTAAGTCAAAGGGAAGAAGAGACTCTCCTTACCTTGTCTTTCAGCTTTTCCATCCAGCTTCTCACTAGGAAAAACAAGAGAATCAGATATAAATAGCCATCTCCCACTTACATTTCACAGTATTGCATTAGCTTGTTAACTTGATACACTGAAAGGTTTTTTGCATGGAATATACTAAAAATATCAACAATATTAACAAAATGACAGCAATGATTTTTTTTTAAGACTGAGTGAGTCTACATAGCTCTTGCTGTTCTGAAACTCTCTATATATACCAGGCTGGCCTTGAACTCAAGAGATTTGCCAGTCTCTGCTTCAGAATGCTAGGATTAAAGGTATATGCCACCAAGCCCCTTATTTAGAAGTGCAACCAAGAGCCCAAACACTCCCATGTCATTATTAGATGAATAGGGAATAGTTTGTATGCTAGCCGAGTTCTATCTACTATTCAATGCAGCAGGAGAAGGCCTGAGAGAAAAGGGACAGGGAACCACCCTCTAGGTGCTGTGTTCACTTTGTTCCCGTGATGGTTTTTCTTTAACCTGATGCCTTGTCTGTCTCAGTTCTTAGGATCGAAGAGAATGCTTCACTGAAGCACATCAGATAGCAGAGAATAGGGAAGGAGAGGGCAACGGTCCACCAAGGCAGCCCAGCTCTGGATCCGAAGAGAAGCATCGCAACCATATCGGAAGAAGAGAGAAGGGGGTCAAGAACTCACGACTCTACAACAGCCACTGTTAATAACAGCAGTAACATGAGTGAAGGGGCTAAACCAACTAGGTAATTTTCTGTAGATCCTGATAAGAACGGTTTTGAGTTTTAATAGGAAAAGAGAAAGGTATCATTCAAAGTGTGAAAGGTGACTTGAAGTTGGAGGTGGGCATTCCACCCCTCACTGACTTTAAATGTTAGATTGGTGCTTCAGCCTGCATGTGACTTAGCGGGGAGACAGTGTAACTTCCCGTCATCTTTATTGTCAAGCAAAAGAATTCAGCAAACAAAGACAAAAATGGGGTTTCTTTATACTTACTTTCCTTCCTGGAAGCTTCAACAAGCCGAAAGGAAGGACCCTGAGCTGCCGCTTTTCCTTATAGAGCCTGAGAGTAAAGGTTTGAACTCAGTTTGGATACAGTCTTCCATAACGAGCCAGTTCTGCCGCTGCAGCGCAAAAGCAGCCGTGGATGGTCTGCCAGCAAATGTGCTCAGCTATGTCCTAATGAGCTGTATCTATAGACGCCGAGATTTGAATTTTATGTAATATTTATATGTCATAGTGATTTTCTTTTAAAATCAAATTAAAATATAAAAAATTGTTCACTCACAAGTTATATAAAAACAGGAGGCCAGCCAGAGTTGGTCAGAAGCCGTAACGTGGGGCTCCTGGAGTAAGGGTACTCTACTCAAGATTTCAGCACTTCCATTTGTAATCTAATCTGACTCCTGAAATGAGGTATTTGATCATGCCAACAGTGCTACCACGGCTATGGCTACTTCTTACAAAGCACATGCACTGCAGCACAAGAGCCAGGTAAGCCTACACTCACAAGTCAGCTGTGCTGGCTCCTGTCCGTAGTTTAGCACTCAGAGGCTGAATCATGAGGACTACTCAAATTTAGGGTCAGCCTGAGCTACAGTATGAGACAGTGTCTCAAAAAGTGAGATTATGTGTATGCTCATAAAAGAAAAGACGGGAAAACTGAGATTCAGAGAAGCTAAGAGACACCTGCATTCAACTGGTGAATACTCACAGGGATGCCAGCCTAATTTCTAGGAGCGAGATGTCTCTACTACCCATCTCAAATGTGGAGATACTGTTGGCTTTTCCACCTCCTTTAATTGGCTTCAACCTCTCATGCAAAGACCTTATCAAACCTCTCAGGTTGCTCTTCCCTCATTGCTCTGTACCAACTGGGTTCAGACAGGGATGAGGTGACTGATCAGGATAGGATCAGAGTCATAGGAAGGTCAGAAAACATGTCTAGGAACTTCAGAACGAGGCCAGGAGTTGGTGCTTCTGGAAGTGAGCCTACCAAGAAGGGAGGGCAGTCATTGACTTTAGAGGAACTAATGAACCCAAGGACCCTCAGCTCCCCCTATGTAAAACAAAGGAGACAACAATGCTTTGAGAGATCATTGTGAAGATTAGAAGTGTCATATACAAAATTACAGTGTAGTATCTGATATAAAATCCAAATAGGAAAAAAAGAAAGACAAGTGAAATATGGGGTTTGTGTTACTATATCTCAAATCCAAAACAGATTTCAATGCAAGCAAGAAAATATTCAAAATTCATTCATTCATTCAAAAAATATTTGCTGGGTATATGGTGTTTGACTGTAATCCATTGTTTCTATAACAAGTCAACATATGCTATGGGACCTAGTTCCAGTGATAAAGGGGCTCAGCTATCAAGTCTCTACGAGGTAGAAAACAAGAAGTAGTGTGGGGTATGAGAAAGTGATGAACAGAGTTCAGAATCGGGAAATAGGCTGGGTATTACATAGAGGACAAGACGAGACAGGTGGGACCAGGGTGGCTATTGTCAGACAGAAAGATACGGGTGGCTTAGAGCGGAGGGACAGGAGACAAAGGTCAAAGCTGGATTTAAGGCACCTGTAGGCTTTTCCACTATAAGAGACTCATTGCCAAGGGGAGTGTTTTCAACTTGTGCCTCACCTGGGGAGCTACCCAAGTCTGCAGTTTGTGGAGTTAATTGTATGGAGCCTGTGATGGTTAGGTTTCAGGATTTGTTTGGTTGGTATTTTTCAGTGGTGTGTGTGTGTGTGTGTGTGTGTGTGTGTGTGTGTGTGTGTGTGTGTGTATGTGTGTGTTCCTGCCATAGTGCATGTGTGAAAATCAGAGGACGACACCAACTTGGAGGATTCATTTCTCTGCTTCTACCATGTGGGTCCTAGGGATCAAACTCAGGTTACAGGCTTGGTGGCAAGCACCTTTACCCACTGAGCCATCTTGCTGGCCCACGGTGGTTAGTTTTTGTTGCCATTTTTCACAATCAAGAATCACCTGAAAAGTGAGTCTCAATGAGGGTGTGTCTAGATCAGGTTGATCTGTTGGCATGTGTGCAGGGGGCTATCATTATTGCCTTGAGGCAGGAAGATTGTAAGTCCAAAATAGATAATAAGTCTAAAAAGATTTAGACAGAGGTCTAAAAATAGTCCAAAAACTTGATGGGAGAACCTCAGGCAATGTCTACAGAGTGGACTAGCATTTTAAAATAATTCTTAAAGATTTTTATGTGTATGAGTATTTTGTTTGCAGGTATGTCTGCATGCCACATGTGTTCCTAGTGCCTATGGAGCCCAGGAGAGGGTTCCTGATCCCCTGGAACTGAAGTTACAGATGGTTGTGAGCTGCCATGTAGGTGCCGAGACTTGAACCCAAATCTGGAAGAGCAGCCAGTCCTCTTAACCACTGAGGCATCTCTCCAGTCCCTCAAGATAAAATTATTTAAAGAAAAAGAATTCTCACTCAAAGTTTGTAGATTCAAGTCCTATATGCCTGTGAACAGAGCATGGGGTAGCTTTCCTCACAGCTCCTGAGTAAAAATACTGTGTGTAACTAGAGCAATGCACATCAAAATAGTAGCTGAATTAAATAACAAGAGGCAGAATTAAGGACAATATTTATTTTGTTCTTTGTCTCTTTTGGGACTTGCCACATTATATATAATTTTGTACTACTTCTTAATTAGCAGGAAAACGCATTTCCAAAACCCCCACAAAACTCTGCAAACCTTTACCACTTCAAGTTGGTGGTAAATTGCTGACAGTGAGGGGCCACAGAAGCTCAGACTTCTCCACTTGGCTAGTTTCTTAGTGACAGCTAGAGCAGCTAGTCCCGCTGAAGCTAGTCCGTGTCTCAAAATTTTGTTTAATGGAAACTAAAAAGCACATCACTATAACAAGACCTCTGTTCTCCTTCAAGTAGGGATAGAAGTATCCAGACAAAAAGTAAGCCTGATTAAAGGCCATATATAGAAGTCCTCAGCTAACATACATCCCAGTAAAAAGCTGAAGGATTTTTGTCTTAAGGTCAGGGACACAGGAATGCCTAATGTTGCCACTTCTGTTCTATACAGTAGCTGAAGTCCCAGCCAGAGGAGTTAGATAATACAGGAAGAAAAGGCCATCTACTTGGAAATAAGTTAAATGGGAAAATATAAATTAAAATCCACAATCTTTTAAAGACACAACCCTAAAAATGTGCCATGCACATCCACACAGAGAGAGATACAAATGCACAGGTGTATACCCACAAATGCACAGAGAGGCACACACATGCACACAACACATATACAAAGACATATTATTAACACATGCACACACACACAAATACACATATAAAATCTAGAAGAATTTATAATTGGATTGAGTAGAGTTACTGGATACAAAAATCAACATGTGAAAATCTGTAGTATTGCTATACAGTGGTAAACCGTCTGAAAAAAAAGAGGAAAACAATCCCCATTTACAATAGAGATAAAACAAAAAGTTAAATAATTAGGAAGGAATTTTGCCAAGTCCTACAGGATGAAAGTAGATAAAGACACAGAAAACTGGAAAGCTGCCCTGTCTTCATGGATCGGAGGAAGAGTTTTAATATTGTTGACATGTCCATAGAACACGAGACAATCTGTTGATTCACTGAGCTCTTCGACAAAACTCTAATATTATTTTTCGCAGAAATTGAAGACACAACCTAATATCCATATGAAACAAAACAAAGTGTTTGAAAATCACTTATCTGGTAAGTAGTAAATATCCAAACTATGTGAAACGAAAATAGTTAAAGATGAAGAAGGTAAATATCCTAATTTAAAATAATCCTAGCACTCAGAAGGCAGAGGCAGGTGGATCAATTTAAGGCCAGCCCTGTCTATTTAGCAAATTCCAGGCTGCTTGGGGTTACATAGTGAGACACTATCTCAAAACAACAACAACAAAGTTGAAAGCGGCAAAAAACCTGAACAGACATTTCCCCAGACAATGGCCAATGGAAATATGCAAAAATATTCAATGTCACTGACTATATTCATGTTTTCTATTACTATAACAAAAATACAAGAGGCTGGGTAGCTGATAAGAAGAGGTTTATTGTAGCTCAGGGTGATGGTACAAGGTCAAGAGCTGGTTGACCTTGTCTTGTCTGGAGATGGCTCTATGGCATGTTCAAGGGGCCATTCTAAGGAGGGATCTGTGGGTGAGAGCAAACACACCATAGTGCACATAAAGGCTTTGCTGAGCTGCGGAGAAAAAGGCTTATGAAAAATTTGGGGGGTCCTTACCTGACTTCTCGTTTATCTTCTCTTCTCTGCCTGCAATCTTTGACAAATGTCCTTCTTGACTGCTTTATGTGTGTGATTTCCTGACTCTGTCACTTGCCCTCTGTGCCTATCTTTGCCCCTTCCTCACTCTAAGGAAGGGAACTGGGGTGGTGACTGGGGTGATGAGCGTTGAGTGCATGGGTCCCTGTCTCTCCCATGTGGCTCTCATTCAGACAGAATAAGCTAGAGTTCATAGTTTCATCGTAGCCTGTATATTTTCCAGCTCCTTTGTGTGTGCCAGGGCTGCAGCACCCGAGTGCTCCTTTGTGCAACAACCACCCGAGAGGCAGAAATCCTGGGTGAAATTTAAAACTCACAATGAGCAATACTGAAGACACTCTCTATACATGGAGACCGATGCGTCTTATTCCATGCCAAAGGCACAGATTACAAAAGCTACAAACTCAGAGAAAGAAATTAGGTAGAACATTCAGGAACAGGTTTGTTGTGGCTAAAAGTGTTGGAATCAGTTCCTTTTCTCATCAGTGAGAAGATACCTTAAAGAAGCAGGTTAAAGAGGATGATTTATTTTGGCTCATGATTTCAGAGGGGACTGTCAGCCACAGTGGGTAATACATAGTGGAGCTCATGGGAGTGGGAGACCGAAGGTCCTTGCATCTCAATAGATCAGGAAAAAGGAACCAGACAGGAAGTGGAGCTGGGTTACATACATCCTCAAGGCCCACCCTCCATTAACCCCTTTCCACCAGCTAGGTCCTACTTCCCAAAAGTTCCACAACCTCTCAAAACAACTCCATGAGCTGGGACCAAGTACTCAAATACATGAGCCTGTAGGGGACATTTTACATCCAAATCACAACATATGACTATGCAGAAATCCACACTGAAGACAAGTGTCCATGAATTACCAGCATATTGACAGAAATGAATCAAGAAAATGGATAAGGTCATTCTAGGGTAGAAAGTATCTATGAGTTAAGGTTCCCCCAGAGAAGCAAACTCAGAGAGAGGGAGAGGAAGAGACTAAGAGAGAAAGGAAGAGAGGAAGAGGATAGGGATGGGGAGAAATGTGTGTTCATAAGGAATTGGCTCACAAGATTATAGAGGCTGAGGCATCCCATTACCAGCTGAGAACCAAGAGCAGTGGCAGCTTGGTTACAGGTCCAACCCAAAGACCTGGGAAACATAATAGTCACTGATATAGTATCAGTCCAAAGGCCTGCAGACTTGAGACCCAAGAGAAGCCAATGTTTCCAGTCTGAAGGTAGAAAAAGCCAAATTCCCAGTTCACAGGCTATAGGAAGATAAGGCCTATGAGGCAGAGAGATGAGCCAACCTGGAGTCTGCCTGAGGGCCTAGCAACAGGCTCTGTCAGAGGTCCTTCCTGATTGTGCCTAGCCAAGGAGGGGCGACCACACAATGTCACCGGATCAGGACGCAGCCTGGGTGCTGGAAGGAGGGTACAGAAGGCGCTCCTCATTGCTGAATAAACGAGTCTGCTGTTTCCCTTTTACCTGACTCCTGGTGTCTGTGTCTTTGACAACGAAGCTGTACCTTCTCACCCCCTCCCCTGAGGGGGCAGCCATTAGAACCCAGCGACAACAGGCTTCCTACTAGAAGGAATTCTCTTGAAGTTAGCCTTTTCATTCTTTTTTTGGTTGGATAGGGACCACCTCCTCAGACTTCACTCAGTCTACCAATTCAATGTGGATGTCACATCTTCCCACCCTCCCTCATCGTGAATTCCTTCTATCTCTGACTCTCCTACTTCTCTTTTACGGATCTTGTGAAAACCTTCCCATCCTAACTCAATCACATCAGCTGTCTCTTTTGCCACAGGAGGCAACAGTCAGGCTCCAGGCAGAAGGAGGGTAGTATCTGTAAAGTAGCCATTGTTCTGCCTACCCAGCCAGGTAAATCTCTGCACATCCCTCTCTACGCTCCACACAGATCCTCAGAGAGTCCTTAGCAGCAAGAAGCCCAGGGACAATCCATTCCATTACTGACTTTCCAGCTGCCTGTCTCTTACCTCCTCAATACACTTCCCATCTCGGAGACTGCTTTCAAGGAGAACTCTAACTTGGGCAGCAGTCAAATTTCTCTGCCATCAGCGCAGGCTGGCCCTTTGCCATACCAGCTTTACTCACTTTATTCGGCAAAACAAAAGTATTAATGTGAGCACAAGGCAAAAGGAAAGGAGTGGGGGCATACTGGCCAAGTTCAAGGGAGAACCGTCTCCCTTCATCCAATGGAATTCTAACTGAAAAATGTCAGTAAGTCTGGCTTTGTAAAACATCCCCTTTCTACAAAGTATTATAGCAGGGTCCATTTAGCTCACACTCCATTCTGAAAGGGTCATAAATGCAGCCTCTTCAGTGAAATACTTACCAGCAATTTTCCCAATTATTTCAAGACTTAAGTTTTGTTTTGTTTTGTTTTTTTTAACCTGAATCAAGAGAAAGAGAAGTTTGTATTTCACCGAAATAAAAAATGAAGACCACACCCAGGCCATTGTTTTGTTAAAGCGTGTGCACCTAAATTACATAGTGTTTCTACTCTGTCAAAAACCAAATGAAAACCAGCCCGTTCGCCCCTTCTGTTGCTTAATCATAAGTGCCCCTCGGACCTGAGGAACAAAGCTGTTTTCCAACTTACATACAACACGTAAGAATAAGGAAACTTAACCGCATTTTAGGTATTAAATGTGTGTTTAAAAAACAAAAAGTAAACATTGAGTTTTTGGATCTATGGATTAGTCTCTAGAGATCCTAAATTTACCTGCCTTAAAGTCACATAAACCCCTTCTATAATCATTCGCTCTTCACATAATTATAGAACAGCAAGATTCCAATGAGCAGAATGACCTACTTCTTGGCACGGGGCTAAGTGAGCAGTAACTATGTGTTCAAGAAGCAATTAATTCTGAAGGCTCTGAACTGATATTTACAGAGAAGGGCACAGAGAGGCCAGATAACCTAATCTCTACTTTCAAGTAACATTAAAAATATCTTTATTTACTGAGCAGTTGGGCATGATAAGATGCCAAGAGACTGGCTTAAAATCAACTTAGTATCTGCCAGGGTCATTTAATGATAACCAGGCTGATAACAACAAATTATGTATGATATTATCACAGCTTCTATGATGTGAAGGTGGTCATAAACCTCAACCACGTGGAAATAAATGGTGCCCATTTATTTCCACGTGTCCCTCTCCTAAAAGGAAGGCATACAACATTACTTCCCACTATTCACCAGAGGAGAAAACAGTCAGTCAGCATCCACCTCCCACAACTGAGAGAGATGAAGGATTACTAGTTTTTGACTATGGCATCCTGAAAACACTGCTTAACACTGAGGTTCTGGATCTCTCACTCAGCAGCACTGACTCCACACTCAGGGGTCAGAACTTCTCTCCTCAAGGTTTCGCCTCACATTTTAAATACCTGATCTCTCTCCATCTCAGTGGTTAAAAACAGAAAATACTTTATTCTTCATATATTTCTTTATTTTAATCAATGTGCAATGATTATATACATCTGGTAGGCAGGATATAGGAATTTGATATTGGCAGGCAGTGTGTGATGATCGAGTCTAGGGTGATTAGCATTTCTCCCTCCGTTAAAATTTATGGTTTTGTGTTGGGAAGCTTAGAACTCTTCTAAACCTTTGCAAAAACAATTTGTAGCAATTGTGTTCTTCTATATTATTAGGTGTTTTAATGTCTAATACTTCTGTCCTACTGTGCTGGGGACACTAGACCTCATTCCTCCTGTGTAACTATGATTCATTGTCTCTTCTCATATCTCTCCTATCTCCTATCCTCCTATGCTTTCTAGACTCTGGTAAGCACCAGTCTATGCTCTGCTCCTCTGATATATTTCTAGAGCCCACATATCAGTGAGATCACATAGCACTTGTCTTTCTGGGCCTGGCTTCCTTCATCACACAGAAACATCTCCAGCTCCTTCCACATTGCCAGAGATTGCAGAATGTCCTCCTTTCATAGCCATGGAACACTCTGCCCTGCACACGTTTATCATCTTTATCCAGTGACATTGATGGATACCTCAGTGACCCCATATCCTGGCTGGCATGAACAGGGCTGCAGCGGACATAGGAGCTGGGTACTCTTTGATAAGTTCTCTTTGCTTCATTTTCTTTAGATGTATAACCAGTAAGTGGGATGCTAGAACCTGCTTTTTTTATTTAATTTTGTTTTTTTTTTCTTCATTTTACATATCAACCACAGTCCCCCCTCTCTCCCCTCCTCCTGCTTACCCTCCACCTCCTCTCCATTCCACCCCCAGCCCCTCCTCAGAGAGGGTAAGGCCTCCTATGGAGAGCCAACAAAGTCTGGCATATCAAGTTGTGGCAGAACCAAGCCCCCACCCCCACCCCCACCCCCCACCCCCACCCGCCTGCCCTCCTATTGAGGCTGAGCAAGGTGTGCCTCCATAAGGAAGAACCCACTTTGTTCTTAATAGAAAGTTTGCTCTTTTCAAAATCCCACTGGAAGAAAAACAAGTCCAGGTGAGCTGTTTACACAGCCATTGATGTGACACTCACCATCCCCAGACACAGCTGGGGCTTTAACAAGAGTTAAAAAGCTCATTAACCCTGCACACAGCCTTCCTGATGCTCAATTGCTATGTACAGTGGCAGAGCACATTAGCTTTAAGGTAAGGCCACATGGCACCCCTCTTCCATATATGAATTCTGGGCTTCATTGACAAAAGCTATGGTTTGGACCCAGGGCTGAGGTGAACAGGACATTTCCTGGAGACCTCATTTGCCACTGGCTCTCATCTAGAGTTTTGGACATAATTCTACTTAATCACATGAAGCTCCCACTTCCCACTGCTTTGACACAGCCAACAGGTGAAATCAATTAGCAGTAGAGTGCTGAATGAACACTAACGTGGTTTTAAACAGTGCTTCAGGGTTTGTTTTCCTAAAGTCCCACTTCCCAGTTCTCAAGCCTTCCCTCTCCAAAGTACTAAGCAATGTCAAGCGACACTCTCAAGAGAAATTAAGGCAAATATTTGCCTAAGAACATCTGTGCACTGATGGTTCATTGGGGGAAATCTACAGTTCTGTAAGATAAATAAATCTGCAGATCTTCCATACAGTACAATACCTGAAGCCAATAATATTATACTGAATTCTTAAAATTTGCTACAAGGATAAGCCTTTTGCTAAAGTGTGAAATGATGTTATACATATGTATGCACTGTGAAATGATCATTATAATCTGACATGTCTACATACAGAATTGCACATTGTGTTTATGTATGTGTTGAGAAGACTTAAGTCCCATTCATTAAGAAAGTACCTCTTATGTTAAGGGCTCTTAATAGAAAATTATGGTGATGAGAATGATGGAGACAGGAGGAAACTTTGGGAGGTGGCAGATTCATTTATGATCTTGGTGTTAGGGATGTGCACTTATCCCCAAACTCAACAAGTTGTAGACATGAATCATGTGCAGCCTGGAGATCACTCAAGCATCATGGCAAATATACTCAAGGGTGGAACTTGACTGCCACCTCAATGAGTTACCTGAACTTTCCCTGGACTCTTGATCCCGAAGGGAAGTCCAAGGGTCTTGTCTCCAACAAAGAAGAGCTGGTCAGGCCACCAGACTCTGTCTTCTTTCTTTTCAGTTTCTTCAGTGAGGTTTCCCTGGGCTAATGGGGGCAGTTGCTCGTTCACTGTGGGTGTGGGGTGTTGCTCTCCTTCCCTTGTTTCTTAGCTACTTGGAGCATGAGCATCTGTACTTACTGTTGGCTGGTTCTGATATTCACTTACTCTCCCTCCTGATGGATCATGTATTTCCTTCATGAGTTGGCTTTTTTTTTTTTCTGTGAACTTATTTCTTCAATGGGGGTTGGTTTCCTTAGGATCTTGAATTGCAGAAATGTGAAAACAAATGAGTTTTGGATTTGCCCTTGTTGTGCACACCAGGACCAGGACCCTCACCTTCCTGGTGGTCCCAGATTCCTTTCCCAGCTGGACATCATTGCAATTGTGAAGTCAAGCCTGGAATTTCCAGTGTCTTTTCTTCCCCACTGGCAGTCAGAAACTCAGGAAGACAGGTATTCCATCAACGTTTCCCAGGCCTCTGTATGGGGGTAGGGTATGTCCCTGGGCTCTTTCTCTGGGAGTGGGGACAACTTTCACAGAACACTTTAATTGCTCAGGAACTCTAGCTCTGCTCCCTGCCCTACACTAGCCCAAGGCCATGTCTGTTGGTCACATGTTGTTTTTGAACTCTTCTTTTCATTCCAGTTTCTGTGTCTGGTCCATTGTCTCCACACTCACAGACCACCACGCATCATCTGGTAGCCACACTGCTTGGGCTTCACGTTGCCTCTTCCGGCAACAAGAGAATACTTGTCAAGATCGGCTGGATCAATATTCTTTGAGAACACCATGGTTTATCCACTATTTACCTGCATTCTACCAGAAGGTGAGAATCCACAGTCACTCAGTCCACTCGGCTGCAGAAACTGGAGATTCAGGTTTAACTTCAAACCAGGTACTTTCTTTTTTTTTTTTTTTTTTTTTCTGGGATGACATTCTTGTAGCAAAAATTGGAGTTTTCAAGTGACAATTCAATAACATTCAACACATTTACAATGTTATGCAGCCGCTACCTCTAATGAGTTCCAAAATACTTTTAGCACATCATTCCATGAGAGCCTCCCCACAAAATCCTCAGAAACTAATAACCTGCTTCTTGACTCCTACATGTTCAGAACATGGAATATGAATAGACTTATATAGTACATAACACTGTGTCTGTATCCTTCTGCTTAGCATAATATTTTCTAGGTCCATCCCTCCAACCAGTAGCATTCATACAAACAACCAACAAGCATATAAAGATATGCTGAGGGTCATTAGTCATCAGATAAAGGCAAATCAAAACCAAAGTAAGATACTACTTTACAACCTGTTTAAACCAGAAGCCTGTTTATAAAAAGAAGAGGGAATGACAAATGTTGGCAAACATAGAGAGAAATTAAAACCACTACAGAAAACAACCTGTCAGCTCCCCAAAAGCTGATCATAGAATTACCATATAACTTATAACTCACTGTTAGGTATACACCCAAAATGCTGAGAACAGGCCCTTAAGCAAATGTTTGGTCATAAATATTAACACCAGCACCATTCAAATATCCAAAAAAATAAACAACTCAAATGTCTATCAGCTAACAGACAAAACACAGTGGCATATTATCCAGCCACAAAAATGTATCATTTTTACATGCATGAACCTAGAATTACTTTTCTAAGTGAAAGAAAATGGAAGTGCTATATGATTAAAGATGAGGTAAAGAATAATATGTATCATTCCAGAAGCCAAGGAAGTATTGCCAAGAGGGAAAGAACAGAACTTACATTCCATCCACACATACTTGACCCTCATGCCTCAGTCCCCAGGTATGGCCCACTTGATGTTCTTTACTGGAGCAAATGGGGCCAGATCAGCCTGTCTAGGGTACAGAAGTCTTCTTACTGAAAGGATCTCCTGTTTAAGCTGATTCTCTGGAATGACTGGACCATCAGGAGTCAATTCTGGACTTTTTGCATCCAAGCTAGAAGCAATGCTCTATGTCTGATACTTCTTTCTTATTTTTAAATCTCGTCTGTGTGAGATACACATAATATGCACCATACCATCATAGTCACAATACACTCTCAGGTGTACAGCTAAATGACATTAACTATGCTTATGCTGTCATCAGCCTTCCCACCATTGACCTCCAGAATACTGACTCCCTGTCTCCTTCCTCCTAGTTATCAACATTCTACACTCTTCCTCTATGACTCTGACCACTCTAAGCCTTCACGTAACTAAAATCATACAGTATTTGCCCTTGTGACTGTCATGCTCCACCTACCATATTGTCCTCAAGGTCATCCATGGTGCAATGTGTTTTATAGTCTCCTCCCTTAAGCCTGAATGATAGATCACTGTATGTGTAGAATACATCTTATCTATTCCTGATGATGGACACAGGTTGCTTCTACATTTTAGGCACTGTTAATAAAGCTGCTACATGCACATTAGCACATGACTATCTCCTCACGACCCTGCTTTCAATTCACTGGGGGTATTTATCCAGAAATTGAATTAGGTTTATAATTTGATATATTTCAATACAATTAGAAGAGTTCTACCATGTAGCCAATACTGAGAATCTAATGAGGACCAGGTACTGTGCTAGAAAGTAACTACAATGCCTTATACATATATGAGTTGAAATGGACACTGTAGTTAGGTTTAAAAGAAAATGAATTCTCTCTCTCTCTCTCTCTCTCTCTCTCTCTCTCTCTCTCTCTCTCCCCAGCCATAATTAAATCCCAAATCTCTGAGAATCAATTAGCCACTAGAAATAAAATCTGATTGTCCCAGAGATTCATTTCCACATGCACTTAAGAGTTGTCCAGCTGTGAATGGTCCCAAAGTCACCCATCTACCAAAATAGATCTGTTTTCATCTAGTAGCAAACAAATCCTGAATCCTTTTCAGATGGAGCAGCTAAAAACTTTTCATTTAATTGGCAATATAACTATCTGCATTATTAATAATAAGTTTATTTTCTTCATAATGTAGAAGTCTAAAGGCCATTAACACCATGGCAAATTACAAACGTGCATTAAGAAGCTAAGCAAATAGCAGCCATTTTCCCTGTGGGACAGTGTTACAGGGAAAGCGTTCCAAGATTTGTGTGAGGTTTTGTATTTCACACAGAGGTTTTAGAGCAGACTTCAGCAAGAACTTCCACCCCTGGGAATCCAACTCTCAGAAAGATTATTATTATTATTATTATTATTATTATTATTATTATTATTATTATTGAAACAGAGTCTTTCTTTGTAGCTCTGGCTGGCCTAGATCTCACTATATAGACCATGCCAGCCTCAAACTCATAGAGATCCGACTCTCTCTGCCTTCCAAGTGCTGGAACAAAAGAAGTGCATCACTACACTTGGCTGCTCCCCAATTTTTCATGCAAATCATGGTAAACTAATACACTGAAATGCAGGACCTAGTTATTCACAGAAAGAAAATGATGCCCAACAGGCATTGGACAAACGTACCCTGAACAGTCTTCCCGGCATTGGTTTCTGCCACACTTGTTTCCTAACTGGCTACAATGAGCCTTCACCTTGTCCCTCGGATGCAGCCTCATTTCCTTCCAAGCCATCATTTCCCAAGGCAATTTGATATAATTACTTTCTGCTTAAAATCCCTCTAAAGTGTGTTGCCCTTAAGGAAAGGTATAAGCTTGTCTCACAAGATCCTATATAATTACAGTCCTGTGAGCAAAGTCTGCCTCACTTCCAAACCTTCATACCCACTCTACCTTCTGTCTCCACGTTGACCCTTACTATTTCCCCCACCCAGCTCCTGGGGCCGTCACATCTGTGCAGCACAGATGCTTCCCCTGCAATGGTGAATGGCAGGTTCCAGTGCAAGCCCATTCCTGTGGACAGAAGAGCCTTCTCATAAGCAATGAGGGCTGAAGAACTCACAGTCAACCTTGTCCAAACAGTCTCTGAACTGAAATACCATCTGAGTTCTTTTCCACTGGGAAAGAGAGATGAACATTGTCAGAACCAAAATGGAGTCATCAAGAAGAAGTTCTGCCAGTAAAGATTGCCTGACAGGAACTATGCAAATGGCTTTGCCAGAGCCACAGGCCTCCTTGGAGGCAGCCACAGCCTCGTGCAGAAAGTATTTCTACAAGGCGATCAGCCCAGAAACTGCTTATTTAACTTTGGATGGACGCCACTGTTGTTATTAATCACCATGGCCACAGAGTACTGTTTCAAAAGTACCTGATAGAACCTTCATTGTTTTTTGCTTTTAAGCGTTTCCCCTTGCCTCAACCTCTCTTAGAGGTCAGAGTTTACCATGGGATGGATCACCATCATAATGATCTGCTGATCCCAAATGAGTAGCATGGCTCCCTGGGAAATCCTTAGTTGATTCTTTAGTTTAGTCCGATACTCCTCAGTCCTTTTCCTTTTGGCCTTTCCTTTAAGGCAGGTTAGATAGACTTGAGTGGGCGGGTGGGCATCATGAAAAGGGAGAGAGTCCCTTTCTCCTGGTATGTTGTTTGGCTTTCTTTCTGAGAGTCAAGAAACTCCAACACAAATTGTCAAGCCAAAACTGCCTACAGAGATACTTTGTGGTTTTCTTAGACACTGAAGACAAAGGTTAAAACAAGTGAACTGTGATAACAGGGCCAGACTGTTTGTAACCTGGATGTTTACCATGTTAGTTCTCCCCTTGAGAGTGAAAAGCATATAGGATAGTTTAGCCCTGGGACTCCACTTGGTTGGGCTTTGTGCACCTGTCTCTTCTAATAATACACTTGACAGACTGAGACCTTTACCTGCATGAACTAGACACAGAGACCCCTCTCTGAGCAACATACCTAGCTAGCAACTGAGAATACCCACCTGCATCAAACTACATGTACACCCCTCCCTGAGCAACATAGCAAGTTTCTCCTCTCCCTAGATCAAATTTCTATTTAATCACAATCCAGTTATGTTTGGGTAAAAGGCTAAGGGGGCTGCTCCAGTCTAAACTGGTTTTGGGTTCATATAAAATAAGGAAACTGTGCTTTCCAAGTGAAATTTTAATGGGGGAAATCTCCTATTAACCACCTTATGCCTATGCATAATTGGGTATGCATATATTTAAAACCAAATGCATCATGGGAAAGGATATGCACAATAGATAAAAGGGTATACAACTTTAAAACTGTCAATCAAAATAGACAACCATCTATGTTCTTAATAACAACAAAATATGTCCAATTTCTCATTTGTTTAGAACACATAAAAGGAAGCCCCAGGCCATTACCTAGGGCTCTGGAGCACCCTCACTCCTGTGGCCTGCTGTCCTTCATGACAGTATACTTCTTTCTGGTCTGTACTGTCACTGTGCTTTGTATAAACATTCTTGTTATTTTACAATCTGTGTGTCCCTTTATCTGATTCTCCAATAACCTGCCAAGAACCTGGAAACACCCGACCAAAGGCAAGGGTCTCATGCCTAAATCAAAACAGTGTGGTGCATTATAAATCAACTTATCATTTCATTGACTGGATCCTGTAACTTACTTAACTTTTAAACTTTAATTAAATTTACAATTTCACTTTCTTTAAACTTACCAAATCATACTCTTTGAGGAAATTAACTTACCAATCCACAGCATCATATGTGTAGCCACTGTAAAGGCATGTAGCCCCACCTCCCTTCCCACCACCCATGTCTTAGTGCAGTGTCTGTCTTTTTCCTATGTGGTTATCTAAATACTTTATAAACTCGCCACCTCTGCTTTGTTCTGGCTCATCTGAAATCCCTTTCTGTAGTGCAGTACCAGCTTTATCTAAGTGGAAAAGATGCTCCCCGGGCTGTGACCTGGGTTGCAGCCGACATTGTCACAGAGGTGGGACCTCCACTGCAGTGGGGGGCGCTCTCCCGACCTTGCCATGTCTCCTGTCTTTACCAAGTGTTGCCTCACAACAATCTTTGCCATAAGGAAACACATTTCAGTTTCCTCAGAGACACCGGTGAGACCCAATTCTCTTTTAACTGAAATGAACAAAAAAGGGAAAGACTTATGTGCAGGAATTTATTTAGATCTGTTTATTCTGAAGATATGTGGACAAGTTGTATTTGCAACAATTTGCTCAGGTAATCCTTTTCCCCTCAGTCTCCCAAGTAGCTTGAACTTCAGGCATGAAGTTCAACACCACACTTGCCTTTGTAAAGAATTTTTAAAATAAAAATCTTTCCCATTGACTCCTTGTCATCTAAAGAGAGATCCATAAAGTAGCCTCCTAGAACAGATAACCATGGCTCACTAAGAGTCTGGGACAAAAAGAAGAGGTTGCGTCTTTACTAAAACAAAACCGATGTAACAGAATACAAAAGTTACCTGCTATCCCTCTCATTCCCAAGAGCCTCTCTCTCTCTCAGTGGATCATGGCTCGGTAAACACACCCAGACTTCTAAGGCATGCTGGGGAAATGAGTATATTGCATGGTGAGGTATGACAACATTGCAGAGGTGATAGAGAGGATGGGGACAGTGACAAATGATGAGAGGGAAGCTGAGCAAAGGCTGTGCACAGCAGGAAACTTTTCTCTTTTCCACCCCTATAAGGCTGGTCATTCCAGGCATGATATCAAGGAAAGGTAACATAAGGACCAACAGGACCCGTATTATACACTGTGAGCTACAGTAGTTGTGGATCACCCTGGTACCCACCATGGTTTCTAACTGGTTATGCCCTCTGCATTTCAAGTCAGTTTTTAGGCAATAACTCGTTCCACATTGTAAAATAGTCTATGTTTCCTTAAGAATGGATTAAATTGTACAACTCAAAAAATGACATGGGGAGCTAAGCACAGTGCCACACATCTGTAATCACAGCCCTTAGAAGGTAGAGGCAGGAAGATCAGAGGGATCAGTCATCTTCAGGGACACAGAAAGTTCCAGGACAGCCTGGTTACAGCCATAGATTCCCCTTGCTGCTCCACTCCAGTGCCTGAGTTACCTCTGCTGCCTAGGGAGCAATCCATATGCTGAGTTACCCTACTTCAATTCTGCCCTTGACAATTACATTGAAATTGTACTTTTCCTCCAAGATCACTTATGGAAATTGCCTCGTTAATTGTCATCACTCCCTTGGACAGTGGGAAATGGACAAGTACCATTATCTCATTTTTGAAGGTGAAGAACAGAAAGAATGCAAAGAACAATTATGACAGCATTACCTGATGAACTTGGCAAAAATACAGATGCACAGGCCCCATTCAGCATCTCTGTGCTACTACCCATGTAGCTTTAACAAACACCCAAAGGAGCTGTTTCTCATAATCTGCCCAGCACAGTTTATGAGCTCATATTTAGTCTATTCTTTCTTAAATTTGAAAAATATATAAACAAATTCTTTTAGATAAAAAGTCTGATAGCCTTCCAGTGCTAACAAATTATTTTTATCATAATGGTATTTCAATAAATGTAGAAGTCTATATAAAAGCCCACTAATCCTGGCAGTTCATCTATATGACAATAAAAATAAGCCAACTTTGTGGATTAAGTAGAATTCAGATAAAGTCTAAATTTACTTTGGCCCCAGCCACTGAGGCAGCCTCACCAACTACTTGGAGCTGGTCTCTACACCATGGGAAGATCAGACCACAAGGATGGAGGGAGCTTCTCTCCCCTCCACCATTCTCTCTAAACACCAAGGCCCGGCCTTCACTGTATCATGAGCACAATGAGAAGTTGGGCTTGCCCATAAAAACCTTGCTCAGCTACTACAGAGTCAGTCAAATAACAACTTTAAAAAATGCTAATTCTGATGGGTTTACATATTCATCTAAATGTGAGCACAAGATTAAAATTTCTCATGGTGTGTGTTCCCTTAGATGAGCATGAATTCAATGAATCAATTTTCTTTCCAGCAGACTCAAAACATGGGTTTTAATATATTAATAATAGTTAACACTTGGTGCTACATGTGGCACTTTGTAGCAAACACACTGACCTAAAGCCTTTACCTTGATGGACTTAATTATTCTTTATGTAACATAAGGTGGGCCAAGCCATTATATTCATCTGATAATATGAACACTGGGACAAGAGTAGTAAACCAGTTTGTCCAAGATCACACACCTTACCTTGTGCAAAGCTGGGATGCAAGCCCAGAGAGGGGCTGACTCATAGCCTGTGCTCTTCACCAGCAACTACAAAGACATCCCACATGAGCTATTTACCTTCTAAGACTAATGCACAATCTAACTTAGCTCAGCTCCTAAGCTGGACTTTGAGGCCAAAGAATGAAGGGGGCACAAGGTGCAGTAATTTGGACCTTGGGTAAATTGGGGAAAAAGACTTTAGGGAGTCGAGTCTCCAAGTCAAAAGCCAGGTAAATCACCCACTTAGGCAACCATGCTGAAAACTAGGTGATGTGGAAGGATGTGCAGGGATGTCAGGAGAACAGAAACCAAGGGCTGGCTGTTCATGGTGGTACACATTTATAATCCTGAGGAACACCATGAATCCAAGGCTAGCCTGGGCTATGGAGCAAGTTCAAGGTTGGCTGGGCCACTGTGTGGGACCTTGTCTCAAAATAAAACAAAAGGAAAGAGAGAGAAGCAAGGAGAGCAGGGGGTGGGGGAGATGGCAGGAATGAAGCAGAATAAGGCAGACTCGAGAAGCAGTCCCTGTGCAGAAGAGGAAAACTGCCGCCGCTGTGGGTGTGATGAAGAGAAACCCCATCAAGTTACCAATTTCAGAACGCTGCAGAAAGGACCTGCTATATGCTACGCCATAGGACCCCTCCCAAGAGATGTGGAGTCTTATCACAAAAATAACTCAAGCCTTCTTCCTCTGAGACAAACAAATCTTGGATGTCGTCACCTGCCAGACATCTATGTGAACTTTGCTAACATACTTCTTCCTTTCTGAAAACATAAAGCTGCACCAAAGAGAGGTAGACTCAGTCACAGATGAAGTAATATTAAGTGGCCCTGTTCTTTGATGAGTGACATGCTTTTCCAAAGAGGTTATTGGAACAAAGTTACCAGGAGTATGTCTAAAAGGAAACCAAGTGGGTTTTTTTGTTTTGGTTTTGTTTTGTTTTTTTGTTTTTTTGGTTTTTTTTGGTTTTTTTTTGTTTGTTTGTTTGTTTTTTTGTGATGTTGGACATCCCTAATATATTGACCAATATGGCTTTTTCTGTCCTTCACATGCCTCACGGTTCACCTTGAAAGTCAGCACTGCTTTATGCCTATCTGCTTCTGGGGAGAACCTGACACACTTTCTAATAGCAGAACGAATTTTTGAGGGGAATAACAACTCAAAAAAAAAAAAAAACAGCACAAGGAAAATGCTGGAAATGAAGTGAACAGAAAGAAAGAAGAGCGTGCATACAGAAAGTGTGAGAGGATCACGCAAGAGGTGAAGCTTGTGTGGCACATGACATGTAAGACAGAGAAGGGAAAGCAGGAACATGAAAGCGATGGCAATATCAAGCAAGGAGACAGACGTCATTGGAATGCAGCTTGAAAAGGCTTTATCCCTTAATTAAACCTTTGATTTTATAAGTAAGAATATAAGCCCACCAGACTTATTGATCCAAGGAGCAGAAAACATCAGTGGTGAGAGATTAAAAATAAAAAACAAAAAGAGTAACAACCAAAATCAAAGAAAAATTGCCATAGACAATAGACAATCGCCACTGCTGTAAGAAATACTGGATTCTGGGATATGAACAATACCACAGTCATAGATATTGAATTTCACATTATTTTACAAAAAACCTGCCTTATCTACTTCATTATATTTTACAAAAGGGTGAATATTCTAGATTACCAAGTGAAAGTGTGGAGGTAGACCTAGAAAAATCAGGTGTTTGAACTCCATCAGCCAATAAAGCTATCTATGGTGATGTGAATCAATTTAACAATCCATGAAGCTTTTGGTGGTCAGGCACTTGCTGGGAAATGGACAGAGGGAAGAAGAGAGTCCATACCTTCAAGGGGTAGCCCTGCCATTGATAAATCACAAGTAGTTACATGCCCAGGAACGACAAAAGTGAAAAATTAATGAAAGAATTAGTTAAGGGAGACTTTTATCACTGCCCAAAACTCAGGCAAAGACCTCACTTCATTCCCAGGATTTCAAAGCAATAACCTAGTAACTTAGTGGTTCTGTACTTGCCTCGTAAACCATCCCTTCTAAGGTTACAGGCATCTCCCTGTAGCCCAGAAACTAAGTGCACACTTCTTGTACCGAGTCTCAATCACTGGATGTGGAACTTGAATGCTATTTCATTCCTGTGACTCAATTTGATGCTCCTGTGGCTTATGACTTGAATGATCTATCCGGAAGTATCTTTGTGGATGGCTTTTTCTCCATGTAGGTTCTCACAGAGAGAGAATCACAGCAGTGATGTCAAACCTGAATCTCCCAGTAACTTCTCTTCAGTTCCCAGGTCCGCTTCATGGACCTGTCACCATGTCATGGACTTGTCCCAGTCACCTCACTGCTGGCTTCGAGTGGAGCACTTTCCAGGTGGGTTTGATCTGTGCACTGGTCTTTCATCAAGCCAGGCAAACACTGTAGTACCACACTATGTAGCCCTGCATGCACCAAGTCCTAGGAATGGAGGACAGATGAAGAGACTCTTCTTTGGCGTCTTTGGTGGCTGCAATAGAACTTATGGTTTCCTTGTTCTTGGTCAGCTCAGTCTTATAGTGAGTCCCAGGAGGATCATATTCCCTAAACCCTTGGCTTTATCTTTACTCAAACTCTCAGATTCCTTTCTCTTTTCTCATCAGTCTGGTCATATCAGTAGTTTAAAAAAAAAAAATGAGAGAGAGTGCATTCTCCCAGGGAAGCAATGATCAAGGAAGAGCCGTAGATAGGTACAGATGTACAGACCTATAATGACCTTAAACATAATAAGCCAGGGCACAAGAGACAGTTAAGCTGTACAATCAGTGAAAGAGAAGTTAACTGCTGATGTGGTCCTGCCTCTCAATGGAATTTGCCAAGTCCTTGATTTTGTTTTTTTTTTTTTTCCTTAAAATTTAGTTCGGAGAGGCTGGAGGGATGGCTCAGCAGTTAACGTTTGCTGCTCTTGCAGAAGACCCAGGGTTGTCTCCCAGCTCCCCAGCCTGGCTTTGAAACCATACTGAAAGATGCAGCGAAAAGCTAGCTACTTGCATGGTTATACTGATATGGCTTCCTGACTATATACATCCATGCTACATAATATCCGGACACAGAGCTTGGTCTGCATGTCAGTAGCACCAGGGAGCTCAGTATAATTTTAAAAAATCGCAACACGCATTTTAGTCAAATGCCTGGAGGACAGGGCTTGGAGAAGCATGGGTACACATTTTCTGGTGCTCAGTCACTACCCACCAGTAAAAATCTTAATGGGAGCTGACTTCAAAACAAGGGCTCAGATTTTTATAGAATAAGTGCTTAACAGCGTGTTTTTCAAGTGAGTCTCTGAGGGATTTGTTTTAGGGATTTAATGTACAAAATAAGATTCCAATGCTCAGCAAATTGCATGGCCCTGCATTTTAATACCCTGTTAAGTGCTCAGACCCTTGCTTGAAAGGCTAGAGGATTTTATAATACAGCTCTGTTCATAGGGGTGAGGACAGTTTCTCTTCGACTTGAATGCATATTAAGTTGACCTTGCAGGAGTCACTGGAGGAGATGGAAACTTTTACCCCAAATTTAACTTGGTGATAGAAAAAACGTGCAGAAGGCAACTAAGATGGGATTTCTCCCAAGCAAAGAGCTGCTGAATCATGGGATTGTAAAATGTGAGAAGAGAAAAGACCTTAGGTGTTATTCTCTCGGCTCTGCTCTATCCCCAAAGAAAGACATTTTGCAGTACTTTGAACCAGCTTGGTCCAGTGAATTCCAATTGATTTGCATTTGTCAATCCATAAACACCATTTGGCCATTTGCTTTCTGTAGACAGACAGTTAGGCTTGTTTCTTCCCAAGGCTCATTGTTTAATGAAGTGAAATCACAGTAAATAAAGCCCTTCTAGGTATGTTCCAGGAGAAGTACTGGGAAGAAGTATTGATGAAGACAACCTGAGATGATTGGACAGGGAGAGCTCTCAGAATCGGGAGAGCATCCATCATCCCACATCTTCCACACAAACCAAGCTGAGATGTACAGGGTTCTGTACTTTGGATGATATCATAATTCAAATCTCTGGTTGAAGTAGAGTCAGAATCCAGACTCTCGAGTCACTCCTTCTACTGTGCCACAGACCTCCTCATCCATGCAGGGTTCTTTAGGCTGGATTTCAAGGACAAGATGACATGCTGTGTAATCTGGCCTAGTCTCTGCTTGCCCAACAGCAACAGACCACGTGTGTTGTAACACAGTGCCCAGCTGTGCCAGCCTGCTTGTCATTTGCACTTACATGTGACTGAGTTATTGTCAATGAACTGTAATCTCGAGGCCCATTCATGATGGAAGTGGGCACTGTCAGCATTCAGGCATCTGTACTGGCCTGCCCTTAGGGTCCTGACCTCAGCTGCAGCCACCAAGAGCACCCCCTGTGACCTTAGCTGCAGCCACCAAGAGCACCCCCTGTGCACATTCGCTACGATTCCTTATAAAAGGCGGGCCTTGTACATCTCCTGTCTCTTTCTCTCTCTCTTCTTTTGCTCTTGTCCCTAGGGACCGGTCTCTGTCCCCTTCTCTGCTCCTTCTCTCCCCTCCCCTCAATAAACCTCCCACATGGACCCTGTTGTATGGTGTGACTCTTTCCCACCACTCTTTTTTTTTTGTTTTGTTTTGTTTTTCGAGACGACAGATATGTCTCTTTCACACTCTACATTTTTCATGAACTCTACCCAGGTGCCAACAGTGCCCTAGGAAACAGCAGAACAAAGCACAAGAAGAAACCTGGATCCCAAATGACCAGAGAATCAGAACCTTCTAATTATCTGGGCCCTACCTTGGGGTCCCAAATCAATACAGTATTGATTCAATACAGTGCAAGCCAAGCAGGGTTAAATATTAATTGATTGCTAGAATAAGAAGGCGGCTGCTGTTCAACTTTAATAAGAAGTATCACTCTGCATTACCTCTTTGACCAACCCCAGTGCTTCCTACATGAGTGGAAATATAACCAAATATTTCCCTGGGCACACTGGTCGCAAACAATTTGTTAAGCAATATCCATATACGTTGGATTACTTAATCCACCCAGCTCTAGTTTGTTATCTTACATTTACTGATGAGAAAAGTAAGGCTTGGAAGGATGAATTAATCAAGAAGTCATATAATTAACCAATTTTGAGTGGAATTGTGCCTAGATTTGATGACTCTAGTGCAGGCACACTTAGAGAGAGAGAGAGAGAGAGAGAGAGAGAGAGAGAGAGAGAGAGAGAGAGAGAGAGAGAGAGAGAGAGAGAGAATATATTGAGAGATCATATGAATGAAGCCTAGATGTTGTGACTAGAATACTACTGGCCCATGAGATAAAAGACTGTAAGTCACACAGGTTATCACACTTGATAGGGTGCTAGGCTTATCAGAGCCTAAGCAGCCTCTGGAGTCAACGACAACTGACAATCATGAGCTGGAGAGATGGCTCAGTAGGTAAAACCACTTGCTTTGCAAGAGGCAGGCGGATCTCTGTGAGTTTGAGGCCAGCCTGGGCTACAGAGTGAGTTCCAGGAAAGGCACAAAGCTACAACAACAACAACAAAACACCCAAAAAAACCAAACAAACAAAACAAAACAAAACCCGAACACTTGCTTTGCAAACATGGGGACCGCAGGCAGTGCACTCCTGTAACTCCAGCCTGGTAGGTAAAAGGGGCAGAAACAGAAGGATCACCAGGGTGTGCTGCCCACTCACCCAGGTCCAGACCTAGTCAAAGATTCTGTCTCAAAGAAATAAGGCAAAGAGTGATATGACAGGTCAGATGTATACACCACACATACACAAGACAGTTCTAATAGCCTGCAGTACTCATCCAAAGAGTCAGCTGCCACTCGCTCACTGCACCTACCTAACTACTTTTACTCTGAGAGCAACCACAGGGGGCACAGGGTTAGGGAATGTCCATTCTTTTCCACCACTGTTTTCATGGCTTGCAAGGGACATTTTAGCACCAACGGTCGAAGATGCCTGCTAAAACTATTACAGCACACCCCAAACTCAAATGTATGGAACCCCAGTGTGGCATAGGTGAATCACCCACGATTCTGCTCCAATCTGGTTCTTTCAGAATGAAAATTTAGGAATGTCCATTCCTTTCCACCATTGTTTTCACAGCTTGCTATTAAAGCAGCAGGCAAACAAGAGCTCCATCCATAGATCACAGGAAGGAAAAGGAACTGAAAGTCTTAGGACAGCCGCTAAGAACACATGAAAGGCATTCTGAGAGACAGGAGACCTCTTTAAACACCGAGTGATGTCCTGAACAAAGGGCAAGAAGTGCACAGTTGAGCACAGAATCCATCTTATAGACACAAAGAGAAGGGCAAAGTGATGGGATAATCAGAGGAGAACCATGCTAGCATAAGTCAGGGCTGAGCAACTCAGGCACAGAAGTCTGCATAAAATATGTAAAGGACTATTCTGATGTTCTGTGCATCCCGGGGTACATATAAATCCAGGAGGCCATGCTCTCAACGAACCTGCTGAGTGCTGGGTGCTGGGCCATTTTGACAAATACATTGTCCAAGCCAAGGCAGAGATAACGCTTGTAGAAAGGAACCCTGGTGAGGATGCCAAATCTCCTCACAGAGTGAGCTCTGGTTTTGAAGTCACCAGCCTTTTACATTACATAAAAGTCAATGTATATTTACATTTACATTCCCTAGACCAGCCCCATGGTCTAGGGAACAGAGAGAGTAAATATGTGTCTTCTGTAGAATAGCTCAACTAAAGCTTAACACAAATCATCCCAAAAGTACCCTATAAATACCAACTCTCACTCCATCACTCAGCAAAAGTATGCCATTGAAAGCCCTCTGAAGCAACCGCTCTCTCTGTACAAGGCATTTATGGAGAATTAATGATCAGCTACAGCCTACGGACTTTGACCAGACTGGAAATAATGAATGCATGGGAAAAGCTCTTATACTCTGGCTTATTTTTTCAAAGGTAGCATCCTTCGATATGCATAGCATATAAAGCCCTTAGCTCCCTGGTTTGTCTGGCCGATGCTCCCATAACTGGAACTCCAGCTTTAAAGCCATTGGAAAGTAAGTCACAGGATTTTTTGGAAGGATGTTTAAGTTTCAGGCTGTGCTGTGAGCCTACAGAAAACCAAGTGAGAGTCAGAGACACTAAAACATAAAGCCACCTACACCCTGGAAAAGGGTGAGATAATCTCACCATTTTCACACCGAGTGGGTTGGAGCTCAGCCTATTTTAATCAATATTGGATGTATTTTTGAATCTTACTAACATGATCATGATTTAATCTTTCTAACCACTTTAACTGAGCTGTAGTGCACTCAGTTTTTCATTTGTCTGCCTCCATGAAAAAGGCACTAACTCATCCTCAGAATAAACAGGGCAGTAAAAGCTGCACCAGTGACTCAGCTTTGCTGCCGGTGCCTCATAACGCTGTCACGAATGGGGAATAGCTTGTTCTTGCCTCTGAATCCCCCTTACACTAAGGTATGTCTTTATCCTAAGGCCATAAAACTTGTGGAACACAACCTGGTCCTGATGGTAACAGAGAAACTGACTAAAACTGGTAGGGATATAAAGACTTTTTATTCCTTTAATTAAAGAATATCTTTGTTTCTTCTTCATAACTGGTGAGCTTCAGAAACTGGTTTGATCACTGGAATCTTAAGTTCATTTTTCTCTGATAAAGAATAACTAGGTGCCCATGACTGTGATCTTGCAGATTGTCCCTATGGAGCTATCTCCCCTGAATCTTTGCTAAGGGATGTAAACCCAGAAAATCACAAGGTGAGCTTCTGAGTCAGAATACTATTTATAAACACCTATGGCTGAGAAGGGCCACTCCTTCACAAACAAGCAAGGTCTGGGGAAGGAGATCTCTGGAGTCTCTACAGTGGCACGGGTACTGTGGGATGTATGGCAAATGTGTTGCTGATTAATCAATAAAACACTGATTGGCCATTGGCTAGGCAGGAAGTATAGGCGGGGCAAGGAGGAGAATAAAGCTGGGAAGTGGAAGGCTGAGTCAGAGAGACACTGCCAGCTGCCACGATGAGAAACAGCTTGTGAAGATGCCGGTAAGCCACGAGCCATGTGGCAAGGTATAGATTAATGGAAATGGATTATTTTAGGCTGTAAGAACAGTTAGCAAGAAGCCTGCCACGGCCATACAGTTTGAAAGCAATATAAGTCTCTGTGTTTACTTGGTCGGGTCTGAGAGGCTGTGGGACTGACAGGTGAGAGAGATTTGCCCTGACTGTGGGCCAGGCAGGAAAACTCTAGCTACAAATGGCATCCAACGTGGTGGCAAGAGTTTCCACCTAAAAACTGAGAAAAGATTCTAAAACGGAGCTAAAAACAGCTTCCTAATTGTCTCTCTCAAATGAGCGGCAGCTGCTGGTTTGAGCTGGTTTGAGTTCCTGGCGTGCGCGCTTGACTTGCAGAATGAGGCCTCTGCAAGTGGCACATTAATCTGCGTGGTGGATTTAGACTTTGCTAGTACAAAACAAAAAAAGAGGTTTCTGGGCTACATGCTGCTTGGATAAATGCATAGACCCACGATAGCTCCCAGAGCTGGTGGTAAACGTAGCCATGTTGGGAAGCTGAGGTGGGCAGAGCCAGCAGCCACAGCTGCTGCAGATTAAAGCAATAGATTCACAATAAGACAGATTCAGAAGTAATAGTTTACAATGTGTGTAAAAGATACGTAGGCTTGAAAGAGACAAAAAAGGTGATATATAGAGTTATAGAAACAAATACATAGTTTTAAAAAATAAAGTCTTTAAAGAGACAGTAAAGGTAGTATAAAAAATAAGCCACGTAAAAATGGATATTACACAGAGAATCTGGATTGTGTTGTCTTTGGGATTTTTAACTGCAGAAAAACATTTGATTGTAAAAGCTGTTGAGTTATGCCAAAATGTATATTTTAAAGGTACCTTGACTTCAAAATTTGGATATAAGGATATGTTACTTTGGAAAGGAGTCTCTGCTTTTGTTCCCACAGAAAGCCAAAGGCTATGGATTTGTTCCAGATTAAGATACATCAGGTTTGACCAGCCAAGACCCCCTGAAAGGTCTCCAATGACACCATGGCCCAGATGATCCAACATCCGTAATGGTTTGAAGGCAACTGGCTCAGATGAAACACCCTCATGGACTATTCCATAATTCTAAAATTTTCTTTGTATCCCCATAAGATACAGCGCCCCCCTCCAGCAGGAAGTAGTAAGAGAAGCTACGCCCAAATTCCCAAATTATATGTAATTTTACTTTGTTAAGGTTAAAACCTTCCTTTTTGAAAAAAAAAAGGGGGGGAAGTGCTGTGGGATGTATGGCAAATGTGTTGCTGATTAATCAATAAAACACTGATTGGCCGTTGGCTAGGCAGGAAGTACAGGCGGGGCAAGGAGGAGAATAAAGCTGGGAAGTGGAAGGCTGAGTCAGAGAGACACTGCCAGCTGCCACGATGAGAAACAGCTTGTGAAGATGCCGGTAAGCCACGAGCCATGTGGCAAGGTATAGATTAATGGAAATGGATTATTTTAGGCTGTAAGAATAGTTAGCAAGAAGCCTGCCATGGCCATACAGTTTGAAAGCAATATAAGTCTCTGTGTTTACTTGGTCGGGTCTGAGAGGCTGTGGGACTGACAGGTGAGAGAGATTTGCCTGACTGTGGGCCAGGCAGGAAAACTCTAGCCACACACGGGGTTTTCCTTGGAGTATGCTCAGTGACTGTGTCTAGAGAAGATGTTGTCAGAACTCCCAGAATTCCCTGACTGGCCATGTGTCTATAATATTTGTGAGCAACAATGAGCTAGGTATCCATGAGCTTTATTCCCGTCTCAAGGGTCTCTCCACCTGAGATTGTTGGTGCCTCCTTGACCAATCCAGCACCTAGTTTACTATTGACAGAGGCCACCTGAACCACATTCCCCACCCAAGCTCCCCCTCCCTGGCTCCATTTGGTAACATTCAGAAGTCCCATCTCAGATTTCATGTTATGTTCCCAACCCATGATGGTCTTTCTAACATTGCTGGACTGGAGCATGCTTACTTGCCATTTGCAAATCTTGCACCTAACACTTATACTGGTTCAATCCAAAGGATTCTCCTCCACTGACTAGTCTAGGCAGCAGATATTTTCTGAGGCTCAGTTCAATGGCTATGTCCTGAAATTCTATGTGGTTCATGCAAGACCTTCCTTCAGTTTGTGGACCTGGTACCCCACCCACTAGATTCCAAATCCTACAGCTCTAGCCCACCTCCTTCTCGTGACAATTGTCTCTGCATGAAGCCTTGTATGTAACTTTTGGATTTCCCACTGCTCAGTCCACCTGAGTGGCTGCTTTAAAACAAATCATTTTTGCTTTTTTTTTTTTTTTTTTTTTATTGCTGCTGTTTATGTGGTGGTGCTGGGAACCAAACTCGAGACTTAGAATGTCTTAGGCAAACACTCTCCCACTGAGCTAAACCCTCATCTCAAAATCACTCATTTCTGAAACCAAGTGTGGTATAGTTGCCTGTTATCATTCCTATGTCTAGCTACCGTGCTGTCCCTTCCAAAGGCAGGGTCTGGTCAATCGCTGTTCTCAAGGGAGGATGTGCCTGAGGGCTGTGACCGAAGCTAAAGCAATGAGGCGGGTCATCTCTACAGAGGCTGGGGAGATGGAAACATCAACCATGACTAAAGCTTAATCTGGTAAGGCCTTTTTTCAGCTCCTTAGGAACTAGCCTCAACCCCAAAAGCTGATGTGGAAGACTGGGTTTCTGCATCATAATGCACTTCATGTAACTGACTCTCTGTGTCATTCTGAAAGACACCAACTGCACAAACTAAATGGCAGCCTTTGCCTGGGTACAGACCATGACCCAAGACCATGATTCCAATCCAAGTTCAGGTGGACCCTTTGCTTAATTTATCCTATTGATTCCTCTCACAGTCAGGTTGTCCTTATTTTATCAGATATTTTTTTTTAAACAACCTGAGGCTCATAAAGGTTAATTTATTCAAAATTACTTAATAAAGCCAAGAACTATTAAGATTCTATACTTGGGCTCCACCCACTAGATACAAAGCATTTGAGGAGATCATTAGTAAAAGAACAGCCAGAGGCAAGAGGGATAACCAGGCTGCAACAGAATATAAAGAACAAAGTGGCCATCATAGTCCAGGACTACAGCCAAGGAAAAGGAACTATGGAGGGACGATGTGTGGCAATAAATAGTATAATGCACATGCGCTGATGTAAGCCATGCACAAGGTACTACAATGAGTGTCTTGGCCTCGCTATGTTCTGATACTTACAGCAGTCCCTAAAGATGGAAACATGGTATTAATTAACACAAACTAAGTCACAGAATTTTTAAATAATTTATCTGAGTTCGTTCTGCTAGGGGGGACTTGAACTCAGCAATAAGGATCTGGAGTCTGCACCGGCAGCCCCTCCTTAGAGGTCCTGAAGACCTCAGCAAGTGCATCTTTAGTGGAGCTATGCTATCTAGCCAACTTGCAGCTTGCCTAGGAGAAAGGGAGAGGGAGAGAGGAAGAGAGGTGGAGAGGGAAGGAAGGAGGGAGGGAGGGAGGGAGGGAGGCTCAAAGTGGGTGCACTGCTCCGCCTGGCGGCCAACACAAGCACTGCAAGCTGAGCGATTGGAAACCATGGAAATTTATCCTTTCAAATCTGTAAACACCCAAATCCAAACTCAAGCTGTTATCAGGACCACTCTCTATCCAACACCTCCAATTAAGGATCCTCATGGCATCTTCTAGGCTCTGGACTAGACTCAGACTAAGATTGAGTTATGGCAACAAAACTCTAGTCAGCCACAGTTTTCACATGACCTCTTTACTCTGTCCAAATGTTCTTCCTCTGGTACAGACACGAACCACACTAGATGAAGACCTTTTCTATAATTCATCTTAACTGAAAAAATGTCTACAAAGACTCCATTTCAAATAAGTTCAGACAATCAAAAGACCTGAGATTTGGAATTTCAGTGTACTTTCTGGGGTAGAGGCATAACAGAAACCAACACTGGCGAAGTGGGTCCTAGGGCGGCAGAGTTTTAAAGACGAAGATGGGAGAGACAATTTGCATCTCTCTTAAAATAACATTTTATTAAGGATCAGTAGGCAGGGCACGGTTTCTTTCTAAATAAGCAGAAAATCTGATTATCTCCATCCCAAAAAAGGCTTGCCAGGCCACGCATATAATTTTTAGTATTCTGTTTTGATTTAATGCGTTGGAGAAGGACACGGCTTCGCAGCTTTGGCCAAGAACACTGTGGTACTGTCATCCATCACCACTTCCCTGACTCCTGTCTGCCCTAGTCAAGGAGGAGGTAAAGTCGATGTACATGCCAAGCTGCACAGTTTAACTATCCATCACACAGGCTGACGGAGGCATGCAGTTGTGTGTGCACTAAAAGTGACCAACAGAAACCTACAAGATGCAATGGATCTGTTTTTCTGTTAATGGGTAATTTTCTTGAGCAGTGTAAATAGCTGCTTAGATCACAAGCAGATATAATAGTGGGAGCTAGCATCCCACAAGTAGCCAGCCTGGCAAAAGTAAACCGAGAGTTGTTCATGCTTAGAACGTGAGTGGTAAGGGGATAAAACACCTAAAATATTGGTATTAAATTTTTGCCTTAATTAATTCAACAAATATTGGCTATCACATAAAGAAACTGTCTTAATGTGTCTGTATTCATTCGCTTTTCCTGAAATGCTTGCTTAATAGTTACCCAGTCCTCACTGATGCCTAAACATGAACATTCAGCCGGACTCTAAACCTAAACACCCACAGGGCGTGAGCAGGCAGTAGTGAGCTATTAATGTGTCTCTGTTGTGCTAAGATGCATAAGTGTCACCAATACTGTTCTTTACATTCTCAGCCACTGCATGCACTGTGAGATTGAACACAGAATAATGCTTGCTTGAAGGAGAAGACAGCATTATCAAGGAATCCTCTTAAAATAAACACAATCCCTTCTACAAAAGGAGAGTGTTTTATTTCAACATGCAAGTTTATGACCGTTACTTATGCCAATTATATTGACATTATACAAAACTTTTTTGGAAAGCTTCTTTCTTAAACATTGCCACCAGAGTATATAAAACACTCTTGGGAATACTTTTTTGAGAATTCATAAAAATGTAAGAATTTACCAAACTATTTGTTAGTGCCTATCATGTTATATGATACTGTATGTGCAGTGAAGGGTATTGATTTTTTTGTAAGTTTTAAGACTAATTCAGAAAAAAAAAAACAGACAAAACCTAGTTGATCAAGTACAGTAACACTATTTTGAATTTAATATCAAGGGGAAAATGCTCAAAATACCTATTGTTAGCCAAAGTACTATTTGCTGCTGCACTGAGTGCAGCCCCCTGCTGTTTCAGAATTTCTTCTGAGCAAGTCCCTGGACTCTGCAGGAAGGATTCCCAGCCAGCAGTGCCACTGAACAGCACTGGGTCTACCTGCACACACTGCCTCCATGCATGGATGTAGCCTCTGTGTACCCTTGACCCTCCAACCTCCAGAAGACACCTCCAGTCACAACGCAGGCTGCACAGGCTCTGCATACCAGGTCTCATCATTTTCTATCATCCCCAGAGCTCACAGTATTTTTCTTCCAATTTCCCTCAAAAAAGTGAAATATGATGGTGAATTTCTTTAAGCATCCTCTCCCCTGAGCTGTCCTCCCTCCCAGAGTAGACCCACACTTTCCTCTGGAAGTGACCTCTTTCCTTACCTGATGTGCTCTTTTGTATCTTTCATTTCATCTTTAGTTGTGACACCTATTTATGGGGGATAGTGTAATGTTTCAGTACATGGCTATATCATTGCATTATACAGCATAAATAGGATTTGACGAAGCAACTTGAGTTTTGAGCCACCCAATAATGAAGCACATGTGGTAAAGAATTGAAGACAGCTTCTAGCCAACAGGACCTGAAGCCCTTCCTCATATGGCAAGAAGTCAAATTCCACCAATAACTATGTAAGTTTGGAGGCAAGTCTGCTCTAGTGAAGCCCTGGGGTGAGACTCCACCAATCCAAGCTGTGCTGTAGGATGGTCTGTTTGTCAAGTGTGTTGCTGATTGGTCAGTAAATAAATCACTGATTGGCCAGTGGCTAGGCAGGAAATATAGGTGGGACAAGGAGGAGAATAAAGCTGGGAAGTGGAAGGCTGAGTCAGAGAGACACTGCCAGCCGCCACTACAAACAGCATGTGAAGATGCCGGTAAGCCACGAGCCACGTGGCAAGGTATAGATTAATAGAAATGGATTAATTTAAGATATAAGAACAGTTAGCAAGAAGCCTGCCATGGCCATACAGTTTGTAACCAATATAAGTCTCTGTGTTTACTTGGTTGGGTCTGAGCGGCTGTGGGACTGGCAGGTGAGAGAGATTTGTCCTGACTGTGGGCCAGGCAGGAAAACTTTAGCAACAAAGTTGAGCTCCTGAAGCAGAGGACCCTGGTAAGCTGTGTCTTGCTCTTCACATTATTTCATCTTGTGAACATGTTGCCATGTTAGTGGTCTCACTGGCCATTTACTTCATGCCAAATGGTCATGGATATTTAGATACTTCTGGGCAACTCTACAGTTACCCACAGCTGACCAGTGGTGGTTAGGGAGTTTTCTCCCAGGGAGGAATAAACAACTCCTCCACATCTTCTACAGGTCTAACGACAAACCAAAGGTCAACTCCAACAAAGCTCACCCTGGGGAACCAATGAGTTATTAGGCTTAGCTACAGAGCTATGGGTGAGGTGTTAGAGGCAGGGACATGGGTAATCATAAAGCAACTATACCTGGAGGTGGAAACCTAGCATGGATGAGAGCTCCCCCTTGGCTGCACAGATGGAGCCCCTCTGCCCTAGTCTTCACCAGCCTACATACTCAGTCTATTCCCTCTCTGAGACCTTGAGACCAACTTCAATTAAGGCAGAATTTCATGTAAGTCCTTGGGAAGAGTGACTGGATATTTAGGTGAGGGTCCAATCACCCTCCCCTTCCTTCCTTCTCTGGAGAATGATGACAATCAAGGGGCCCAGTGGTACCAATCCCCTGCAGGCAGGCACAGCTGAATCCTGATGATGGCAGCTGTTATGCTCAGGACAGTGCTGTGAAACAAGTGTTCTGTCCTAGTGGAGGCAGCTCCCCACGCACAAACATGTGATTACATGTATGGCCCCGCCTCTGCATGCCAGTTAAGAAAGCCAGTTCTGTTCTAAACAGCTACCATAAGGAGAAAATGGAGTCAGGGAGAGGGAAATCTACTTAGCAGAGACTGTTCACAGTTGCCAAAGCAGAGGAGAAGAGAATGGTAAGTAAAAGCACTTGCCTAATGAATGTGGGGTTTCTTCTTGGAGTAATGAAAATACCTCGGAACCAGATGCAGGTGACGGCAGGAAACCATGTATACTAAATGCCACTGAATTCCACACTTTAAATGGTTAGTAGACAATGCTATGGCATGTAAATTTGCCTCAGTTTTAAAAAAAGTAATATAAGAAAGAAAAATACTCTAACTAGGCATTGCAGTACATACCTACAACCCCAACTCTTGAGAAGTTGAATCAAGATTATCAGTACTTCAAGGCCAGTCTTGTCTACATAGTGAGTTCAAAGCTAGCCTGGGCTATGTGAGACTCTTGTCTACAAAAGCAAAGGCAGGGATAGGTAGGAGGTTTCAAAGAGTTCAGCAAGGGAACCTTAGAAGACTCTGTCGCATGTCCATAAGGAAAACTAAAAGCAACTTACTGCATTACTGCTTCCTAATTCCAAATAATGCATTCTATGTAAGTTACCGATTGTAAAATTTATCACTGACATTAAAGTTATATATACACTACAAGATTTATGCACAGTTTTAGAAATAACTAAATGTAAAGTCATTTGTGTTCAAATCAAAAGCTGACCCAACAAGATAGCTCAGTGAATAAAGATGCTTGCTGCCAAACATGAAACCCAAGTTGGATCTCTGTATCCACATGGTAGAAAAAACAGAGATTCCTCCAACTTGCACTCATGTGCAGTGGGACTTATGAGTTCACACACACATATATACATACATACATACATACATACATACATACATACATACATACACAAATAAATAAAACAAACAAATAAATACAAAAATAATAAAAGGAAAACACTACCACAAATAAACTCAGACACTTCTGAACGAAGGCAGGATGGGGTCTCTTCTTGGCCTCTGAGCTTTCCCTGACAAGATTAAGGTTTTCAAGCCTCATTTATCAACATCATGCTACAAGTAAACACAATGCAACAGAGAGGTTTGATTGTGTAGGCGGGCACTTCACTCTGAGAGCTTCACTCATTCCTTCAACAAAACCTTACTGATGTTCTGTGTTACTGTAGGCCTTGCTTTGGACTCCACAGAGCTAACTGTGCATAAGCAGGCTCTTAAATTCCAGACTCTTCAATCTAGTGGGAAAAGCCAGACCATATCCATGAAGAAAGGCAAAACAGAATTTCACAGCTGTGTCAAAACAGAATTTCACAGCTGTGTCAAAAGACAACAGGGCGAAGCTGGAGCCCCTGGAGTCCTCAGTAGCAGGTAGTAAAAGAGGGAGAATATAATGCTTGTAACTTCATGCGTAAACAAACACATATAGGTTTAACGAACCTCTCTCATCTGGGCAGACAGTGCCCCCTCCAAGAGCCAAAGAGCATCTAACTAAAACTCCAACACCAGACATGAGAAGCCTTGTTTAAAAATTGTAAGCCAAGGTTGTTCAAGAGACTCTCAAAACCCATAGCCTGTTGCTGTTGACCTTGGTTGCTCCTGAAAGATTGAAGGTAAATCCCTATTGCTGAAGACACCATGCACTTCAGAAACAGGGTCCAGACACCCCTGAGCTGGAAATGTGCTGAATGTTCCCTCCCCGAGAACTAGCTTTCAAAGTACCAGGAGGTGACACACATGCTTCCAAAGAGGGAGGCAACCAACAGTCCTACCCAGCTATGATGACTATGAACCACATCAATGACCAGCACAGCACAATAGCAATACGGGTGTGGTAGTGGCATGAATACCTTGGCAGTAATCAACAGTTCTATAACTGGACTTAAAACCCATTCAACAAGAGGGTCACCATGCCTGGTACTAGAAACCTATCCAACTACTCAGTGCTTGTGAAGTCATGGTTATTGGAGGAGATGTACAACCACTAATTTACTAAACCAGTATAATCCCTAACAATATGTAGGCAGTTGTCCTCATACCCACAGGTAAGTAGTCTTCACACCTCATTAAAGAGATTTTTGTATACAACAGACAGAGATAATTATGGAAAACCAAAACCAGTCCCAAATGCAGAGTTGTGGAGCCCAATTCTAATTTACAAAACTCTCCTGCGCCTAAGACTCAGGGTCAGTTGCAGAAGAGGAGGCAAACATAGTGTGAGAGCCAGAGGATCAGGGAGTTTTCTGTGAGATTATGTCTCCCAGTATTAACAGAAGCTTCACCCACAAAGTCTTAGCGACATGAATGCTCAAATCTGAGCTGAACAAGGATGATGCCAATGAACATGCCAGAGTGGAGAGAGAAAAGCACATGGGGCCTCAACCCTACAAAAGGAACGATACAGGCAACTGAGGAAAGTTGGGAATGGGAGAGGCAGTCTTCTCCAAGGAGAAGCACACCCATTGGTTGTTTAGTGCTAAATGGTAAGCATTGAAAGCATACATACAAGTAACATTAAATAGACTGAACATTTTATATTTAGGAATATATGTATATAAATACGCATATATGCACACAACAACAATTACTGGGAAACAAAGACCATGAACTTGAAGGAGAGTGGGGAAGGGTTTATGGAGGGTTTGGAGGGGAAAAAGGGAAGGTAGAGACATTGTAATTAATAGTAATTTCAAAAATTAAAAAAATAAAATCTTTTAGTTCTTTTTATTTTCACGTCCCTGGAAATGGTTGTCTGCAAATTGATTATAAGTATCAGCTTTACACACGAGGCCATGATAGGGTGGAATTTCCTTAATCACCCCCCCAACAGAAGAGCTCAGTTGCTAATGCCCTTGCATTAAAGGCAGCACTAATGTCTCTACTACAAACTTTGCATACAACTTGACATGCAACTCACCACCAACAGTAACTGTCTCTGCCCGAGGCAGGTTGTAGTCTTGAAATACGTTCTTTGCTTCCCAGGATGCAGCACATTAAGGTGCCTGTTATGATGAGGCAGCATCATATCTGATATACTCAGCTGAAACTAAAACACTGTGCAAGCCTCAGTGAGTTCCGACTGACAATTATTTCATTCGGAAACGTGTCTAATGATTTGTTAGGAAGGGACCCAGAAGTGGATTCAGAGAACCACCGAGCCTTGTTTCTCAGTCACCGCAAAAGTATGCTAATTTTTGAGTTAAGAGATATGTAGCCAAAATAAAGTTGTTGATCCTTCCATCATAAGAAGAATCTAGTCCAAAGATCCCCTGGCTATTAGTTCAGTATTTATATAAAGACATCAAAGCAAAAAACAAGCATGTCGCCAGGCGGTGGTGGCGCACGCCTTTAATCCCAGCACTCGGGAGGCAGAGGCAGGCGGATCTCTGTGAGTTCGAGGCCAGCCTGGGCTACCAAGTGAGTTCCAGGAAAGGCGCAAAGCTACAAATCTTGTCTCAAAAACCAAAAAAAAAAAAAAAAAACCATGTCATTTCTTCTTTCCCGTAGTTGCTGAGATTTCCACTGAGGTGTGAAACACGGTAAGGATTATGTCCATCAATGCATGTATGCAGCATACATGCATCTGTTTGTATTTATAATCACAGCAACCACTTACTACAATGTGCCAAATACTATGACAGGACAAAGAAAATACAGAGATGAAAAAGGCATGAGTTTTCTGCCCTCAAGAAGCTCACAGTCTTTGGCCAGGAGAGATGGCCCAGACATTAAGAGCACTGGCTACTCTTCCAGAGGCCCCAGGTTTGATTCCCAGCACCCACATGGCAGCTCACAAAGGTCTGTCACTCCAGTTCCAGGGACCCCTGTTGTTCTTTTAAAAATGGCTCTTGGCAGTCACAGTGGGTGGGAGTCACCTACTGCACTACATGGAGAGTTTTATTGGAGGGAAGGGAGAGAAGGGAGCTGAGGAGAAATGAGGAAGAAGAGAAGAAGAGAAAAAGGGATGGGAAAAGAGGGAGAGAGGAGATGCGAATACAACCTCCTGGGAACAGACAGAGAGCAAGCGGGAGGGCCTATCCTTTTATGAGAGAACGTCACACATGCGCAGAGAGACCATGTAGCAAGGAGCACTTGAAATTGTCAGAACCCTGAGCAAGCCAAGGTATTGCCTGCGGCGTATTGGCCAGGTCCCTAAGGGGCGGGTCAGAATGCCCTGTTCAACACCAGCACAAGTAGTTCATAGACATACATCCAGGCCAAACACCCATATACATAAAATATAAAATAAATTTAAAGAAAAATTCAAATATTTTTAAAATAAAGCTCACAATTTTATAAGGAAAACAGTAACAAGTTTAGTACAGTGAGCTCAGGGCTGTGGGCAATAAATTAGGGGACAGTTATCTCATAAGGGTTCCCCAAAATTAGACTTCTGCATCTGTTGTAGAACAAGTGGGCATCCCACAGACAGAGGAAGGAGAACTGGGAGAGAGAATTCCAGCCAGAGAGGCCTGGCTATGCACAGCCATAAAGCATGGAGAAACAGCATGCTCCAGTTGAGAGGATTCAGAGTGCCAGGTACAGAGTGCACAGACAGCAGATGAGGCAGCAAAAGGTAGGTCTAACAGGAGGGTGGATCTGAAACTCCAAAGTGCAGAGCTCCGAAGCCATGCAAGGGAAAGTTATAACATCCTAGAAGCAATTGGGGCAGCCAGCACAAGGTTTTCATACAAAACAGACTGTAGTGTCTTGTGGGAGTTGTCAGAACCTGATATCAGCACCTCCTAACGTGGGGTTCAGTGGAGATGTTGCTGTTTAACAGATGAGATGAGATTATGTTTCAAAAACATATCTCTGTACTTTTTCCAGTCATGGTCTCAATATCTAGTGGAGACACATAAACTGTGAACCAATAGCTGAGGAGCACCTATGGTACTGACTAGGACCTCTGGATAAGTGAGACAGTTGTTTAGCTTGAACTGGTTAGGAGGCCCCCAGGCAGTGAGACCAAGCCCTGTCCTTAGTGCACAAGCCGGCTTTTTGGAACCTGTGGCCTATGCTGAGACACTTTGCTCAGCCTTGGTGCAGGGAGGATGGGCCTGGACCTGCCTCAACTGAATGTACCAGGCTCTGCTGACTCCCCAGGGGAGACCTTGCCTTGGAGGAGGTGGGAATGGGGAGTGGGTTGGGGGGGAAGTCTAGGGGTGGGAGGAAGGAGAACAGGGGAATCCGTGGTTGATATATAAAAGGAATAGAAAATCTCTTAATTAAAAAAAAAAAACAACACATATCTCTGAAGCCATGTGGAGGACAGACTGGAAGTGGAAGTGACTGATCAAAAAGGTGGGGGCTTAGGCTGTGTACTCATTTCAGTTTGAGGAAGACAAAGTTGACAGGGCTTAGATCATAGGAGGAAGGGTCAGACCAGGGGCAGCAACATAAAGTTGAAAGAGAAGATGGATGGGATACATGTAGGTGATCTCATATCAGGCAAAACCCCTTTAGATAGATGAAAACACTAGAGGCTCTGAGTGATTAAGGGGTTTACTCAAGACCACACTGTGCTAACAACAAAGCCAGATCAATAAGTTGTCCCACCCTACTATATTACTGGGCTTCTGTTTTCAAGTTATACCATCATCAAACACTTCCAACTTCCCTACACAGACATGAAAGAGGACCCTAGGCATAGGGAACATATCGGCAGAACCAAGAGTCTAAGGCCAGCCTGGGTTATATGGTTGAGTTCAAGACCAGTGTCAGCTACACATACCATGAATGACATAGACACTGAGACATACATAAATTAAGAGAAATTGTGGATTCAGCCTTTTAGTGTTCTGAATATTTATTTTGTATTCTGGTATATATAAACTTTTACTTATCTAAAGAAAGTGGTTGGACAGATCATACCAGACTTGAAGCCACACTTTTTATAAAATGATAAATAAATGAAGGCTTTGAATGAGTTTAAAGAAGATGACCGCAGTCTTGAGTTAACTTTTGGAAAAACAAAATAAAATAGTAATAGCATCAGTAATAATAAGGCACTTGCTTCTGCAAGGTCCTAACTCAATGCAAGAAGGGTTGCCACTGATTCATTAGAACATATTTCCTTACAATACAGACTTTTAATCCCCTTAAAAGGAGACAAACAGATTCGGTTTTACTTATTCAAATGACAGTCTTTGGAACTCTTAATCAATTGAATTTGGATTTTAAAACATAATTAACAAGCCACTAGAGATACAGGTAAATATGGAACAGAGGAATTTCATGTCAACCTTTATTTTGTTATTATCTGCGTAAACTCCTCAAGACTGAATGCAATGCCTGTCCCTTCCTGCTGGCCAGATTTACTCTCAGCTATGTTTTTGGCTGACTTCAACTCCCCTTGCTTATTAACTCAAGCACTTCACTGTTAAATGAATGAGAATCCTAGGGAAAGATGGACTGCTTCCACATTGAATGTCCCTTTCACATACCACATGCTATAAATACTGAGAACTTCTCAAAGTGTTTCAGTGCCAAAGTCAAAGAGTAAGTGGCTTGCATTCACCCAAGAGATATATGACAGTAATCATAATTCATTTTAGGTAGTTGAAGTTATCGAAGTAGTATCAGGAGGAAGTGGCTATTCCTTATGCCATTCAAATAGTGCAGATGGCAAAGGGGACCAGTCACCCCATTTACAAGCCTGTGAGGGTCTTAAACAGAGTGAAGGAACCCAGATGCCAGTTCACCAGTTACGCCTTCTCAAACTCCCTTTTAGCTGAGTGTTGACCCTGCTTCTGCACTTCAGTCAGGGGTCTTCTATTTCACCTAGCGTGTCCCCTGTGGTTATAACAAACTCTACATAGTGGAATCCTTTCTTGGGGGGTGGTCATTACCTCTTTAATTGCTTCTCCAAAATGTTCAAAAAACCACACCCCTTCTGCTACTGTCATTTTGCAAACCCAGCCACCCAGCAAGTGCCTAACACAATGTCGTTCGTTGCCTCGTGAGCATCCATTGGGTGGATGGATGGGATAGAATGAAATGGAATGATTTGCAAATCAATTTTTCCCTAAAAAGAACTGTCACTATTAGATATATGTTGTTTTTTTTTGAATAAACAATAGTATGATCTCAGGATTTGTATTTGGGTGGAAAAGGAAAAGGGTAAAACTGGCTATCATTATGTTAAATGAAATAAGCCAGCCAGACAAATACTGTACATAGTCTCTCATATACCGAACTTAAATTTAGAATTGTGTGTGTGTGTGTGTGTGTGTGTGTGTGTGTGTGTGTGAGTGTGTGTAGATATGGAGTGGAGGCCATAAAACTCAATAGGAGATCATAAGAGGAGAGGAAGAGCTCTTAAAGAAATATGGGAAATGAGAAGTAACAGACTATGTTGACATGAGGGCACAAGGGAAAACTCTCGTGGAAGAGAACTAACCAGAGGGGAGCAGGGACTACAGTGTGTGTGTGTGTGTGTGTGTGTGTGTGTGTGTGTGTGTGTGTGTCGGGAGGACATCAGAACAAAGGATATGGACACTTAAGTATAAAATGCTATAAGGAATCCGTTCAAGAAACCTATGAATTTGCATACCCACTTTTAAAGCTAAGTATAGAGCTCAGTGATATTGCTCAGCAGGCACATATCCTTGCTGCTAATCCTGATGACCTGAGTTTGATCCCCAGATCCCACATGGTGGAAGAAGATAAGCAGCTCCCAAAATTTGTCCTCTGACCTCCACATGCGCACACACACCATGACACCCTCCCCCATGTACACATATACATAAATGAACAATAATAAATCTAGCTAGTTTTAGAAAAAGCTATGTTAGGTGACGGGTTTGAGTTTGGAGTGAGGAAGAAATTGTGATGCTGGGCACATTTGCAGCTACTTTCCCTCTGATAGAAGTCTGTGGGTCAGACGGCCAAGTGCCTCAGTTGACTATAGCACTAGCACCACCTACTGCTAAAGTTGAGGAAGTGCCAGCTTTCCAAATGCTCATTGCAGATGATGCCTCCTCAGACAAGACCACGGGGCATTCAGATACCATGTGTCATTACGTATAATAATCCTTAAAGTTATCTCTGCTTTAAAGAGAGAATGATTCGCTGTTGATTTCATTGCCATGTCCACAGAGAATTAGGCTCAAGACCCTGAATATCAGTTCCTGGCTGCAGCACCCGTCCTGGGAGCCTGGCAGAATGAGGATAGGAGGTGACTGTCACAGATGGTCCACTAGAAGAAACATCACTAATTCAGTTCCTCTTGTCCGAATAGCACTTTTATGTTTATATTTGGCTTTGTGAAATTCCCACTTCTTTGGGAATTTGTCCCGTAAAAATCGGCAACTCCAACCTAAATAAAAAAAGCCTGAAACTTAGAATAGTATGAGTCATCTCTATACTTCTTGTACATATAAGATGCTCAGGTGCTGAGATGTGGCAGCCAACTTAGAGGCAGAGAGCTTAAAGGGCATGTGCAAGGCCCTGGCTCAGGTCCCCAGCACCACAAAAATAAAGGTGCAAAAGACCTAGAGACAGTACCGGTAGTGATTAGAGTCAAACACAAGCCCCTCTGGTGTCTACACATCTATGTGCAGCGCCTTTGAATTCTAAAGGAGTTGTTATCTTAAAAAGAAATCCATTGTTGCTTTCTTTCTGTTCTTTGCTTAATAGGAAAAAAAGAAAAGGGACTCTTTCATCAGGGAAGCATTCTTCCCAATATTGTGACATACCTTTAAATAGACTTATGCGTATGTAAGTTGCATGGTGTGACTGTTACTAGTGCAACAGGATTTTTTGCTTAGATTGGGGAGAAGAAAAAGGGGGGTGTTGAGAATGGGGGAAACAGGCTGGGAGTGGCGCTGAATACCTTTAATCCCAGCACTCTGGAGACACAGGTGGACGGAACTCTGAGTAGGAGGCCAGTGTGACACAGAGGACCAGCCAGAGCGGGGGACAGAAGACAGAGAGGGAGGGAGAGAGGGAGAGAGAAAGAGAGAGAGGGAGAGGGAGGGAGAGAGAGGGAGGAGAGAGAGAGAGGGAGAGAGAGAGAGAGAGAGAGAGAGAGAGAGAGAGAGAGAGGGAGAGAGAGGGAGACAGAGAGGGAGACAGAGAGAGAGGGAGAGGGAGAGGGAGAGAGAGAGAGAGAGAGAGAGGGAGGGAGAGAGAGGGAGGGAGGGAGAGAGAGGGAGGGAGGGAGAGGGAGAGGGAGAGACAGAGAGAGAGGGAGAGGGAGGGAGAGAGAGAGGGAGGGAGAGAGAGGGAGAGAGAGAGAGGGAGAAGAGAGAGAGAGGGAGAGAGAGAGAGGGAGAGGGAGAGAGAGGGAGAGAGGGAGGGAGACAGATTGTGTGTGAGGGAAACAAATAATTGTAATGGCTCAGCATTTGAAGATCAAGGCTGGTAACCTGAATTTGGTCCCAGAGACTTACATGGTAGAAAGAGAGAACTGGCTCTGAAAGTTATCCTCTAAACCCCAAATGAACACTTTTTCAATATTTAAAAATTTGTGTGCGTGCGCGCACACGTCTTGAAATCCCAGCACTTAGAAGGTAGAGGCCAGTGAATCTCTGTGAATTCAGGGCCAGCCTGGTATATATAGCAAGTTCCAGGATAGCCAGGGCTACATAGTGAAACCATATATGACAAAACACGGAGGAAACAACATGGATAGCCCAGGCTCAGGGTCTCTACTTAGCAGTTATACACATGAAACAAGTTATGAAGGACCCCGAGTCCCACCTTCCTTGGCAGTAAAATGGATATACCAATAACCCAACATTAAGGTTGTTATAAAGACAAAGTAAAGTCTGGTAGAGGTATGGTAGACGTTAAGGGATCAGTAAGTTTCTGGAAGTCTAACCTCATCTCTAATTGCCCTAGGATTACTACATCTTTTAGTCTCTTCATAAACCAGCAAGTACCATATTTAAATGGCATCAGCATCCCAAGTAGAGCTGCAAGTTTACAAGCCAAAGGACTGGCTTTCCCTATGGTTCTAACTTTACTTTCAATGAGGAGACTGTGAGGATTGTGGGGACAGCCTTGCTAGGCTGGAACTCATGTTTCCAGGGCACTGTCCTGGGCTACAGGTGAGAAGAGCTGCTTCCCTTCCAGCAAATATCACCTTTGCTCTGAAACACCGCCATGTGCCCAGGTCTAGACATTTCAGACTTCTCTGAGTACACCTAGAGAGTAGGACTTATAGGGGAAAGCAATGAATAGGACGCTTGCTTCCCTGCAGTTCCCGAGCAGCACAGCAGCAGTGGAGCAGTGTGCTGGTTAAATGCAGCAAGCCGCTTCCTTAGCAGAGGGGCAGAGAGGCTTCACGTGCTCACCTTAGATTCTGAGTGGCATAAAGGATGTTCAAATAGTACTAGCATATGTCTTTATTTCAAGTCTCATGAAGTCATCTGATTGTCACCGAGCGATTTTTTTTAATCATGTTCTCTAGATATAACTAACCCACTGATGCAACTCATTTATAATTTTTGTGGATTTATATGTGTGTAGGTAAAGGTGAAGTGGGGGTGTACATGTACATATGTGTATGCAGGCATGAGTAGGCCAGCCAGGGGACAACCTCGGGTGTCACCCTTGGACACCATCCACCTTCATTTTTGTTGTTGTTTGTTTGTTTGTTTGAAGTAGTAGCTTTGTCTGGTATTCGCCAGTTAGGCACATGCACACAGGCACACACAAAATAAATAAATGAAAATGTAATACATTTTTTTAAAGAGTGACAAGTTCATCCCAGGGCTCTTCAGCAAGAGTATCTGTGTAGCTTTTCCTGGACAGAAACCGCTTCTTCTCTTCATCACTCCTGCTTTTTCCCCAGTTTCGTAGAATGTCTTCTTTGAGGAAGTTTGGAGGTCAAACCCCAGAAAATACTACATGCTCTCTAAGCCACGTTTACCACCTCCACTGCCACTGCCTCTGCAATCCAGTACAGTCAAGTAACTGCTTCCCCCAACACAGGATTTTAGGGCCACCTTCCAGGACCTATCTTTTTCCCACATCTTGGCCAAATGTGGAAGATCCAGGAAAGTTCCAGAAGTCAGATGGTAAGTGAGGGACAGTGGATCACGAAGAAGATAAGACATACATTCATGAGTGGTGGAGACTTTGCAGCTATTGTTACAGCAGCCAACCTTTCTTCACAGACACATCCCCAGGTATCTAACAAGCTGATCTTTAGCAATGTAAATCCTGCTAAACTGAGGTTACGATTTTACCTCAACATATAAGAAAAATTAACTTGGCATGATGGTGCATGCTTATAATCCCACCATTGAGAAGTGGAGGCAGGAGGATTAGAGGTTCAGTCATCTTTGGCTACATAGGAAATTTAAGGACAACTTAAACTACATGAGACCCTGTCTCAGAGAGAGAGAGAGAGAGAGAGAGAGAGAGAGAGAGAGAGAGAGAGAGAGAGAGAGAGAGAGAGAAACAGACACAGACAGACAAAGACAGAAAGAGAACATAATTTGAATTTTGAAATAAGGAAATATAAGCATTGAATATCTTTCACTGGAGTGTTGCACCTTTGTGCATTACCTAGTTACATTAGGGTTTAAAGTATTTCACTATTTATGAACTATTGTTTATAATTTATTTCACAATTGTAGATGGCTAACAGCAACACAGATCATTCTCTAATTCAAAATTTAGTGGTGGGAATGAGCCTTGCCCTTTGGAAGATTCAGCCTTACATCCTTCATTCACATCAGTAGCTCCTCACTCCAGATAAATCTACAGTTCTTTGATGTCTACATTGAGGCAGTAGTAGCCCCTGGTTCCTTCATAAATTAATGAGATAGAGAAAACCTTTGACGTATGATATCCATGATTACATCTTCTTTTAAAATATATCTTTTAGCAATATGAATTATTGATGGACCCTCAAACAGTCATTTAACCACAGTAATTCCAAAGCCTCCATCCTGTAGGGAGGTGCAATGCCTTATCAGTCTTGTGATAAAGGGATCCTTGTGGTAGCGTCCCACATGCTTTCAGGTAATTGCATGTCAAACCTTCTACATTGAGAAGTTCTTGTAGTTACTGTGGATACTTATTGCCAATGATCATAAAAATCCACCCTCTTTCAAACTATTGCTACCTTACTTAAGGATAACTTGAAATTCAAATCCAATTAATTGAAAATGACCTTCAGCCCTGCAGAGGAACTCTGATGTGGAAGATGTTAAGCTAAAATCTCCACGTTGGTGAGCATGCCTTCATCCTTATAAGACCCAGTTCCTTCCCTGGGTCTTAATAATCCATATGTCCATAAGTAACTCTAAAGAGTCTTCATGTGGACTAAATGGAGCTTTTGGATAACCACAGATCTGGATCTTACACCATGTTCTATGAAGAAAGCTTTCTGTGCAAATGAGAAGAAGTGATCTGAGATGAAAAGCCAGCCACTGTTGTTATCAGTTTCCAAATACTGAAAAGAAATGGTCACCTTCTCTGTCTGCCTTCAACCTCAGGGGATCAGGAGGCTTAGCAGTAAGTCCTTTCTCTGACACTAATTGGAGATGCAGGGTCAATTATTTAATTGCTCTGATTTCTATTGTAAAAATGAAGTACAGGCCTGGGGAATAGGGATAGTGGGTGAAGGGCATTCTGGGCAAGCTTTCACAGCACAAGGTACAGAAGCAGTATATTCCTATAAACCCAGCATTTGGGAGGTAGAGGTGACAAGAACCCTGGGGATTTCTAGTCACATAGGTGAGCTCTAGGTTCAGCAAGAAGCCTGATCTCACAGCCTACGCTGGAGAATGATTGAGGAAGATACTCAATATAGACCTTTGGTCTCCTCACACATGTTCATTACATGCACCCATAGGAACATGTACACACACACACACACACACACACACACACACACACAGAGAGAGAGAGAGAGAGAGAGAGAGAGAGAGAGAGAGAGAGAGAGAGAGAGAGAGAGAAAGAGAGAAAGAGAGAAAGAGAGAGACAGACAGATACAAAGTAAAATGTATTCTTTTTCTAAACATGATTAAGTAAATCCAATTATATTCTGGGACCCTATTCCAAATTCTTGATACAGTGGCCTTGCATTTGATTAAGTTAATCACCTTAATTAGCATAACCTCAAATTAAGGGATAAGGACAACCACTTGACTGATTTTGTTTGGACACAGCTGGAAGCCCTGCAACATTACCCTGGCTTGCTGTCATTGTATTTTTTTTTTTTTTGAGAGAGAGCAATTTATACTTGCTTCTTCCTTTGTGAAGATTTTTTTCAGTTCTCCCAATATTTCTTCTTGTTTAATTGCTAGAAGAGCCTACTTAGATGTTTTCACATGTTAATAATTCCCCAACTGATGCCTGCAAGTGCATTCTGATTACAAGGAAATTAGTTCAAAGTATTCCTAGGGTATAATGTGCCATATTAATATTTTTATTAACTGTGGCTGATGAGGGCATTGGTTTCTGGCTTAATTCCAAGGCTCCCTTTGCCTCTCTCTCCAAAAGAAAATCAACTAGTGGATTTTGACAGAAGTGCATTTTTAATGAATGAGATGAGATGTTCTCCAGTTCTCTAATTCAGTATGATTCAGTATGATCCGTTATGAAAATATGGGTGAGGACTTCTGATTCTGGGAAGCACTGAGTCCCATCACCTCACTAGCATGAGTGAAAGAAATTGAATCAAGATGAAAATTTGACACTAAGATATTTGGGTTTCCAGAAAGACTTTCAAAAATCAAATGAGTCTAAATCTATATTAGACAATCTTTGATATAGGAACCAATGTCTAGAACCTCCTACAGGACATTAAAGACAGAAAAAAGGAAAGGGTTCTCAAACCAGGACCCATAAGCATTTCAGAGACTAGTTAGTTAGACATGGGAAGCAGAAACAGCAACTCTATTCTCTGTTTTAGGAAGTGACAGCGAGAACACAGTATACAATGTTCCACAGGCAAGGCTAAGCTGTTGTCATTCTTTGGTGGGAGCCTTCAAAAGTCTATCTCTATAAGACAATCTAATGAAACATTTGGTTTCTCTGTCTCTCTGTCTGTCTCTCTCTCTGTCTCTCTCTTAAACAGAACCTCACTTTGTAGCTCTGGATGGCATAGAACCCAATATATAGTCCAGGCTTGCCTTGAACTCAGAGATCTGCCTTTTTCTGCTGACCTAGTGCTGGAATTGAAGGCATGTGCCACTACACCCAGACAGCCTGGAAGTTTGTCATGGACTATCATTCTGAGAATGAAATACCTGATTTTCATCTGAGTCATAGTCTGCACCATTGAGGGTAACTGGCCCATCATTTCCAAAGTCTGACCATTTATGCAGCACAAAATAGTTTGAGGCTCATTAAAAAGAAATCTAAGATTGGAGTTATAGTGAAGTTTGGAGATCAGATGCTAAATAAAAAGCACTTGCATGGTGTCAGCAAAGCCCTGGGTTCGCTATCTAGCAATGCTTAAAACTAAAGTCTCCCGTGGAAGCACATGTCCATAACACCACCACCTGCAGAAGTATCATAAGTTCAAGGTCACCGTCAGCTACATAGCAAATTTGATGCACAACTAGGCTAATTAACACTCTTCCTTAAAAAGAAAAATCTAAGATGTTGGATTCTGTTCTGGAAAATCTAGCCTCAAAATGTTCTCCAGCAAATAAATAGTAAGTATACAGAGGGATTGGAAGAGGAATGAAGAGAGAAGTATAGTGATACATAGTTACAAAATGCTACAATGAAATTGCTATTTTGTATTCTAACTTATAAACTTAATTGTTAATTAATGAAAAAGAAAGGTAAAGGAAAAGAGAAACAACATGTAAAAGATATTGTGGAGGGAGGAGCTAGAGACATGAATCAGTCAGCTAAGTGCCTGGAGCCCAGGAAAAATACCTGAGTTTGATCCCCAACACCCATATGAACACTGGGCATCATGTCACATGTCTGTTAAGTTCTGTGTGACAGGGGCAGAGCCAGTGGATACCTGGAGCTCATGGGCCTGCCAGCATAGCCTAGTTAAGGAACCCCAGGTTTAGTGAAAGATGCTGCCTCAAAAAACAAGGTAGAGAACGATTAAAGAAAATACCCAACAATTGCCTCTGCACACATGTCACACACATGTGTGTGCATCACACATACAAATACTTACATCACACACAAGGCCCTTAATGAATGTTAACACAACCAGTTAGAATCCCTCCACTCCCTATTCCTGTTGCTTAATGCAATGGCAGATTGTATAAAACTATCTTGTGTACAGAGTTGAGACTGTGTTACTAATGTGAGTTTGGAGGTCAGGAACCAATTGAGAAGCATTCAAGTTCCTACACTTGTCAGAGCCCACCCCGTGACCCATGTCCTGTGTCTCTCATCTTTAAACATATGCAAAGTAAAATCAAGCAACAAGGCAATGGGGGGAGGTAATATATATATATATATATATATATATATATATGGCTTATATCTTAATGGCATAAATAATTACTATTAAAGGTTTGGGAGTTATTAAAACCACTTTGATAAAGTACTGTATAGAAAACTAAAGATAGTCCAAATCAGGTGAGTTTCTACTACAGTGTGATATGTGAACTTGGTGTTAATTTTGAACATGCAGAGAGACCCAGTGTCTGATGAGTTACCATTGTACCAGGAATCAAAGTAATGGCATTAAACTTCCACCATGAATGTAGCTACCAGAGACAGTGTCTCTCCTTTTTCCCAAATGGACTGAAATGTTGCAGACTCAGAGTTACAGCTAGCTCAAAATCAGCCTTCTCCTACCTTCAAGCAACCAACAATAGTCAGTGATGGAAGATAGGGTCTATGTGCTTCCTAAAGGAGTTCAGGTGAGTTGGGTTTCCAAGAAAGCCTTCAGGCAGTTCTGAGTGTGGACAGATGAAAGGGAGTCAGACCATTCCCAGAAAGAAGAATGTGGGAGCAAAACTGCCTCCTCAGGAATGTTCCATGCATGTCCCAGTGATTCTGACTATGGCTGGACCATGGCAGAGCTCTCCACAGGGCAACTGAAGGAAGCATGGCAGGAGGGTATGCCATGGAAATCTTGCACACATCAGGAGTGCAGAAAAGAGATAACTACGTTTTAGGAGATGCTCCCATCCTTGGTTTGCTGAACCCCAAGTTACTTGATCTTATTTAAACATTTAATCTCTCCTTGGCTTTTGCTATGCTGTATTTTGACTTTGTATCGTCAGCCCTTTGAACTCCAAACATAGCTTTGGCATCCCCATGCAGCTTAACAGTTCCTTTAGAGAGTCACACAGCGCTCACTCCAAAGCAAAGTCACTGTGAGCCTCAGAGTTGGGACCCAATTGCTCTAAAGACTATTTTATGAACCCAAATGTGTCATTTCCTGTCAAGGGAATACTTGAAAGAATTGTTGAAGCACTCGGGTACACGCTTAGTTGTGAGCACACATAGCCTTAGGCTGCCACGCCCCTCAAGCAACACTCAATGCAGCAGTATGTTTTCTACTCATTAACATTTGAAATGTAGGACTGGAGGTGTAGCTCAGAAGGTAGAGCTACATGCTTGCTACATTCATTGCCTAGCATGCAAGAGACCATGTGTTTGATCCCGGCAATGCATAGTGTTGACTGCCTGTAATTTCAACACTCAAGATGTTAAGATAGGATGTGAAATTCAAGGAAATCATTGGGCACATACCCAATGTGAGGCCAGCTTGCAATATGTGAGAGTGTATCTTAAAAAAAAAAAAAAAAAAAAAAAAAAAAAAAAAAAAAAAAAAAAAAAAGCCTTGGACTTGACATTGTTGGCATTGTATTAATTTCTTAAAATAAACTTAGAAGGAGGGGCAGGAGAGATGGTGCAGTGATAAAGTTATGGTGATTAAGTTACTTGTTCATGCAGAAGATCCAGGTTCAAATCCCAGCACCCATATGGTAGCTCACAACCATTTATAGTTTCAGTTTCAGAGATCTAACATCTTCTGGCCTTCAGGGCACTGCATTCATGTGGTGCACAGCATGAATGCACACAAAACACTGCCACACAAAATAATAAAATTTTAGGAAAAAAGACTTGGAAGGAGAAGGGTATTTATGGTGTTCTGTAGCTGTGGTAGGCAAGGTGAATGGTGTCTTGCTAATGACAGTTGTCTCTATTCCTCTTGAATGAATGAATTTGATCAGTTCTCTGTTCCTGAAATCCTGGGAGAGAGAGTTCTTCACATGCCTATTATGCATGTCAGCCTAAGGAAACCACACACACAGCATAGCAAAACTCGCAAAACTATGCTTGACATCAATTCAGCTGGGAGGTAAAGAGTGAGACAGGGTCTCATGTTGTAGCCCACACTAGTTAGAACTCACTATATAGCCCAAATTTTCCTCAAACTTATTTCAAAATCATCCTGGGATTACAACTGTACACCACCAAGCCCAGCTCATGCTATCCATTCTTTCCTCTTTCCAGATACCTTCCCATACCCTAGGTGCAAAGAAAACAGTAGTTTATAAATAGCAACATCCAGAGCTGCTCATCACAAGTCTCCTGAAGCATAAAGCAAAAGGAAATCCATGCACATCCAATTCCAATCAGGCAGCACCTCATTTTGTTCATGCTCTTGAAGACTCCTCCTGGTGCTGATGACTTTCTGGGTCTGCAGCCTTCTGGACATCTGGGTGCACAGTGGGGATGAGCTGCAGGAAGTCCATCATGTTGGTGGATCTACCCTATTTATAGCTACCTCCTGCTAAATATTGGATTGAGAATGCCTCACCGAAATAGGATGAAAACAGTGAGATAAAAATAAATACATATAAAATTCACACAATAGGAGTGTTTAAAACTGTACTTGCTGAATATTTGGATACAGGCAGAGAGAAATCTCCAACCACTATTAATCTGCAAGTAACCCACACTTAAATTGGAAAGATCTATGAAGAAATAGTACCTTGAATTTGAAGGCAATGTGTCTTAGTGTGTTTATGCTCTGGAGGCAGGGAGAGAGATGCGAGAATCTTTATCTCTTCTTTAAATGCAGGTACTAGTGTGTCTGACCTAATACAAAAAAGTGAGGTCTGCATCCAAGTTGTCTGTTTTACCTGTCTGGGAAAAGCAGTTCAATTCTCTAAAGCAAAGAGAGTGGCTTTAAAGTATAGTCCAGAAACCTGCTTGGGTACCATCTTCTGGACAGAAAGAACAAAAGCATCTGCCAGATGCCTGACCAATCCCAGATACAGGTGTCTACATCCACGCCTCTCCAGTCTACATGGAAGAGTTTGTAATGCGACCATGAATTTTCTAGGGAAATAAAAGTTTGAACACTAAATCTAAGTCTGATCAATATGTGACCTGTAAATGCTGGAAATTTTCTTTTTAAGGAACACCAGTAGCACTTTGGGACAGAGCTGAGCATATAGCTTACTTGGTAGACTGCTTGCCTACCACACAGGAAACCCCAGGTTTGATACTGAGCTCTGCCCATATCTGGGCATGGTGGTGCAGTTTATAATCCCAGCATCTGGGAGGTAGAAGCAGGGAGATCAGAAAGCTATTATTCTTGGCTACACAACAAGTTTGAGACTTTGAGATCAGTCTGAGCTCACAAGATCCCATTTGGGAAAAAAAAAAACCAAACCAAAAGTATTAATACAAAAAATACTACTAGAAGCAATAAGAGTTTTCACTATTGAAGCTTCTGTTCACAGTAGAAGTAAACACTTTCAAATCCTCCTTTTCACACCTTTACATGTACAAAAGCTACCTCCCCATGATAGGACTATCAGTAAAAGGTAAATTAGGTACTTTAAACTCACAAAGATAGACAATAAAATTTTTTCTCTAAATTTGCCAAATACAAAAGGACTGGATATTGTAACTGTAATTCTTACTTGAAAACTATTTTCTTTGTATATAATTTTACTATGTTAAAGTTAAAACTTCCTTTTTAATTAGACAAAAAGGGGGAAATGCTGTGGAACAATCTTTTTACACTGTAAATATGCATTATTCTCATTGGTTAGTAAAGAGCTGACTGGCCTATAGCTGGGGAGGGAGAGATTAGGTGGGAGAGCCAGACTAGAAGGATGCTGGTAAGAAGGGTGGAGTCTTGGGAGTTGCAAGCCAGATTAAGAGGAAGCAGGACATGTAGAAAATGATGTAACAAGCCATGATCCATATGGTAAAACTTAGATAAGAGCCGGGCGGTGGTGGCGCACGCCTTTAATCCCAGCACTCGGGAGGCAGAGCCAGGCGGATCTCTGTGAGTTCGAGGCCAGCCTGGGCTACCAAGTGAGTCCCAGGAAAGGCGCAAAGCTACACAGAGAAACCCTGTCTTGAAAAACAAAAACAAAAAACAAAAAAAAAAAAACAAAACAAAACAAAAAAAAAAACTTAGATAAGAAAAAAATGAATTAATTTCAGTTGTAAGAGCTAGTAAGTAATGAGCCTGAGCTATCAGCCAAGCATTTACTACTAATATTGAGTTTCCATGTTGGTTATTTGAGAACTGGTGGGGAGAAGAGAAAAGTTGCCTACAAATGCACCTAGGACAACTATTCCGTAGGTGTAGCATCCAGCTGTCTTTCATTGTTCTCTAAGTGAGCCACAGTAGGCAGCCAAGATTGAGGACCTTGGTCTGGGAGATTTGGCCAATCAGCTGTCTCTCTTTGTGCTCCTCACGTTGGACTAAGGTGCTTTGGGATAATGCTTTTGTATACTGGTTTAATAAAACACTGATTGGCCAGTAGCCAGGCAGGAAGTATAGGCAGGATAAGCAGACAAGGAGAATTCTGGTAAGGGGAAGGCTGAGTCAGGAGACGCCATCCCGCCATCCAGGGAGCAGCACGTAATGGCACACAGGTAAAGCCACGGAAAACGTGGTGGTATATAGATTAAAAGAAATGGGCTGAGTTTAAGTGCAAGAGCCTAGTCAGTGGTAGGCCTGAGCTAATAGCCGAGAACTTTTAATTATTATAAGCCTCTGTGTGTTTACTTGGATCTGAGAAGCTGCAGACCAGGCAGGACACAGGAAAACTTCCAGTTACACTAAGGTTTCTTTCTTTCTTCTCATTCCATATACACATTTAATTGCAATGGTCCTAGCAGCCTCCTGAACAATGTTTTAAGCCATAGCTTACCATGTCCTCCATCAAAATGCACAAATGCACCGACATTTGCTGTAACTCTCAACACTTCTGTTGTCCTTTTTAAAAACTGTTGCTGCCTTTTAAGCCATGGCTACCCTAATCAGCAACTAACTGCACAGCTACCAGCAGCAGATGGCTACAAAGGCCATAGCTGGAGGCACGGATTCTTTCAAAGCTACCAATGGAACTTATCTAAATCTCTGTCCCTCCAAAGAACTCAAGATTCAAAGGTTGAGATGGACTTCTGCTCCTCAGAGAGGCTGAATAACAAGTCGCTCACCTTTCCTTGCTGGAGTCTCCCCAAAAGCCCTAGTCCTTCTCCTCCTGGCTCCTCCCTACCACTTCCTGTCAGTCAGCTGCTGATGCAGTCTCCTGACCACAGGTGAATTTTATTTAATCAAACAAAAGTAACACATCTTTGCATCATTAAACATATGTTCCAGAGCATGAACAAAAGTAACAACACCTTAAAATAATATTCTACAACACACTTCCCACTGTCTCTTAGAAAGCAACTCTTCCTTGCTGCCATAGCATATGCTGCAGGATATTTAAGTATTCAGTCTTAGCTGTGTGATAGTCTCTGTTCCTTTCCCTTTTATCTTGCAAACTACCAGCTAAGGCAATTGATAAGTGATTCCTTGTGGAGTATAACACATGAGAAATTCGCAATGAGTTACCTATCCAGATAGCAATTCTGCGTTTTCTTAGGGCCTTCTGAAGGCACATTACTCCAATCCAAGGACTGCTCTACTAGAAAAGGTGGCATAAATGAGTGGATAGTAATGTGCCCTCCTAAAGTCACACCTCACAGATGGCTGCCAACTAGAAGCAAAGCAAAACAATGGTGACCATTCTGTCCCCTGCTGTGGAACTACTTGGCCACTAACCTCACATCTGTGAGACTGTTCTCTGCTGCAGGATAATTTATGAGATGGTAACATGTCAGTCCTTCACTATCTACAAAGCACAGAGCCCATATTCAGTAGGGATTCAATGAATGTCTCATAGAAAGTAGACACTGAGTGCTGTCCATGTATCGGTTGCCAGCATTCACCCTTAGACCATTCACTGAATATTTATAATGATTTTTAAAGGAACTCCAAAAATGTTATATTTTCTCAATCAAGTGCCCACTGCAATGTGACACACAGGTTTTTTGAAATAAAAATGAAGACCGTTATAATAATTCAGCACTGAGCTAACTAATGGCCTTTTCAAACCTCGTTCCTCTAGAACATCAATCAAATGTTAAAATGGCCAAAACAGTCTTTTTACGAGGAAAGACATGAATTAATACCACATTTAAGCTTTCACCCAGAATTTATGAACTCAATGCATATTTAAAATAAAGATATTAGCTTAACAAGACTAGCTGCAGAAATCTTTAGAGGATAGAAGAGGCACAGATAAAAATGTACATGAAGACAGAGAGTACACTGGAAATCACTGATGGGTGGTGACTGATACCCACTCCATCCCCTACACCAGGTGGGATGTATTTCCCCTGCCCAGGTGGACATGTGGCTTGATCTCATCCACTTCCTGTAAAGGTGAATACTGGTGGAGGCAGAGCTCTATGCACGCAGAGCAATAGGCATATGGCCATGCAGAAGACAGAATTTCAGAAAACTGGGGGGGTCTGTAAATCTGCTGCTTTGTTCTAGGAAGTCATCTATATTTTCTGTTCTTGTGACTTCGTGGGAATTGATTATAATCTATGTAAAGATTTTGCATTATATTTTTAGCCAATCCCAACTACCTACTTCAATCTGTTCATTTAAAAAGAATTATAATTATATTGATTTTAGCCTTTGCTTTGGAGTATCATTCCTATTACAAAAGAATATGTGGTAGTCTGTAAATAAAATAACCTACTTAGAAACAGGCATGAATCAGGCATCCATCCAAATCACTATTGTAATAAGTGGGATTTTTTTGTGAAGGGTCTTTGCATATTTGCATTTTTGCTGATTTACTGTGAGAAAAAAGTAGAACTAAGATTAAAATGTCTACATGCTTCCTATTGGTGACATACAGTTCTACTTTCAAAATTGTGGCGCTCATTAAGTAGTTATTAGAACCTGTATATGTTTCTTCTTACTGTTGTAACAAGTTAACACAAAATCAGGGCCTTAAAACATCACAAACTAATTACATCATAATTTTAGAGGTCAAAAGTCCAGGATAGACCTGACTGGGCTCAAATCAATGTTGACAGAACTACATTCCTTCTGTGAGCTAGAGAGGAATCTATTTTATTGGCTTTTCCATCTTCTAGGGCAGTGATTCTCAACCTGTGGATTACAACCCATTTGGGTGTCAAACAACCCTTTTACAGGGCTCACATTTTGGATATCCTGTATATGAGATATTTACAATATAATTCATAACAGTAGCAAAACTACAGTTATGAAGTAGCAACAAAATAATTTTACCGTTAGGGTCACCACAGCATGACAAACTATATTAAGGGTCGCAGCATTAGGAAGGTTGAGAACCACTGTTCTACTGTGGGATGGTCTGTATGTCAAATATGTTGCTCTGATTGGTCAATAAATAAAACACTGATTGGCCAGTAGCCAGACGGGAAGTATAGGTGGGACTAAAAGAGAGGAGAATTGAGAGAACAGGAAGGCAGAGGGAGACACTGCCAGCCGCCGCCATGACAAGCAGTATATGAAGATGCTGGTAAGCCACGAGCCATGTGGCAAGGTATAGATTTATAGAAATGGGTTAATTTAAGATATAAGAACAGTTAACAAGAAGCCTGAGCCATTAGGCCAAACATAATATAAGTGTCTGTGTGTTTATTTTATAAGTGGACTGTCGGACTGCTGGGGCTTGGTGGGACCCAGAGAGAAAACTCTCCAGCTACACTGTTCTAGGAATTTCAAGTATTTCTTCCCTTGGGGCCACATCATTCCAATATTTACTTCCTCAATCACATCTCCTTCTCTGACTCTGACACTCTGAGTTTCTTTTCTCTGTTTGTTCATCTGTGGAGGGTTGTGGGTTTTCCTTTATTGTTGTTATTGTTTGGACAGGGTCTCATGTATCCCAGGCTAGCCTTATGTAGCCTAGGATAACTTTGACCTTCTGGTCCTCCTGTCTCCTCTTTCAAAGTGTTTAGATTGCAGGCATGCACCACCATGCCCAGTTTATGCAGTGCTAATATCAAACCTTGGACTTTTCCTCTATGCTAACAAGCACTCTACCAACTGAGTTATGCCCCCAACATGTTACCCACATGAGTACACTGAGAACACTCCTTTCCAGACTAATGTCCCAACTCCCATCTCAAGATACTTCCCTTTTCCACATAAAATAAAATACCTAAAGCCTTTTGAGATTAGGCATGTGCTTCTTTGGGAAGTCATTATTCTACCGATCACAAAATGTACCAGGAATAAGGACCTGACTTGAAGGTACTTAGGACAGTAGATCAATTAATATTACCCCACAGTTAATTTAAAGATATAAAGAAACAATTCAGGAAAAAGTTGGGCTAGTAGAATTCTAGACTCAGACACTATTCAATCACAATCTTTCTCCAGTGGAAGAAGGCCCAGATTTAAGGAATCATTCCTGTCGCTGAAAGTTTTCCTGGTCCTGTCTGGCTCCCGTGGCTCCATGGTTTGCAGCCTCTCAGACCCAAGTAAACACACAGAGACTTATGTTAATTAAAACTGCTCAGCCATTAGCTCAAGCCTACCACTGACTAGCTCTTACATTTAAACTCAGCCCATTTTGTTAATCTATATGTTGCCACATGTTCCATGGCTTTACCTGTGCACCATTTCATGCTGCTCCCTGGGCGGCGGGCTGATGTCTCCTGACTCAGCCTTCCAGCCTTCCCATGCTTCTCCTTCTCTGCTTATCCCGCCTATACTCCTGCTTGGCTACTGGCCAATCAGCACAGCATACAGAGCGATATCCACAGCACATTTCTTGTTTTGAGTTTCCACAAACTCTGCAATGCTAATAACAGTCTGATGAAATTAACTTACTGGAAAGTCAATGGTAATAAAACATAAGAGATCTCTAGAAAAATAGTAAATTAATATAGTAAGAAAAAAACACTGCTTAAAAAAATCAAAGGGCAAGAGAGATGGTTCAGTGGCAAGGAACACTTGCTGCTCTTCCACAGGACCTGTTTGGTTGCCAGCACCCACACTGGACAACATATAACTAGCTCCAGGGAATTCAATCATCTCTTCTGGCTTCTATGGCATCTATACTCATGTGTATATACACCACCTCCCTCCACAGATACACACCAATAACCACAATTAAAAAGAAAGTAAATCTTTAAGAAAACACTCAGGACTAGGGAAATCAAACAAAAGCTAACAAATCAGGCTGTCAGGTTGGCTCAGCAGATAAAGTCACTTTTTTTTCAATCCTGGTGACCTATGTTTGATCCCCAGAACTCACATGGTGGAAGGAAAGAACCAATTCACACATGTTGTCCCCTGACCTCAACATATGGGCTGTGGTGGTTTGTACTTACACACACACACACACACACACACACACACACACACACGCACACAAACACACACACACACACTTAAATAAATGTAATTTTTTAAAAAGGCTAACCATTCACTAAATGGGTATCACTTATTTATGAAACTTTAAAGTTCTGCTTAAGCAATAGTATCAGGAAAAAGGACATAAAAGCTATTTGTCCTTTCATGGCAGTGGTGGTTAAAGGTGCACACCTTTAATCTCAGCACTCAGGAGGCAGAAGCAGGTGAATCTCTGTGAGTTTGAGGCCAGCCTGGTCTAGAGAGTGAGTTCCAGGACAACCAGCCAGGACTAAATAGAGAAACCCTGTCTTGAAAAATCACAATAATAATAATAATAATAATAATAATAATAATAATAATAATAACAAAAGAAAGAAAAATATAGCCATTTGTCCTAAGCCTTATACCTTATATAACTCACTATTTCAATTGTTATTAAACAAAACTAGGAACAACTCAACTGGTTATGAATGGTGACTTATTAAATAAATGTGACAGAATCATACAACAGAATACTACTCCCACCATAATAAGGAAAAAATACTGATGAACATGACATAGTTGAATCTCAAGATCACTACACCAAGGGGAAAAAAAGCCAGAAATAAAATAGTAAGCAGCTGTCATGGAACACTGTCCCCTAGCCATAGCATAGTCTTTGTCATTTTATTCAGATTAGCTGTGGTTACCTGCAGACATTCCTGAGCAGGATCCACACTGTTGAAGGTCCCCCACAGAAAGAGTGAGAGAAGCATTATCAACCCCTGACCTGAGGTTACGGCCACTCAGACCAACCTGCACTTCCCCCCTAGCTGCACGTAGACTTGGGAGGAGATATAGGGAGGTGACAGGTTATAGAGGGGGCATTCCATCTGTGCAGCTTTTAGAGGGTTATCATCCACGCTGGGGGGCAACTTCTCAGTGATGCAACTGTGTGGAGATCACTTGTACTCCTGTAAGTAACTCCTCCCGTACACAACTGTGAGAAAGCCAATTAAACTCATTAATTAGCCAGGCACATTGATTCAACAGAACCACTCCATTAGTCTGTTGTCGGTACCCCATGTAGAGTGAGTATATGCGTGATCACATCTCTGCAGAAAAAGTCACTGAAGCAATACCAGGACCCGTTCACATAAAACTCTTAAAAATGTAAACTTCTAGCTGGGCGGTGGTGGCACACGCCTTTAATCCCAGCACTCGGGAGGCAGAGCCAGGAGGATCTTTGTAAATTCGAGGCCAGCCTGGACTACAGAGCGAGATCCAGGAAAGGTGCAAAGCTACACAGAGAAACCCTGTCTCGAAAAACCAAAAACCAAAAAAAAAAAAAAAAAAAAGTAAACTTCACTATACAAAAAAAGTAGATCAATGTGAGCCAGAGAGGTGGCTCAACAGGTAAAGTTGCTTGCCAAGCAAGCCCAATGACTGGAGTTCAATCCCTAGAACCCACATTAAGATGGAAGGAGAAAACAAAATCCACAGAATTGTTCTCTGACCTCCACATGTGTGTCATGACATAGGCACATGCACGCTCCCACATACATCATACACACAATATTAATAAACAAAATAAAATATATGTAAAGAAGATTGAGACATGGCTCAACATTAAGAGCACTTTCCTGGTCTTTCAGAAGACCAGAGTTCAGTTCACAGAATCTACATCAGATGGCTCAGAACTGCCTGTAGCCCCAGATCCAAGCGATCCAATGATTTCTAGCTTTTATGGTGGGTGCTTGCACATACATGGCACGCACGCACGCACACACACACACACACACACACACACACACACACACACACACACACACATTAGCACAAATGAAAACAATATATTGAAAGTAAATGAATAAGTTTAAAAGTAGATGAGTGGTTCATTGGGGCAAAGGGCATTGGGTGGGTGATGGACATGTTCTGCATGTTGACTGTGGGAGGAGAGCATGGGTGACAACTAGAAAACCCATTGAACTAGCTGAGTGCAGTGGCACACACGTGTAATCCCAGCACTTGAGAAGCTAGGCAGAAAAACCATGAGTCTGAGGCCAGCCTGGGCTACAGAGACCTTGTAAAAGTTTAAAAAAAAAAAAGAGAAAAAGAAAATAATTAAAAACTGCACTTCATTGAATTACACAGTGGATACAATTTACATACGTAATACGTAAATCAATAAAATAATCTCTTAAAATTTTGCTTGCTTTCAATAAAAATTTGTATTTAGGGACATGGTTAGAACACAACCCGAGTAATCATTGCAGCATTGAACTGAAGGCTTTCCACCTTCTCCTGAGCTCCACAGTCCTTCCAGATGCTTATACTAACTCATACATGGCAAACCACTTCCTAAGTGAGGAGAGTTCATTTCCTTGACCAAACCCCAGACATAGATGACCTACCTGCTGCTTTTCTGTTAATTTCTTTTATTTGGGTTGCGATTTCAGATACAAGTTCTAGCTATGGAGTTCAGATTGATCTCAAACTGGCTTTATAGTCCAGGCTTGCCTCAAACTTCAACCTTCCTGTCTCTGCCTTCTGAGTGTTGGGATTATAGGTGCACACCACCATTCCTGAACAGCCTACTTACTTTTGTAGGAAGGTAATCTTTCTCCTGTCTCTCTAACTAAACAGCAAAGTCTCAAATACTCATCCTCATCACACTGTATAGTCACAAGCAAAGACTTGTGTGGTTACTTTTTCCACTGCCGTGACAGAATATGGGACAGAAACAATTGAAGGGAGGCAGGGGATGAAGTCATCATGGCAGAAAAGCATGATGGGACAGTTCGCATCAAGGTAGACAGGAAGCAGAGTAAAGGAAGGGACTTATGACCACATATAACCCACAAAGCCCACCACTGCCTAGACATCAAGGGTTCAGACTGGCCTGTGGGACACATTTCACATTCAAGCCATTGCAGCTATTTAACTATACATGATACTGTCATATGACAATGCCTTGACATGAAGAATCACTTCATGTAGATATTGTTGTATTTGTCTTTAGCATATTTGGTAACAAATTCTCTTTATATTTTTGTATTCTATTTCATTCTTTATAAATCTGTTTGTCAGAAGCATTTCAAAATAATATTTGTTCACAAATTAATGTTCATATTATTCTGTGTTTATTTTATATTTTGTTATATTTTAATACCTTTATAAGCTTTTAACACCCTTGTAGAACACACACATATATTAACATAATAATTTATTAATAATTTGTAGTCATATATTAAATATATATGGGAGAGAGAGAGGATGCCTTAATATATAGCCCTAGTTGTCCAGAGCTTCACAATATAGATGGAATTCACCTGTCTCTATTTCTTGAATACTGGAATTAAAGCTATGTGCCACCACCCCTGATCCTTATATTATGTATCTTAAATAATTATTGCCCGATACCTGATGTATTTTTTCAGGAAATAATTCAGTAAGCACTATATGAAAAGTTACAAGCTCTGTCTATACTCTAGAGAGCCATTATCCAGTGTGATCTCTCCTAATTATGTGCATAGTACATAGCAAATCTCATCTATACATTCTCTACAACTTTTACACCAACTACAAAATGATAAGCCCAGAATTACATCAAGAACAATATCCAAAATCCACAGTCAAGGTTTGAAAGAAATAACTCCAGAGGTGGCTCGATGACTCTTATACTTAATGTCTGTCCCAGCTGTTAAAGACTCAGAGTAATTTAGAGGCAGGATTTTTTTGATGAAAATGTTATTCACCACACATCAGGAGAGTGAGTCTCTTACTTAGGGATCAACAGCATCTTCCAGCAATTAGAGGAAATGGATGACTTGGAAGCTTCGGTACAGCAGGAAAGATACTGTAGAGGTAGGATCCAGCCCATAAGCTCAGAGTCTATCATAGCAACCTGAACCACTCAAAGAGAAAGAGGCACGTGGTGGCTGGACATGTGACTTTGGAGTGAGATTGTATTTACAATGAAAAGTCCCAAGCTTCCCAAATGACTAACCCAGTACCAGTACCAGGATAGAAACTTCTAGGGAACAAATATTGACAGGACAGAGGGTGATAAAAATCCATTCATTCCCTGGCTCTAATCCATGTGAACTGCTTGGTTAGGACCCTGGTTATGTATCCCTCCTTCCATGGGAAGGCTTTCTATGGGAAAGAAAAAATGGAGATCCTTCCAAAACATCAAGTAACCAGACTAGTAATGGGCAATGGGGAATTGGATTCAGTTATGTAAAAAGCGCAGATCTAAAATCCTGGAGGAAGTAACTGATAATTTTCCACAAATAAAACCACAAATAAACACCCATAACCGTAAGCAGATTATGTTTCTCTCTAATAGATGCCAGTGAAATGAAACCTTAGGCAAGGGAAAGGAAAAGATTAGTCAAAGGACACTTACCTAGACCTTGATTCTGCTGCTCCCACTCCATGGTTTCTGGCACCTGGTAGGTTGCTACCTCTAGTAGGGCCATGCTTCCTGGCTCTACGTCAGGTTTCTGGGATGTGATTCCAGGGAGAGTAAACCCCGGCAGCTCCGTATCACCATCGAAGTCCTTGTACAAGGAGTCTGCTTCTTTATCTTCCTCATCTTCTTCCTCCTCCTCCTCCTCTTCTTCATCTTCATCTTCTTCATCCTCCTCATCCTCCTCATCTTCTGCTTCTGGACAAACATAAATCAAAGGGAAACTTGAAGATATGCACTGAGCATGTACTCAAACACATTAGTCTTTTGAAGTGATACAAACGCTACAAAATAATCATGTTTGCCTTTTAAAACCAATTGTTAAAGTCGACATTGGGCAATCTGAGCTTTATGAGTTATATACCTTCTATATAACCAGTGATTTAAACTTTCAACACCACTGTTACAGAAGATAACCACCATAGTTATTGGGAATTAAAGTGTAGGAATTGTGGCTGTTAGGTTTTTGTTATATGACACATGCTAGAATCATCAAGGAAGAATGACCCTCAACTGGATGATGCTTTGCTAAGATTGGCCTGCAGGCAAATCTGTGGGACAATTTCTTGATTCATGATTGGTGTGGGAGGGACCAGCCCACTGTGTGCTCTACTATCCTTGGGCAAGTGATCCTGAGTTGTATAAAAAGCAGACTGAGCCAGCTATGAGGAGCAAGCCAGTGAGTAGCACTCCTCCTTGCCCTCTGCTTCAGCGTCCTGTCTCCAGGTTCCTGCCTTAAGTTACTGCTTTGATTTCCTTCATGGTAAAACATGAAATGGATTTAGTCTCTTCAGTTGCCCTAGGTCAGGAATAGAAGGCAAATTAAAACAGGAACAGTGAGTTTATAACTAATTTATATTTCCAAGGCCAGGAAACATTTATGTTTTCTGGAGGTCATAAAATGTTTATCTGTTAGAAATTACAGGGACATATCAAAGAACACAAAAGAAATTATTTCCGTCTTTTTTGCATAATATTATTAAAGAAGAAAATTCATTATTTTGATATACCTCTCTTGCATCTTCTCAATGAATAGAATTCAGCAATGTCACATGAGAGGCAGATGAACTTAGAATGCACTCTACATGTAGGAGAATAAACCAAAAATCTAGAAATCATTGCAAAAATATCCTCAATCCAGTGCTAAAGGAAGTTATGAAATGGGATTTTCACCAAGGATGTCCATCACCTGTGAGAAAACATCACTAGCATTGTTAAGAGTTAATTTTTACAACTGAGCCTTCTTGGTGCTTCAGGTGGAGTGGACTGAGGGACCTAAGAATCTTAATGTAATTGGTTTCACCGACTTTAATTTTTCAGGAATATTCATGTCCCCTCTTCAGTGTGGATTGAGCCCATAAAGCCAATGACTGATGGCAAAACTCACCTAAGGCTTTCTTTGTGTCTCTCCTGAGATATTAACTTAAGAGTCACTGTGGCAAGGAATTCTCCTCAGAGGGCAGAGAAGACAGGAGAACAAAAAAACTAAAGCCACCCACCATCCTTCATTGTAATATTTTCTATTTCCAGACAACTATACATACTCCTTGTCTTTTATCATTTAACGATTTTCAAGCTTGTCAACATATTAATTCTTCACTGGTATGCTGCTAAGTGGAAGAGCACATGCCTGGTGTGTGAAAGGTCCTGAGATCAACTCCTAGAACCACAAAAGATAAAGTTTTTCTTCCTCTGTTCATATATGAGCCTCAAGTTTGTAGGATCAAGTACATGTAACTGTTGTCAAATTTTAACAGATTCTTATCGAGCATCAGATGGAAGCTGTTTCTGGCACCAGAGATAGAGGTTCTGATTCCCAAGAGCTGATCTTTCCCTCAAGAAGACATAGAGCAAACATGGATCCAGTATCAGGTACAGAGACTGCAATCTGATGAACACTGTCAGGAAGATAGAAAACACTATTATTTCAAATGGTGAAATGGAGGAAAGCTTTTCTCATAATATAAGGATTGTGTACCAAGATAAGAAATTCTCTTGTGTAACGGAGATCAATATTTACAGGAAGAGCAGCCCCAGAAGAAGGGCTAGTAACACCAAGAGCTTTAATGTGGTGTGCACAGGCTGTGTTCAGAGACTAGCAAAGAGGTCACTGAGGACTGGGGATGGAGCGAGGGGACACTGAGGATATTGGAAAAGATGGGGCTTAACAGACTTACATCTCTTCAAAATGACTCAGGCTACAAGACAGAGAATGACCTTAACTGAGCACAGAGAGAAGGAAACCTATGAAGAGGCTCTTAGAACTTAGGGAATGAGCAATGGTGCCGGAAAGTAATATGATACAGATCTGCTGAGGACTGGTGTTATAATTTGGAGATAGATCCTTGCTGATTATTATTATATGAGACACAAGTGGGAGGGAGATCCCACATCACCAATGGGAATGCAAAGATGATATGCGAATTTAAGAACGTGATTTGAGACACATAGTGTGATGGCCATGCCAATGACATCCACATGCAAAGACTGCAAGTCCAGGGAAGGTTGCAATGTGGAAGTTATCAACAGATTGCAACAGGGACGAGGTCCTGTAGCTAGAGTTTTCCTGCCTTGCCCACAGTCAGGACAAATCTTTGTCACCCGCCAGTCCCACAGTCGTTCAGACCCAACCAAGTAAACACAGAGACTTATATTGGTTACAAACTGTATGGCCGAGGCAGGCTTCTTGCTAACTGTTCTTACAGCTTAAATTAATCCATTTCCATAAATCTATACCTTGCCACATGGCTCGTGGCTTACTGGCATCTTCACATGCGGCTTGTCATGGTGGCAGCTGGCAGTGTCTCCCTCACCCAGCTTCCTGTTCTCTCAATTCTCCTCTCTGTTAGTCCCACCTATACTTCTTGCCTGGCCACTGGCCAATCAGTGATTTATTTATTGACCAATCAGCAACACATTTGACATACAGACCATCCCACAGCAAGGTCCTTGCTCCTCTTAGCTTGTTATGACTAAAATGAACTACAATAGTTGAAAGTGAAAACTGTCAGGTTGGGATGTACCTCAGTCCACAGAGTGTTATTGCCTAGCACTGGTGAAGTCCTGGTTTGATCTCCACTACCACATAAAGCTAGTGTGGTAACGCATGCTTGCAATATCGGCACTTGGGAGATGAAGGCAGGAGTTTCAGAAGTTCAAGGTCATTCTTAGCTACATAGGGAGTTGGAAGTTGCTATGGGCTACATGAAACCCTGTTTCTTAAGGAAGGAAGAAAGGGAGAGAAGAAGGGAGGGATGAAGGAAGGAAAAGAACACTAAAACATTAACCAACAGTGTCAGGTAACAATGCCTCGTGACAATGAGTGATATGTTCCAATTTGAAGAAAAAGAAACGTGTTGTTACACATGGCCAGGAGGGAGGGGGATGTGTCTAGACAATAAGCTCTCTAAGCAAATTTCATCTGTCTGGCTTCTCTCTGATAGAACATCTTAGCAGCAGCTTCATAGCCCACACCAGTCCTTTGTTCTGCTGAGGGTTTAAGTCTCTGAGCAACTCAAAAGCCTTGCCAGCAATATTCTAGGAATTCACATTGTTAGCTGAACAGGGAAGAAATTTACAGGCTGTTTTACTTGTAGGCTGCTCCCTTAATAACCACATTGGGTGCTCAAATAATATCAGAGTAGTGCTTTAAATGAGTTTTTTTCAAACCCAGAATAGTTACCCCTCTTGGTTAGAGCTTGTTTTTATTATTAATTACAAACATAACTTCAGTCTGTGGTCACCAAAACCAAGCTTTAGTTTTTCTCAGGACTAGACAGGAACAAATTTCACTGACCTCCATAGGCAGACCTCAGCAAAGACTGACCCAGGATCTCTCATGTAGACACTTTTATTTATTTATTTTTTCATGTCTGAAAGACCATCACATAGCGAGCATCTCCAGGCTGTCATTAACACATCACAGGAGTGAAGAACCCTTGTGGATGTGTCATCCCAGCACGAGGAAAGGTACCAGATCAGGAACACGTGTCCCCAGCCTGTCCTGCCTGCCTGACTCTGCACCACTCCTCACCTGTTCCTCCTGCCTTCTTAGAGCAGCCATTTTTTTCATATGAATCCTCACCTTTAGCCTATTTGCTCATTAGTTTCATGAGGCAAAGATCTCTTTTCAGTGACTTTCCCTTCCCCTTTCTAAGCTGAAAACAGGACCTAAGGTAATAATGATGCACGAGAGAGAGCAGACGGCTACCGTGAAGAAGGGAACTTCCCGGAGCTCAGTTGTATTAGTCTCTGCCATGTCCCTCTGAAGAATGGGAACATCTCTCAAATGAAGACATGTTTACAGGTATCTGGGAACCCAATGCCAATAGATTGTTTTTAAATCCCAAATTAAGGGTTCAGCAAAGACAGTTCAGTGGGTAAAAGCGCTTGTCACACAAACCTGATGATCTGAGTTCAGTCCCTGAACCCATGATGGAAGGAGAGAACAAGCTCCCATGAGTTGTTTTTTGACCATACACACACACACACACACACACACACACACACACACACACACACACACGCACTATGGCATGCACAAACTCACACTCATATGTGTCATATGCATGCACATTCACACACAGATAATCTTAATAAATTGAATAAATTTGTTTTAATTAAAAGCAATGTCTCTAAAAAGAAATTCCACACATGAGAATAACTAAAGCCCTGGGAATGGTACTGCTTTTATATCCAGATTGTTCTTAAGTTGAGCACGAAATTGAGTGTGAAACTTAAAAGCCGACAAGGAAATTTGTTCTGAGGATATGAAGCCATTCTCCAGCAGATGGCTCTCTAAGAGTAGAGGATGCTGAGGAACCTCAGACATTCCCAAATGTCACAAAATCTGTCACCTCAGGGCACTAGCTCATTGAGAATTTGATATATCGCCTAACATTTCTAAGATCTTAAATATTCCCACCTTTATATTTTTATCGTACATAAGATATATCAAATATTTGTGCATATGTATGTTATGAAGCTTAATATAAAATTTCAATATGAATAGCATACATATATACATACCCATATGTGTGTTACAAGCTTCCTAATATAATAACCTCAGCATTGCACTAGGAATTAGAATGTGATTAATATTCTTGCACGAGGGCTGAAGTGCTGGTGATGAGGTTAAGACACCATAGTGCAGTTGCAGAGGCCCAAGTTCAGTCCCTGGCACCCATGTCAGATGGCCCACCAACACCTTTAACTTCAAATCCAGAAGGATCCAGCCTCTAAAGTCAAGTCCCATGCACCTGTTTATACAACACACACACACACACACACACACACACACACACACACACACACACACACACACACTAAAACTAAATCTTTATAATTGTATACATACACATAAACAAACCAAGTAAATATTTTTAAAGGGCTTTAGAACACTTTCCTTCTTAGGATACCTTCCTGATTTATATTGCTCTCCACTATTTTGGTTCTGTTCTCTCCTCCTACATCATAAAGTATAATGGTTATATTTTCTATACATGTTCACTGATTTATTTGCTTCCTAGTTCTTCCTGAATCTCAGTCTTCCTGCCAGGATTGTATTTCTTCCTTTGTTAGTAGTTCATTTTTTTAAAGTCCATTTTTCTTAAAAGCATGGGAACATAATTCTCAGCTACCCACTTCTCTCAGCACTTTGGCGACAGCATTCTGTCTTCTGGTTTACATTCCAGTATTCTGCTGTGACGTCCATTCTCTGTCTGTTTTTTCTTTGGAAGTAATCTGTCTTTTTTTTCTGAATTTGTTCCTTCGGATCCGGATTTTAAGAGTCTCCCTTTCTCCTCCTCACGCTCTCCATGCCATCTGCTTGGTCATTTTTAGTCTCGTGTTACTCGATTGTGTTTGTGACTTCATTCTTCATGTCTCTGCACATTATGTGTCAGACAGTGTAGTCCCCACAGTGCCTCAGTTGTCTTTTCTGCTACCCTCAGTTAATGATGAACCGTCTCCTTGTCATCTCGTTGGCACTCGTTACAAGTCACAGGTTTGTTTAATTCTAATGTATAAGATGACTGTGGGTTTCTATTGGGAATTCTTTTTTTTTCAGAAATAATCCACATCTTTCCCTCAAAACCAAGCTAGAGTACATTTCTTAGAGACTTTTCTGTCTACTTATAAACTCATTTACCCAAGACTTAGTCATCTTGTTATGTTAAAGCCTACAGGTTTTCTGTCAAAAACTGAAATCCAAGTACCGTACCTTTAAGAATGATCAATAGTATATATCCTTGAGGTAGACCTGACAAATTGAGTAAGAGATTCTTTTGATATTCAAATTCCACTTTCAAATTATCAAGTTTCAATTAATTATAAGAACATCTGCTATCTGAGGTATCTTTTAAAATTCGGTAAATACTCATGGGGTGGTGAGAGGACTCGGAGTAAAGGCACTTGCTGACAAGCAAGTTTGATGACCTGAGTTTGAATCCTGGGTCCCACATGATGGAAGGAGAGAATGAATTCTCAAAGTTATCTGGTCTTCACATGCACATCACACACACACACACACACACACACACACACACACACACACACACACCTAAAAGCTAATTAAAAATTACTAAACTCAAGCGATATTACCTATTAGACATTGCCTTCTTCAAAAACTTCTGTTCACTTCAATCTGCTCTTGTGAATGCCAAATAAACATGGTCATTGAAGCTTCCCACATTTGTCTGCACAATTTCATTGAAAATACTAAATTTCAAACTTCCTACTGAACATGCAACAGCAAATATAATTTAAAATTTCCTGAAAGTCGCCTTAACACTATTTAAAGTGATATTATTGAGAAAGGAAGAGGTCTGAGACAAGACAATTTGTCTACTTAAAAACAGTAGTTGAAAATGTCTTAATATTTATTTTACTTTATTTAATTTTCCTTTCTTTAAATCTAAGGGTTTTGCTCTTGATCATATCCTTGTCCCTCTCTGGTTAACGGACTGAAGAGACCACTCTATGCAGCAACACCACCGGCTGTTGTTAATGAACACCTAGCCTCCTTTCAGCCTTGACCACATACGATCTCTGTTCCCACGCTAGCTGCTATAATTCCTGCCCACATTAAAGTATCTTAATGTGGGGATCCCTTACAGCAATAGCGGTGGCTTCTAGACTGTAACTTCTGCTTGTTAAACAATCTGCTCTTGATTCAGATAACTGCCTCTTGGAAACAAGAATAGAAGACTATTCTCTTCCTCCAGCTGCGCTGTGGAGAAGCACAGAGGCTGCATTAGCCTTGTATCCACACATCTTGAGCCATCCAATATAAAATCTTTGATTTCAGCAACTTAGTTACCATAAAAGAATATTTTCTTTAATAAAATGAATAAAACTTGGGTATAAAACTCCACATCCATGCAAAAGATAAATTACAGATTGGACAGGCTGATTATTGACTGCAAAATTTCCAATTTAAGTAGATTTTCCCTTCAAAGTGTAAAAGAGGTCAACCTTTCCAAAATGAGGGGCACGGACTACTTTGTGGAGATTCATTTTATTTATTATACCTGTGAGCCTTCACTTCTTGAAAACAGAATTTGTCATACCCTTCACTGGACCCAACACTAAGGACCAAGCATTGCCTCTTCCTTGAAACACTCCTTTAGGAAAACTGAATGTAGTTTTTATAAAGTTGTACTATGTGTAACGTGTCAAAAGAGTATGACATCATCTTTTAAAGGAAAGGTTATTTGTACCCTGTTGTCATACTGGGGAAGGTGGCATGGGGGAGATGACACTGTATAAATCGACTCCAGCCAGTGCTAGAGACTGATACCCTGTGCCCTCCTTTTCTCAATTTCCCAATATGATTTAAAGAATAACTTAAGAATACTGAGCTCCCCTGGCTTAATAGAGTGCAAATGTCCATGCACATTCCTTCGAGGATGTGAAATAATGTGTGATCCCTCAGTGGCGTCCATGAAATCTACACAAATTCTAGAAGAATGTAATTGGGAACTATCACCTCATTCACACTGTTTTAAATGCTCAATTTTGGGTAAAACACACACACACACACACACACACACACACACACACACACACACACACACTAGACTTGAGTGGTCACACAAACAGCAAGAGAAGGCAAACACAAGGGTCACTATAAAGACAAGCACTTAATTTTACACAACACCTGGCCCTAAGAGGCCATTGTGCATATGACTAGACAGGAAGAGCTGACCCTGCTCCTAAGCAGGATGTAAAGATGACAAATTGAGACATCATACACTGACTGTCGCTGCATAGGAGAGCAGATTCATTTGGAGTGTGCAGAATATAAATATAAAACTGAGGCCAGGCCTGGTGTCACCTGTAATCCCAGCACTCAGAAAGTTGAGGCAGAAAGATCATGAGTGTGTTCAACCTGGGCTACATTGTAGGATTCTGCCTCCAAAAATTAGATAATCACTTACAACAGATAAACATCTGAATTGATTCCTAACACACACAAATCAGAATGTTTCACCTAACAGTGAAAAGACTGAGCTTTTCTTAGATCTGGTACCACTAAGCTCAGATGTTCCTCCTGACAATATAAACCATCTCCCCGCAACACATTCCACTTCCTACTGTCTTCCTGTCTTGATCATTGCTATTACCATGTCATCTACCTGCCACCCAGACAATGGCTTACATAGGGAGATGTATTTCATTATAATTATTAAGGCCCAGTTGTACATAATAAATGATATATAATTTTAGAAGATGAGGTCATCAGTCAT